>NC_139568.1:4205235-4805235 GCF_965112155.1 Podarcis liolepis
AGGGTTAGGGTTAGGGTTAGGGTTTAGTTTAGGGGTAGGCGTAGGGGTAAAAGTAGGTTTAGGGTTAGGGGTAGGGTTTAGGGGTAGGGGTAGGGGTAGTGTTTATGTTAGGGTAGGGTAGGGTTAGGGGTAGGTGTAGGGTTAGATGTAGGGATAGGGTTTAGGGTTAGTGTCAGAGCTGCCTCAGGTCCCAGCTCACAGAGGACCAACGCCAGTTGCTCTTTATATACAGAAGAGTTTATTGAAGTTCATTGTCCGTTTCACAGCCGCGGCGCGCAGCTCTACGTCTGTAACGCTAGACCATTGAAGTCCCCTCTGAGTCAGACCCTCCCCTGCACCAGCTTAAGAGCCTTGCTCGGCTCCACCTCCTTCTTTCCCCCCTCTTCCGCAGGGTCTTGCTGCCCGCCGAGGTTTCGCTCCTCCTGGATTCCTCTGACGCCGAATCTCCGGATTGCTCCCCCTCCCTCCTGCGGGCTTTAGGACCTGGCTCCCCTTCCGGGCTCCCTGTTTTCCCGCGCGCCTGTACATTTGAACTTGGCGCACGTGCCCAACTCCCAACCTTTCTTCTGATCGTTACATTACTCCCTTCACTGCTCCCCTCCCCTTCCGGGAGGATGCCCTCTTCTGACCTTCCTCCCACTCCTGCTGACGGAGCTGCTTCCCCTGACACACTGGAACTCCCCCCCCCCCTCGCCACGCTCTGGTGGGGAAACTGGTCCCGATTTCCAGCTGCCGCTTTGGGACTCCCTGCTGGCCTCTTGTCCCTGATGCGTCCCCCCTGGGACCCCCCTTGTCCTGACCACAGGCGCCCCCTCCTGGGAATCCTCAGATTCGCTGGAGAGGCTCATGGAATCCCCCGAGCCACTGCCATCCTCTTCCTCGCTGTCGTGGGATTCTTCCCCATCGCTCTCCATCTCCTGCCTCCCCTGTGCCTCTGTCCCTGAACCCCTGACAGTTAGGGTTAGGATTTGGGTTAGGGGTAGGGGTAGGGTTAGGCGTAGTGTTAGGCACAGGGGTAGGGGTAGGGTTATGGTGGCACGGGGACTCTCTTCCACAGCTCCCGAAATTGACTCCGCGCATGCCCAGCCTCCGGAAATCGCTTCTGCGCAGGGGTGCTTTTCAACGTCTGTGAATGCGCAGAAGCATTTTCCGGCACCGCAGAAATGTGCAGAGGCAATTTCTGGCATGGCACTGCGCTGGTCTGGCCCATGGATGATCTCCACAGGAGTGATCTGGCCCATGCCCAGTAAGCCTTCCCAACCCCTGCCCTACACCACACTGGGTCTCTGGTGAAGCTGGGTCATGTATGTGGTGGCTTAGTCCCCTTCCTTTGGCCCAAATGTCTTTTTTTTTTTAAAAAAAAGATATTTATTAAGGTTTCAACATATTACAAAATATGCAAAAAACAAAACGAAAAAATAATTAAAGAGAAAAAAATAGAAGAAAAACGTAAAAATACAAGATAAAAACAATTAAAAAACAGATTAGTCTTTCCATGTCTTATCTTTCATTTGCTTGTTTCCCCGACCTCCTCACACCTCCATTTTTGTATTCCAGTTCAAATTACTTAGTTTAGCAAATCCTTTCCCTCTTTAATTTTATCTTAATCTCTTACCTTAAAATATAATAACTTTAAATTTTCACCTGTTAACAATCCATTTTTACCTATTCCTTTTAACATTGCTGGTTAAAACCACTTAACTTCAGTCCAACATCATTCTAACATTCATTAATTTTACAGTATTTCCGTAGATAATCTTTAAATTTCTTCCAATCTTCTTCCACCGACTCTTCTCCCTGGTCTCGGATTCTGCCAGTCATTTCCGCCAGTTCCATATAGTCCATCACCTTCATCTGCCATTCTTCCAGAGTGGGTAAATCTTGTGTCTTCCAATACTTTGCAATAAGTATTCTTGCTGCTCTCCAGCGGGGAGAGCACGGGTCCTCCGCTACCCACGCCCACCCTGCACAGAAGACTTCCGCGCAGAGAGAGTAGGAGGAGACTGGGTGTCAAACAACTTTTATGTTGGAAAAAGATTTAAGAAACGCCCACTGACGGATTCTGCTAGCGACTGAGGCAGCCACGAAGTGAAGGGCTGCCCAGACTGAAAGGTTTAGCAAGGCAACAAAGCCTGGAGAGGCGGCAACTTACGCACGAGCAACCCATACACATTACAACTCCGTTCATATCTCCCATCAAAATCACATTATAGTCCAAATAGTCCATCAAGGTCTCATGCAACTTTTTAAAGAATTCAGATTTCCCCTCGTTTGGTGCATAAACTCCTACTATTAAGAATTTCTCTCCTTGTATTTGAATTTCAATTGCAACAAATCTTCCTTGGTCGTCTTTAAAGATAAATTTCGGTGATAGTCTCTCCTTTGCATAAATCACTACTCCTCTTTTTTTAACTTTGTCCGATGAGATAAACTCCTGACCCAGTCTTTTGTTGATCAGTAATTTTCTATGTAGCCGTATGACGTGTGTTTCCTGTAAACAAATCAAGTCCAATTGTTCCTTTTTTAATAAATGAAAAACTCTTTTCCTTTTCTGGGGGGAGTTGAGGCCATTAGAATTCCAGCTTAATAGTTGCAGAGCCATGATGTAGTTACTTTACTTTTCCTCCAACTGCACCAAGTGCCTGTTCCTGCTCTGTCGGTGGTATCACCTTCTCTAGACAGTCCAGTCCAAAAGGTAGTTTTGCTATGTCTCATATTCCTCTTTCTAGTGCTCTTAGCTCTTCTCCAGATTCTTTCTGCAGGTCTTCTCCGTGGTCTTTCAAAAATCTTTCTTTGTCGTCCACTGATCTTATTTTTATCTTTCTTCCTTTGAAGCTGAAAGATAGGCCTTGGGGAAATTCCCACCTAAAGATAATTCTGTTACTTCTCAACAGGGCAAGCAAATCTCCATAATTGGACCTAAGGTCCAAAAGATATTTTGGAATGTCTTTAAATATCTCCACTCTTGACTGATGTATTTCTAAAGTCTTCTGAAAGTGCAGACTCAAGATTTTGTCTCTCTCCTCTTTTGTTTGGAGGGTGATCAAACAGTCTCTCACCCTGTTCTTCTTCCCTCCTCTTCCAAGCCTAAAAGCACTCACTATCTTAAAATCTTCCTTCTCCAAATCTAGGTCCCAAAAGTCTGCAAATTCCTGCATAAGAAAGTGAGTCAGATTGTCTTTCTCAAGTTCAGGTACAGCCCTGATCCTCAAATTCGTTTGTTTCTCCTTCAATTCAATCATAGACAATATCGACCTGTGGTCCTCAAGTTGTCTATGTATCGGTGGTATCTTCTCTTCTACAGCAACTGCTATTTCCTTTGCTTCTTCAGCTGTCTTTTTAGTCAAAGTAGATTCCTGTAGCAGTTTCTCAATAGTTTCTGTATTAGTATTTACCTTCTGTCCCAGATTGTTACTACTTGTAGTATTTTGATCAATTTTAATTGATGCTTCAGCTACTTGTTTACTTAGTTTTTCCAGAGATTCATTAATTTTGCCTAAAGCCTGAGCTAAAACATCTTCGGTTGCCATTCCCTTAGGTTTAGGTTGTACAAATGCAGCCCCTGATGATGCAGAGGGGCCAGGTGTTGATGCTCTTCGCTGCAGCCCAGTGTCTGGGCGAAAAGATCTGCCAGACCTCGTTTTTTTTCCTGAGGCAAATCTATTTTTTCTTTCCCATCTGCCATAACACTCTAGTTAAAGCCCAAGGTCAGTCCCACGGCCTGAATTTGTTTTGAAGTGGAAAATTCCCCTGGCCCAGTTGTTATTGTAACAATTTCAAGCTTCCTCTAGGGGGACACAGTAGCAGTCAAAAATTGTTGCCTTAAAAAAAATAACCTTTTTTAATCCCCCAATTCACAAAATAGACAACAGTTTCAATTTCAGTTATTTTCCAGTTACTTTAAAACCAGGAGAAGGAGAAGAGATAGACGATAAAAAGCAGTAGATTTAATCTAGACTTGTTATTTTATTATTTGCATACAAGTGATGGCTCTAAAAGTTCTGACCTGGAACGTGAACGCAAATCCTTCCCTTTACTTTTATCCGATTTTTCCTTTCCTTTTCTTTTACTTAGTCTTTAACAGCTGTAATCCCTTACTTTATATAACCACAACATTTTAACATTCATTAATTTTGCAATATTTCTTAAGATAAATTTTATATTTCTTCCAATCTTCTTCCGCCGTCTCTTTCCCCTGGTCTCGGATTCTGTCAGTCATTTCAGCCAGTCCCATATAGTCAATCACCTTCATCTGCCACTCTTCCAAGGTGGGTAGATCTTGTGTCTTCCAATACTTTGCTGTGAGTATTCTTGCTGCTGTTATAGCATACATAAAGAATGTTCTGTCCCTCTTTGACACCAATTGGCTGACAACGCCCAAGAGAAAGGCCTCTGGTTTCTTAGAGAAGGTACATTTAAGTACCTTTTTCATTTCATTATATATCATTTCCCAGAAGGCTTTAATCTTCGGGCACGTCCACCAAAGGTGAAAGAAAGTACCTTCAGTTTCTTTACATTTCCAACATTTATTATCGGGCAAATGGTAGATCTTTGCAATCTTGACTGGAGTCATTTACCACCTGTAAATCATTTTCATAATATTCTCTCTTAAGGCATTACATGCCGTAAATTTTATACCGGTGGTCCACAACTGTTCCCAGTCAGCAAACATGATGTTATGACCAATGTCTTGTGCCCACTTAATCATGGCTGATTTAACTGTTTCATCTTGCGTGTTCCATTTCAGCAACAAGTTGCACATTCTTGACAAATTCTTAGTATTGGGTTCTAACAGTTCTGTTTCTAGTTTTGATTTCTCCACCTGGAAGCCAATTTTCCTGTCCTGTTTGTAAACCTCCATCATTTGGTAATAATGGAGCCAGTCTCGCACTTTAAATTTTAATTTCTCATAACTCTGTAATTTCAATTTATCACCCTCTTGTTCCAAAATTTCCCAATATTTTGGCCATTTGGCCTCCATATTAAGCTTTTTCACGGCTTTCGCCTCCATCGGCGACAACCACCTTGGGGTTTTATTTTCCAACAAATCTTTATATCTAATCCAAACATTGTATAGAGCTTTCCTAACAATATGGTTTTTAAATGCTTTATGAGCTTTAACCTTGTCGTACCATATATATGCATGCCATCCAAATACATTGTTAAAACCTTCCAAATCCAAAATGTCTGTATTCTCAAGAAGTAGCCATTCTTTCAACCAGCAAAAAGCTGCTGATTCATAATAAAGTTTAAGGTCTGGCAGGGCAAATCCCCCTCTTTCCTTTGCATCAGTTAAAATCTTAAATTTTATTCTGGGTTTTTTGCCCTGCCAGACAAACTTCGAAATATCTTTCTGCCACCTCTTGAAGCAATCCATCTTATCCACAACTTGTAATGTTTGAAATAAAAATAACATTCTAGGCAATACGTTCATCTTAATAACAGCAATTCGACCTAACAAGGAAAGCTTCAAATTTGACCATGTTTCTAGATCTTTTTTTACTTCTGTCCAACATTTCTCATAGTTATCTTTAAATAGATTCACATTCTTAGATGTCATATTGATCCCCAAGTATTTCACCTTCTTAACCACAGTTAATCCTGTTTCATTCTGGAACCTCTCCCTTTCAATAACTGTTAAATTTTTCTCCAATACCTTAGTGTCAGGGGTTCAGGGGCAGAGGCACATGGGAGGCAGGAGAGGGAGGACCATTGGGCAGAGTCCGAGGACAGCGAGGAGGAGGAGGACTGTGGCCCAAGGGACTCCATGAGCTTTTCCAGCGAATCAGGGGATTCCCAGGAGGGGGCGCCTGTAGCCAGGGGGAGAGGAGCCCCAGGGGGGACTCATCAGGGGGAAAGAGCCAACAGGGAATCCCGAAGCAGCAGCTGGAGATCAAAGCCGGCTTCCCCTCCAGAGCGTAACGAAGGGGGGGGGGGGAAGTTCCAGTGTGTCAGGAGAAGCAGCTCCGTTGGCTGGAACGGAGGAGAGGTCAGAACAAGCCACTCTTCCGGAAGGGGAGGGGAGCAGTGAGAGGAGTGACGTAACCGTCAGGAGAAAGGTTGGAGGCTGGGCGCGCGCGCCAAGTTCAAATGTGCAAGCGCGCGGGGAAACGGAGAGCCCGGGGGAGGAGCCAGGTCCCAAAGCCCGCAGGAGGGAGGGAGAGCCATCGGGAGATTCAACGTCAGAGGAATCCAGGAGGGGCGGAACTCCAGCGGGCAGAAAGACCCTGCGGAAAAGGAAAGACAGGAGGAGGTGAAGCAAAGCAAGCATCTTAAGCTGGTGTAGGGGAGGGACCGACTCAGAAGGGACTTCAACGGTCTATTTTTTTTATTTTTTTATAATAATTTTTATTAATTTTCCAAGCATATATAAAACAGAAAATAAAACAAAACAATACAAAACATACAAACAAATAAACACGTATAATTTCTTAGACTTATTTTCATACACCTTATTTCCCGGACTTCCCCATACCTCCCTTTTTCTGCATCCTTATGTTAGCCCTTTCTCAGCAACCCTTAGTTCAATTAATTCGCTCATTTTCATTTTACATTCTTTAAAGTTATGATTTACAGCTGCAAATCTCTATTTCTTATAACCATAACATCTCAGCCATCGTCAATCTTACAACAGTCTTTAAGATATTTTTTGAATTTCTTCCAATCTTCTTCCACCGTCTCACTCCCCTGGTCACGGATTCTGCCGGTCATCTCTGCCATTCCCATATACTCGATCACCTTCGCTTGCCATTCTTCCAGAGTGGGTAGCTGCTGCGTCTTCCAATACTTTGCCAGAAGAATTCTTGCCGCTGTGGTAGCATACATAAAAAATGTTCTGTCCTTCCTTGGCACCAATTGGCCCACCATGCCCAGGAGAAAGGCCTCTGGTTTTTTCAAAAATGTCCATTTAAGGACTTTTTTAATTTCATTATAGATCATTTCCCAGTAGGCCTTTACCTTCGGGCAGGTCCACCAAAGGTGATAGAAGGTACCTTCAGTCTCATTACATTTCCAACATTTGTTACTGGGCAAATGGTAAATTTTTGCAAGTTTGACTGGGGTCATGTACCACCTATAGATCATTTTCATTATATTCTCTCTCAATGCATTACAAGCTGTAAACTTAATACCTGTATTCCATAACTGTTCCCAATCATCAAACATTATGTCATGACCTATGTCTTGTGCCCATTTGATCATGGCTGATTTTACCGTTTCATCTTGTGTATTCCACTTCAGCAGCAAATTGTACATTCTTGACAAATTCTTAGTACTGGGTTCTAACAGTTCTGTCTCTATTTTCGACCTCTCCATCTGGAAACCTATTTTCCTGTCCTGTTTAAATACCTCGTTTATCTGACGGTAGTGGAACCAATCTCGTACCTTAGACTTTAATTTGTCAAAACTCTGCAATTTAACTCTTTCACCATCTTGTTCTAACATTTCACAATACTTTGGCCATTTGGACTCCATATTTAGTTTTTTTTGACTCATTAGCCTCCATTGGTGATAACCACCTGGGAGTTTTACTTTCCAGTAAATCCTTATATCTTATCCAGACATTATACAGTGCTTTCCTAACAATATGGTTTTTAAAGCCTTTATACAGTTTTACCTTGTCATACCATATGTATGCATGCCAACCAAATCTATTATCGTACCCTTCCAGATCCAAAATGTCTGTATTCTCAAGAAGTAGCCATTGTTTTAGCCAGCAAAAAGCTGCCGATTCATAATAAAGTCTCAAGTCCGGCAGGGCAAAACCCCCTCTGTCTTTTGCATCAGTTAGGATCTTAAAGTTTATTCTGGGCTTTTTGCCCTGCCAGACAAATTTTGATATGTCTTTTTGCCACCTCTTGAAACAGTCCATCTTATCCAAGATCTGGAGTGTCTGGAATAAAAACAACATTCTAGGCAATACATTCATCTTGATAACAGCAATTCGGCCTAACAAGGAAAGTCTCAACCTTGACCATATTTCTAGATCTTTCTTCACCTCTGTCCAACATTTATCATAATTGTCTTTAAATAAGTTTACATTTTTAGAAGTCAAGTTCACACCCAGGTATTTCACCTTTTTTGTTATTGTTAAACCTGTTTCACTCTGAAACTTCTCTTTTTCTGCCATTGTTAGATTTTTCTCTAACACTTTGGTTTTTTGCATGTTCAGTTTGAATCCTGCTACTTGACCAAATTTCTCAATTAGTTCTAAAACTCTTTTAGTACTAGTCTCTGGCTGTTGCAAAGTCAATACCAAGTCATCTGCAAATGCCCTTAATTTATAGTCTTTTGTTCCGAGCTGAACGCCTTTAACCAATTGGTCCCCTCTAATCATGTTCAGCAGGACCTCCAGGACTGTTATGAAAAGTAAGGGTGATATTGGGCATCCCTGTCGTGTACCTTTTTCTATAGGAATCTCTTCCGTTACCACATTGTTAACAATCAACTTTGCTTTTTGCTTAGAGTATATAGCACCTATACCGTTTTCAAATCCTTGACCTACCCCCATCCCTTGAAGATTCTTCTTCATAAAGGTCCAGCAAATGTTATCAAAGGCTTTCTCCGCATCCACAAAAATTATCACTGCTTTTCTATTAATCTTTACTTCCAACAACTCTAAAATGTCTATAATGTTCCTTACATTGTCTGACATATGTCTCCCTGGGAGAAAGCCTGTTTGGTCCTTATGAATCTCCTGCACCAAAACTCTCTTCAGTCTTTTTGCTAAAATATCTGCAAAAATTTTGTAATCCACATTGAGTAATGATATAGGGCGGTAGTTTTTGACCTGATTCTTTTCAGTCTCTGTTTTCGGTATAAGTGAAATGAAAGCTTCTTTCCACGATTCGGGTGCCTTTTTCCCTTCCAAAATTTCATTACAAACTTCCTTCAATGGTTGTATTATCCATTCCTTCAATGCCTTATAATATCTAGCAGTCAAACCATCTGGTCCTGGAGATTTTCCCAATTTCATCTTCTGAATGGCATCCTCTATTTCTTGTCCTGTTATTTTCTCATTCAAAATCCTTTTACTTTGATCTGAGATCTTTGGTAATCCGTACTTTTTAATAAATTCTTCTAATTCCTGCTCATTAACCGGCCCTTGTGCATATAGTTTCCTAAAGAAACTTTGAAAACAGTTATTTATCTCATTTGGTTTGTGGATAATTTTTCCTTCCATTTCCAGACTTGTCACAGTATTCAATTTTTGTCTCTTTTTCAGTTGCCATGACAGGAGTTTCCCACATTTGTCTGCCGATTCAAATGTTCTTTGTCTCATTTGCTTTATCTTCCATTCTATCTCTTGATTCATCAGTTCCATATATTGTGTCTGATAATACTTTATTTCTCTCAAAATCTCATGAGACTTTGGTTTGGACCTCAATTTCTTTTCAGCTTCTTTTATCTTTTCCAGAAGTTTTTCTTTTCTCTCATTCTGTTTTTTCCTCTTTATGGAGTTTTGTTGTATTAGGAAACCTCGCATCACGGCCTTGCTAGCGTCCCAAATTGTTCTTTTTTCCACATCAGTTCTCAAATTTATCTCAAAGTAATCTTTCAATGCTTTTTGGGCCTTTTTGTAGATCTCTTCATCTCTAAATAGGGTGTCATTCATCCTCCATCTGAAGGTTCCAGTTGTTGTTAGTTTCATCTCTATCTTCACTGCGTTATGGTCGGAGCAAGTCTTTGGGCAGATTTCTGCTTTTTTTATCTTCGGTGCCATACAACTAGTTACCCAAATTTGGTCAATCCTTGTCCAGGTCATTTTCGCTTCAGAGAAAAAAGTTCCCTCCCTCTCCAGAGGGTTCTTTACTCTCCAAATGTCAATCAAGTCCAGTGTTTCAGTCATCTCAAAAAAAGTCTTTGGAAGTCTTCCATCGTTGGAGATTGTCTGTCTCTGAGCCTTATCCATGTTAGTAGAGACAACACCATTCATGTCTCCCATCATTATAATTTTAAAGTCCAGATAGTCCATTAAAGTCTCATGCAACTTCTTGAAGAATTCCGCCTTCCCCTCATTTGGTGCATATATTCCCAATATCATAATTTTTTCTCCTTGAACTTGTATTTCTATTGCCAGGTATCTTCCTTGTTCATCTTTAAAAATCATTTTGGGAGCCAATTTCTCTTTTGCATAAATCACAACACCTCTTTTTTTGACTTTATCTGATGAAATGAATTCTTGTCCAAGCCTCTTATTTATAAGTAGTTTCCTGTGTGTCCTGGTCACATGCGTTTCTTGTAGACATATTAAATCCAATTGCTCTCTTTTCAAAATATGAAAGACTTGGCGTCTCTTCCTGGGGAGGTTAAGACCATTACAATTCCAACTAAGAAGTTGCAGAGACATTTTGGTACTATGTACCTACTCCTCCAACTGCTCCAAGTTTTTGTTCCTCCTCCGATGGTGGTAAAAGTCCAAATGAGAGATTTGCAATATCTGTCGATTCTTTCTCTACTGTTGTATCTACTGTTCCTTTCTGTAAGTCCTCCTGGTTTCTTTCCAAAAACAATTCTTTGTCTTGAACTGTTTTTATTTTGATCTTCCTTCCTGTGTAGTTAAATGACAGTCCTTGTGGGAACTCCCACCTGAAAGGTATGCTGTTCTTCTTCAGAAGATAAACCAGATCTTTGTAGAAGGCCCTCACCTCCAAAATGTATTTAGGGATGTCTTTAAAGATCTGAACTTGATAATTCTGGATTACAAGAGCCTTTTGGTAGTGTAGATTTAGTATTTTGTCTCTCTCTTCTTTAGATCTCAGTGTAATCAAGCAATCCCTAGGCTTCTTGCCTTGCCTTCTGCCCAACCGGAAGGCCGTTGTTATTTCAAGTTCTTCCTCCTGAAGTTCGTCCTGCCAAAATTCCAGAATATTTTCTGTGAGGAATTCTGCAAGACTGTCTTTCTCATCCTCTGGAACTGATCTTAATTTAAGATTTTTCTCCTTTCTCTGAAGTTCCCACAAAGACAAAGTTGCATCATGTTCATTCACCTTTTTTGTAATTGGTGCAAGCTCCCTCTTAGTCTCTTCTGCTGTATCTTTTGCACGGGACTTCAACGGTCTAAGGCAAAAGACGTGGGGCTGCACGCCTCGGTTGTGGAACCAATAATGAACTGAAATAAACATCCTTGTATATAAGAAGAACTTGGCGTTGGTCTTTTGTGAGCTGAGACCTGAGGCAGCCCTGACATTTAGTTTTTTGTTTGTTCAGCTTAAATCCTGCAACTTGACCAAATTCTTGAATCAATTCTAAAACCCTTTTCGTACTGGTGTCTGGCTCTTGTAAAGTAAGTACCAAATCATCTGCAAAAGCCCTCAATTTGTACTGTTTAGCTCCGACCTGTACCCCTTTAACCAGCTGGTCCCTTCTAATCATATTTAGCAAAACGTCCAGAACCGATATGAAGAGTAATGGGGAAATTGGGCACCCCTGTCGTGTCCCTTTTTCTATTTTAAATTCTTCTGTTATCACATTATTTACAATTAATTTGGCCTTTTGTTCTGAATATATTGCACCCATACCATTCTCAAATCCTTGTCCTACCCCCATCCCATGTAGATTCTTCTTCATAAAACTCCAAGAGATATTGTCGAAGGCTTTCTCCGCGTCCACAAATATCAGTACTGCTTTCGTGTTTATGTTCACTTCTAATAGTTCCAAAATGTCTATTATATTCCTCACATTGTCTGACAAATGCCTTCCTGGGAGAAAGCCTGCTTGGTCCTTATGAATCTCTTCCATCAGTACTTTTTTCAATCTTTTTGCCAAAATGTCTGCAAAAATTTTATAATCCACATTGAGTAATGAAATGGGGCGGTAGTTCTTAAGCTGAGTCTTTTCAGACTCTGTTTTCGGTATGAGTGTGATATAAGCTTCTTTCCACGATTCTGGTGCCCTTTCCCCCTCCAAAATCTCATTACAGACTTCCTTCAAAGGTTGTAGTAGCCACTCCTTCAAGGCTTTGTAATATCTGGAAGTCAACCCATCCGGTCCTGGAGATTTGCCCAATTGCATGTTTTGAATGGCACCTTCTATCTCTTGTTCAGTTATTTTCTGATTCAGATCTATCTTATTTTGATGAGAGATTTTTTGTAATCCATATTACTTTAGAAACTCGTCTATATCCCCTTCTTTCTGCGGCCCTTGCGAGTAAAGTTTTTTAAAGTAACTTTGAAAACAGTTTCTAATCTCATTTGGCTTATAAATATTCTTTCCTTCAACCTCTAAGCTTGTAACCGTATTTAATTTTTGTCTTTTCTTCAATTGCCAAGCCAGAAGTTTGCCACATTTATCTGCAGATTCAAATGTCCTTTGTCTCATTTGTTTAATCTTCCATTCTATTTCTTGATTTGTCAATTCCATATATTGCATCTGATATAGCTTACTTTCTCTCAAAATCTCTTGGGACTTTGGTTTAGATCTCAATTTCTTTTCTCCTTCTTTTATCTTTTCCAAAATCTTATCCTTTTTCTCATTTTGACTTCTCTTCTTTATTGTATTTTGTTGTATTAAGAATCCTCGCATCACAGCTTTACTTGCGTCCCAAATTACTCTTTTTTCAACATCTGTTTTTAAATTTATTTCAAAATAGTCTCTCAAAGTTTTTTGGGCCTTTTTGTAGATCTCTTCATCTCTAAATAAGGTGTCATTCATCCTCCATCTGAAGGAGCCAGCTGTTGTTAACTTCATCTCCATCTTTACAGCATTGTGGTCGGAGCACATTTTTGGGCAGATTTCCACTTTCTTTATCTTTGGAGCCATCCCACTAGTAACCCATATTTGGTCATTTCTAGTCCATGTCATCATAGCTTCAGAAAAGAAAGTTCCCTCTCTCTCGAGAGGGTTCTTTGTTCTCCAGATGTCAATCAAGTCCATGTTTTCAGTCATTTCAAAGAAAGTCTTTGGTAGTCTCCCATCTTTGGAGACTACCTGTCTTTGTGCTTTGTCCATATTTGTAGATACTACTCCGTTCATGTCCCCCATCAAAATTAAATTGTAATCCAAGTAGTCCAGTAAGGTCTCATGCAACTTCTTAAAGAATTCAGATTTCCCCTCATTTGGTGCATAGATTCCCACGATCAGAAATTTTTCTCCTTGAACTTGAATTTCAATTGCCAAAAATCTTCCTTGTTCATCTTTAAACAACAATTTCGGTAACAATTTTTCCTTTGCATAAATCACAACTCCTCTTTTCTTAACTTTGTCAGAAGAAATAAATTCTTGTCCCAATCTTTTGTTGATAAGTAATTTTCTATGCAGCCTCGTCACATGTGTTTCTTGTAGACAAATCAAGTCCAATTGTTCTTTTTTCAATATATGAAACACATTTCTCCTCTTTCGAGGAAGGTTCAAACCATTGCAGTTCCAGCTTAGAAGTTGCAAAGCCATCTTACAGTTATTTACTTGCCCCTCCTGCCGCTCCGAGTAGTTGTTCGTCAGTAATCGTGATTTCAGTCCAAATGATTGATTGGCAATATCAGGTATTACTTCTGCTGATGATCTAGGTTCCACTCCAATCACTTCTTTCAGAATGTCTTCTTCGTTGTCTTGTAAAAATAGCTCCTTGTCACTCACAGATTTAATTTTTATTTTCCTTTCCTTGTACTTAAAAGATAGGCCTTGCGGAAATTCCCACCTGAAGAGTATTCTATTCTTTTTCAGTAGGTCAACCAAATCTTTATAATGAGCTCTGGCGTCTAAAATGTGCTTGGGTATGTCCTTGAAGATTTCCACAAAGGAATTTTCAATTTCCAGTGTCCTTTGGTAATGTAGGTTCACTATTTTATCTCTTTCTTCTTTTGATCTTAAAGTTATCAGACAATCCCTTGGTTTCTTTCTGTTCTGTCTTCTGCCCAATCTGAAAGCAGCCTCTATTTTAAATTCTTCTTTCCCCAGCTCCTGTTGCCAAAAGTCCAAAAATTCTTTTGTGAGAAAGTCCGCCAAACTATCTTTCTCACTTTCAGGCACTGCTCTTATTCTCAAATTTCTCTCTTTTCTTTGCATTTCAAGCATATATAAAGCTAGCTCATGTTCTTCCAATTTTTTATGAACTGGTGGTATCTTTTCCTGGGTGGTGACAGCAATCTCTTTAGCTTCTTCTGCAATCTTTCGAGTTGTGGCTGATTCTTCTAAAAGTTTCCCAATAGACTGCGTGTTAGAATCCACCTTCTCACCCAGGTCATTAATACTTTTCGTGTTCAAATCAAGCTTTGCTGCAACCTCAGCCAGTTGTTTCCTAGATTCCGCCAATTGTTTGCTGGATTCCTCACCTTGTTTAGTCAAATGTTCCAAAGATTCATTTATCTTGTAAAGAGCTTGCGTTACCGCATCGGTAGACATAGCTTTTGGTTTTGTCTGGTCTGCTGCAGCTGTTACTGTGCCAGAAACTGAGGCCCTTCTCCGGTGTGAGGCGTCAGTAATCTGTTGTTTACCCGATCTAGTTCCATATGCCATAACACTCTCACACCAGCCAAGGTCGTTCCCAGAGTTAAATTAAGTATCAATTTAGAAGAGTTTCCTTTAACAAAGTGACAGTCCTCTATTTGGCTTCCCTATCAAGACAGTCCGTTCCCAGGGTTTTAAGACAGCAGATGTAATTCCAAAAAGTTCCTTTTTCATGCAGGTATTTCAAATAAGTTTTCCTCCCCCTCTGCTCCTGCATGCATGAGGGGGATTTCAAATTCAATGTCTAGTTTACTGATTTTCAAAATAGTCCTCTTAAGTTACGCTTTGCGCTCTCTTTGCTTTGATCTTTCTGCAGTCCGGAAAGGCAGACTTCCTTATTTTTTGCCTTTCCCGTTTCTGGCCGAATTATTCAATAATTTGTTCCAATTTCAGATAGTTATTTGTATCCTACTCACGGGTAGTTGTTTTCAGTCCGAATTACAGGAAGGAATCAGCGCTCTCCGACAATGGCGACGCGGCTTCGCTCCACGGGCTTGAATGACGACTCTCAGCACCGCTCCTCACACCCGCTGCCGTTTCAGAGCCTTTAAAAAGGCTCCTTCGCGATTTCGGGGGGGGGCAAAGGTGCCCACCAAGTCTCCTTGTTCACAGGCTTCCGCGCCTGTGACTTTTAAGGGTCCCCGCTTCGCTGTAGCGGTCAGACCCGAACTCGCGGAGCAGACTCCCTCCGGAGCTCGGAGGGAAATCCGCCATTAATCGCTGGCGCTGACCGGAAGTCGCCTGTTCCTGCTCTGTCGGTGGTATCACCTTCTCTAGGCAGTCCAGTCCAAAAGGTAGTTTTGCTATGTCTAATATTCCTCTTTCTAGTGCTCTTAGCTCTTCTCCAGATTCTTTCTGCAGGTCTTCTCCGTGGTCTTTCAAAAATCTTTCTTTGTCGTCCACTGATCTTATTTTTATCTTTCTTCCTTTGAAGCTGAAAGATAGGCCTTGGGGAAATTCCCACCTAAAGATAATTCTGTTACTTCTCAACAGGGCAAGCAAATCTCCATAATTGGACCTAAGGTCCAAAAGATATTTTGGAATGTCTTTAAATATCTCCACTCTTGACTGATGTATTTCTAAAGTCTTCTGAAAGTGCAGACTCAAGATTTTGTCTCTCTCCTCTTTTGTTTGGAGGGTGATCAAACAGTCTCTCACCCTGTTCTTCTTCCCTCCTCTTCCAAGCCTAAAAGCACTCACTATCTTAAAATCTTCCTTCTCCAAATCTAGGTCCCAAAAGTCTGCAAATTCCTGCATAAGAAAGTGAGTCAGATTGTCTTTCTCAAGTTCAGGTACAGCCCTGATCCTCAAATTCGTTTGTTTCTCCTTCAATTCAATCATAGACAATATCGACCTGTGGTCCTCAAGTTGTCTATGTATCGGTGGTATCTTCTCTTCTACAGCAACTGCTATTTCCTTTGCTTCTTCAGCTGTCTTTTTAGTCAAAGTAGATTCCTGTAGCAGTTTCTCAATAGTTTCTGTATTAGTATTTACCTTCTGTCCCAGATTGTTACTACTTGTAGTATTTTGATGTATTTCTATTTTGTTCTGTTTTATTTTGGTTTGGGGTTGGCTATTGAGTGGGGTGGGGATTTGTTGTGTTGGTACAATTGTTTTTGATTTGATTTGTTTTCTATTCTGTAAATGGAGGTTGGTTTGAGGCTTGGGATTGCTACCGTAGTGGGGCGAGGGAGGTATGGCGGTGGGGGCAGATGTCATAGGCGAAGGGGATCGAGATATGGATATGCTCGTACCCCTTCCAATCTGCGCCCCATCCCGAGGGACGAAGGAAGGGTGAGCAAGGATTACTCACCTCCGTCACTGGTGCTGTGCAATGCCAGGTCTATAGGCAAAAAAACCGCCACCCTGCGAGATTTCTTTACCTCGCAGGGGGTTGACCTGGCTTGTGTGATGGAGACCTGGGTGCGCGAAGGGGAAACTGTTACCTTACGAGAGACGGCGCCCCCGGGTTTCTCCGTCCTCCACCAGTCGCGGACTGTGGGCCGGGGGGGAGGGGTGGCATTATTAATCTGAGAAGTCTGTTCTTTCAGGGCTCTACCATCGCCATCGATCCCCGGCATTGAATGTGTTGGCCTAGTGTGGGGCTCCGAGGTGAGCTTGGCTGTCTGGCTGGTGTACCGGCCACCTAGCGCACCAGCAGCCACCCTGTCAGGCCTGTTGGAGGCGGTGGCCGGCTGGGCCTTGGAGTTCCCCAACCTATTGGTACTGGGGGACTTCAACATCCATGCTGATGCCACTCCCTCCTCACAGGCTCTGGACCTGGTGTCTTCCATGGCGACACTAGGGCTCTCCCAGTTTGTTTCGGGCCCCACACATCAAGCAGGCCACACGCTGGATTTGATATTTGGTGCCAGTATAGATGTGATCATGTCTCCCTCGATGAAGGTGCCATGGTCTGATCACTATGCACTGAAAGCCAGGATTGATTTTCCACCCCCACCCTGCTTAGGTGGCGAGCCAATTTGGGCTCGCCCGCGGAGGCTGATGGACCCTGATAGATTCCGTCAGGCCTTGCGGGACCTTGCTCCCCCTGGCGACTCATTGACTGAGCTTGTTGAGGGCTGGAATATCCAGCTCCTAGCAGCCATCGATGAGATCGCACCTAGGCGCCCTCTGCGACCCCGCAGAAACCGGGCTCCCTGGTTTACCGAGGAGCTTCGGAAAATGAAGCGGGACCTCAGACGGCTAGAGCGAGTATGGCGGGGTGCCCGTGATGGAGCTTCAAGAACATCTTATAGGGTTTTTATGAAAACCTACGAGATGGCAGTGAAGGCCACTAAGAAGTCCTACTTCTCGGCCTCCATTGCCTCCGCTAGCTCTCGCCCGGCGCAATTATTTAGTATAATTAGGTCTTTAACGTCCCTCGAAGGACAGCCAAATTTAAATAACAATTCGACACACAGCTGCGAGGCATTTGCGAGCTTTTTTGCGGAGAAGGTCCTGTTGCTCCGCCATGACCTCCCTGCCAATTTGGATACAATGAAGGAACTGGAGGCCCCTCGACTGTCCTCGGGTCCAGTATTGGACCACTTTGACCGGATATCCCCAGCCGATGTAGACAGACTCCTCCAAGCTGGAAAGCCCACCACGTGTCCTCTTGACCCGTGCCCGTCCTGGCTGATTAGAGCGTGTCCAGACGAGGTGCGGGCCCCCCTGGGTGATATCATCAATTTGTCCCTTGGCACTGGGATATTCCCAGGGGAACTGAAGGAGGCAGTGGTGCGTCCGCTCTTAAAGAAAACATCATTAGATCCTTTAGATCTATCCAATTACCGCCCGGTTTCGAATCTTCCATTCCTGGGTAAGGTGATTGAGAGAGCGGTTGCTGAACAGCTTGGTAGGTTTCTGGATGAAACATCTGTTCTCGATCCATTCCAGTCCGGCTTCCGCGCTGGTCATGGGACCGAGACGGCTCTGGTCGCCCTAACAGATGATCTCCGCAGGCAGCTGGATCGAGGCGGGTCGGGGCTGCTGATTCTTCTAGACCTGTCAACAGCCTTCGACATGGTCGATCACGAACTCCTGGACCGCCGCCTTGCCGACGTGGGGATCCAGGGCACAGTCCTTCAATGGCTGCGCTCGTTTCTCTCCGGTCGGGGACAGAGGGTGGCGCTTGGGGGGGGGAAGTGTCATCACGCCACTCCTTGGTGTGTGGAGTGCCTCAGGGTGCGATTCTCTCCCCGATGCTTTTTAACATCTTTATGCGCCCCCTCGCCCAGCTTGTCCGGAGTTTTGGGCTGGGTTGCCATCAGTATGCCGATGACACCCAACTCTATCTGTTGATGGATGGCCATCCTGACTCGGCCCCAGATACACTGACCAGATGTCTGGAAGCTGTGGCTGGATGGTTACGTGGGAGCCGGTTGAAGTTAAACCCTTCGAAGACAGAGGTCCTCTGGCTGGGACGGAGCGATATGGGATTGAGGGGGCAACTCCCGTCTCTTGCGGGGGTGCAATTAGTGCCAGCATCGTCCGTGAAGAGTTTGGGTGTAATCTTCGATACCTCCCTCTCTATGGAGGCACAGATTACAGCTATAACAAAGGCGGCATTTTTTCATCTCCGCCAAGCTAAGCAGTTGGCTCTTTATCTCTCTCGCCCTGACCTAGCCACTGTGATCCATGCGACGGTCACCTCCAGACTGGATTATTGTAACTCGCTCTACGTGGGGCTGCCCTTGAGACTGACCCAGAAACTCCAGCGGGTGCAGAATGCCGCGGCGAGACTCCTTACGGGGTCTTCGCTGCGAGATCATATCCATCCGGTGCTGTACCAGCTGCACTGGCTCCCGGTGGAGTACAGGATCAGGTTTAAGGTGCTGGTTTTAACCTTTAAAGCCCTATACGGCCTAGGACCCTCGTACCTACGGGACCGCCTCTCCTGGTATGTCCCACAGAGAAATTTACGGTCTGCAAATAAAAACACCCTAAAGATCCCAGGCCTCAGAGAGGTTAGGCTGGCCTCAACTAGAGCCAGGGCCTTTTCGGCCGCGGCTCCAATCTGGTGGAACGCTCTGTCACAAGAGACTAGGGCCCTGCAGGACCTGACATCCTTCCGCAGGGCCTGCAAGACAGAGCTGTTCCACCAGGCCTTTTGTCAGGGCGCAGCCTGACCCCCTCCTCTGGCAATCTGCACAAAATTTTGCTTGATGGTTGCCATTAATTTGATTTTAATTTGATTTAATTAATTTTATAATGAATGTTTTAGAATCTGAACTATTTTGATTGTTGTTAGCCGCCCTGAGCCCAGCTTCGGCTGGGGAGGGCGGGATATAAATAAAATTTATTATTATTATTTATTATTTGATCAATTTTAATTGATGCTTCAGCTACTTGTTTACTTAGTTTTCCCAGAGATTCATTAATTTTGCCTAAAACCTGAGCTAAAACATCTTCGGTTGCCATTCCTTTAGGTTTAGGTTGTACAAATGCAGCCCCTGATGATGCAGAGGGGCCAGGTGTTGATGCTCTTCGCTGCAGCCCAGTGTCTGGGCGAAAAGATCTGCCAGACCTCGTTGTTTTTTTCCTGAGGCAAATCTATCTTTTCTTTCCCATCTGCCACAACACTCTAGTTAAAGCCCAAGGTCAGTCCCACGGCCTGAATTTGTTTTGAAGTGGAAAATTCCCCTGGCCCAGTTGTTATTGTAACAATTTCAAGCTTCCTCTAGGGGGACACAGTAGCAGTCAAAAATTGTTGCCTTAAAAAAAATAACCTTTTTTAATCCCCCAATTCACAAAATAGACAACAGTTTCAATTTCAGTTATTTTCCAGTTACTTTAAAACCAGGAGAAGGAGAAGAGATAGACGATAAAAAGCAGTAGATTTAATCTAGACTTGTTATTTTATTATTTGCATACAAGTGATGGCTCTAAAAGTTCTGTCCTGGAACGTGAACGGACTCAACAATAAAAATAAAAGGAATCAGATTGCGCATATTCTATTAAAAAGGAACCTTGAGTTAATCTGCCTACAAGAGACTCACGTAATAAGAAAGCATAAGAGAATTTTAAGCAATAAGAGATTAGGATTGGATTTTGTGGCTTCAGATAGAGTTAAGAAACGAGGAGTGGTTCTATATATAAAGGAAAAACTTGATCCAAAATTACTGTATAAAGATGAACAAGGGAGAATGATTGTAGTGCAGATTATGTTTCAAGGAGTAAAGATTATTGTCGTTGGACTATACGCACCTAATGACAGAAAAGCAGTCTTTTTCTCTGAATTAGGTAATAAGTTAACAGAGTGGATGGATCAAAAAATGATAGTGATGGGTGACTTTAATGGGGTGGTGTCACCGAACCTGGATAGATCAACAAGAAAACACGAGATTAAGGAAGGCAAGTTACCGCGGACATTTTTTGATTTGGTTGATAATATGGGACTAATTGATGTGTGGAGATTCAAAAACCCTACTGTAAAACAATATACTTTCTTCTCAAATCCTAAGCAGAGTTGGGGGAGAATAGATGGTATTTGGATCACTAAGGAATTGATACAGAATTTAATCAAATCTGAAATTCTCCCACAGACTATATCTGATCATAACCCAGTATATTTAGAGTTAAAGGGTAAAGAGACTAGAGTACTTAGATGGAGAATGAACGAATCTCTATTTAATGATCAAAAGATAGTGATTAAGGCAAAAGAAACAATTGAAGAGTACTTTAAGTGGAATTTAAATAAAGGGACAGCTTTAGCAACGGTTTGGGACGCAGGGAAAGCCGTCATGAGGGGCTTTCTAATTCAGAAAAACAGTCATCAAAGAAAAGAAAAAGAGAAAAAGAAGGAGGAGATCTTGGTACAGTTAATGGAGAATGAAAGACAATTAACTACTAAGCCAGGTGATGAGACTATAAAACAAAATATAAAGTTATTACAAGTCCAGTTTTCTATGATAGTAAACCAGGAGATTGAGGGGAAAGTTAAAATGTTGAAACAGAAGAGTTTTTAATCTGCTAATAAAATAGGAAAATATTTGGCCTGGCAACTAAGAGAAAGGAAAAAACAAAATACGATATGTAGGATAAGGGATGGAGATAAGATAGTGGAAGACCCAAATGAAATAAGAAGGTTGTTTCAGAAATACTATAAGGATCTATATAAAAGAGATAAGGAGTCAGGCCATGATATAGAACGCTATCTGAAAGAACATCATTTACAACAGATATCAACCGAAGAAAAAGAATTATTAAATCAGCTGATTACAGAGGAGGAGGTAAGGAAGGCAATATCAAAGATGAAAATTGGCAAAGCGCCGGGGCCAGATGGTCTGTCAGCCAAATATTATAAAGTATTAAGTGATCAAATAAGCCCAACCCTATGTGAAGTGATGAACAATACTTTAAAAGAAGGGAAGACCCCGAACACCTGGAAGGAAGCCTATATTACACTAATTCCTAAAAAAGATGTGGATGCTTTAGAGGTGAAAAACTATAGGCCGATTTCGTTATTAAATAACGACTATAAATTGTTTGCGGATGTAATGGCAGAAAGATTTAAAAAAGTACTTAATAACAGAATCCATAAAGATCAAACGGGCTTCCTTCCAGGGAGACAATTGAAGGACAACGTAAGAAATGTGATAGATATCATTGAATATTTGGAAACCAGAATAGACAAACAAGCCACTTTGATTTTCATTGACGCCGAAAAGGCCTTCGATAACGTTTCTTGGTGCTTCCTGATAGAAAATCTAAAAACGATGGGGCTGGGTGAAAGATTTAGAAAAGGTATAGAAGCTATCTACAGTGAACAAAAAACTAAGCTAATAATAAATAACTTGACATCAGAATTTTTCGACATATCTAAAGGGACTAGACAAGGCTGCCCCCTGTCTCCTCTGTTATTTATAATAGTACTTGAAGTACTTACTAAGAGACTGAGAGAGGTAGCGGAAGTGAAAGGGATTAAGGTAGGGACTAAAGAACATAAGATAAAAGCTTTCGCGGATGATATTGTATTAACTTTAGAAGACCCGAAAAATAGTATGAAAGAAGCCTTGCAAAAATTTGAAGAGTTTGGAGCGGTGTCTGTTAGGGTGTGAAACCTAAGACGCTGGCAAGTTAGCAATGTCATGTGACTTTAAGTAGTCAAGCTCGTTAAGTTGTTAAGTTGTTAAGTTGCTCAGTATATAAAGAGTGTTTGTTTTCTCTGCCTGTGTGTGGGGCGTGAAGCAAAATGTCCGAAAGCTCCGGAGGTGTTTCTGTTATCTTTCTGCAATAAACCTGTCTTTGGAAAGACAGGCTTCCCTGTGTCGTTATTTCTTTGCTGCTGAGACTCTGAAGCTTGTACTGCAACAAGAATCTCTGCACTGGACTTAATTAATACTCTGCAAAGAGAGCTGTTGCTGGTGGCGCAGCGGAAGCGTTTACTGGACCAGTACACAAACTCTCTTAGGTTATGGATCCTTCTACGTTTCTACAGCTGTATTGTGTGCAGAGAAAGTGAAAGCAGCTTTCGGATGAGAGAAGACCGGCTTGGTCGTAAATCCAGCTCTTAAAGGCTTCAGAGGAGGCTGGAGGCGTCTGAAAAGTGAGTAAAACAAATCCCAAGGGGAAAGAGAAACAAGGGCACACAGAGGGAGTAGCAGCAGACCCCAAGAATGGCAGCGGAAAATTTCCAGGTTCCCTTTACAAAGTTGAACTCTGCTAATTACGTGCAGTGTTCTAAGAGGGCTCAAGTCTGGTTGGAAGCCAAAGAAGTGTGGGCTGACTATGTCCAGAGGCGAAAGCCGTTTGTGGCTGTTGCAGCAGATGCCACAGCAGAGCAACAGGCTGCTGCACATGCCCAGAACAGGGAACATGATAAAATGGACACTAAAGCTAGATGCATGTTGATGGTATCGATGGACGATTCCCAATTACCTCATGTGGAAAATTTAAGGTCTGCATTTGAAATTTGGGAAGCTCTTAGGCGAATTCACCATAGAGCCACGCCCGGAGAGAAGGTGAACATTATACGTGCTTTGTATGAGTTGAAACTGAAGCCAGGGGATAGTGTGGTTGAACACACGTCACAGATGACTGAGTATTTCAACCGACTGTCATCTTTAGGTGTGAATTATCCTGAAAATATTAAAGTTTATACTCTGCTTAGCAGCCTGCATGCAGGGTTTGAAAACTTAGTACTAACTTTACAAGTTTTGCCAGAGGACCAGCTGAATATGAATTATGTGACTGGTAGATTGTGTGAACAAGAATATCAACATCATCGAAAACGTATTGATAATTCAAATACCCCAAGGGTTGGATGTTCAGATAATTCCCAGCATGGGGAAACTAGCAGGCAGAGCTGTAAGGAAGCCTCACAAGTGTCTGCTATGGCCAGCAAGTCATGTTTTTGATGTGGCAGCAGGTTTCATTTGATAGCAAAGTGTCCAGAAAAGCAACAGGAATTTCAACAGTCCAGGGCCAGTTTCCGGAGCTACAGGGGAAGACGATGTGAGAACTACAAGAATCAACGATCCAGAGGGGGAGCAGGTGCTGATAAGGGACTATCTGCAATGGCAGCACAACAGAGTCCTAAAAGGAGCCAACAAACCTTGAAGTGGATAATTGACAGTGGAGCAAGTCACAGTTTAGTTCCAGCGACATCTAGTGGCCGCTTGATGAACTGCAAGACATTGCCAGTTGCAAAAACTGTGACTATAGCAGACAATAGTAAACGAGAAATGAACCTTAAAGGCACAATTTATGTTAACTGTTTGCAAACTAACCTTCCTGTTTTTGTTCTTCCAGGAATGAAAAATGGACTTTTGAGTGTGTCATGCCTGGTAAAAAGTGGTTTTAAGGTTGAGTTTGAAAATGATGTGTGTACCATTTCGAAACAGGGGAAGGAGCTAGTTAAAATTCCCTGTGAGGATGGGCTTTTTGTTTTGGTTGAAGAGCAGTTAGCAGCAGGTAGATGTTCAACAGGTGAAGCACAAGCTAAGTGTGTAAATAAGGCTCCTCATACAGGTTGTGCACATCTACTACACAGAAGGTTAGCTCATATATGCTTTAAGTATGTAAGCAAGATGCCAGATTTAGCTGAGGAGTGTAACATTAAACCCTGCCCAAATTTTCTGGATTGTTGTGCTTGTAAACATGCTAAGGTTAAGACATGTAACTATCCTAGATCTGATAGAGTAAGCAAGAAACCCTTTGAACTTGTGCACACAGACGTGTGTGGCCCTATGCCCGTCAAATCGCTTGGAGGTGCGAGATTTATGCAAATTTTGGTGGATGACTTTTCAAGGGCTAGTTGGGTTTTCTTTCTGAAAGAAAAATCACAAGCAGCTTCCATCCTGATGGATTGGATTGAAGAAGTCGAATGTAAATTTGACACCAGGGTACGTAAAATACAATCAGATCGTGGTGGGGAATTTGTGAACCACACGCTGGAGACGTGGTTAAAAAGGAAAGGTATAGTTCATAGACTTACCAATCCCTATTCACCACAGGAGAATGCAGTTGCCGAAAGAAAATTTCGAACATTACAGGAAGCCATTGCTGCTTTGCTGTTTGATTCTGGACTTCCACAGCGTTTTTGGGCTGAGGCTGCACTGTATGCGAATTATACTTTTAACAGAGTGTACAATAGCACAGTAGGCAACACTCCTTACTTCATGCTATTTGGGAAAAAACCAAAAATTGATCATCTAAGAGTTTTTGGATGTCGTGCTTATGTGCTGGTGCCTAGGGCACAACGTAGGAAAGGCGATCCTAGGTCTAAAGAAATGTTTTTCTGTGGTTATCAAGCAAACACAAAAGGTTGGAGATTTGTGAATGTAGAAGGCAATCAAACGAAAATCACAATCAGCAGAAGTGCGGAATTTTGTGAACAGGATGGTTGGAATAAAATTCATGGAAATCCTGACATACTATTTGATGTGGTGAACAGTAACAATGGAACTCAGGCCCCAGGGCAGGTATTAGTTCCAGAACAGACTGAAGAATTTGAGTCTGAGGACAAGGGCGAGAAATCGCCTAGTTCACCCAAGTCTGTAAAGTCAGAATCTTCTAGCTCTAAAAGTTCACCCGTACAGCAAGAGAGACGTGTAAAGTCAGAATCAGAAAGTTCTTCAACTACTAGTGACAAACAGGTGACGACTAGTGATTCTGGATCAGAGGGGGAAACTGAAGGAACATCGCAGGAACTGTTAAGGCGTTCTAAGCGTACCAACAAAGGTAAACCTCCTGAAAGGTACCAAGCTATTAGTGTTTGGGCTGGTTTGGCAAATTGCGAACCTGAAAGTTTTGAGGAGGTTGAGCAATTACCCCAGGAGGAGGCCAGTAGGTGGCGTGAGGCCATGCAAAAGGAGTTGAATTCTATGAAAGAACTGGGTGTGTTTTCCATCACCAAACTGCCAGAAGGTACCAAGGCAGTAAGTTGTAGGTGGGTGTACGGGATAAAGACAACAGCGATGGGGAAACCAGAGTACAAAGCAAGGCTTGTAGCTCGAGGTTTTACGCAAAGAAAGGGGTTACATTATTCCGAAGTCTATGCACCCACTTCAAGGAGTGAAACCCTACGGGCACTATTAGCAGTTGCTGCTCAGAAAGGGTTTAAAGTGAATCAATTTGATGTCTCTACAGCTTATCTTCATTCAGACTTGGCTGAAGAGCTCTATATGGAGCTACCGCCAGGATTGAAAGTTGGTAAATCAAATCAGGTGTGGAAACTACATAAATCTATTTATGGACTCAAGCAATCTGCTCATAATTGGAATGAGTGTTTGAATGATGTTTTGGTTGGCATTGGTTTTAGCAGGAGCAAGGCTGACAATTGCTTATATTTCAGAAATTCAGGAGATGCTCAAGAATCTTTGCTTGTTTATGTAGATGACCTGATTTATACTTCAAAGACACAAGAACAAGTAAAAAAACTAGCCAAAGAGTTAAATAAATACTTCAAAGTTAAGAATCTTGGTGATGTGAAGATCTATCTTGGTGTTCAGATAGATAGGACCAAAAATGGCAGTTTTCTACTGAATCAAAAAGGCAAGATATTGCAAATGTTGAAAAAGTTTAACATGACGGAGTGTGCAGGTGTTAGAACACCAATGGAAATGGGTTTTGTAAAAGACAATGAGTTCAAGGATAGTGCTGAATTCAAGCGTGCTGAAATCTTTCAGTCAGCACTGGGAAGCTTACTTCATCTTTCGCAATGGAGTAGACCAGATATTGCTTACGCTGTTAACTTACTCAGCAGAGAAGCTTCGAAACCTAGTGTAAATGCATGGAAAGGAATTCAAAGAGTGTTAAGATATTTACAACACACCAAAGATTTTTGCCTTGAATTATCTTCAGAAGGACAAGCACAGATTACTTGTTGGGCAGATAGTGATTGGGCAAATTTAAAGGATAGAAAATCAGTGTCTGGCTGTGTAATAAAACTTGGTAACTCTCTAATTGGGTGGAGATCCAAGAAACAGAACCTAATTGCTTTGTCGTCAACAGAAGCTGAGTTCTGTGCCTTATCTGAGTTATGTAGAGATCTAGAATTTTACAAATGCTTGGCACAAGAGATGTATGAAAAGGCCATCACTCCAATCACTGTATGGGGTGATAATCAACCGTGTCTTAAGTTAGCACAAAATGGGCAGTTTAAAGGTCGTACGAAACATTTGGATATCCGCTTTCAAAATGTTTGTCAAACGGTAAAAGCAGGAATTGTTAAATTAAATTACTGTCCCAGTCATGAAAATCAAGCTGATGGTTTTACAAAACCGCTTGGGTTTCAGCGGCATGAAAACTTTTGTGAAGAAATGGGTCTGAAGTAATTTTGTTTTTTGTATTGCCAGCGAGAGGGGGTGTTAGGGTGTGAAACCTAAGACGCTGGCAAGTTAGCAATGTCATGTGACTTTAAGTAGTCAAGCTCGTTAAGTTGTTAAGTTGTTAAGTTGCTCAGTATATAAAGAGTGTTTGTTTTCTCTGCCTGTGTGTGGGGCGTGAAGCAAAATGTCCGAAAGCTCCGGAGGTGTTTCTGTTATCTTTCTGCAATAAACCTGTCTTTGGAAAGACAGGCTTCCCTGTGTCGTTATTTCTTTGCTGCTGAGACTCTGAAGCTTGTACTGCAACAAGAATCTCTGCACTGGACTTAATTAATACTCTGCAAAGAGAGCTGTTGCTGGTGGCGCAGCGGAAGCGTTTACTGGACCAGTACACAAACTCTCTTAGTGTCAGGCCTCAAGATTAATAAAAATAAGACTAAAATGTTGACTAAAGATCTAACTAAGGAAGATATTGTAGTACTAGAACAAAAGACGGGAATTATGACAGCAAAGAAAGTGAAATACCTTGGAGTGTGGATATCAGCGAAAAATTTTAACCTATATAAGGATAATTATTGTCAGGGGTACAGGGACAGAGGCACAGGGAAGGCAGGAGATGGAGAGCGATGGAGAGGAATCCCAGGACAGCAAGGAAGAGGATAGCAATGACACAAGGGATTCCATGAGTCTCTCCAGCGAATCAGAGGATTCCCAGAAGGGGGCGCCTGTGGTAAGGGCAAGGGGAGCCCCAGGGGGAAAGTGTCAGGAGCGGGGGGCCAGCAGGGGACCCCAAAGCGGCAGCTGGGAATCAGGGCCAGCCTCCCCACCAGAGCGCAGCGAAGGGGGGGGAGGTTCCAGTGTGTCAGAGGGAGCAGCTCCGGCGACAGAGAAAGAGGAGGGATCAGAGCAAGCCGTTCTCCCGGAAGAGGAGGAGGGCAGTGAGGGGAGTAGCATAACTGTCAAAAGGAAGGTCAGAGGTTGGGCGCGCGCGCCAAGTTCTAATGAGGAGGCGCGCGGAAGAACAGGGAGCCCGGAGGAGGAGCCAGGTCCCAAAGCCCGCAGGAGGGGGGAGGAGCAGTCTGGAGATTCCGCTTCAGGAGAATCCAGGAGGGGAGGAACCCCGGCGGGCAGAAAGACCCTGCGGAAAAGGAAAGAGAGAAAAAGGTGGAGCAGCGTTAGCTTATAAAACTGGTGTAGGGGAGGGACCGATTCAGAGGGGACTTCTACCGTCTAAGGTTAACAGACGTGGGGGCTGCGCACCTCGGTTGTGGAACTTACTATGAACTGCAATAAACATCCTTGTATATAAGAAGAACCTGGCGTTGATCTTTTGTGAGCTGAGATCTGAGGCAGCCCTGACAATTATGAAGTCACTTGGAAGAATATTAAGAAAGATCTTGAAATCTGGGAGAGATTGAGGCTATCTTTTCTGGGGAGGATAGCGGTTATCAAAATGAACGTTCTCCCCAGAATGTTATTTTTGTTCCAAACCATTCCGGTACTAAAAGGTTTAAAGCAGTGTAAAGAGTGGCAAAGAGCCTTAGCGAGATAAATCTGGCAAGGCAAAAGACCACGAATAAAAATGAAAATATTGGTGGACAAAAAAGAAAGAGGGGGATTCGCTCTACCGGATCTAAGTTTATATTATGAAGCGGCGTGTTTAGTGTGGCTGAAGGATTGGATAAGATTGGAAAATAGGGACATCTTGGACTTTTTTTTTTATAAAATTTTTATTGGTTTTACAAAATTTTTAAAACAATACAAACATATAAAAAGACATACAAACACGTATAGTTTCATAGCCTTTTTTTCGTAAACCTTGTCTCTCAGACTCCCCCATACCTCCCCTTTCTGCATCCCAATGTCCAAAATTTTTTTAGCAACTTCTAAATATTTTTGTCAAACCTCTGTCCTCTTAATCTTTCCTTCAGTCTAATCTTATGTCACTGTAACCCTTTCTTTCTCATAACCTCAACATTCTAACATTCATCGAGTTTATAGTAGTCCTTAAGGTAGATTTTAAATTTCTTCCATTCTTCTTCCGCCGTCTCCTTCCCCTGATCGCAGATTCTGCCAGTCATCTCAGCCAGTGTCATATAGTCCATCACTTTCATCTGCCATTCTTCCAGAGTGGGTAGATCTTGTGTCTTCCAGTACTTTGCGATAAGTATTCTTGCTGCTGTCGTAGCATACATAAAGAAAATTCTGTCTTTCTTTGACACCAATTGGCCGACAATGCCCAAGAGAAAGGCCTCTGGTTTTTTAGAGAAAGTACATTTAAGTACATTTTTCAATTCATTATATATCATATCCCAGAAAGCCTTAATCTTCGGGCACGTCCACCAAAGGTGATAGAAAGTACCTTCAGTTTCTTTACACTTCCAACACTTATTGTCAGGCAGGTGATAAATTTTTGCTAGCTTGACTGGGGTCATGTACCACCTATAGATCATTTTCATAATATTTTCCTTTAAAGCATTACATGCCATAAATTTTATACCGGTGTTCCACAACCATTCCCAGTCAGCAAACATAATGTTATGACCAATGTCCTGTGCCCACTTAATCATAGCCGATTTAACTGTTTCATCTTGTGTATTCCATTTCAGCAGCAAATTATACATTCTTGACAAGTTCTTAGTATTGGGTTCTAACAATTCGGTTTCTAGTTTTGATTTCTCCACCTGGAAGCCAATTTTCCTATCTTGTTTGTAAACCTCCATTATTTGAAAATAATGGAGCCAATCTCGTACTTTAGGTTTCAGTTTCTCATGACTCTGTAATTTCAATTTGTCTCCATCTTGTTCCAAAATTTCCCAATACTTTGGCCATTCGGCCTCCATATTGGGCTTTTTGAATGCCTTAGCCTCCAAGGGTGACAACCATCTAGGGGTTTTATTTTCCAACAAATCTTTATATCTTGTCCAAACATTAAACAGTGCTTTTCTGACAATATGATTCTTAAAGGCCCTATGCACCTTAATTTTGTCATACCATAGATATGCATGCCAACCAAATGTATTATTGAAACCTTCCAAGTCCAAAATATCTGTATTCTCGAGGAGCATCCACTCTTTCAGCCAGCAAAACGCTGCTGCTTCATAGTACAATTTTAAGTCCGGCAGGGCAAATCCCCCTCTTTCTTTAGCATCTGTCAGAATTTTAAATTTAATTCTGGGCTTTTTGCCCTGCCAGACAAATTTCGAGATATCTTTCTGCCACCTCTTGAAACAATCCATCTTGTCAAGGATTTGCAAAGTTTGAAACAAAAATAGCATTCTAGGCAATACATTCATCTTGATAACTGCAATTCGACCTAACAATGAAAGTTTCAAATTTGACCATATTTCTAGATCTTTTTTAATTTCTGACCAACATTTTTCATAGTTGTCCTTATACAAGTTCAAATTTTTTGATGTCAAGTGGACCCCTAGGTGTTTCACCTTCTTAACCACTGTCAAACCTGTCTCTTCTTGAAATTTCTCCTTCTCCCTAGCTGTTAAATTTTTTTCTATGACTTTAGTTTTTTGTTTATTCAGTTTAAATCCGGCTACCTGGCCAAATTGTTGAATTATCTCCAACACCCTTTTCGCACTAGTGTTTGGCTCTTGTAAGGTCAATACTAAGTCGTCTGCAAAAGCCCTTAACTTGTAATGTTTATCTCCGACCTGTACACCTTTAACCTGCTGGTCATTTCTAATCATATTCAGCAACACCTCCAGAACAGAAATAAAGAGCAATGGGGAAATTGGGCACCCCTGTCGTGTTCCTTTTTCTATCTTAAGTTCCTCAGTTATCACATTATTTACAATCAGCTTAGCTTTTTGTTCAGAATATATCGCACCCATACCGTTCTCAAATCCTTGGCCTACCCCCATCCCATGAAGATTCTTTTTCATAAAACTCCAAGAGATATTGTCAAAGGCTTTCTCCGCGTCCACAAAAATCAACACTGCTTTGGTGTTTATGTCCACCTCTAGCAATTCTAAAATGTCTATTATATTTCTTACATTGTCTGATAGATGCCTTTTTGGGAGAAAGCCTGCTTGGTCCTTATGAATCTTCTCCATCAACACTCTTTTAAATCTTTTTGCCAGAATGTCTGCAAAGATTTTGTAATCCACATTAAGTAATGATATTGGGCGGTAGTTCTTAAGTTGAGTCTTTTCAGTCTCTGTCTTTGGTATGAGTGAAATATACGCTTCTTTCCACGATTCTGGTGCCTTTTTTCCCTCTAAGATCTCATTACAGACTTCCTTTAATGGTTGAACCAACCATTCCTTCAAAGATTTATAATATCTGGAAGTCAGTCCATCTGGCCCTGGGGATTTGCCCAATTGCATGTCCTGAATGGCACCCTCTATCTCTTGTTCTGTTATTCTCTGGTTTAAATCCACCTTGCTTTGATGAGAGATTTTTTGTAATCCATATTTATTAAGGAATTTATCTATGTTCTCTTCATTTTTTGGTCCTTGAGAATAAAGTTTTTTAAAATAGCTCAGGAAACAGTTTCTAATCTCATTAGGTTTGGATATGTTCTTTCCCTCCACTTCTAGACTTGTAACTGTATTTAGTTTCTGCCTTTTCTTCAATTGCCATGCCAGAAGTTTGCCACATTTATCTGCCGATTCGAATGTCTTTTGTTTCATTTGCTTTAACTTCCACTCAATCTCTTGATTCATCAATTCCATGTATTGTATCTGGTATAACTTAATCTCTCTCAAAATCTCCTGGGACTTTGGTTTTGATCTTAATTTTCTCTCTCCTTCTTTTATCTTTTCCAAAATCTTTTCCTTCTTCTCATTCTGCTTTCTTTTCTTTATTGAATTTTGTTGAATTAAAAAACCTCGCATCACAGCTTTACTTGCGTCCCAGATCACTCTTTTTTCCACGTCGGCCTTTAAATTTATTTCAAAATAGTCCTTTAAGGTTTTTTGGGCCTTCATGTGGACCTCCTTGTCTCTAAACAGGGTGTCGTTCATCCTCCATCTAAATTGACCAGTTGTTGTGAGTTTCATTTCCATCTTTACGGCGTTATGGTCGGAGCAAGTTTTTGGGCAGATTTCTATCTTCTTAATCTTTGGAGCCATCCCACTAGTGATCCAGATTTGATCAATTCTGGTCCAGGTCATCATTGCTTGAGAAAAGAATGTTCCTTCTCTCTCAAGAGGGTTCCTTGTTCTCCATATATCTATTAAGTCCATATTTTCAGTCATTTCAAAAAAAGTCTTCGGGAGTCTCCCTTCCTTTGAGATTGTCAGTCTTTGTGCTTTATCCATATTTGTAGAAACCACACCATTCATATCTCCCATAATTATCATATTATAATCCAAATAGTCCATCAGAGTTTCGTGGAGTTTCTTGAAGAATTCTGCTTTACCTTCATTTGGTGCATAAATTCCAACTATTAAAATTTTTTCTCCTTGTACTTGTATTTCAACTGCCAAGTATCTTCCTTGTTCATCTTTAAACATCATTTTTGGAGCCCATTTCTCTTTTACATAAATCACAACTCCTCTTTTCTTAACTTTGTCCGATGAAATAAATTCTTGTCCTAATCTTTTATTTGTGAGTAGTTTCCTGTGTGCTCTGGTTACATGGGTTTCTTGTAGACATATCAAATCCAGTTGTTCTCTTTTCAAAATATGAAAAACTTGTCGTCTCTTCAAAGGCATATTGAGCCCATTACAATTCCGACTAAGGAATTGCAGGGCCATCTTGTTATTTTTCTGTTACTCCTCCAACCGCTCCAAGTTGTTGCTCTTCCTCTGATGGTGGTGGGTTACGTCCAAACGATAGGTTCAGAATGTCTAATGCTCTCCTTTGTTCTGCAATTGGATCCACCGTTCCCTTCTGTAAGTCCTCTTGGTTTCTTTCCAGGAACCTCTCTTTGTCTTGTATTGTCTTTATTTTCACCTTCTTTCCCTTGTAGTCAAAAGACAGTCCTTGTGGGAACTCCCACCTGAAAGGAATGGTGTTCTTCTTCAGCAGGTAAACCAAATCCTTGTAGAATGTTCTCAACTCCAAGATATGTTTAGGGATGTCTTTAAAAATCTGTATGGCTGAATTTTCAATTTGCAAGGCCTTTTGGTAGTGTAATTTTAATATTTTATCTCTTTCTTCCTTAGATCTCAGGGTGATCAAGCAATCCCTCGGGGTCTTTCTGTTCAGTCTTTTGCCCAGTCTGAATGCTGTTGTTATCTTAAATTCTTCCTCCTCCAAATCTTCCCAGAAATCAGCAAACTCTTGTGTTAAAAACTCCGCCAGGTTGTCTCCTTCACTCTCGGGAATCAGTCTCAATTTCAGATTTCTTTCCTTTCTCTGTAATTCCCACAAGGCCAGAGTTACATCATGTTCATGAACCTTTTTAGCAATCGGTTCTAAATTCTCTTGGGTCTCTCCAGCAATAGTTCTAGCTTCCTCTGCAATCTTACGTGTTGCAGAATTTTCTTGAACCAGCCTATTTATAGATTCTGTGTTCAAGTCCAATCTTGCTGTTAGTTCTGTTAGTTTCTGTGTATTTTCTGTACTCTGCTTTGTCAAAGTCTCCAAAGATTGATTTATCTTGAGTAACGCTTGTGTCACTGACTCCATGGAGGCAGCTGTCACTTTTTCTTGTCCTGTTGTTCCTGTAGGAGTTACGCCTGTAATTGAGCCTCTTTTCTTTTGTTGCTGCTGCTGGTGTTGTTGTTGCTTAGCTTTGGCTCTGGTGGTTATCTCTTCTGCTGGGCCACTCATGTCCCAAGGTCGTTCCCACAAAAACAGTCCCCTGATGGAAAATTCCACTGTCCTAGACTGTTACACCTGTTACTTTAGCCCTCTAGGGGGAGCAAAACAAAATGTCCGAATACGGAGACAAAAAAGTTAAAGACAAGTATATCAGGAGGCTTGTAGATACATGTTACAGCACTTTTCCAATAGATACTATTTCAGCATACTCCAATATACTGTAGCAACAAGATCTAAAAATTTTGTAGCAAAGGAAACTTCAACCATGTAACTTTCCCAAGAATTTAAAGACAGTTCAGTGCTCTATTGTCTTATTTGGCAGTCCGTTTCAGGGTATTAAGGCAGCAGAAGATTTTTCCCTTTTAGATAAGTCATGCAGTTCTTATTGTCCCTTTTTTCCTCCCCTCTATCCTGCTTGTTAGAGGGGGGATCTAAGTCCAATGTCAGGTTAAATAATCAAGAAATATTTCATGCGGATGCAGCTTTAAAATTCCGTTGCTTTAGCAGTCATGCAGTCAGGGGGAGGCAGACTTCCTTAATTTTTACCTTCCCCGTTTTCAGCCAAATTTTCTTTTAAAGGGTTCCAAATTTAAAGGGTTCAGTCTTACTCACAGGTTTTCCAGTCTCAGATTTACAGGAAGAAATCGGCGCTCTCCATCAATGGCGACGCGGCTTCACTCTGTGGGCTGGGTAGCGACTCTCAGCACCGCGCTCTCCCGATGCCGTTCCAGAGCCTTTAAAAAGGCTCTTTCTGCAGTAAGCTTCTGGTGCCCACCGAGTTTCCTTGTTCACAGGCTTCAGCGCCTGTGATTTTAGGGGTCCCCCGCTTGCCGTAGCGGGTCAGACCCGAACTCGCAGAGCAGTCCTCCTCCGGAGCTCGGAAAGAGGACCGCCATTAACGCTGGTGCCGACCGGAAGTCCTCGGGACATCTTGGACTTGGAAGGTTTCGATAACAGGTACGGGTGGCACACGTACCTGTGGTACGAAAAGGTGAAAGTTCATAGAGGCTTTCTAAATCATATTTTTAGGGGACCACTATTCCAAGTATGGGAAAGAAATAAAAATATATTGGAAAGGAAGACACCTTGGTGGATTTCACCAATTGAGGTGTTAACTATAAAAAAAAAAATATGGAAGGGAAGAATGCCACCTATGAAGAACTAACTTGGAAGACAGATCAAGGGATTAAACTTAGACCATATGAAGAGATCAAAAAATTATTTACTGGGTGGTTGCAATACCACCAAGTAAATGACCTTTTAAAAGAAGACAAAAAGAAAGTAGGATTTGAAGATAAAAAATCTAAATTTAATGTAGAAGTTATAGAAGGTAAGAACAAAACACTGTCAAGGATGTATGATATTTTGCTGGAGTGGTATACAAAAGATGAGGAGGTGAAGGAGGCCATGACTAAGTGGGCGATAGACATTGGATATAACATCGACTTTGAGAGGTGGTTGGAACTATGGGACAAGAATATGAGATTTACGGCATGCACAGCACTAAAGGAAAACCTGTGGAAAATGATCTACAGGTGGTACCATACACCAGTGAAATTAGCGAAGATTTATAAGTTGAAGGATAAAAGATGCTGGAAATGTAGAGAGGTAGAAGGTGACCTCTACCATATGTGGTGGTCGTGCTGCAAAGTGAGAGGCTTTTGGGAATTGGTCTATAATGAACTTAAAAAAATCTTGAAATATACATTTCCCAAAAAGCCAGAAGCCTTTTTGTCAGGAATGGTCGGTAAAGAAATTAAAAAAAGAAGCTAAGACCTTGTTTCTATATGCCACGACAGCTGCAAGAATTATGTTAGCACAAAATTGGAAATTAGAAGTAATACCTAACATAAGTGAGTGGCAGGTTAAAATGATAAATTATGCTGAGCTTGATAGAATATCAGGAAATTAAGGGACCAAGACGAACAGAAATTTCATGATAATTGGAAGAAATATTTAATGTATATGGAATCTAAATCTCAGGTGACACTGGCGGGAAAGGCCTATGTAAAAGAGTTAAAAAGTACGCGACTATATAATTTATTCGATACTTACCAAAGGAGTGGAGGGAAGTCCAAGGCTCAGTTGAGATTAACTCAGTTATATATTTTATTTATGATTTGTGAAGTGGATATAATTTGTATAAGGTATGTGGTGGACTTTTTGTTTATGTTTTTCCTGTATATATGTGCAAATATGAATAAAAATTTATGGGGGGGGGGACCAGGAGAAGCCAGCCAGAAACCTTGTATCTCACTTGCAGAGTTAGCTGTCAAAAAGTACTCTATTCACCAACAGCGCATTTCACAGTACGGCATTCTTATTGTCCATTGGCAGCCCGTTCCCAGGTTTTAAGCTGTGGAATTTAGCTTCCTTTCCTCTCTTTTTGCAGGGAAATACAGTTCACACCTTTCCCCCCTCCTCTCCTGCAGCCAAGGGGGGAAATCACTTGTTTTGATGTTAGAGTTATAGTCCTTTTCAAACGTCTTTCATGGTTTTAGCTTACAAGTTCGTTGCTTTACTCTATTTACAAAGAGCGGAAGGCAGACTTCCTGTTTATGCCTCCCCGCTTCGGTGCCAAATTACGTCTTTGTTCTCCTTTATTTCCAAAATTAACCTACTCACGGGTAGTTGTTTTTGCAGCCAGATTGTCACAGGAAAAAGGTAGCGCTCTCCGGTAACGGCTGTGCGGCTTCGCTCCACGGAAGAAGCAGTTAACTCTCAGCACCGCGCCACTTTCCCCGCTTCGCTCCGGAGCCCGTAGTTGGGCTCCTTTACAAATTGGGGGGGGCGCAAAAGGTGCCCGCCGAGTCCCACGGTCACAGGCTTCACCCGCCTGTGATTTTTGAAGGGTCCCCGCTTCGCCGTAGCGGAACAGACCCGATTTCCGTAGACCCGGTCCCTCCGTGTCAGAGGGAGTCCGCCATTACTGATGGCGCCACCCTGGAAGTCTCTTTGCCCAAATGTCATTGCCAGGAAATGCCACGACCCCACCCCCATCCTGGTTTCCCCTGTGCTGCTTTGGTGAGGCCTGGTGGGTTTAGGGGTAAAGGTAGGGTTAGGGTTAGGGTTAGGGGTAGGGGTAGGGGTAGGGGTCGGGGAAGGGGTAGGGTTAGGGGTATGTGTAGGGGAAGGGGAAGGGGTAGGTTTAGGGGTTAGGGTTAGGGGAAGGGGAAGGGGTTAGGGTTAGGGTTAGGGGTAGGGGTAGGGTTATGTGTAGGGTTAGGGTTAGGGTTAATGATAGGGTTGGGGTAGGGGTAGGGTTAAGGGTAGGGTTAGGGTTAGGGTTAGGGTTAGGGTTAAGGTTAAGGTTAAGGTTAGGGTTAGGGTTAGGGTTAGGGTTAGGGGTAGGGGTAGGGTTAGGGTTAGGGTTAGGGTTAGGGTTAGGGTTAGGGTTAGGGTTAGGGTTAAGTGTAGGGTTAGGGTTAGGGTTTAGGGGTAATAATAATAATAATAATAATAATAATAATAATAATAATAATAATAATTTATTATTTATACCCCGCCCATCTGGCTGGGCTTCCCCAGCCACTCTGGGCGGCTTCCAAAAGAATATTAAAATACTATAATACATCAAACATTAAAAGCTTCCCGAAACAGGGCTGCCTTCAGATGTCTTCTAAAAGCCTGGTAGTTGTTGTTCTCTTTGACATCTGGTGGGAGGGTGTTCCACAGGGAAGGCGCCACTACCGAGAAGGCGCTCTGCCTGGTTCCCTGTAACTTGGCTTCTCGCAGTGAGGGAACTGCCAGAAGGCCCTCGGTGCTGCACCTCAGTGTCCGGGTAGAACGATGGGGGTGGAGACGCTCCTTCAGATATACTGGACCAAGGCCGTTTAGGGCTTTAAAAGTCAGCACCAACACTTTGAATTGTGCTCGGAAATGGGTAGGTGTAGGGGTAGGGGTAGGGTTACTTTTAGGGGTAGGGTTATGATTAGGGTTAGGAATAGGATTATGGTTAGGGTTAGGGTTGCGCGGGGACTCTCTTCCACGGCTCCCGAAATTTCCTCTGTGCATGCCCAGACTCCGGAAATCGCTTCTGCGCATGTCCACAGTGCCAGAAATTGCTTCTGGGTTAGGGTTAGGGTTAGGGTTAGGGTTTGGGATTGGGATTGGGATTGGGATTGGGATTGGGATTGGGATTGGGTTTGGGTTTGGGGTAGGCGTAGGCGTAGGGGTAGGTGTAGCGTTAGGGTTAGGGATTGGGATTGGGTTTGGGTTTGGGTTTGGGTTAAGAGTAGGCGTAGGGGTAGGTGTAGGGGTAGGGGTTAGGGTTAGGGTTAGGTTTGGGGGTGCTTTTCAACATCTGTGAATGCGCAGAAGCATTTTCCGGCACCGCAGAAATGTGCAGAGGCAATTTCTGGCATGGCACTGCGCTGGTCTGGCCCATGGATGATCTCCACAGGAGTGATCTGGCCCATGCCCAGTAAGCCTTCCCAACCCCTGCCGGAGAGCGCTGACCTTTTTTCTTCTGACAATTTGGCTGATAAACAACAACCCGTGAGTAGGCCAAGTTTAAAGACTGAAAACTAAAAGGAAAATAAGGCATAATTTGGTACTGAAGCGGGAAGGTGTAAAGAGGAAGTCCACCTTCCGGTTTGTATAAAGATCAAAGCAAAAACTGTTTAAGCTAAATACTGAGAAAGGAGTGCTAAAAAGACTTAAATTCCAAACGTCAAACCAGAGGAATTCCCCCCCTGAGTTGAAGGAGAGGGAGGGAAGAAGAGAAAGTATTTTCTGCTTATATTAAAAATCTGAAAGGAGAAGGAAAGAGACTTAAGACCACCACTCAATTCCTGGGAACGGACTGTCAAGATTAAATTGAACTCTTGCATTGAGAACCTGCACTTTTTAAAGACAATGTAACTTGTTGCTAGATAACTCTGCAAGTGAGATACTCTGAAACAGTTGAAACTGCTATTTATTTTCTTGAAGGGGGGCTTTTGAAAAACTGACAAGACATTTTGTTGCATTATTATTGACTGTTACTGTGTCCCCCTAGAGGCCTACTGAAATTGCTACAATTGGTTGGGGAATTTTCCATTTTCAACCAGCCTGTGAAAGTCTTACAGAAAAACAAGTCTGACTGTGGGAGTGACCTTGACTTAAAGTGCCATGGATGAGAAGGTAACAAAAGTGGATGAAAAGACAACAAGATCAGGCAAGGTTAGACTCCAACAGACTAGTGCAATACTGCAGCAACGCAGAGCATCTGCATCTGGCCCCCCTGTACCACAAGGGGAAGATCCAACACAAGCCGGGGCAAAGGGGATGACATCAGAAGAAGGATTTATTTCAGTTCTTAGTGAGATTTACGAAACTTTGGATAAATTAGGTAAACAAGTCACTGAAGCAACAAATAAAATTGACCAGAACACTACAAGTATTAATAATTTGAGCCAGAAGGTGAACTCGAACACAGAATCAATTGAAAAGTTACTGCAGGAATCAGCATCAAATCAAAAGATAGCTCAAGAGGCAAAAGAAAAAGCAGTGGCAGTAGAAGAAAAGATAATTCCGATAAATAAACAGCTTGGGGACCATCAGTCGCAGCTTGGGGCCCACCAGGCACTTTTGTCTATGATTGAATTGAAGGAGAAGCAGACCAATCTAAGGGTCAGGGGGGTACCTGAGCTTGAGAAAGAGAACTTAAGTGACTTTTTGACACAGGAATTTGCAGGATTCTGGAAACTGGATGATAAGCAAGATTTTAAGATACTAAAGGCTTTCAGACTTGGAAGAGAAGGGAGAAAGAACAGGGTGAGAGACTGTTTGATCACCCTTCGATCAAAAGAGGAGAGAGACAAAATATTGAACCTGCATTACCAGAATACCTTGATAATTCAGGACTCAAGAGTGGAGATATTTAAGGATATCCCGAAACAACTTTTGGACCTCAGGTCCAATTATACAGATCTGGTGTCATTGCTGAAAGGAAACAGAACCATTTTTAGGTGGGAATTTCCTCAAGGCCTATCTTTTACCTTTAAAGGTAAAAAGTTTAAAATAAGATCAGTGGAGGAGAAAGAAAAATTTCTGAGAGACCACGAAGAAGACTTGCAAAAAGGAGTGGAAGGAGAACCAGGAGCCTCACGACTAGCAGCATTAGACAAAGTATTACCACCTTTGGGATTGGACAAACTACAGAAAGTGATACCACCATCAGAACAAGAGGAGTTATTGGGAGCAGTTGGAGGGAAATAATTTAAATACATCATGTCTCTGCAACTATTAAGTTGGAATATTCATGGACTGAATTCCCCAGAGAAAAGGAAAAAAGTTTTTCATTTGTTGAAAAAGGAACATTTGGACCTAATTTGCTTACAGGAAACACATGTGATAAGGCTACACAGGAAAATATTGATTAACAAGAGACTGGGTCAAGAATTTATTTCATCAGATAAGGTTAAAAAGCGAGGAGTAGTTATTTATGCAAAAGAGAGCCTTTCAACGAAATTTGTTTTTAAAGATGACCAAGGCAGATTTATTGCAATTGAAATTCAAACACAAGGAGAAAAATTCTTAATAATTGGAGTATATGCACCGAATGAGGGGAAATCTGAATTTTATAAAAAGCTGCATGAGACTTTGTTGGACTATATGGACTATAACATTATTTTGATGGGAGACATGAATGGAGTGGTATCCACAAATATGGACAAGTCGCAGAGACAGGTAGTTACGAAAGATGGTAGACTACCAAAAACCTTCTTTGAAATGACTGACAATATGGATTTGACTGACATTTGGAGAATTAGGAATCCCTTGGCAAGAGAGGGAACCTTCTTTTCTGAAGCCCAAAAGACATGGACAAGAATTGACCAAATCTGGATCACTAGAGGACTGGCACCGAAGACTAGAAAAGTTGAGATCGGCCCTAAAACATGCTCCGACCATAATGCCATGAAAATGGAGATGAAATTAACACCAACTGGTTCCTTCAGATGGAAGATGAATGACACCTTGTTTAGAGATCAAGAGGTGACTAAGAAGGCCCAAAAAACTTTGAGAGATTATTTTGAGATAAATCTGAAAACCAATGTGGAAAAAAGAGTAATCTGGGATGCAAGTAAAGCAGTTATTAGGGGGTTTCTGATCCAACAGAATTCATTAAAGAAGAGAGCCCAAAATGAGAAAAAAGAAAAAAAAATTGGAGAAAATAAAAGAGGGCGAGAAGAAATTGAGAGTGAAACCTAATTCACAAGAGATCCTGAGAGAAATAAAGTTACATCAAATGCAATACATGAAGATGATAAATCAGGAAATTGAATGGAAAATTAAACAAATGAAACAAAGGACTTTTGAATCGGCAAATAAATGTGGGAAATTGCTAGCTTGGCAGATGAAGAAAAGACAAAAACTTAATACTATTACTAACTTGGACGTGGAGGGGAAAAATATTCAGAATCCAGTGGAAATTAGAAAATGCTTCCAGAGGTACTTCAAACAATTATATACACAAGGACCCCAGAAAGAGTTTGATATAGATCAGTTTTTGAAAACAAATGGACTACAAAAAATCCCTCAAGAAAATAAGATAATGTTGAATCACAAAATTACAGAACAGGAGGTAGAAGGTGCCATCCAGAGTATGCAGTTGGGAAAATCTCCAGGGCCAGATGGATTAACCTCAAAATACTACAGAACTTTGAAAGACTGGGTAACTCAATCATTAAAGGAGGTTTGCAATGAAATTTTGGAGGGGAAAAAGGCGCCAGAGTCGTGGAAAGAAGCATTTATTACACTTATACCGAAAATTGAGTCTGAAAAGACAGAACTTAAGAGCTACAGACCCATATCCCTGTTAAATGTGGATTATAAAATATTTGCTGATATTTTGGCTAAAAGGCTAAAAAAAGTATTAGGGGAAGTGATTCACAAGGACCAAGCTGGCTTTCTCCCAGGTAGACATTTGTCTGACAATACGAGGAATATAATTAATATTTTGGAGAAATTGCAGGAAGACATTAATACTAAAGGAGTTCTAATTTTTGTGGACGCTGAGAAAGCCTTTGATAATATTTCTTGGAGTTTTATGAAGAAAAATCTTCAGGAGATGGGGGTTGGTCAAGAGTTTGAAAATGGTATAAGTGCAATTTATTCAGAACAAAAGGCTAAACTAATAGTGAATAATGTGGTGACAGAGGAATTCAAGATAGAGAAAGGGACACGACAAGGCTGCCCAATTTCCCCATTACTTTTTATTTCCGCCCTGGAGGTTCTGTTAAATATGATTAGAAGGAGCCATTTGATTAAAGGTATAATGGTCGGAGCTAAACAATACAAATTGAAAGCCTTTGCAGATGATCTAGTACTGACATTACAGGAGCCAGAGTCTAGTACTAAAAGGGTATTAGAACTGATTCATGAATTTGGTCATGTGGCAGGATTTAAGCTGAATAAGTTAAAAACCAAAGTCCTTGAGAAAAAATTAACAATGATTGAGAAAGAGAGGTTTCAGATTGAGACAGGTTTAACAGTGGTCAAGAAGGTTAAATATTTTGGGATCAACATGACAGCTAAAAATGGGAACTTGTTTAAAGACAATTATGAAAAATGTTGGACGGAGGTTAAAAAAGATTTAGAAATATGGTCAAACTTGAAGCTTTCCTTGTTGGGTCGAATTGCGGTTATAAAGATGAATGTACTGCCAAGAATGTTATTTTTGTTTCAATCATTACAAATTTTAGACAAGATGGACTGTTTCAAGAAGTGGCAGAGAGACATCTCTAGATTCGTCTGGCAGGGCAAAAAGCCCAGAATAAAATTTAAAATATTAACTGATGTAAAAGAAAGAGGGGGGTTTGCCCTGCCAGACCTTAAACTTTACTATGAATCAGCAGCTTTCTGCTGGTTGAAGGATTGGCTACTTCTTGAGAACACTGACATTTTGGATCTGGAAGGTTTTAATAATGTTTTTGGGTGGCATGCATACTTGTGGTACGGCAAGGTTAAAGCGCATAAAGCATTCAAAAATCATATTGTCAGGAGAGCACTGTTTAATGTTTGGACAAGGTATAAGGAATTACTTGAAAATAAAACCCCAAGGTGGTTGTCACCAATGGAGGCGAAGGCTCAGAAAAGACCCAATATGGAGGCCAAATGGCCAAAATATTGGGAGATTTTGGAGCAAGAAGGAGACAAATTGAAATTGCAGAGTTTTGAGAAACTAAAAGATAGAGTGCGAGATTGGCTTCATTATTACCAAATAAGAGAAGCATATAATTTGGACAAAAAAATTGGCTTCCAGGTGGAAAAATCAAAGTTGGAAACATAACTGTTAGAACCCAAAACTAAGATTTTGTCAAAGATTTATAACTTGCTGTTGAAATGGAATACGCAGGATGAAACGGTGAAATCTGCAATGATTAAATGGGCACAAGATGTTGGACATACTATTATGTTCGCTGACTGGGAACAGTTGTGGACCACAGGTATGAAATTTATGGCATGTAATGCCCTAAGAGAGAATATTATGAAAATGATTTACAGGTGGTACATGACACCAGTCAAGCTTGCAAAAATCTATCATTTGCCCGATAATAAATGTTGGAAAAGTAAGGAAACTGAAGGTACATTCTTTCACCTTTGGTGGACGTGCCCAAGGATTAAGGCTTTCTGGGAGATGATATATAATGAACTGAAAAAGGTATTTAAATATACCTTCCTGAAGAAACCAGAGGCCTTTCTCCTGGGCATAGTCGGCCAATCGGTGTCAAAGAAGGATAGAACTTTCTTTATGTATGCCACAACAGCAGCAAGAATACTCATCACAAAGTATTGGAAGACACAAGATCTACCCACCCTGGAAGAATGGCAGATGAAGGTGATAGAGTACATGGAATTGGCAGAAATGACTGGCAGAATCCGAGACGAGGGAGAAGAGGTGGTGGAAGAAGAATGGAAAAAATTTAAAGACTATCTACAGAAATACTGTAAAATTAATGAATGTTAAAGGGATGTTGGATTGAAAACAAGCGGTGTTGGTTAAAAAATTAACAAGAATATGTAAATATGGATTGATAATGGTGGAAAATATATATTTATTATAGGTTAAGATGTTGAGTAAGGATAAATGATAGATGGTAAGGATTTGCTGAACTAAATATCTGAGCTGGAATACAAAAAGGGAGGTGTGAGGAGGTCAAGAAACTAGTGAATGAAGTATAAGATACTGTCAGGGCCTCAGGAACAGAGGCACAGGGGAGAGAGGAAATGGGGAGCATAGACTTTACGCCAAACTGGAGAAGTGCCAGTTCGACGTGACAGAGGTGGATTTCCTGGGCTACAAGCTGTCCGACAAGGGACTCGCCATGGACAGCACCAAGGTCCGCTCGGTGTTGGACTGGAAGAGCCCGCGCAATCGGAAGGAGGTCCAGAAGTTCGTCGGATTCGCCAACTTTTATCGCAAGTTCATCAAGGGGTTCGCGAAGGAGACGGCGGCAATCACGGGCACCCTCAGCTCCAAGAAGAAGAAGTTCACCTGGACGGATCAGGCGGAGCAGTCTTTTCGGAGACTCAAGCGTCTCTTCGCGTCCGAAGAACAGCTGCTACACGTAAACCCCGGCAAACCAATGAGGGTCGAAACGGACGCCTCGGACAGAGCGGTGGGGGTGGTCCTGTTGCAGCAAGATCCGCAAGGGAACTGGAGGCCCTGCGCATTCTACTCCAGGAAACTCAGCAAGTCGGAACAGAACTACACCATCTGGGACAGGGAGTTGCTGGCCATTCATGCAGCCTTCAAGGCGTGGCGGCACTTCCTCATCGGAGCCAGACACACTGTGCAGGTCTGCACGGACCATAAGAACCTGGAGTACTGGCGCACGGCGAGGTTCCTGAACCAAAGACACATCCGCTGGGCGGAGTTCTTTGCGGATTTCGACTTCAGGATAGAATACATCCCGGGAGACAACAACGTCATGGCGGATGCACTCTCCAGGAAACCGCAGTATCTCGAGGAAGCGGCACCGGTGGCGGCCAAACACATTTTCGCACCGAAGGCGTGGGCATGTGCTTCAGCCACCGTGGACCTGGACGCGGTGCGTCGCGCGCTGCAGACGGATCCGTTCGCACAATCCAAGATGGAGGAGGTGCGAAGGGGCACAGCGAAGGACGACGAGTTCCAGATACGCGACGGACTGCTCACCCGCAAAGGGGCTCTCTACGTGCCGGGAGACGACTTCCGCACGAAAGCCCTGCAGCAGTTACACGACGCGCCCAGCGCTGGGCACTTCGGCAAGGACAAGACGGCGGAACTAGTAGCCAGAGACTTTTGGTGGCCCCAGATGCGAGGGGAGGTCGCGGAGTACGTCGCCAGGTGTGACACATGCCAAAGGTCCAAGCCAGTGCACAGGAAACCGGCGGGACTGCTGGAACCGCTACAGACGCCGCTCGAACTGTGGGAGAAAGTGGCCCTGGACTTTGTCACAGATCTGTCCAGCTCGCGAGGCAAAACAGCGGTACTCGTGGTCGTAGACCTGTTCACCAAGATGGCACACTTCATTCCTTGCGCGAAGGTGGCCACAGCGGAACAGACCACCAAGCTGTTCATAGACCACGTGTTCAAAGTTCACGGCTTGCCACGGTCCATCCTGTCCGACCGGGGTCGCCAATTCATCTCGAGCTTCTGGCAGAAGCTGCTGGGCATCCTGAACGTCAAGATCAACTTAGCGTCGGCACGACACCCGCAGACCAACGGACAAGCGGAGAGGGTCAACGCCATCATGCAGCAGTACCTGCGATGCTACGCGAATCAACAGCCTGCGACTTGGGTGGACTACCTACCGCTGGCCGAGTTTGCCTACAACAACACGAAGCACGGGTCCACAGGGGTGACACCGTTCTTCGCCAACAATGGGCGGCATCCCAGAACCTTCCCGGGGTTTGAGACGAAGGGGGAGGGGGAGCCACGGGGAGCAGAGCACTTGGCAGCAGAGTTACAGGAAGTCCACGAGCAATTCCGAAGGCACTTGGAACTAGCAAAACACGCCTACAAAGTGCAGGCAGACAGGCACAGGAGAGTAGGGGAAGACATCCAGGTGGGGGACTGGGTATGGTTAGCGGCCCAGGCAGTGCCGGCCAGATCGTTAGCTAAGAAGAAGCTAGGACACAAGCAGCTAGGGCCTTACCAAGTCGAGGCACAAATCAATCCAGTGGCTTTCCGGTTGACACTTCCGGAGGGCTCCAGAATGCACCCGGTCTTTCATAGGTCGGTGCTCACACCCTACAAGGAACCCCACAGGTTTCAGGCGCCAGGGACCGCGCCAGACCCACTCAGAAAATTGCCAACAGGGGGGGAGACACCGAGGGCGGCGCCACTCAACGAGGTCACGGAGATTTTGGACTCGAGATGGGGGGAAGAGGGAGTCGAATATCTCCTCGCCAGGGAAGGTACCCCGGCCAGCGCCAACAATTGGGTACCGGACTATGCCCTGGAGGAGCACTACCTCAAAGACGAGTTCCATGCACTCTTCCCACACAAACCTATGCCGGCAGATTTTTTCGACGACTGGCTTTTCACACCCACACTTTCAACCAGCACGTTCCAGGGGTTCTCATCAGTGGAGGAAACGGCGCCAGAAACAAGCTCCCCAGAGGGATCACTCTCGGGGTTTGGCACAGACCGCTCTTATTGGTGGGACAATCAACCGGAGGTGGGGTGGAGAAGGGAACTACTAAGTGGACCCCTACACACAGCATCACCCGAAGTAACAGGGGGAGGGGAGGACATGGACGTGTTGGGGGAGGATCCTGGGTTCGAGCACGAATGCAGAGAGATGGAAGCAGAGGAAATCGACATCGACGAGCCCATTACGGACTGGTCGGATCCAGCTGGTCGGTTGCATGACGGGGGGAAAGAACTGTATCCCGCACTCACCCCCACAGCACTGGAGCACCCGGAACCCGCACCCGAAAGGGGGGAGGGGGGAAGGGGGGCTTCGAGGGGGGATGGATGTCAGGGCCTCAGGAACAGAGGCACAGGGGAGAGAGGAAATGGAGAGCGAAGGGGAAGAATCGGAGAGCAGCGTAGGGGGGTATAGCAGTGACCCGAGAGATTCCATGAGCCTCTCCAGCGAATCAGAAGATTCCCAGAAGGAGGCGCCGATGGTCAGGGCAAGGGGGGCCAGCGGGGACTCCCAAAGCAGCAGCTGGAGATCAGGACCAGCTTCCCCACCAGAGCGTAGTGGGGGGGGAAGGGTCCCATGCGTCAGGGGCAGCGTCTCCTCCAGCAGGGAGAGAAGATGAGTCGGGACTGATCACGCCTCCATCGGAGAGTGGGGGAATGGAGGGGAGGTCAGGTTCAGCTAGCCTTCCCGAAGGAGAAAGCAGTGACAGGAGCAGTGCAGCGGTCTAGGGTTTCAGACGTAGAGCTGCACGCTGCGGCTGTGACAACGAAAATGAACTTCAATAAAGACTTTTGTATATAACAACGGATTGGCGTTGGTCCTTTGTGAGCTGGGACCTAGGGCAGCTCTGACAGATACGAAAATACTAATCTTTTTTCTTTTTTCTCTATTCTGTTAACTGTTCTCTATTGTGTACCTCTATGCGTTTTGTTTTGTATTTTCTCATTTTTGTAGTTTTTTTGGTTTTTGTATTCTATGTTTAAATTTTGAAGCTTTTGATTGTTTAATAAATATTACTTTTTTAAAAAAGGGAGAGGGAGAGGGAGAGGGATAGGGATAGGGATAGGGAGAGGGGTAGGGGTAGGGGTAGGGGTAGGGGTAGGGTTAAGGGTAGGGTTAGGGTTAGGGTTAGGGTTAGGATTAGGTTTAGGTTTAGGTTTAGGTTTAGGTTTAGGTTTAGGTTTAGGGTTAGGGTTAGGGTTAGGGTTAGGGTTAGGGTTAGGGTTTAGGGTTAGGGGTTAGGGGTTAGGGTTAGGGTTTGGGTTTGGGTTTGGGTTAGGGTTTGGGTTTGGGTTTGGGTTAGGGTTTGGGTTTGGGTTTGGGTTAGGGTTAGGGTTAGGTTTAGGGTCAGGGTTAGGGTCAGGGTCAGGGTCAGGGTCAGGGTCAGGGTCAGGGTTAGGGTTAGGGTTAGGGTTAGGGGTAGGGTTTAGGGTTTAGGGTTTAGGGTTAGGCTTAGGGTTAGGGTTAGGGTTAAGTGTAGGGTTAGGGTTAGGGTTTAGGGGTAGGGGTAGGGTTAGGATTAGGATTAGGATTAGGATTAGGATTAGGATTAGGATTAGGATTAGGATTAGGGTTAGGGATTGGGATTGGGATTGGGATTGGGATTGGGATTGGGATTGGGATTGGGATTGGCATTGGGTTTGGGTTTGTGTTTGGGTTAGGGGTAGGCATAGGGGTAGGTGTAGGGGTAGGGGTAAGGGTAAGTGTAGGGGTAGGGGTAGGGGTAGGGGTAGGGGTAGGGGTAGGGGTAGGGTGAGGTTGAGGTTGAGATTTAGGTTTAGGGTTAGGGTTAGGGTTAGGGTTAAGGTTAGGGTTAGGGGTAGGGGTAGGGGTAGGGGTAGGGGTAGGGGTAGGGGTAGGGGTAGGGGTAGGGGTAGGGTTTAGGGTTAGGGTTAGGGTTAGGGTTAGGGTTAGGGTTAGGGATAGGGATAGGGATAGGGGTAGGGGTAGGGGTAGGGGTAGGGGTAGGGGTAGGGTTTAGGGGTAGGGGTAGGGGTAGGGGTAGGGGTAGGGGTAGGGTTAGGATTAGGGTTAGGATTAGGGTTAGGGTTAGGGTTGCGCGGGGACTCTCTTCCACAGCTCCCGAAATTGCCTCTGCACATGCCCAGATTCTGGAAATCGCTTCTGCGCATGTCCACAGTGCCAGAAATTGCTTCTGGGTTAGGGTTAGGGTTAGCGTTAGGGTTAGCTGTAGGGGTAGGGTTAGGTTTAGGGGTGATTAGTAGGGTTGGGTTGGGTTAGGATTAAGAATAGGACTAGTGATTGGGGTCAATGCTAGGGTTGGTTTAGGGTTAGAGTTTGAGTTAGGGTTTGGGGTAGGGGTAGGGGTAGGGGTAGGGGTAGGGGTAGGATAGGGTTATTGTTAGGGGTAGCATTAGGGTTAGGTTTAGGGTTAGGGTTAGGGTTAGGGTCAGGGGTTTGGGTTAGGGTTAGGGTTAGGGTTAGGGTTAGGGTTACGGTTAGGAAAAGGGTCAGGGTTGGGGGTGATTAGTAGGGTTGGGTGAGGATTAAGAATAGTACTAGTGGTTGGGGTCAATGCTAGGGTTGGTTTAGGATTAAGAATAGAGTTAGGGTCTGTTTAGGAATTGGGTCAGGGTTAGGGCTCAGTGCTCGGGTTGGGTTAGGATTAAGATTAGTTTTAGGGTTGGGTTAGGAATAGTGTTAGGAAAATGGTCAGGGTTCAATGCTAGGGTTGGTTTAGGAATTGGGTTAGGGCTCAGTGCTAGTGTTGGGTTAGGACTAAGAATAGGGTTAGGGTTAGAGTCTGGTTAGGAATAGGGTCAGGGTTAGGTTTAGGGTTAGGAATAGGGTTAGGGTTAGGTTTAGGGTTAGGAATAGGGTTAGGGTTAGGGTCAGGGTTAGGAGGAGGAGGAGGTCATGGAAAGAAGGTAAAGAAAGTGGAGAATTTGAAAGTGATGGTTTTGTTTTTTCTTTTTCTTTTTTTCTTTTTTCTTTGTAATTCTGTCTTTTTTCTTTGTAATTTTAAAAAATTCTTTTTTCAATAAATATCATTATAAAAAAGAGAGAGAGAGAAGACTGTAAATTCTTTCAATATGCAGTTACAGCTGCAAGAGTGTTACTGGCTCAGAAATGGAAACAACAGGAAATACCGACGATTGAAGCATGGAGAATGAAGCTGTTAGACTATGCTGAGTTGGATAAAATGACTGGGAAGATTAGATATCTACGAGACCAAAAGTTCATCGAGGACTGGGGAAAATTTGTGGAATATCTGAGAAGTATAAGTGAGGGGCAGATAACGCTAGAGGGATTTAAAGAAGTACTGTGAAATTTGAGAAGTATTATTAAAAGGGATTAGAAGGGGAAAGGACTAAATAATGACAATGAATGAATGAATGAATGAATGAATGAATAAATTTATTACGGTCATAGACCAGAAGAGAAGAAAAAAACATAAAAGGCAGCAATAATTTACAAGGGAATGATGGTGTCGATTAAAAGTTGTAAATTTTACATAAAAACAGTACACATATACACCCACACCCACACACATATACATACTCATATATGCACTACAGTATATGTATGGGCTTAAAAAGGGGGGGGGGGCTTATCCAGGGGTCAGATCTTTTACTTTTTTACAGCTAATGCCCTCCGCTTGATCGCGGCCGCAGAAAACTTGGCCACTTTCAGTGTTACTTCTGGGTTTTTGTCTCCTAGTAGGATTTTCAGCCGCTGAGATTCAGATCGACCTGGAAATTTCTGAACGATAGGGGAGATAAACAGTAACCTGATATCCCCGTAAAGGTCGCAGTGTAACAGCACATGTGAAGCCGTTTCCACCTCCTTCAGACCACATGGGCAAACTCGTTCAGCATAGGGTGTGCCCTCGTATCTGCCCTTTAGTAAGGCAGATGGCAATACATCAAATCTGGTAAGGGTAAACGCCCGCCTATATTTTGCGATTTGTAGGTCCAGCAAATATGGGGTTAGATTAAACCCTTTTCCATAGTCTTGGATAGCTGGATATTTATCTATCTTGCTCATATGGTCCTGAAGCTCTACATCTCCAATTCGCTGGCTCACCATCATTTTAGCCTTCTCAAAGCCTGAGGCTATGAGTTCTTGTGAGGAAAGCCCCAGGCCCCTCAATTTTTCATAAAGCGACAATCTCCATTTAGACTGGAACGGGTCTAGTAGAGTCAATGGAGCCACTCCCACTGGGAAAAATATGAGAAGTATAAGTGAGGGGCAGATAACGCTAGAGGGATTTAAAGAAGTACTGTGAAATTTGAGAAGTATTATTAAAAGGGATTAGAAGGGGAAAGGACTAAATAATGACAATACGAATTTAAGGAATGCGTAATTTAAAATTGACTATGGATGATTTACAGAGAAGCTGAAGGAAGTCCAGAAAAGAGATATTTTGTGAAAAATTGGATGTGAAATTATTGTGTGTTTTTGTTGTAAATTAATAAAAATTATTTAAAAAAAAGAATAGGGTTAGGATTAGGATTGGGTTTGGAATATGGTTAGAGTTAGGAATAGGGTCGGGGTTAGGGTTAGGTGTCAATAGTAGGCTTGGGTTAGGGTTAGGGGTCAGGGCTAGGGTTGGGTTAGGCAAAGGGTTCAATGCTAGGGTAGAGTTAGTGTTAGGTGTCAATGCTAGGGTTGGGTTAGGAATGGGGTTAGGGGTCAGTGCTAAATTTGGGTTAAGATTAGGCTTAGGATTAAGAATAGGGTTAGGGTGAGGGTTAAGGCTCAGTGGTAAGGTTGGGTTAGGACTTGGAATAGGGTTAGGGTTAGGGGTCAATGCTAGGGTTGGGTTAGGGTCTGGAATAGGGTTAGGAATAGGGTCGGGGTTAGGGTTATGGATTAATGCTAGCATTGGTTTAGGGTTGGGAATATGGTTAGGGATCAGTGTTAAGGTTGGGTTGGCGTTAGGGGTAGGGTTGGGTTAGGATTAAGAATAGCGTTAGGTTTATTATTGATCAGGGTAGGGTTAGAGTTGTGTTAGGAATAGGGTTAGGGTTAGGAATAGGGTCAGGGTTATGCTATGGGGTCAATGCTATGGTTGGGTTAAGGTTAGGGGTCAGTGCTAGGGTTGGGTTAGGGTCAGGAAAAGGTTTATGGTTAGGGATCAATGCTAGGGTTGGGTTAGGGTTAGGGGTCAGTGCTAGGGTTGGGTTAAGGTTAGGGGTCAGTGCTAGCGTTGGGTTAGGGTCAGGAAAAGGTTTATGGTTAGGGATCAATGCTAGGGTTGGGTTAGGGTTAGGGGTCAGTGCTAGGGTTGGGTTAGGAATAGGGTTAGGGTTAGGAATAGGGTCAGGGTTACGCTATGGGGTCAATGCTATGGTTGGGTTAGGGTTAGGGGTCAGTGCTAGGGTTGGGTTAGGAATAGGGTCAGGGTTATCCTAAGGGGTCAATGCTAGGGTTGGGGTGGGGTTAAGAATTGGGTTAGGGGTCAGTTCTAGGGTTGGGTTAGGGTTAGGGATCAATCCTAGGGTTGGATTGGGGTTAGGAATAGGGTTAGGGTTAGGGCTGAGTTAGGATTAGTGTTAGGGTAGGAATAGGGTCAGGGTTAGGAATATGGTCAGGGTTAGGCTATGGGGTCAATTCTAGTTTTCGGTTGGGGTTAGGAATAGGGTTAGGGGTCAGTTCTATTTATTTTAAAAAAAATAATATTTATTAGTTTTCCAACAAATTAAACACAACACTACAAAATACCAACAAAGAAAAAACATACAATACAATACAAAAAAAGAAGAAAAAACACTACAAAAAACTAACATACAACTAACTAAAGAAAACAAAAGCCATTTAAAACACAATCCAATTTCAACATCTTATCTTTCTTTCCCTTATTTCCGCGACCTCCTCACACCTCCCTTTTTGTATTCCACTTCTATTAATTGTTTCAGCAATTCCTTTCCATCTTCCTCTGTTTTCTATCCTATATTTGTCTTAACACATTTGTCAGGGCTGCCGCCCAGTCCCAGCTCACATAGGACCAAGTCAGCCAGCGTTCAGTTTCAAAGAGTCTTTATTGGATTACAGGTTCCATTTCCAAACTGCAACGTGCAGCCCTACTTCTTCTAGGTCAGAACGACGAAGACCCGTCTGAGTCTCCGCCTCTAGCGCACCAGCTTAATACCCTAGCCTTGCTCCACCTCCTGCGCCTTTCCTTCCGTCTCTGGGTCCTCCTGCCCCCCTGGGTCTCTCCTTTCCTGCTCTCTTCTGACGCGGACCCCCCTGACCCTTCCGCCTCCTTGCGGCGGGCTTTGGGACCCGGTTCACTCTCTGGGCTGCTGACTGCGCCAGCTTCCGTTACATTTGAACTTGGCGCGCGCGCCCACCTCTCCACTTTCCTCTTGATCGTTTCCTCGCTCCCCGAGGTGGGCGTGACTACTCCTGACTCATGCCCTCCCTCCTTCTGAAAGTCTCCGGAGCCCGATATCTGGTCCCCTTTCTCCCCGCTGCTCCCGGCTGGGAACGTGGGTCCCGATCTCCAACTGCTGCTTTCTGATCCCTCTCTGGACCCTTCTTCCTGGGGTGTCCCCCTGCTCTCCCCCCTTGCTCTGGCTGCTGGCGCTCCCTTCTGGGAATCCTCGGACTCGCTAGACAGGCTCGGTGATCTCGGGTCGTCATCCCCACTCATCCTTCCTTCGTATTCCTCCCCCTCGCTCTCTGTCTCCTCCCTTCTCTGCGTCTCTGCTCCTGAACCCCTGACATCCATCCCCCCTCGAAGCCCCCCCTTCCCCCCTCCCCGCTTTCAAGGGTGGTTGGTGGGTGCTCCGTCATCACGGGAGTGAATGTCGGATACAGTTCGCTCCCCGTTGCTGGCCGCCAACTGAAGACCTCCGAGTCTTCCTCCCCGCGTTCGTCAACGGTGGTCTCCTCCGCCTCCATCTCGGTGCCGCCGTGCTCGAAACCAAGGTCCTCCCCGCAAACGTCCATGTCCGTCTCTGCGTCTGTCGCTGGACCTGGTGTCTCCTGCCACTTCCGGCGCCACTGCTCCTCTGGCCGATCGTCCCACCAATACGAGTTGTCGGACGTCGAACCCTCCGGTGACCCCTCTGGGGAACGTGTGCGTGGTGCGGGTTCCCCTTCCGAGTCGAAGCCATGGAACGTGCTGGAGGAAAGCGTGGGCGTGAACAACCAGTCGTCGAAGAAGCCCGCTGGCATAGGTCTGTGTGGGAAAAGGGCATGAAACTCATCCTTGAGCAGGGGTTCCTCCAAGGCGTAGTCCGGCACCCAGCTATTAGTACTGGCCCGGGTGCCCTCCCTTGCTAGTAGATATTCTACTCCGTCTTCCCCCCATCTGGAGTCCAAAATCTCCGTGACTTCGTTGATGGGGTCCTGCTGTGGCAATCTTCCCACCTCCGTCCGCTCCGGAGACTGACTCGGTGCCGTTCCTGGTTCCTGGAACCTGTGCGGTGCCCTGTAGGGAGTGAGCACCAACCTGTGGAACACCGGATGCATCCTGGAACCCTCTGGTAGCACCAGCCGGAAAGCCACCGGGTTGATCTGCGCTTCGACTCGGTATGGACCGAGTTGCTTGTGCCCTAGCTTCCTCTTGGCTAACGATCGGGTCGGCACCGCGTGGGCTGCCAACCAGACCCAGTCTCCCACTCGGATCTCCTCGCCAACTCGCCTGTGCTTGTCAGCTTGGACCTTGTATGCGTGCTTCGCCAGCTCCAGCTGCCGTCTGAGTTGATCGTGGACCTCTTGCAACTCAGATGCGAAAGCGTCCGCCGTCTGTGGTTCCCCTTCCCCCACTCTGTCCAGTCCCGGGAAGGTTCTGGGATTCCTCCCATTGTTGGCGAAGAACGGCGTCACCCCTGTGGATACGTGTTTCGTGTTGTTGTAGGCGAATTCGGCGAGCGGCAGGTAATCCACCCACGTCGCAGGCTGTTGATTGGCATAGCATCTCAGGTACTGCTGCATGATGGCATTGACCCTCTCCGCTTGCCCGTTGGTCTGCGGGTGCCTTGCCGATGTCAGGTTGATCTTGACGTTCAGGAAGCCCATCAGCTTTTGCCAGAAATTCGAGATGAACTGGCGTCCGCGGTCGGACAGTATAGACCGCGGCAGCCCGTGCACTTTGAACACGTGATCTATGAACAATTTGGCTGTTTGTTCTGCCGTGGCCACCTTCGCACACGGTATGAAATGTGCCATCTTGGTGAACAAGTCCACCACCACTAGTACAGCTGTCTTGCCTCTCGAGCTGGGTAGATCCGTGACAAAGTCCAGGGCCACCCTCTCCCATGGTTCAAACGGCGTTTGCAGCGGTTCCAGCAGTCCCGCCGGTGGTTTGTGCACCGGCTTGGCCCTCTGGCAGGTGTCGCACCTCGCGACGTAGTCCGCGACTTCCCCCCTCAGTCTGGGCCACCAAAAGTCTCTTGCGACCAATTCCACCGTTTTTTCTGTGCCAAAGTGCCCGGCCGTGGGTGCGTCGTGCAGCTGCTGCAGTACCCGGGCGCGAAGTTCGTCTCCCGGCACGTAGACGGCCCCTTTACGTAAGAGCAAGCCGTCTCGTATCTGGAACTCGTCGCCCTTCGCCGTGCCCTTGTGCACCTCTGCCATCTTCGCCTGCGCGAATGAGTCGTCCGTCAACGCCCTTCGCACCGCATCCAGGTCTACTGTGGCTGAAGCGCACGCCCACGCTGTTGGCGCGAAGATGTGCATGGCCGCCGCTGGCGTCGCCTCTTCGAGGTACTGCGGTTTTCGGGACAGGGCATCCGCCATGATGTTGGTGTCGCCCGGGACGTACTCAATTCGGAAATTGAAGTCAGCAAAGAACTCCGCCCAACGGATCTGCCTCTGGTTCAGGAACCGAGCCGTGCGCCAGTGCTCCAGATTCTTGTGGTCCGTGCAGACCTGCACCGTGTGCTTGGCGCCGATCAGGAAGTGCCTCCACGCCTTGAAAGCTGCATGAATGGCAAGCAGCTCCCTATCCCAGATGGTGTAGTTCTGCTCCGACTTGCTGAGCTTTCTGGAGTAGAACGCCCCCGGCCTCCAGACCCCCTGCGGGTCCTCCTGCAGCAGTACCGCTCCCACTGCTCTATCGGACGCGTCTGTCTCCACCCTCAGCGGTCTGCTGGGGTCGATATGCAGCAGTTGCTCTTCCGACGCGAAGAGATGCTTGAGTGTCTGAAAGGACCGCTCCGCCTGCTCCGTCCAGATGAATTTCTTTTTCTTGGAGCTTAGCGTGTCCGTAATAGCTGCCGTCTGCATCGCGAACCCCTTGATAAACTTGCGATAGAAATTGGCGAATCCGACAAACCTCTGGACCTCTTTCCGGTTGCGCGGGCTCTTCCAATCCAACACCGCACGAACCTTGGCGCTGTCCATGGCTAGCCCCTTGTCCGACAGCTTGTAACCCAAGAAATCCACCTCCGTCGTGTCGAACTGGCACTTCTCCAGTTTGGCGTACAGTCTATGCTGCTGCAGCCTCTTCAGCACCTCCCGAACGTCCTGGTCGTGTGCTTGCTGCGAGTCAGAGAATATCAGGATGTCATCCAGAAAGCAGACGCACTTCTTGTAGAGGAGTCCCGCCAACACGTGATGCATAAAAGCTTGAAAACAGTGAGAACCGTTTTGCAAACCAAACGGCATCACTCTGTATTCGTAGGTGCCCAGAGGCGTGAACATGGCTGTCTTCCACTCATCGCCCTCCCTCATGCGGATGAGATTGTACGCTCCTCGCAGGTCCAACTTGGTGAACACGCGTCCCTTGCGCACCGTCGCCAGCAGGTCGTCAATCCTGGGCATAGGGAAATCGGAGGGCTTGGTCATTCTGTTTAAGAGGCGGTAATCCACGACCAATCTTTTTTGGGGCGTGTCCTTCTTCTTCACGAAGAAAACAGGACTGCCCCCTACTGCGCTGGACTCCCGGATGAAACCGCGCTGCAAATTGTGATCGATGAACTGTTTGAGTTCCTGTAGTTCGTCCTCAGACATGGAATATAGCTTCCCCTTCGGCAGCGTCGCCCCTGGCAGGAGGTCAATCTTGCAGTCATATTGCCTGTGCGGTGGTAGCTTGTCTGCCTCTTTCTCGCAGAAGACCTCCAGAAAGTCCGCGTATTTGTGGGGAACTGCTTGCAACGTTCCCAACTGCAGTTGTGAGTCCTCCTCCTCCCCCTCCTGCCTGGGCAGGATGCAGTGTTCTGCGCAGTAAGAGGAGCCGAAGATCAGCTGTCTCTGGTACCAAGCCAGCGTTGGACTGTGCCTGTCCAGCCAACTCATGCCCAACACAATGGGCGTGTCCGACAGTCGGGTGACATTAAAACTGATGACTTCCCTGTGGTTACCAAGTTGCATCACCATTGGTGGCGTCTGCTTCACCACCTGCCCCCCTAGCAACTCTCTGCCATCCACTGTGACGACTTGCAGGGGCAGAGTGGCAGGCAGCAGCTTTATAGCGTGCTGCTCCACAAAATCCTGTGCTATAAAGTCTGCGTTGCTTCCAGAATCCACAGAAAGCGGCACTTCGATGGTGACTCCATTGGGTAGCTGGAGAGACGCTGTGAGTTGCACTACTGGTTTGGGTGGGAGGGGGTCCGTGGGTTGCAATATCGCTGGGGACTGCTTCACTGATGCGTCTGGCTGGGCCCCAGTGCCTCTGTCTCCAGCCAGACATCGTCGTTTCCCTGCTGAGCTTCGCTGCATTGCGTGGCCACTTTCACCGTTGCGGAGGCTGCAGTGTGCTTGGAGCTCCTCTGGGGACACTCTTTTGCCAAGTGTTGAGGGCTCTCGCATATGTAACACTTCCTGGTCCCTCTAGGAGGTTTAGTCTTGACTGCTGTCGGTGCAGAGGCTCTGCTAGCTGACTGAGCCCTGGCGCCTCCCACTTCCATAGGTTCCACTCCCCCTCCTGGCGGAGGTGTGGATTGCGCACGCGCTGCTTCCCTTGGAACGAAAGAGAAACTTCTCGCTGCTTCGCGCCCTCCACGTCCTTCATCTCTGCACCATGGCCGTTCTTCCAGCCTCACCCCCACAGTCAGCGCCCTTTGGACCACCTCCTGCGTGCTTCGGGGCCTCTCCCCCCTCGCAATTTCATCCTTCACAGCAGAGCTGAGACCCTCCCAGAACAGGTCCCTGACTGGGGGCGAGTCCCGGTCCCATTCCAATGCACTGACCAGCGCAAAAAAGCGGGCGTGGTACTGCCGGACGCTCGCCCTCCCTTGTTTCAGTCCATGAATCTCCCGTCGGGCAAGATCCACATCAATGGTAGACAAAAAACATGCATCCATCGCTTTGATAAAGGCATCTGCACTCTGAAGCGCCGGATCTTTATCCCTCCACAAATTGCGCAGCCACGCTTTCGCATCCCCATGCAAATGGGACAGTATAAACCCCACTTTCTCTTGCTCATCTCTAAAGTCTTTTGCCAGCAGTTGCAGTGCGCACATCACATCTGCTCGAAAGTTGGGGTACTGTTGTAAATTCCCATCGAAGTGAGCCACCAGCCCTCCTGCTCTCCGTGCCAACCCAACCCCCTCCGGTCTGGGTCCTGGCTGCCCATGCTTAACCCATGCTTCAAACCTGGCGTGGAGATCTCGGTAGGCGGCTGCCGCATCCTCCTCCCTTTTCTTGGATGCCAGTACCTCCGCATTCAATTGGGTAACTGCCTGTTGCAGCGCTGAAACTTTCTCTGCTTCCGTCATCTTTGCCAACCGTCGTGAGCTTGCTCCCACACACCGATCCCCTCCTCCAGCTGCTTCTGTCTCCGCTGCGAGGTATCAGGTGTCAGAAGCTTGTGAGACGGGTCTTACTGTCAGGGCTGCCGCCCAGTCCCAGCTCACATAGGACCAAGTCAGCCAGCGTTCAGTTTCAAAGAGTCTTTATTGGATTACAGGTTCCATTTCCAAACTGCAACGTGCAGCCCTACTTCTTCTAGGTCAGAACGACGAAGACCCGTCTGAGTCTCCGCCTCTAGCGCACCAGCTTAATACCCTAGCCTTGCTCCACCTCCTGCGCCTTTCCTTCCGTCTCTGGGTCCTCCTGCCCCCCTGGGTCTCTCCTTTCCTGCTCTCTTCTGACGCGGACCCCCCTGACCCTTCCGCCTCCTTGCGGCGGGCTTTGGGACCCGGTTCACTCTCTGGGCTGCTGACTGCGCCAGCTTCCGTTACATTTGAACTTGGCGCGCGCGCCCACCTCTCCACTTTCCTCTTGATCGTTTCCTCGCTCCCCGAGGTGGGCGTGACTACTCCTGACTCATGCCCTCCCTCCTTCTGAAAGTCTCCGGAGCCCGATATCTGGTCCCCTTTCTCCCCGCTGCTCCCGGCTGGGAACGTGGGTCCCGATCTCCAACTGCTGCTTTCTGATCCCTCTCTGGACCCTTCTTCCTGGGGTGTCCCCCTGCTCCCCCCCCTTGCTCTGGCTGCTGGCGCTCCCTTCTGGGAATCCTCGGACTCGCTAGACAGGCTCGGTGATCTCGGGTCGTCATCCCCACTCATCCTTCCTTCGTATTCCTCCCCCTCGCTCTCTGTCTCCTCCCTTCTCTGCGTCTCTGCTCCTGAACCCCTGACAACATTCTAACCATATTTTTCCCTTTAAAGCTCTATTAATCTATTTATACTTAATTCCTTGTAACATTTCTACTAAAGCCATATAACTTCATTCCAACGTTTTTCTAACATTCATTAATTTTACAGTATTTCTGTAAATAGTCTTTAAACTTTTTCCAGTCTTCTTCCACCGACTCTTCCCCTGGTCTCGGATTCTGCCAGTCATTTCCGCCAATTCCATGTAGTCCATCAACTTCACCTGCCATTCTTCCCTGGTGGGTAAATCTTGTGTCTTCCAATATTTCGCGATGAGTATTCTTGCTGTTGTTGTTGGGTTGGGGTCAGTTCTAGGTTTGGGTTAGGGTTAGGGTTAGGGGTTAATACTAGGCTTGGAATAGGGTTAGGGGTTAGGGCTAGGATTGGTTTAGGATTAAGAATAGGGTTTTGGTTAGGGTTGGGTTAGGAATAGGGTCAGAGTTAGGGTTAGGGGTTAATGCTAGGGTTGGTTTACGGATATGGTTGGGTGTCAGTGCTAGGGTTGGGTTAGGGGTCAATGCTAGGGTTGGGTAAGGAATAGGGTTAGGGTTAGGGCTCAGTGGTAGGGCTGGGTTAGGATTAAGAACAGAGTTAGGGTTGGGTTAGGAATAGGGACAGGGTTAGGGTAAGGGGTCAATGCTAGGGTTGGGTTAGGGATAGGGGTCAGGGCTAGGGTTGGGTTGGGATTAAGAATACAGTTAGGGTTAGGGATGGGTTAGGTATAGGGTTAGGGTTAGGGTTAGGGTTAGGGTTAGGGTTAGGGTTAGGGTTAGGGTTAGGGTTAGGGTTAGGGTTAGGGTTAGGGTTAGGGTTAGGAATAAGGTCAGGGTTAGGCTTGGGGTCAATACTAGGGTTGGGTTAGGGGTAGAAATAAGGCTAGGGGTCAGTGGTAGGGTTGGGTTATTGTTAGGCGTCAGTGCTAGGGTTGGGTTATTGTTAGGGGTCAGGTTTGGGTTAGGGTTAAGAATAGGGTTAGGGTTAGGAATCGCGTCAGGGCTAATGTTAGGGATTTGGGTTAGTGCTAGGGTTGGGTTAGGAATAGGGTTAGGAATAGAGTCAGAGTTAGGGGTCAGTGCTAGTGTTGGGTTAGTGTTAAGAATAGGGTTAGAGTTAGGGTTGTGTTGTGTTGGTTTTGGGAATAGGGTTAGGGTTAGGAATAGGTTTAGGGTTAGGGTTTGGGGTCAATAATAGGGTTGGGTTAGGGTAGGGTTAGCAATTGGGTTAGCAATAGGGTCAGGGTTAGGGTTATGGGTCAATGCTGGTGTTGGGTTGGGGTTAGGACTCAGTTCTGTGGTTGGCTTAGTACTAAGAATAGGGTTAGGGTTAGGGTTGGTTTAGCAATTGGGTTAGTGTTAGGAATAGGGTTAGGTTTAGCGTTAGGGTTATGGGTCAGTGCCAGGGTTGGGTTAGGGTTAGGAATAGGTTAAGGTTTAGGGGTCAATGCTAGGGTTGCATTAGGGTTAGCGGTGAGTGCTAGGGTTGGGTTAGGATTAAGATTAGGATTACGAATAGGGTTAGGGTTAGGGTTGGTTAGGAATAGGGTCAGGGCTAGAGTTGGGTTAGGACTAAGAATAGGGTTAGGGCTGGGTTAAGATTAGGGTTAGGGGTAGGGTAAGTTTAGCGTTAGGGTTATGGGTCAGTGCTAGGGTTGGGTTAGTGTTATGGGTCAGGACTAGGGTTTGGTTAGTATTAAGAATAGGGTTGAGGTTAGGGTTGGGTTAGGAATAGGGTTAGGGGTCAGTGTTAGGGTTGGGTTAGGGTTAGGAATAGTTTTAGGTTTAGGGGTCAGGGCTAGGGTTGGGTTGGGACTAAGAACATGGTTAGGGTTAGGGTTGGGTTAGGTATAGGGTCAGGATTAGGGTTATGGGTCAATGCTAGGATTGGGTTGGGGTTAGGAATAGGGTTAGGGGTCAGGCCTAGGGTTTGCTTAACATTAAGAATAGGGTTGGGGTTAGGAATAGGGTTAGGGGTCAGTGCGAGGGTTGGGTTAGGGTTAGGGGTCAGGCCTAGGGTTCGGTTAAGATTAAGAATAGGGTTGGGGTTAGGGTTGGGTTAGGAAAAGGGATAGGAATAGGGCCAGGGTTAGGGTTAGGGGTCAGTGCTCTGGTTGGGTTAGGGTTAGGGGTCAGGCCTAGGGTTGGGTAGGGTTAGGAATAGGGTTAGGGGTCAGTGTAAGGTTGGGTTAGGGTTAGGAATAGCTTTAGGTTTAGGGGTCAGGGCTAGGGTTGGGTTGGAATTAAGAACACGGTTAGGGTTGATGTAGGTATAGGGTCAGGATTACGGTTATGGGTCAATGCTAGAATTGGGTTGGGGTTAGAAATAGGGTTAGGGGTCAGTACTCGGGTTGGGTTAGGGTTAGGGGCCAATGCTAGGTTTGGGTCGGGATTAGGAAAGGGTTAGGTGTCAGTTCTAAAGGATTAAGAATAGGGTTAGGATTAGAATTGGGTTTGGAATATGGTGACTGTTACGGTTGGGTTAGGAATAGGGCCGAGGTTAGGGTTAGGGGTCAATAGTAGGATTGGGTTAGGGTTAGGGGTCAGGGCTAGAGTTGGGTTATTATTAAGAATAGGGTTAGGGTTATGAATAGGGTCAGGTTTAGGCAAAGGGTTCAATGCTAGGGTTGAGTTAGTGTTAGTGGTCAGTGCTAGGAATGGTCAGTGCTAGGAATGGGGTTAGGGGTCAGTGCTAAATTTGTGGTAGGATTAGGTTTAGGATTAAGAATAGGGTTAGGGTAAGGGTTAGGGTTCAGTGGTATGGTTGGGTTAGGGTTCGGGGTCAGGGCTAGGGTTGGGTTAGGATTAAGAATAGGGTTAGGGTTAGGGCTGTATTAGGAATAGGGTTAGGGTTAGGAATAGGGTCAGGTTTAGAGTTAGGGTTATGGGTCAGTGCTAGGTTTGGGTTGGGGTTAGGAATAGGTTTAGGGTTAGGGGTTAATGCTAGGGTTGGGTTAAGAATAGGGTTGGGGGTCAGTGCTAGGGTTGGGTTAGGATTAGGATTAGGGGCCAGTGCTAGGGTTGGGTTAGGAATAGGGTTAGGATTAGGGCCAGTGCTAGGGTTGGGTTAGGAATAGGTTTAGGAATAGGGTCAGAGTTAGGGGTCAATCATAGGGTTGGCTTACGGTTCTAGGGTTGAGTTAGGGTTAGGGTTAGGGCTCAGTGCTAGTGCTGGGTTAGGACTAAATATAGGGTTAGGGCTGGATTAGTAATAGGGTTAGGGTTAGGAATAGGGTCAGGTTTAGCGTTAGGGTTATGGGTCAGTGCTAGGGTTGGGTTAGGGTTAGGAATAGGTTTATGGTTAGGGGGCAATGCTAGGGTTGGGTTAGGGTTAGGGGTCAGTGCTAGGGTTGGGTTAGGAATAGGGTTAGGGTTAGTAACAGGGTCAGGGTTAGGCTATGGGGTCAATGCTAGGGTTGGGTAAGGTTAGGGGTCAGTGCTAGGGTTGGCTTAGGAATAGGGTCAGGGTTAGCCTAAGGGGTCAATGCTACGGTTTGGGTGGGCTTAAGTATTGGGTCAGGGTTCATTTCTAGGGTTGGGTTAGGGTTAGTGGTTAATCCTAGGGTTGGGTTGGGGTTAGGAATAGGGTTAGGGTTAGGCTATGGGGTCAATTCTAGTTTTGGGTTGGGGTTAGGAATAGGGTTAGTGGTCAGTTCTAGGGTTGGGTTTGAGAACAGGGTTGGGTTAGGGTTAGGGGTCAGTGCTAGGATTCAGTTAGGGTTAGGAATAGGGTTAGGGTTAGGAATAGGGTCAGGGTTAGGGTTAGGGGTCAATGCTATGGTTGGGTTAGGGTTGGGGGTCAGTGCTAGGGTTGGGTTAGGACTAAGAATAGGGCTAGGGTTAGGACTGGTTAGGAATAGGGTTAGGGTTAGGGTTAGGGGTCAGGGCTAGGGTTGGGGTTAGGAATTGGGTTAGGGGTCAGTGTTAGGGTTATGTTAGGATTAGTATTAGGGGTCAGTGCCAGGGCTGGGTTAGGATTAAGAATAAGGTTAGGGTTAGGGCTGGGTTAGGAATAGGGTTAGGAATAGAGTCAGGGTTAGGCGTCAATGTGAGGGTTATGTTAGGAATAGGGTTAGGGGTCAGTGCTAGGTTTGGGTTAGGACTAAGAACAGTGTTAGGGTTGGATTAGGAATACGGTTAGGGTTAGGAATAGTGTCAGGTTTAGTGTTAGGGTTATGGGTCAGTTCTAGAATTGGGTTAGGGTTAGGGTTAGGGTTAGGGTTAGGGTTAGGGTTAGGGTTAGGGTTAGGGTTAGGGTTAGGGTTAGGGTTAGGGTTAGGGTTAGGGTTAGGGTTAGGGTTAGGGTTAGGGTTAGGGGTCAGGGCTAGGGCTGGGTTAGGATTAAGAATAGGGTTTTGGTTAGAGTTGGGTTAGGTTTAGGAACAGTTATGGACCACAGGTATGAAGTTTATGGCATGTAATGCCTTAAAAGAGAATTTAATGAAAATGATTTACAGATGGTACATAACACCAGTCAAGCTTGCAGAAATCTATCATTTGCCCGATAATAAATGCTGGAATGTAAGAACCATGAACCTGGGTAAGTTGGATGTGGTCAAAAATGAGATGGCAAGAATAAATATTGACATCCTGGGCATCAGTGAGCTAAAATGGACGGGAATGGGCGAATTCAGTTCGGATGACTATCATATCTACTACTGTGGACAAGAAACCCATAAAAGAAATGGAGTGGCCCTCATGGTCAACAAAAGAGTGGCGAAAGCTGTACTGGGATGCAGTCTCAAAAATGATAGAATGATCTCGATACGAATCCAAGGCAGACCTTTTAACATCACGGCAATCCAAGTTTATGCACCAACTACTGGTGCTGAAGAAACTGAAATTGGCCAATTCTATGAAGACTTACAAGACCTTATAGAAGTGACACCAAAGAAGGATGTTCTTCTCATTATAGGGGATTGGAATGCTAAAGTAGGGAATCAAGAGATAAAAGGAACAACTGGCAAGTTTGGCCTTGGAGATCAAAACGAAGCAGGGCAAAGGCTAATAGAGTTCTGTCAAGAGAACAAGCTGGTCATCACAAACACTCTTTTCCAACAACACAAGAGACGACTCTACACATGGACATCACCAGATGGGCAGCATCGAAATCAGATTGATTATAATATCTGCAGCCAAAGATGGAGAAGCTCTATACAGTCAGCAAAAACAAGACCTGGAGCTGACTCCTCGCCGGACACCAGCGGGGAGAGCATGGGTCCTCCGCTACCCACACCCTCCCTGCGAAGGGAGAGTAGGAGGAGACTTGGCATCAAACAGCTTTTATGCTGGAAAAGGTTTAAGAAACGCCCACTGACGGATTCTGCTAGCGACCGAAACAGCCACGAAGTGAAGGGCTGTCCAGACAGAAAAGGTTTAACCAGGCAACCTAGCCAGGAGTGGCGGCAACTTACGCACGAGCAACCCCTATTATTATTACAGCAATCCGTCAGTCACTGACGTTGCTTGTGCGCAGCGACAGGCAGGCAGCATAATGAGCCAAACCGAAGAAGCCGGCGCCACGGAGGGAGCAGCTGGAGTGCAAAATCTGGTGGAGAGGAACCGAGATTTGGAACAGCATGTGGCTCTTCTGACGGCGCAGTTGGACAAAAGGCGGGCTCACGATGCACAGGTCAGACCCACCCCCGTAGCAAGGAAGGTACCGGGACTGGTACACAAGTATGGGGGGGGGGAAGCCCCAGGACTACAACGCGTTCCGAATGGAAATAGAGTACGCTTTGGAACTGCAGCAGAAGGACTTTGCTGACGATGGGGAGACGGTGGCCTATATTGTTGGGCATCTACAGGATGGGGCCAGGGAATGGATCAGGCCCCTAATGGCAACGCAAAATGCCGCATTGAAAGACCTTAGGAAATTCTTCCAGGCGATGGATGCGATGTATTCCAGTGATGAGCAGCAAAGCGTGACTCGGTGGGAACTGTTGGGATGCAAACAGGGGAACCAGTCAGTGAGAGACTACTGGTCGCGCTTTGCAATGTTAATCCACCAACTTGGGTGGGAATTGGACTCTGAACCCATTCAAATGTTGTTTGAGGAGGGGTTGTCCCCAACAGTGAAGGACGAGCTTTCCCGTGCGCCACGCCCGCAGTTGATGGATCAGCTGACCATGGCTGTGCTTGCGATTGGCGTAAGACAGGAAGCGCTGGCTCAGGAGAAGCGCGAAGGGAGAGGGGAACGTTGCCATGACTACCGCATTCCTGAAATACCGAGGCAGCCCTCCCCGCCGGCTGAGCCAATGGAAATAGGTGGCGCGCGCGCGCGAAGTTTCAAACTCCAGTGAAGGTCGCAAGAGGGAGGGAAAGGATGGGAAAACCACCAAGAAGTGTTTCCTCTGCCAACGGCCAGGACATTTTGCCAAGGTCTGCCCTCAAAGAAAGGCCTGGCAAGGGATGGTGGGAGCTGCTGGCGGTGAGGAGGAGGGGAGAAAGGGGCAGGAGCAGAGAAACGCCAACGCTTGGCTGCCGATCAGCGGGCACAGCAGCCAGGCCAGCAACCAATAGAAGTGCCCCAGCCAGACCCCCCCAGGGCGGCTATAGCCATAGAAGTGGTGCTAGAACTCCCGAATGGGCACCCAGTCAAGGTGAAGGGGCTGCTGGATTCAGGCAGTTCCTGCAATTTCTTCAGCAAGGACTTCGCCCTAGAGCACCAGCTCCACCTGCGGCCCCTGGATTTTCCCTTGCAAGTGACCACCATTGATGGCAGGGAGCTTCTGGGAGGGGAAGTGACGCATCAGACCCCACAAGTGAGAATGAGGGTCTCCAGGCACACGGAGACCATTGCCTTTCACGTAGCCACACTGGCAGGACCCCCAATAATATTAGGGATGAGCTGGCTGGCACTACATGATCCAGTAGTGGCATAGCATCAGCAGACAGTCACCTTTGGGTCAGCTTACTGCTTGGAACACTGTCTAGGGGGGGGGACCCAAGGATGACCGTGGCCAGGGTGGCTGGGATAGCTGTGGAGCCGAAAGGGGAGGTGCCACCACAATATGCTGACCTGCAGGAGGTCTTCAGCGAGAAGGAGGCGGATAGACTACCCCCCCATAGACCCTTTGACTGCCAAATCAACTTGCTCCCAGGGGCTCAGCTGCCGGTGGGTAAACTGTATGCCATGTCGGACAGGGAGATGAAGGAGTTGCGGGAGTTTATTGACAAGAACCTGAAAAGAGGTTTCATAAGAGAATCAAAGGCGGTGGGGGGCAGTCCGGTGTTCTTTGTGGACAAAAAAGGACACTAATCAACCCAGGCTCGTTGTGGACTACCGGGGGGTCAACCTGGTATCAGAACCCGTGACCTTCCCAATGCCCAGGATTGACAACATTTTAACAAGGGTGAGGCAGGGGAAATTTTTTACCAAGCTGGACCTCAGGGGAGCATACCATTTGATTAGGATGAGGGAGGGGGACGAATGGAAGACCACAATGTTCACCCCCCTGGGGGCCTTTGAGTACTTAGTTATGCCATTTGGATTACAGTCGGGCTCCGCCTGTTTTCAAGCTTTCATGCACCACGTGTTGGGGTTTCTGCTGTACAAGAACTGCGTAGCCTTCTTGGACGACGTCTTAATCTATTCGGACAATGAGAAGCAACATGTCAGAGACGTCAGGGAAGTGCTGAAGAGACTGCAGAAGCACCAGTTGTGGGTCAAGCTGGAGAAATGTCAGTTTCACGCCAGAGAAGTCAAGTTTTTGGGGTACAAGTTGTCAGACAAAGGCTTAGCGATGGACCCAAGCAAGGTGCAGGCAGTGCTGGAGTGGAAGGCTCCCAAAACCCAGAAGGACGTGCAGAGGTTCCTAGGGTTCAGCAAATTCTACAGGAAGTTCATCAAGAACTTTGCCCACTTGACAGCACCCATCACAGATTGTCTCAGTAGCAAAAAGAAATTCGTCTGGACAGAAAGTGCACAGCAATCCTTTGAAAGACTGAAGAAGGCGTTCGCATCGGAAGAGCAGCTCCTGCACGTGGATTTGCAGAAGCCAATGAGACTGGACACCGACACGTCAGACCGAGCCATCGGAGCAGTACTGTGGCAGCCAAGGGCCCAGCAGCGCTGGAGGCCGTGCGCCTTTTTCTTGAGAAAGCTGAGCAAGTCGGAGCAAAACTACACGGTGTAGGACCGCGAATTGCTAGCAATTTATGCAGCATTTCGACGATGGAGACATCTGCTAATAGGGGCGCAGCACAAGATCCAGGTGTGTACAGATCACAAGAACTTGGAATACTGGTGGACTGCGCGAGTACTCAACCAGAGACAGATTCGATGGGCACAGGAGTTCTCCAAGTTTTCCTTCGAGATCCGGTACGTACCGGGAGAGGAAAACGTAAGAGCAGATGCTCTCTCCCGGAAGCTGGAGTACATGGAAGGAGAGGGACCACTGGAAGTCAGACACGTGTTCCCCGAGAACCGATGGGTGTGGGGGGGAGTGTTGGTTGGGAAACGAGAACTGGCCGGGCTTACTAGAAACGACGAATTCACTCAAACTAAAATCCGGGAAATCCGGGAAGGAAGGGAAAACTATGGAGGGTTTGAGGAAAAGGAAGGGCTACTGTACTACAAGGGGGGGCTGTACGTACCGGGGGAGACCTTGAGGGGAAGGGTACTCAAACAACTCCACGACAGCCCAACAGCGGGGCACTTTGGTCAACACAAAACCATGTTGCTTGTCACCCGGCAGTTCTGGTGGCCAAGGGTAAGGGAAGATGTACGGGAGTATGTACGGGGATGCGACCGCTGCCAGAGGGCAAAGGGGGAGAGGGCTGCCCCCGAAGGGTTACTAGAACCCTTACCCACGCCGGGAAGACCCTGGGAGGTGGTATCCATCGATTTTATGACAGATTTGCCCAAGTCAAGGGGGAAGACAGCAGTCATGGTAGTGGTCGATCTACTGACAAAAATGTGCCATTTTATAGCTTGCTCACATGCGGTCACGGCAGAGGAAACAGCCAGGTTGTTTGTGGATCACATCTTCAGGCTGCATGGGGCTCCCTCGAGGGTTACTCCAGCAATACCTACGCTGCTACGTCAGCGAGAGGCAGAACGATTGGGTAGAGAAACTAGCGCTGGCTGAATTTGCGTACAATAACGCTGAACATGTGTCCACGGGAATGAGCCTGTTCATGGCCAATTATGGGTGTCACCCTAGGGCCTTACCGGGGAGTGGGGAGGAAGGGTGGAGCGTACCTGCGGCAGAGCAGTTTGTGGAAGAAATGGAGGCCCTGCACCAGCAACTTAAGATGAACTTGGAACGGGCCAAGGAAATTTACAAGAGGCAGGCAGACAAGCACCGTAGGGAAGGGGAGACCATACGGGTGGGAGACCGGGTATGGTTGTCAACCCAAGGGTTACCGTTTAAGGGGGGTGCAAGAAGTTGCAGCCAAGGCGGCTGGGACCCTTTGAGGTAACACAGCAGGTGAACCCCGTGGCATTCAAGCTCAAGTTGCCTGACAGCATGAAGATACACCCGGTGTTCCATAGGTCCCTACTCTCACCGTACAGGGAGGGGCGGGAATTCCCGGGGTGAGAGGGAGAAGTCACCACCCACTCGCGGGTAGAGGAGAGGGAACACCACAACCTGGCCACGGAAATACTGGACTCAAGGTGGCGAGGGCGCCAGGTGGAGTACTTGGCAGCTTGGGAGGGAGAACCCAGGTCGGAAAACACGTGGGTTCCCGCAGAGGCAATCAATGACGGGTATCTTGTGGAGGAATTCCACCGCCTGTTCCCGGACAAACCCAAACCACTAGTGAGATTCTGGGAGGAGCAATTTGGAACCACAGACGATGAAGAGGATTTTGTGGGTTTTTCTGCCTCCGAAGAGGAGGGAGGAGAGGCTTCAGAGGAAGAAGAATCAGACTGGGAGGCCCACCCCGTGGGAAGGGATCGGAGCGGGTGGGAAGCGGGTTTTGAATCCTCAGAGGATGGCGACAGCTCCTTCCGGGGGTTCCCCGCATCGTCGGCCGAGGAAAGGGACGAAGTTAGATCAAAAGGTCGGGCTGGGTGTGGAGGGGGTCCTGGGGGGGAGGTGGATGTCAGGGAACTGACATCGGAGCCAGAGGCGGAGGGAAGGCTCCCAGGTGATGCTGGAGAGGGACCCAGCAGGGAGAGAGGCAGCTCATCACCTGGGGAAGGAAATCAGCACAACACCAGGGATATAGAGGGGCTAATGGGGGAATCGGCGAGAGGGCTCCAGGACTCCTCGCCGGAGACCAGCGGGGAGAGCATGGGTCCTCCGCTACCCACACCCTCCCTGCGCAGAAGACTTCCGCGCAGGGAGAGTAGGAGGAGACTTGGCGTCAAACAGCTTTTATGCTGGAAAAGGTTTAAGAAATGCCCACTGACGGATTCTGCGGCTCAGATCATCAGCTTCTTATAGCAAAATTCAAGCTTAAACTGAAGAAAGTAGGGAAAACCACTGGACAGGTAAGATACAATCTAAACCAAATCCCTTATGAATACACAGTGGAAGTGAGGAACAGGTTTAAGGATTTAGATTTGCTGGACAGAGTGCCTGAAGAACTATGGGTGGAGGCTCGCAACATTATACAGGAGGCAGCAACTAAAACCATCCCAATGAAAAAGAAATGCAAGAAAGCAAAGTGGCTGTCCAACGAGGCCTTACAAATAGCGGGGGAGAGAAGGCAAGCAAAATGCGAGGGAGATAGTGAAAGATACAGGAAATTGAATGCAGATTTCCAAAGAATAGCAAGGAGAGACAAGAAGGCCTTCTTAAACGAGCAATGCAAAGAAATAGAGGAAAGCAACAGAATGGGAAGAACCAGAGATCTGTTCAAGAAAATCGGAAATATGAAAGGAACATTTCGTACAAAGATTACCATAATAAAGGACAAAAGTGGTAAAGACCTAACTGAAGCAGAAGACATCAAGAAGAGGTGGCAAGAATACACAGAGGAATTATACCAGAAAGATATGGATGTCTCGTACACCCCAGGTAGTGTGGTTGCTGACCTTGAGCCAGACATCCTGGAGAGTGAAGTTAAATGGGCCTTAGAAAGCACTGCAAATAACAAGGCCAGTGGAAGTGATGGTATTCCAGCTGAACTGTTTAAAATTTTAAAAGATGATGCTGTTTAGGTGCTACACTCAATATGCCAGCAAGTTTGGAAAACTCAGCAGTGGCCAGAGGATTGGAGAAGATCAGTCTACATCCCAATCCCAAAGAAAGGCAGTGCCAAAGAATGCTCCAACTACCGCACAATTTCACTCATTTCACACGCTAGCAAGGTTATGCTTAAAATTCTACAAGGAAGGCTCAAGCAGTATGTGGACCGAGAACTCCCAGAAGTGCAAGCTGGATTTAGAAGAGGCAGAGGAACCAGAGACCAAATTGCAAACATGCGCTGGATTATGGAGAAAGCTAGAGAGTTCCAGAAAGACATCTACTTCTGCTTCATTGACTATGCAAAAGCCTTTGACTGTGTTGACCACAGCAAACTATGGCAAGTTCTTAAAGAAATGGGAGTGCCTGATCACCTCATCTGTCTCCTGAGAAATCTCTATGTGGGACAAGAAGCTACAGTTAGAACTGGATATGGAACAACTGATTGGTTCCAAATTGGGAAAGGAGTACGGCAAGGCTGTATATTGTCTCCCTGCTTATTTAACTTATATGCAGAATTCATCATGCGAAAGGCTGGGCTGGATGAATCCCAAGCCGGAATTAAGATTGCTGGAAGAAATATCAACAACCTCAGACTTCCGCAGGCGGCGCGAACGGCAATGGCGGTCTCCTTCGCTTGGTGAAGGGGAAGCTCCGCAGAAACGGGTCGTCCGCTACGGCGAAGAGGAGACCCACGTCGGAAAACCACAGGCAGAGCGAGCCTGTGGCCGTGGGACTCGGCAGGCACCAGAAGCGCCCCCCAGAAACGAAGAAGGGACCCCGTAAGGGGTTCCGGAACGTGGAAGGGCTGGCTGGCGCGGTGCTGTGAGTCGATCGCTCTTTCTGCGTGAGTGAAGCTGCATAGCTGCTGTCGGTGAGCGCTGACCTTTTTTCCTGGAACATCAGATTCGGAAACATCAGCCCGTGAGTAAGAGAGACTAAAGCAATCGGATTAAATTATTTTAAAATTCGGCTAAAGCAGGAGACGTAACCAGGAAGTCCGTCTCCCGGTCTGCTTAAAGCTCTAAAGCAAAGACTTTGATCTGAAGCCTTTTGAAGAGGAGTTAAAAGCTATAAGTTCGTGTATCCTTGGAATTGTTTTTATTGGACTTAAGGGACTCAATTTTCTTCTTTTTATTTCTTGGTTTTGGACTTGGTCTTTCCTCTCTGTGGATTTAAAATTTTTTACAAAGAAACCCAGGTATCCGGACTGCCATTACTAGAACTGTCAGATTGCAGACTATAACTTTGTTACTTTGTTACTTTGAACTGATACATCTGAGTGTTGCAGGGACTATTTATTTGGAAACATCGTCATCAGGCACTTTTTTAGAAACATTGTTTTATAAGGAGCAACTCTGCTGACTATTAGAGAGCTGAAAGTCTTTTTGAAATTTTTGATTGATTGGACATTGTTAAAACTTCTAAGCTTTTGGAACAAGTTTTGGAAAATTTCCTTTGTTTCCCTCAAGACACGTTTGAACTCCCCCTAGAGGACTTTGGAATTATAATTGCCTGAGACTTGTTTTTTTTCCTCTTTCTTCTACTTTTTTGTTTACTTTCTGGGTCTGTGGATTCCCATGGGACTATACATAATTTGACCTTGTCACGTAGACAGGACTGGAATGAGTGGCCCTGGGAAAACAAGATCGGCTAAAGCGAAAGCTAAACAATTAACACAAACAACCTTGACTCCGCAGCTGCGTAGATCATCTGTTCCTGCTATTTTGGGGGCACAAGAGGAAGAAACGGAGCAGACTTTACAAGAAGGTATGGCTGGAGGAGGATCTGGCTCAGTACTAGACCAAATCTTGGGAAAATTGGAAAGTTTGGACAAAAAGGCAGATGAGCACTCGGCTAAAATTGATCAAGCTACAGCCAGTGTTAACAAATTGACTGAACAAGTTGCTCAGCACGCACAAGCAATTGGGAACCTCCTTGAAGCCACCGCAGAAAACCGCAAATTAGCTGTGGAAGCTAATCAAAAAGCTGAAGCATTAAAGGGAGAAGTAAAGCCACTACATAAGCAGATTGGTGAACAGCAGGCCTACCTGTCTATGATTGAACTACGACATAGGGAAAACAACCTCAGACTGAGAGCAATCCCAGAACTTGAACAAGGGGATCTAATTGACTATTTGACAAAAGAATTTTCCAAGTTCTGGCCCTTGGAGGAAGACAAGGACTTTAAAATTGTGACTGCCTTCAGACTGGGAAGAGTAGCAAGGAAAGATAGACCCAGAGATTGTCTGATTACTTTGAGATCCAAGGAAGAAAGAGATAAAATTCTAAGCTCACATTACGAAAAGTCAATTGAAATTCAAGGTAAGAGAGCCGAAATCTACAAAGATATCCCAAAACAACTTTTGGATCTTAGAGCTACTTATACAGAGTTAGCAAAATTGCTGAGAAGCAACGCAATTCCTTTTAGGTGGGAATTTCCCCAAGGACTATCTTTTACATTCAGAGGGAAGAAAGTAAAAATTAAGACATCTGAGGATAAAGATAAGTTCCTGAACGACTACGAAGAAGACCTTCGGAAAGGGATCACAGGACCAGGGTCTTGGCCACCGCCTATACCTACACCTTTGGGATCTGAGGACCAGAAGAAAGAAACGCCACCACCTACGGAATAACAGATTTGCCCAGGATGTCTCTGCAGCTTTTTAGTTGGAACATTAATGGCGGCAACTCCCCGGAAAAAAGGAGAAGGATATTCCATTTATTAAAGAAAGAGCAATTGGACATTATCTGCCTACAGGAAACACACGTGACTAGGCTCCACAGAAAAGTACTAATTAATAAGAGACTAGGCCAAGAATTTATTTCATCAGACCGAGTGAAAAAGAGAGGAGTAGTGATCTATGCAAAGGAGAGCCTGTCACCAAAATTCCTTTTTAAAGATGAGCAAGGAAGAATTTTGGCAATTGAAATACAAACACAAGGAGAAAAGTTTTTGATATTGGGAATTTATGCACCAAATGAAGGGAAATCGGAATTTTACAAGAAGCTGCATGAGACAATGCTGGACTATCTGGACTATAGCAACATCATAATGATGGGAGATATGAATGGGGTGGTTTCTACAAATACGGATAAGTCACAAAACCAAAATTTGACAAAAGACGGCAGACTACCCAAAACCCTTTTTGAGGTAACTGACAATATGGACTTGATTGATATTTGGAGGACAAAGAACCCCTTAGGAAGACAAGGAACATTCTTTTCTGAAGCCCAACTGACATGGACAAGAATCGACCAAATATGGATAACTAGAGGCCTGGCTCCTAAGACTAGAAAGGTGGAAATCTGCCCAAAAACCTGCTCCGACCATAACACAATAAAGATGGATATGAGACTAACTCCAACCGGCTCCTTTAAGATGGAAGATGAATGACTCCTTGCTAAGAGATAAAGAGATCATTCAGAAGGCCCAAAAGACTTTGAAGGACTATTTTGAAATAAACTTGAACAGCACAGTCGAAAAAAGAATAATCTGGGATGCAAGCAAAGCCGTTATGAGGGGGTTCTTGATACAACAGAACATGATAAAGAAAAGAGCACAGAATGAGAAAAAGGATAAGATTTTGGAAAGAATAAAAGAAGGTGAGAAAAAATTAAGACTGAAACCAAAATCACAGGAGATCTTGAGAGAAATTAAACTTTACCAATCACAATATTCTAAACTGATAAATCAGGAAGTGGAATGGAAAATTAAAATGATGAAACAAAGGACATTTGAATCAGCAAACAAATGTGGGAAACTGCCAGCTTGGCAGTTGAAAAAGAGACAAAAGCTGAATACGGTCACAAATTTAGAGATTGAAGAAAGAAACATTCAGAACCCCGAGGAAATTAGAAAGTGCTTCCAGAGATATTTTAAACAATTATATACGCAAGGGCCGCAAAAAGAGACTGAAATAGACCAATTTTAAAAAAGAAATTACCAAAACTGACCCAAGAAAACAGAACAATCCTGAATTATAAAATAACACAACAAGAAATTGAAGGCGCCATTCAGAATATGCAACTGGGCAAATCTCCAGGGCCAGATGGGCTTACCTCCAAGTATTATAGGACATTGAAAGAGTACTTGACACAACCATTAATGGAGGTTTGCAATGAGATTATGGAGGGGAAGAAGGCACCGGAATCGTGGAAAGAAGCTTTCATCACATTGATACCTAAATTGGAAACTGAGAAGACACAACTTAAGAACTACCGTCCCATCTCTCTCCTAAATGTGGATTACAAAATCTTTGCAGATATTCTGGCAAGCAGATTTAAAAAAGTATTAAATGAAGTAATTCATAAAGATCAGGCAGGCTTTCTCCCTGGTAGACACTTGTTTGATAACACTAGGAACATTATTGACATTTTGGAACTTTTACAAACAAACCTTAACACAAAAGCAGTGTTGATCTTTATAGATGCGGAGAAGGCCTTTGACAACATTTCATGGAAGTTTATGAAGAAAAATTTGGAAGGGATGAGAGTGGGACGGGGGTTTGAAAACGGTATAGAGGCAATCTACTCAGAACAAAAAGCTAAATTGATAGTTAACAATGTGGTGACAGATGAGTTTAAGATTGAGAAAGGAACACGACAAGGGTGCCCTATTTCCCCTCTGTTGTTTATTTCAGTCCTGGAGGTGCTCCTGAATATGATTAGAGGGGACCGGTTGGTTGAAGGGATCCAGGTCGGAGCCAAGCAGTACAAACTTAAAGCTTTCGCAGATGACTTGGTTTTGACATTACAGGAGCCAGAATCTAGTACGAAAAGAGTTTTAGAATTGATTCATGAGTTTGGTCGGGTGGCGGGATTCAAATTAAATAAGCAAAAAACTAAGGTTTTGGAAAAAAAATTGACACCTTTGGAATCAGAAAGGTTTCAGAAAGAGACAGATTTAAATGTGGTCAAGAAGGTAAAATACCTAGGGGTAAATATGACAGCTAAAAATCTGAACTTATTTAAAGACAATTATGAAAAGTGCTGGTCAGAAATTAAAAAAGATCTAGAAAGCTGGTCAAGATTGAAACTTTCCTTGTTGGGTCGGATTGCTGCTACAAAGATGAATGTATTGCCAAGAATGCTGTTTTTATTTCAGACCCTACAGATTGTGGACAGAGTGGAATGTTTTGGAAAGTGGCAGAGAGATATCTCTAAATTTGTCTGGCAGGGCAAAAAGCCCCGAATAAAATTTAGAATACTAACTGATGCTAAGGAGAGAGGGGGATTTGCCCTGCCAGATTTGAAGTTATATTATGAAGCTGCAGCTCTCTGCTGGATGAAAGATTGGTTTCTTCTTGAGAACACTGATGTCCTAGATCTGGAAGGGTTTAACAATGCTTTTGGATGGCATACATATCTGTGGTACGACAAGGTTAAAATTCACAAGGCTTTTAAGCACCATATTGTCAGAAAGGCAGTGTTTAATGTCTGGACAAAATATAAAGACTTATTAGAGAACAAGACCCCAAGGTGGTTGTCACCAATGGAAGCCAAGGCCCAGAAAAGACTCAATATGGAGGCCGCATGGCCGAAATATTGGGAAATATTAGAAAAAGAAGGAGACACTTGGAGATTGCAGAGTTTTGAGAAATTAAAGGAAAAAGTGTGAGATTGGCTTCATTACGCTCAGATTAGGGAGGTTTTTAACTTGGATAAAAAAACAGGTTTCCAGGTGGAAAAATCGAAATTAGAAACAGAACTGTTAGAATCTAAGACCAAGGTACTTTCAAAAATGTATAACTTGCTGTTGAAATGGAATACTCAGGACGAAACGGTCAAATCAGTTATGATAAAATGGGCACAGGATATTGGGCATAATATTATGTTTGCTGACTGGGAAAAGTTATGGACCACCGGAGTGAGGTTTACGGCATGTAATGCCTTGAAAGAAAATATTATGAAAATGATATACAGGTGGTACATGACCCCAGTCAAGCTTGCAAAAATATATCATTTGCCCGACAATAAATGTTGGAAATGTAAAGGAACTGAAGGAACATTCTTTCACCTCTGGTGGACATGTCCAAGGGTTAAGGCTTTCTGGGAAATGATTTATAATGAACTAAAAAAGGTATTTAAGTATACCTTCCTGAAGAAACCAGAGGCCTTTCTCCTGGGCATTGTAGGCCAAGGGGTGTTAAAGAAAGATAGAACCTTTTTTATGTACGCAACAACAGCAGCAAGAATACTCATTGCAAAGCACTGGAAGACACAAGACTTGCCCACGCTGGAAGAATGGCAGACGCAACTGATAGACTATATGGAATTGGCAGAAATGACTGGCAGAATCCGGGATTTGGGAGAAGAGACGGTGGAAGAGGACTGGAAAAAGTTTAAGGACTATCTACAAAAACACTATAAGCTATATGAATGCTAAGAGAATGCATGATAGAAAACAACATGGCATCAGACACTTAGTTATATAATGTATGAATAAGTGATGATTAAGATAAGGATGAAATCTGAAGTAATATTATGTTTAAGTTAAGAGGTCTATTACATGATATAATATCGAAAATCTGGGACATAATATCTGAGAATGATAAAACTAGAATTGAAATAAGTTAACAACTTGCTGCCTATAACTATATGGCTGAGAACGCAGGAAGGGGTGATGTGAGGAAGTCTAAAGATTATGAAAATAAGATTTGAGGAGAAATTGATTTTGTTGTCTTTTTATTGTATGTTTATCTTTGAAATTGTTTCTTCTTCCTTTTTTTCTTCTTTTCTTCTTTTTGCTGTTGTCTTTGTTATGGTCTATGGTGATGGTATTTTGTATGTTTATTGGGTTGTTTTTCCTTTGTTTAAAATTTGCAATAAATATTATTTTTTTTAAAAAAACAGATATGCAGATGACACAACCTTGATGGCAGAAAGTGAGGAGGAATTAAAGAACCTTTTATTGAGGGTGAAAGAGGAGAGCACAAAATATGGTCTGAAGCTCAACATCAAAAAAACGGAGATCATGGCCACTGGTCCCATCACCTCCTGGCAAATAGAAGGGGAAGAAATGGAGGCAGTAAGAGATTTTACTTTCTTGGGCTCCATGATCACTGCAGATGGTGACAGCAGTCACGAAATTAAAAGACGCCTGCTTCTTGGGAGAAAAGCAATGACAAACCTAGACAGCATCTTAAAAAGTAGAGACATCACCTTGCCAACAAAGGTCCATATAGTAAAAGCTATGGTTTTCCCAGTAGCGATGCATGGAAGTGAGAGCTGGACCATAAAGAAGGCTGATTGCCGAAGAATTTATGCTTTTGAATTCTGGTGCTGGAGGAGACTCTTGAGAGTCCCATGGACTGTAAGAAGACCAAACCTCTCCATTCAGAAGGAAATCACCCCTGAGTGCTCACTGGAAGGACAAATCGTGAAGCTGAGGCTCCAATACTATGGCCACCTCATGAGAAGAGAAGACTCCCTGGAAAAGACTCTGATGTTGGGAAAGATGGAGGGAACAAGGAGAAGGGGACGACAGAGGACGAGATGGTTGGATGGTGTTCTTGAAGCTTCCAGCATGAGTTTGATCAAACTGCGGGAGGCAGTGGAGGACAGAAGTGCCTGGTGTGCTCTGGTCCATGGGGTAATGAAGAGTCGGACACGACTAAATGACAAAACAACAACAACAAGGAATAGGGTCAGGGTTACGGTTAGGGGTCAATCCTAGGATTGGGTTAGGGGTAGGAATAAGGTTAGGGGTCAGTGCTAGGTTGGGTTATTGTTAGGGGTCAGGCCTAGGGTTGGTTTGGGGTTACGAATAGCGTTAGGGTTAGGGGTCAGTGCTAGGGTTGGGTTAAGATTAAGAAAAGGGTTGGGGTTAGGGTTTGCAACCCTGCCAACCTAGCAGTTCGAAAGCACGTCAAAGTGCAAGTAGATAAATAAGTACCGCTCTGGCAGGAAGGTAAACGGTGTTTCCGTGCTCTGCTCTGGGAAAATGTACAAAACTAGTTCAAATATATGTTGGAAGTGTAAGGAAAAGGAGGGACATTTTATCATATGTGGTGAGATTGTAAGGTAATTAAAAAATTTGGTGACTTTCAGGATGAATGGGAACCTTTTACAAAGTATCTGAAGACGCAACAAAGCAAACTGGACTCCTGGGCTGGTTTTGAAGAAACAGTCACCAACTTATTCTTGATAATAATCAGCTAAATAGTTGGAGGATCTAGACAACTGTGTAACACGCAGAAAACAGCATTATTGGGGAAACCAAAGACTGGAACTGAGGGAAGTCGGGGTGGGGGTGGGTGAGTTCTGTGGGGGAGGGAGGAAAAATGGGGGGGGAATAAGGATGATATGTTTCTGGATAATATGTTTTGTTTTAATTTTGAATAAAAAAGTTATTTAAGAAAAGGAATAGGGTTAGGTTTAGGGCTCAGTGCTAGGGTTGGATTAGGACTAAGAATAGGGTTAGGGTTAGGGTCTGGTTAGGAATAGGGTCAGCATTATGTTTAGGGTTCAATGCTAGGGTTGGGTTTGAATTAGGATTAGGTGCCAGAGCCAGGGTTGTTTTTGGGTTAGGAATAGGGTTACGATTAGGGCTCAGTGTTATGGTTCGGTTAGGATTAAGAATAGGGTTAGGGTTTGGGTTGGGTTAGGAATAGGGTTGGGGGTAGGAATAGGGTCAGGGTTAGGGTAAGGGGTCAATGTTAGGGTTGGGTCAGGGTTAGGGGTCAATGCTAGGGTTCGGTTAGGATTAAGAACACGGAATGTTTAACGTTGGGATAGGAATAGGGTCAAGGATAGGGTTAGGATTGGTTAGGAATAGGGTCAGGGTAGGGTTAGGGTTAGGGTTAGGGGCCACTCCTAGGGTTGGGTTGGGTTGGTGTTAGGAATAGGATTAGGGGTCAGTGCTAGGGTTGGGTTACGGTTAGGGGTCAGGACTAGGGTTGGGTTAGGATTAAGAATAGGGTTAGGCTTAGGCTTGGGTTAGGAATAGGGTTTGGAATAGGGTCAGGGTTAGGGTAAGAGGTCAATGCTAGGGTTTGGTTAGGGTTAGGGGTCAGTGCTAGGCTTGGGTTAGAATGAAGAACAGGGTTAGGGTTAGCGTAGGGATAGGAATAAGGTCAGGGATTGGGTTAGGATTGGTTAAGAATAGCGTCAGGGTAGGGTTAGGGTTATGGGTCAATGCTAGGGTTGGGTTAGCGTTATGGGTCAGGGCTTCGGTTGTGTTAGGGTTAGGGTTGGGTTCAAATTAAGAATAGGGTTAGGCTTAGGGTAAGGGGTCGATGCTAGGATTGGGTTAGGGTTAGGAATAGGGTCAGTGTTCGGGGTCAATGCTAGGATTGGTTTAGGATTAAGAATAGGTTTAGGGTTGGGTTGGGTTAGGAATAGAATTAGGGTTAGGAATAGGGTTAGGAATAGGGTCAGGCTTAGGGTTAGGCTTAGGGTTAGGGCTAGGCTAGGGTTAGAAATAGGGTTAGGGGTCAGTGCTAGGGTTTGGTTAGGATTAAGAATAGAGTTAGGGTCTGGTTAGGAATTGGGTCAGGGCTAGAGTTAGGAGTCAATACTAGGGTTGGGTTAGGATTAGGATCAGGGGCCAGTGTTATGGTTCGGTAAGAGCCAGTGCTAGGGTTGGGTTAATGTTAGGAACAGTGTTAGGGGTCAGTGCTAGGGTGGGTTACGGTTAGAGCTCAGGGCTAGGGTTGGGTTAGGATTAAGAATAGGGTTACTCTTAAGGTTGTGTTAGGAATAATGTTAGAAATAGGGTCAGGATTAGGGCTCACTGCTAGGGTCCTGTTACGACTAATAGGGTTAGGGTTAGGGTTGGTTAATAATAGGGTCAGGGCTAGGGTTAGGGGTCAATGCTAGGGTTGGGTTAGGGTTAGAAGTAGGGTTAGGGTTGGTTAGGAATAGGCTCAGGATAGGATTTGGGTTAGGGGTCAATGCTAGGGTTAGGTTAGAACTAATGCTAGGGTCAATGCTAGGGTTTGGTCAGAGCTAGCAGGGCAGCAGTTGAAGAAGGAGCAAAAAGGGTTTTCTTGTGTGTGTGTGTTTCTTTGTGGCTAATTAGCTGTTCTCCCTGTGCAAAGGTCAGAGGGGGCAGGGTTTCTGTTGAGGCAGGTGATTAGCTGTGGGAGGAGCTTATCAGAGCTAGCAGGGCAGCAGTTGAAGAAGGAGCAAAAAGGGTTTTCTTGTGTGTGTGTGTTTCTTTGTTTTTTTATAAATATTTATTAAGTTTTCACAAATTTAAAAACACATACAATACACACAATACAAAGATATACATACAATAACAAACAAACACATATAATTTCAACTCCTTTTTTTCTTAAACTTACTTCATCGACTCCCCATACCTCCCCTTTCTGCATTCCAATTCCCAAAATTATTTCAGCAAATCCTTCCCCTTAATTTTGTCCGATTTTTTCCTTTCCTTTTCTTTTACTTAATCTTTAACAGCTGTAATCCCTTACTTTATATAACCACAACATTTTAACATTCATTAATTTTGCAATATTTCTTAAGATAAATGTCAGAGCTGCCCGAGGTCCCAGCTCACAAAGGACCAACGCCAGTTCGTTGTTATATACAAAAGTCTTTATTGACGTTCAGTTTCGCTTTCACAGCCGTAGCGTGCAGCTCTACGTCTGAAACTCTAGACCGCTGAAGCTCCGTCTGAATCTCCTCCCCCCAGACACCAGTTTAAGACTCTAGCCTTGCTCCACCTCTTCCTTTGCTCTTTCCTCCTCTGGCTCCGCCTGTCAGCTGGGGTCTCGCCCTTCCTAGACTCTTCTGACGCTGAGTCCCCTGAGTCTTCCCCCTGCCTCCGGCGGGCTTTAGGACCTGGTTCCCAATCCGGGTTTTCTGCTGTCCCACGCGCCTGTACATTCGAACATGGCGCACGCGCCCAGCCGGCAACCTTCCTCCTGACCGTTACACTGCTCCTGTCACTGCTTCCCCCTTCGGGGAGGCTAGCTGGACCTGACCTCCCCTCCGTTCCCCCACTCTCCGATAGAGGCGTGGCCAGCCCTGACTCATCTTCTCTCCCTGCTGGAGGAGACGCTGGCCCTGACACATGGGACTCTTCCCCCCCACTACGCTCTGGTGGGGAAGCTGGTCCTGATCTCCAGCTGCTGCTTTGGGAGTCCCCGCTGGCCCCTTGTTTCTGGTGTGTCCCCCCTGGGACCCCCCTTGCCCTGACCATCGGCGCCTCCTTCTGGGAATCTTCTGATTCGCTGGAGAAGCTCATGGAATCTCCTGGGTCACTGTCATACTCCCCTACGCTGCCCTCAGATTCTTTCCCTTCACTCTCCATGTCCTCTCTCCCCTGTGCCTCTGTTCCTGAGCCCCTGACAATAAATTTTAAATTTCTTCCAATCTTCTTCTGCCATCTCTTTCCCCTGGTCTCGGATTCTGTCAGTCATTTCAGCCAGTCCCATGTAGTCAATCACCTTCATCTGCCACTCTTCCAAGGTGGGTAGATCTTGTGTCTTCCAATACTTTGCTATGAGTATTCTTGCTGCTGTTGTAGCATACATAAAGAATGTTCTGTCCCTTTTTGACACCAATTGGCCGACAATGCCCAAGAGAAAGGCCTCTGGTTTCTTAGGAAAAGTACATATAACACTTGTGATGTAAAGAATGGTGTCAGAGCTGCTTGAAGATCCTAGCTCACAGAGGATCACGCTAGCCAGCGGTCATTAAGTAAAAGTCTTTATTGAATTACAGTTTCCATTCTCACGCTGCTGCGCGCAACTCTACGCCTAGTAGCTAGGTCGGCGAAGCTCCGTCTGAGTCTCCGCCCTGTGTGCACCAACTTAATATCCTAGCCTTGCTCCACCTTTTCCTCCTGACTGTCCTCCTCTGGGTCCCTCTACCCCCCGGGGCTTCTTCCTTCCGGGATTCTTCTGACGCTGACCCAGACCCTCCTGCCTCCTTGCGCCGGGCTTTAGGACCTGGCTCTCTTTCGGGGCTGCTTACTGCGCCGCCTTCCTCTGCATTTGAACTTGGCGCGCGCGCCCAACCTTCCACTTTCCTCTCAACCGTTTCTTCGCTCCCCGATGGAGGTGTGGCCATCCCCGACTCATGTCCTCCCTCCTGTGGAGGTGTGGCCACTCCTGACTCATGTCCTCCCTCCTGTGGTGAGCTGCCAGCGCTTCCCCCCTGGCTCCCTTCCTCTTCCCTGCTTCCTGGCAGTGACGCTGGTCCCGATTTCCAGCTGCTCCCCCCTGAGTCCTCTCTGGCTCTGTCTTCCTGGGGTGCCCCCCTAGACTCCCCCCTTGCCCTCGCCACTGGTGCTCCTTTCTGTGAATCCTCTGATTCACTGGAAAGACTAGGAGATCTCGGGTCGTCGTCGTCACTCATCTTTTCTTCTGCCTCCTCCCCTTCGCTCTCTGTTTCCTCCCTTGCCCGTGCTTCTGCTCCTAAACCCCTGACATCCATCCCCCCCTCGAAGCCCCCCATTCCCCCCTCCCCTCCTTCCGGTGCTGGAGCTGGGGGCTGCTGTTGCAAAGGGACGAACGTCGGGTATCGGTCGCTTCCCGTGGCAGGCCTCCATCTGAAGTCTCCCGGGTCTTCCTCCCCGCTCTCGTCGACAACAGTCACCTCCGCTTCCATCTCTGTGCCGCCGTGCTCGAAACCAGGGTCGTCCCCGAAAACGTCCATGTCCGTCTCTCCCTCACTTCCTCCTGTCGGTGTTGCTCGTCCTGGGCCTTCCAGCCACCGTCTGCGCCACTGCTCCTCTGGCCTATCGTCCCACCAATACGAGGGTTCTGATGCAGATCCCGAGGGTGACCCCTCCGGGGAACGGACGTCTTGTGTCGGGTCCTCGTCCGAGTCGAACCCCCGGAAAGTGCTGGCCGAAAGTGTGGGCGTGAAAAGCCAGTCGTCAAAATATTCTGCTGGCATAGGTCTATGGGGAAAGAGGGCATGAAACTCGTCTTTGAGGAGAGGTTCGTCCAAGGCGTAGCCCGGCACCCAGCTGTTCGCACTGGCCGGGGTGCCCTCCTTGGCGAGAAAGTATTCTACCCCCTCTTCCCCCCATCTGGAGTCCAAAATCTCAGTGACTTCGTTGATGCGCTCCTTCTGTGCCACTTCCGCGTGCCCTGTTCTGTCTCTGACCGGACTCGGCGCTGTTCCGGGTTCCTGGAACCTGTGCGGTGCCTTGTAGGGAGTGAGCACCGATCTGTGGAATACCGGATGCCTTCTGGAACCCTCCGGAAGTGCCAGTCTGAAAGCTACCGGGTTGACCTGCTCTTCGACTTGGTAGGGCCCCAGTTGCTTATGCCCTAGTTTCTTCTTGGCCAACGACCTGGCCGGCACTGCGTGGGCTGCTAACCAAACCCAGTCTCCCACGTGGAGCTCTTCTCCAACCCTTCTGTGCTTGTCCGCTTGTACCTTGTATGCGTGCTTGGCCAGCTCCAGGTGGCGCCTCAGCTGATCGTGGACCTCCTGTAGCTCCGACGCGAACGCATCTGCTGTCTGCGGCTCCCCCTCCCCCATTCTTTCCAGTCCCGGGAAGGTTCTGGGGTGCCTCCCGTTGTTGGCGAAGAACGGCGTGACCCCCGTGGACACGTGCTTCGTGTTGTTGTAGGCGAACTCGGCAAGCGGTAGGTAATCCACCCACGTCGCAGGCTGTTGATTTGCATAACATCTCAGGTACTGTTGCATGATGGCATTGACCCGCTCCGCTTGCCCGTTGGTCTGCGGGTGTCTCGCCGACGCCAGGTTGATCTTGACGTTCAGGAAGCCCATCAGCTTCTGCCAGAAATTCGAGATGAACTGCCGCCCCCGGTCGGACAGAATGGACCGTGGCAGACCATGAACCTTGAACACGTGGTCTATGAACAGTTTGGCGGTTTGCTCCGCCGTGGCCACCTTCGCACACGGAATGAAATGCGCCATCTTGGAAAACAGGTCCACCACCACCAGCACTGCCGTCTTGCCCCTTGAGCTGGGCAGATCCGTGACAAAGTCCAGCGCCACCCTTTCCCAAGGTTCGACCGGAGTTTGCAGCGGTTCCAACAGTCCGGCCGGCGGTTTGTGCACTGGTTTGGCCCTCTGGCAGGTGTCGCACCTCGCCACGTAGTCTGCGACCTCCCCTCTCATTCCAGGCCACCAGAAATCCCTGGCTACTAATTCCACCGTCTTCTCCTTGCCAAAGTGCCCGGCCGTGGGCGCGTCGTGCAGCTGCTGCAGCACCTTGGCTCGAAGTTCGTCTCCCGGCACGTAGATGGCCCCTTTTCGGATGAGCAATCCATCTCGTAGCCGGAAACCGTCGGCCGCTGCCTTGCCCCTTTGCACCTCTGCCATCTTTGCTTGTGCGAAGGAGTCCTCCTGCAACGCACGTCGCACCGCCTCTAGGTCCACGGTCGCCGCGGCGCACGCCCACACTGCTGGTGCGAAGATGTGCATGGCGGCCGCTGGCGTTGCGTCCTCCAGATACTGTGGCTTACGGGAGAGAGCGTCTGCCATGATGTTGGTGTCCCCCGGGACATACTCTATTCGGAAGTCGAAGTTTGCAAAGAACTCAGCCCGACGTATCTGCCTCTGGTTCAGGAACTGTGCCGTGCGCCAGTGCTCTAGATTCTTGTGGTCCGTGCAAACCTGCACCGTGTGCTTGGCGCCGATCAGAAAGTGCCTCCACGCCTTGAACGCTGCGTGAATGGCCAGCAACTCCCTGTCCCAGATGGTGTAGTTCTGTTCGGACTTGCTGAGCTTCCTGGAGTAAAACGCTCCCGGTCGCCACACCCCCTGCGGGTCTTTCTGCAACAGGACCGCCCCCACGGCTCTGTCCGAGGCGTCTGTCTCCACCCTCATCGGCCTGCTGGGGTTGACATGAAGCAGCTGCTCTTCCGACGCGAAGAGACGCTTGAGTGCCTGAAAGGACTGCTCCGCCTGCGCTGTCCAAACGAACTTCTTCTTCTTGGAGCTAAGCGTGTCAGTGATGGCCGCTGTCTGCATCGCGAAGCCCTTGATAAACTTGCGATAGAAGTTCGCAAAGCCGACAAACCGTTGGACCTCCTTCCGGTTGCGCGGACTCTTCCAATCCAACACCGCTCGAACCTTGGCGCTGTCCATGGCGAGCCCCTTGTCAGACAGCTTGTAGCCCAGAAAATCCACCTCCGGCACGTCAAATTGGCACTTCTCCAGCTTGGCGTAGAGCCTATGTTGCTTTAGCCTGCTCAGCACTTCCTTGACGTGTCCGTCATGCTCCTGCTGCGACTCCGAAAAGATCAGGATGTCATCTAAGAAACAGACGCACGTCTTGTAGAGAAGTCCCGCCAACACGTGATGCATAAACGCTTGAAAAACGTGGGAGCCATTTTGCAATCCAAAAGGCATAACTCTATATTCGTAGGTCCCCAGTGGCGTGAACATGGCTGTCTTCCACTCATCTCCTTCCCGCATGCGAATGAGGTTGTACGCCCCCCGCAGGTCCAACTTGGTGAACACTCTGCCCTTCCGTACCTTTGCGAGGAGGTCGTCAATACGGGGCATGGGGAAGTCCGATGGCCTAGTCAGACTGTTCAAAATCCTGTAATCCACTACCAGTCTTTTCTGGGGCGTGTCCCGCTTCTTAACAAAGAATACGGGACTGCCCCCCACTGCCCTGGACTCCCGGATGAAGCCGCGTTGCAAGTTATGGTCAATGAACTCTTTGAGTTCCTGCAGTTCGTCCTCTGACATGGAATACAGTTTCCCTTTCGGCAGCGCCGCCCCCGGCAGCAGGTCAATTTTGCAGTCATATGGCCTGTGAGGGGGTAGCCTGTCTGCCTCCTTCTCGCAGAAAACTTCCAAAAATTCAGCGTACTTGTGTGGAATCGCTTGCAGCGTGCCTAGCAGCAGCTGTGACTCCTCTTCCTCTCCTTCCTGCCTGGGCACGATGCAGTGTTCAGCACAAAAGGAAGAGCCGAAGGTCAGCTGCCTCTGGTACCAAGCCATCGCTGGGCTGTGCTTGTCCAGCCAACTCATGCCCAATACAATGGGCGTGTCAGATAGTCGAGTGACGTTGAAGCTGATGATTTCTCTGTGATTCCCAAGTCGCATCACCATTGGTGGCGTCTGCTTCACCACTTGCCCCCCGAGCAGCTCCCTGCCATCCACCGTGACAACCTGCAGGGGCAGTGTGGCCGGCAGCAACTGCACAGCGTGCCTGTCGACAAAGTCCTGCCCTATAAAGTCCGCATTGCTGCCTGAGTCAATGGTGATTGGCACGTCCATGGTGATTCCATTGGGCAGTTGGAGAGACGCTGTGAGCCTCACTACTGGTTTGGGCGGGAGGGGGTTCACGGGCTGTAAAATCGCTGGGGACTGCGTCACTAACACGTCTGGCTGGGCCCCAGTGCCTCTTCCTCCAGCCAGACAGCCTCGTTTCCCTGCTGTGGTCCTCCTTGCTGTGTTGCTGCAGTCACCATTGCTGAGGCTGCAGTGAGCTTGTGGGGCCTCTGGGGACACTCTTTCGCCATATGCCCTGGCTCCTCACAGACGTAACACTTCCTGGTCCCTCTAGGAGGCTTCGCTTTCACTGCTGCTGGTGCTAGGGCTCTGGTTGCTGACTGAGCCCTTGCACCTCCCACCTCCATAGGTTCGGCTCCTCCTCCTGGCGGAGGCGTGGATTGCGCCCGCGCTGCTTCCCTGGGAAAGAAGGAGGGGCCCCCGGCTGGTTCGCGCCCTCCACGCCCTTCGTCCCTGTTCCACGGACGTCCTTCCAGCCTCACCCCCACTGCCAGCGCCCTCTGAACGACCTCCTGGGTGGTTCGGGGTCTCTCCCCCCTGGCGATCTCATCTTTAATCGAGTTATGCAGCCCCTCCCAAAAGAGGTCTCTTACAGGAGCCGAATCTCTGTCCCATTCCAGGGCACTGACCAAGGCGAAAAAGCGGGCATGGTACTGCCTGACGCTGGCCCTCCCTTGTCTCAGCCCATGCACCTCCTTCCGTGCAAGATCCACGTCAATACTTGATAAAAAACACCCATCCATTGCTTTAATAAAGGCATCTGCATTCTGTAGCGCCGGATCCTTATCTCTCCATAAATTGCGTAGCCATGCTCTCGCATCCCCATGCAGATGGGACATGATGAACCCCACTCTCTCTTGTTCATCTCTAAAGTCTTTATGCAGCAGTTGCAGTGCGCACAGTACGTCGGCTCTAAAGTTGGGATACTGTTGCAGGTTCCCATCGAAGTGAGAGACCAGCCCGCCTGTCCGTCTCGCCAACCCAATGCCCTCCTGCCGGGGTGTCTGCTTTGTCAGCACGTCTAACCTGACCTGGAGATCCCTGCAGGCTGCGGCTGCTTCCTCCTCCCTCTTCCTGGATGCTAGAGCCTCGGCGTTCAGTTGTGCCACCGCGTTTCTGAGTTCCTCTATCTGCTGCTCAGCCGTCATGTCGTCTGCCGTTCGTGAGCTTGCTAGTAGGCACCTGTGTCTCTCCCCTCCTCGAGGCTGTAGATGCCCACAAGTGGTGACGGAGCTTACTGTCAGAGCTGCTTGAAGATCCTAGCTCACAGAGGATCACGCTAGCCAGCGGTCATTAAGTAAAAGTCTTTATTGAATTACAGTTTCCATTCTCACGCTGCTGCGCGCAACTCTACGCCTAGTAGCTAGGTCGGCGAAGCTCCGTCTGAGTCTCCGCCCTGTGTGCACCAACTTAATATCCTAGCCTTGCTCCACCTTTTCCTCCTGACTGTCCTCCTCTGGGTCCCTCTACCCCCCGGGGCTTCTTCCTTCCGGGATTCTTCTGACGCTGACCCAGACCCTCCTGCCTCCTTGCGCCGGGCTTTAGGACCTGGCTCTCTTTCGGGGCTGCTTACTGCGCCGCCTTCCTCTGCATTTGAACTTGGCGCGCGCGCCCAACCTTCCACTTTCCTCTCAACCGTTTCTTCGCTCCCCGATGGAGGTGTGGCCATCCCCGACTCATGTCCTCCCTCCTGTGGAGGTGTGGCCACTCCTGACTCATGTCCTCCCTCCTGTGGTGAGCTGCCAGCGCTTCCCCCCTGGCTCCCTTCCTCTTCCCTGCTTCCTGGCAGTGACGCTGGTCCCGATTTCCAGCTGCTCCCCCCTGAGTCCTCTCTGGCTCTGTCTTCCTGGGGTGCCCCCCTAGACTCCCCCCTTGCCCTCGCCACTGGTGCTCCTTTCTGTGAATCCTCTGATTCACTGGAAAGACTAGGAGATCTCGGGTCGTCGTCGTCACTCATCTTTTCTTCTGCCTCCTCCCCTTCGCTCTCTGTTTCCTCCCTTGCCCGTGCTTCTGCTCCTAAACCCCTGACAAATGGTCTGAGGAGAAGAAACTGTTCAGTTCTGTTAATTGATTTTGTGGGAACTTGCAGATTCTGGCTTCACACAATTAACTCAAGGCAGTGTCAATTTACTCTTGGCAGAAAGCCAAGGTCTGCTTGACCTAGAAACTACTTACTCTGATTGGTTAACGACCAGCACTCAACTCTGTTATCTGGGAATGCTAGCACAGTTTGGTGTTAGGTGTGTTAGGAGTTAGAAGTGCTGTGTATGGTTAAGAGAGAGAGAGAGAAAGAAAGGATTTATTTTGCTTTGTTTTGTATGCAGAAACTCTGCTGGTTTTATTTTTCCTTTTAATAAATCCTGTAAATAGTTATTCTGAGTCTAGCTGACTAGTCATTTCCACCTCGACTAGCTTCTTCGCTGTGCAGGAAAACTCTGCTACGTTTGGGCTAAAGCCAGTAGGGCTATGCCTGACACTTCAAAGTTCCATGAGGTTATGGGCATTGTGCTGCCAGCCTGAGTTGTGGTGGTGTCAGCATCAACGGTGTTGGTTCCAGTAGTCCCAGAAGTTGTTGTTCCTGTCGGTGCAGCAGATGGACACTGGCTGGTTCCTGACTGTGGTGAGCTGGTGACGCAGTGGACACAAGGACAACAGCTGCAGCGTGTGAGTGATGGGAGCTGTGGTTCCTGTTTTCTCTCTCGGTGGTCGTGAGTAGCTGGTTCCGGGTTCCAGGGACATCGCTCTCAAGATGGCCTCACAACCAGTTCAGATGGCTTTTGAGCATCTGAATGACTCCAATTACTTGCTGTGGTCGGAACGCATGCAGGCAGTGCTGCAGAGGGATCGTCTCTGGCAAGTGGTGAGTAAGTTTCCTACGAAGCCTGATGATGAAGACCTCGATAAAGACCAAAGAGCAAGGGCCACAATTGTCTTGGGGCTGGAAGATTCCCAGTTGCTGTATGTGAGGGGAATCAAGACAGCTAGAGGTGTGTGGCAAGCACTTAAAGAACTCCATGTGCGTGAGACAGCGGTTTCCAAGCTGTTCATTCGCAAGGCATTGTACAAGGCAATGTTACAGCCTGGGGTTACAATGCAGGAACACCTACACAGTTTACAGTTAAAGTTTGCTGTGCTACAGGAAAGAGACTGTGTGTTAGACCAGCAGGAGAAGGTGGCTATTATTTTGAGTTCTCTCCCGGAAAGCTGGGATAATTTAGTTTTGTCTCTAGAAGGCATACAGGAGCATGATTTATCAGTCAGTTACGTTACTGGGCGTTTGATTGAAGAATGGCAGAAGAGGCAAGAAAGGTCGTTGGCTGCAGAGACTTCTACTGGCGGGCGGTTTGGAAGGAGTTCTCATGCCGTGCCAGAGGTGAAGCAAAAGCAGCGTACTGGTGAGGAGTCAGCGTTTGCTGTTAGGCGTTGTTTCCGATGTGGGTCTTCAGCGCATCTAAAACGACAATGTCCGGAGTTGGTCAAGTCTCAGTTGCCGGTGCAGGAGCAGAGACGAGATCAGCAGCAGCAGCAGCAGCGTAAAAAGAAATTCTTCAAACAAAAACAGTCAGCTCAGCTGGTGACCGCCAAGGTCAAGATTGCTGATGAGAAACAAGCGGTCTGGGTGGTCGATTCGGGAGCGTCTCGGCACATCGTAAATTCAGATGAATTGTTTGTTTCCAAGAACTCAGCACAGCGCAGCCAGGTGGCTCTAGCAGACGGAAGTACTTCCGAAGTGATTTCGGGGGGTGCAGTTTATGTTCCTTGTCTTCGTGAGTGCCTGCAAAATGTACTTTGTGTGCCTTCATTAAGGAGCAATCTGATGTCTGTAGATTGTTTGCTAAAAGCTGGGTTTAAAGTGTATTTTGAAGGAGACAGTTGCATTATTAAGAAGGCTGGTGAGATTTTAGGCACTGCTAAGTCAGAGGGAGGCTTGTTTTGGCTTAAAGCAGGATCTCAAGTTGCAGGAGTAGTCAGTAAATCTCAGCCTGCAGTGAATAACAAAGCTATACATGACAACTGTGTGCACTTATTGCATAGGAAAATGGGGCATGCTTGCTGGAAAAGTGTACTAAAAATGTCTGAATTGGCTGATGGGGGTAATTTAAAGAGTTGTAACAAGTACCTTGATTGTAATGTCTGTAAAAAGGTTAAAACCCACAGAGTCTCTTACCCCAGAAGTGACAGAGTTAGTGAGTCACCGCTACAGCTGGTTCACATGGACGTAATTGGTCCATTTGCTGTAAGCAGGGGTGGAGCGCGCTTTTCACTAACAATTGTGGATGACGCCACGCGTTACTCTTGGGTTTTTCCCATGAAAAATAAGGGTGACGTGTTCACTAAGTTTAAAGGCTGGGTAGCATCTGTGGAAAGATTTCTGTCCATTAAACTCAGAAGGATTCAGACAGACAGAGGTGGCGAATTTATGTCAAATGCTTTTAGAGATTGGTTACAAAAGCGTGGCATTGGGCATAGGAAAACGAACGTTTTTTCCCCAGAGGAGAATGGCGTTGCAGAGCGAAAAAACAGATCTTTACAAAATATGATGTTTGCCATGCTTGATGATGCTGATTTGCCCATGTCTTATTGGGGGGAGAGCATGCTCACCGCGTGTTATCTCCAAAATAGGCTCTTTCATCAAACAATAGGTACAACTCCGTACTTTAAATTGTTTCAGAAAAAACCTAAAATTGACCATTTGCATGTGTTTGGATCAAAAGCCTGGGTATTAATTCCGAAACAAATGAGGAAAAAGGGAGATCCTAAGACCAAACAATTAGTGCTTGTGGGTTACCAGGAGCTGGGAAAAGGTTTCCGCTTTGCTGAAGGGACAAATGGCATTGTGATCTCCAGGAATGCCAGTTTTTGTGAACATAGTGGCTGGGAGAGACTACATGCCAATACTGAGGTTTGGTTTGAACCTTCCCAGGAGCTCCTTGACTCTGAAGGTAGACACAGAGAATCAGAGTCTGAGGGGGAGGAAAGTTCAGATAAGAGCTCTCAAGAAAGTGGAATTAGCCAGAGACCAGTTGCTAAGCAACAAAAGAGAGGTCGTAGTTCTGAGGAGGAAAGTGGGTCAGAAGAAAAATTTTCTCCCAGAAGATCTAAAAGACAAAACAAAGGAGTGCCTCCGGTGCGTTTTTCTCCTGATACTGCAAATGTGTTTAGTGTAATTGCAGAGCCCAAGAGTTTTCAGGAGGTGTTAAAGTTACCAAAAGAGGAGGCAGAGCTCTGGAAACAGGCAATGGAGGAAGCGATGTCCTCTCTGAATGAGCACAAGGTCTTTACACCAGTAGCAGCGCCTGAGGGGGCAAAGATTGTAGGCTGCAGGTGGGTGTACAAACTTAAACCTCTGGTGACAGGAGAGTACAAATACAAAGCTCGTTTAGTGGCTCAAGGATATTCTCAGAGGCCTGGAAAAGATTATGACGAAACTTTTTCCCCTACTGCTAAGGGGGACAGTGTAAGGCTGATTCTAACGCTTGGAGCAAAGAGAAAACTCCTGTTGAACCATTTTGATATCCAGACTGCATATTTACATGCATCAATATCAGAAGACCTGTATCTAGCCGAACCGCCTGGTTATGAGACAGGTTCCAATAGAGTGTTGAAATTAAACAAAGCTCTATATGGTCTCAAACAGGCTGCAAGATCTTGGAACAAATGTTTCCATGAAGCCTTAGTGTCATTTGGTTTCAAGCAGAGTACAGCTGACAATTGTGTTTATGTACGTGGTACAGGCAGTGATCAAGAGTTTTGTCTGATTTATGTAGATGATGTATTGTATGCCTGTAAAACAGATAAACAAACTAAAAGGTTTGCCAAGCAATTGTCCAGTAAGTTCAAAATGAAAGACTTAGGCCCGGTTCGGACATATCTAGGGTTGGAAGTGTGCTGGGCCCAAGATGGCAGCTGCCTAATTAGTCAGCAGAACAAAGTTAAGCAACTACTGACTACATACAGGATGCAGGATTGCAAAGGGGCAGCGGTGCCTATGGATCCAGGTTTCATAAAAACACTTCATATAGATGAGAGTCCTGAATTTGAACATCCTGATGTATATCACTCTGTAATTGGAAGTTTATTGTATCTAGCACAGTGGTCCAGACCTGATATTAGCTACGCAGTAGGCATATTAAGTAGATTGGTCTCAAAACCCACACTAAATGCCTGGAAAGGGGTAAAACAAGTTCTGAGATACCTCAAACAGACAATTGGCTATATGTTACAATTAAATTCTTCCGAGGACGAAATGTTGAGTTGCTACTGTGATAGTGACTGGGGAAATTTGCCAGATAGAAAATCTGTCACAGGACTAGTCGTAATGGTCGGTGGAGCTTTAATCAGCTGGCGGTCACGCAAGCAAGACGTTGTAAGTGTGTCATCAACGGAATCCGAGTACGCCGCATTGAGTGAATTGTGCAACGAGGTGATTTATTTCAAGCATTTGCTAGCAGATTTAAATGTAAATTGTGGAGAACCAGTACAAGTTTACATTGATAATCAAGCTTGTATAACCTTAAGTAAAACAGAGGGTTTCAAATCACGTTCCAAACATATCTCTGTAAAATACCAAAATGTACGTTGCTGTGTACAAGACAATATAATCTCATGTACTTATGTATCAAGTGAAGAAAATGTAGCAGATGTATTAACTAAACCATTGGCAAAGATAAAGAACAGGCAAATGTGCAAGGGTTTAGGTTTGCTGGAAAAATAATCTCCTACATAGGTGTTATTTGATAATTGTCCAGCAGAATCTGTGAGGGGGTGTTCAGTTCTGTTAATTGATTTTGTGGGAACTTGCAGATTCTGGCTTCACACAATTAACTCAAGGCAGTGTCAATTTACTCTTGGCAGAAAGCCAAGGTCTGCTTGACCTAGAAACTACTTACTCTGATTGGTTAATGACCAGCACTCAACTCTGTTATCTGGGAATGCTAGCACAGTTTGGTGTTAGGTGTGTTAGGAGTTAGAAGTGCTGTGTATGGTTAAGAGAGAGAGAGAGAAAGAAAGGATTTATTTTGCTTTGTTTTGTATGCGGAAACTCTGCTGGTTTTATTTTTCCTTTTAATAAATCCTGTAAATAGTTATTCTGAGTCTAGCTGACTAGTCATTTCCACCTCGACTAGCTTCTTCGCTGTGCAGGAAAACTCTGCTACGTTTGGGCTAAAGCCAGTAGGGCTATGCCTGACACTTCAAAGTTCCATGAGAAACTGCAGATAGAAAAACTTTATAACACATTCCGATACCGAGACGAAGGGAAGTCAGTTAGTGTTATGTGTTTTGTAGTTAATGTAGTTAATCTGTTGTTGTTCTATGTTAATTTTTTATGTATTCTTATTAGTGTGAATGTGTTATGTATGTCTTTTTTGTTTGGTTTAATGTATGAAAATCAATAAAAAACTTTTTTTTAAAAAAGTACATTTAAGTACCTTTTTCATTTCATTATATATCATTTTCCAGAAGACCTTAATCTTCGGGCACGTCCACCAAAGGTGAAAGAAAGTACCTTCAGTTTCCTTACATTTCCAACATTTATTATCGGGCAAATGGTAGATCTTTGCAAGCTTGACTGGAGTCATGTACCACCTGTAAATCATTTTCATAATATTCTCTCTTAAGGCATTACATGCCGTAAATTTTATACCGCTGGTCCACAACTGTTCCCAGTCGGCAAACATGATGTTGTGACCAATGTCTTGTGCCCACTTAATCATGGCTGATTTAACTGTTTCATCTTGCGTATTCCATTTCAGCAACAAGTTGTACATTCTTGACAAATTCTTAGTATTGGGTTCTAACAGTTCTGTTTCTAATTTTGTTTTCTCCACCTGAAAGCCAGTTTTCCTGTCCTGTTTGTAAACCTCCATTATTTGGTAATAATGGAGCCAATCTCGTACTTTAAGCTTCAATTTCTCATAACTCTGTAATTTCAGTTTATCACCCTCTTGTTCCAAAATTTCCCAATATTTTGGCCATTTGGCCTCCATATTGAGCTTTTTCACGGCTTTCGCCTCCATCGGCGACAACCACCTTGGGGTTTTATTTTCCAACAAGTCTTTATATCTAATCCAAACATTGTATAATGCTTTCCTAACAATATGGTTTTTAAAAGCTTTATGAGCTTTAACCTTGTCGTACCATATATATGCATGTCATCCAAATACATTGTTAAAACCTTCCAAATCCAAAATGTCTGTATTCTCAAGAAGTAGCCATTCTTTCAACCAGCAAAAGGCTGCTGATTCATAATAAAGTTTAAGGTCTGGCAGGGCAAATCCCCCTCTTTCCTTTGCATCAGTTAAAATCTTAAATTTTATTCTGGGTTTTTTGCCCTGCCAGACAAACTTCGAAATATCTTTCTGCCACCTCTTGAAGCAATCCATCTTGTCCACAATTTGCAATGTTTGAAATAAAAATAACATTCTAGGCAATACATTCATCTTAATAACAGCAATTCGGCCTAACAAGGAAAGCTTCAAATTTGACCATGTTTCTAGGTCTTTTTTTTACTTCTGTCCAGCATTTCTCATAGTTATCTTTAAATAAATTCACATTCTTAGATGTCATATTAATCCCCAAGTATTTCACCTTCTTAACCACAGTTAATCCTGTTTCATTCTGGAACCTCTCCCTTTCAATAACTGTTAAATTTTTCTCCAATACTTTAGTTTTTTGTTTGTTAAACTTAAATCCTGCAACTTGACCAAATTCTTGAATCAATTCTAAAACCCTTTTCGTACTAGTGTCTGGCTCTTGTAAAGTAAGTACCAAGTCATCTGCAAAAGCCCTCAATTTGTACTGTTTAGCTCTGACCTGTACCCCTTTAACCAGCTGGTCCCTTCTAATCATATTTAGCAAAACCTCCAGGACTGATATGAAAAGTAATGGGGAAATTGGGCACCCCTGTCGTGTCCCTTTTTCTATTTTAAATTCTTCCGTTATCACATTATTTACAATTAATTTAGCCTTTTGTTCTGAATATATTGTACCCATACCATTCTCAAATCCTTGTCCTACCCCCATCCCATGTAGATTCTTCTTCATAAAACTCCAAGAGTTGTTGTCGAAGGCTTTCTCCGCGTCCACGAATATCAGTACTGCTTTAGTGTTTACGTTCACTTCTAATAGTTCCAAAATGTCTATTATATTCCTCACATTGTCTGACAAATGTCTTCCTGGGAGAAAGCCTGCTTGGTCCTTATGAATCTCTTCCATCAGTACTTTTTTCAATCTTTTTGCCAAAATGTCTGCAAAAATTTTGTAATCCACATTGAGTAATGAAATAGGGCGGTAGTTCTTAAGCTGAGTCTTTTCAGTCTCTGTTTTCGGTATGAGTGTGATATAAGCTTCTTTCCACGATTCTGGTGCCCTTTTCCCCTCTAAAATTTCATTGCAGACTTCCTTCAAAGGTTGTAATAACCACTCCTTCAAGGCTTTGTAATATCTGGAAGTCAACCCATCCGGTCCTGGAGATTTGCCCAATTGCATGTTTTGAATGGCACCTTCTATCTCTTGTTCAGTTATTTTCTGGTTCAGATCTATTTTATTTTGATGAGAAATTTTTTGTAATCCATATTTCTTTAGAAACTCATCTATGTCCCCTTCTTTCTGCGGCCCTTGCGAATAAAGTTTTTTAAAGTAGCTTTGGAAACAATTTCTAATCTCATTTGGCTTAAAGATATTCTTTCCTTCAACCTCTAAGCTTGTAACCGTATTTAATTTTTGTCTTTTCTTCAATTGCCAAGCCAGAAGTTTGCCACATTTATCTGCAGATTCAAATGTCCTTTGTCTCATTTGTTTAATCTTCCATTCTATTTCTTGATTTGTCAATTCCATATATTGCGTCTGGTATAGCTTAATTTCTCTCAAGATCTCTTTGGACTTTGGTTTAGATCTCAATTTCTTTTCTCCTTCTTTTATCTTTTCCAAAATCTTAACCTTTTTCTCATTTTGGCTTCTCTTTATTGTATTTTGTTGTATCAAAAATCCTCGCATAACAGCCTTACTTGCGTCCCAGATTACTCTTTTTTGAACATCTGTTTTTAAGTTTATTTCAAAGTAGTCTCTCAAAGTTTTTTGGGCCTTTTTGTAGACCTCTTCATCTCTAAATAAGGTGTCATTCATCCTCCATCTGAAGGAGCCAGCTGTTGTTAACTTCATCTCCATCTTTACAGCATTATGGTCGGAGCACGTTTTTGGGCAGATTTCCACTTTCTTTATCTTTGGTGCCATCCCACTAGTAACCCATATTTGGTCAATTCTAGTCCATGTCATCATTGCTTCAGAAAAGAAAGTTCCCTCTCTCTCGAGAGGGTTTTTTGTTCTCCAAATATCAATCAAGTCCATATTTTCAGTCATTTCAAAGAAAGTCTTTGGTAGTCGCCCGTCTTTAGAGACTACCTGTCTTTGTGCTTTGTCCATATTTGTAGATACTACTCCGTTTATGTCCCCCATCAAAATTAAGTTATAGTCCAAATAATCCAGTAAGGTCTCATGCAACTTCTTAAAAAAATCAGATTTCCCCTCATTTGGTGCATAGATTCCCACGATCAGAAATTTTTCTCCTTGAACTTGAATTTCAATTGCCAAAAATCTTCCTTGTTCATCTTTAAACATCAATTTCGGTAACAATTTTTCCTTTGCATAAATCACAACTCCTCTTTTCTTAACTTTGTCAGATGAAATAAATTCTTGTCCTAATCTTTTGTTAATAAGTAATTTTCTATGCAGCCTCGTCACATGTGTTTCTTGTAAACAAATCAAGTCCAATTGTTCTTTTTTCAATATATGAAACACATTTCTCCTCTTTCAAGGAATGTTCAAACCATTGCAGTTCCAGCTTAGAAGTTGCAGAGCCATCTTACAGTTATTTACTTGCCCCTCCTACCACTCCGAGTAGTTGTTTGTCAACAATCGGTAATTTCAGTCCAAATGATAGATGGGCAATGTCAGGTGTTGCTTCTGCTGATAATCTAGGTTCCACTCCAACCACTTCTTTCAAAAGGTCTTCTTCGTTGTCTCGTAAAAATAGAACCTTGTCACTCACAGATTTAATTTTTATTTTCCTTTCCTTAAACTTAAAAGATAGGCCTTGAGGAAATTCCCACCTGAAAAGTATTCTATTCTTTTTCAGTAAGTCGACCAAATCTTTGTAGTGAGCTCTGACGTCCAAAATGTGCTTGGGTATGTCCTTGAAGATTTCCACAAAGGAATTTTCAATTTCCAAAGTCCTTTGATAATGTAAGTTCAATATTTTATCTCTTTCTTCTTTTGATCTTAAAGTTATCAGACAATCCCTTGGTTTCTTTCTGTTTTGTCTTCTGCCCAATCTGAAAGCAACCTCTATTTTATTTTATTTTTTTTAAAAAAATTATTGCTTTTTTCAGATACAAGTGTAAAGTCAGCATAAAGAAATAACAGTAATAGAAAAAGAAAAGAAAAAAAGAAAGAAAAACAAAAGAAAACCATCTTTCCAAAATGTTTTCTCATAACCAACTGGACTTCCCCACATCTCCCGCACCCTGCATTCTTTACAATAAAGATATCAGCAAATTATTACCTTGTTTCATGCATTCCTTTGTACTTTCAAATAGTTATATTTTATGTTTAAGATACTTATTATCTGATTACTTTACCTTAAAGTAAATATGATGTTACTTTAAACATTAGTCCTTTCATAATTTTAACTTAATTTTCCATATCACCGAATCTTATTGCTGAAGCTAAATTTTCTAAGTCATGCAAACTCTTAACATTCATATAACTTATAATATTTTTGTAAATAGTCTTTGAATTTCTTCCAATCCTCTTCCATTGTTTCTTCTCCCAAATCTCGGATTCTGCCAGTCATTTCGGCCAATTCCATGTAGTCCATCAACTGCGTCTGCCACTCTTCCAATGTGGGCAAATCTTGTGTCTTCCAATATTTTGCAATAAGTATTCTTGCTGCTGTTGTTGCATACATATAAAAAGTTCTGTCCTTCTTTAACACCTTCTGGCCGACAATGCCCAGGAGAAAGGCCTCTGGTTTCTTGGGAAAGGTGTATTTAAACACCTTTTTTAACTCATTATGAATCATTTCCCAGAAGACCTTCACTTTTGGGCAAGTCCACCAGAGGTGAAAAAAAGTCCCTTCAGCCTCCTTACTTTTCCAACATTTATTATCAGACAAATGATATATCTTAGCAAGCTTGACTGGGGTCATGTACCACCTGTATATCATTTTCATAATATTCTCTTTCAAGGCATTACATGCCGTAAATTTCATACCAGTGGTCCATAACCTTTCCCAGTCCTCAAACATAATGTTGTACCCAATGTCCTGAGCCCATTTTATCATTGCTGATTTGACTGTCTCATCCTGAGTGTTCCATTTAAGCAGCAAGTTATACATTCTCGAAAGTACTTTAGTCTTTGGTTCTAACAGTTCTGTCTCTAGTTTCGATTTTTCCACCTGGAAGCCTGTTTTTTTATCCAACTTAAAAACCTCTTGTATTTGAGCATAGTGAAACCACAACCTCTATTTTAAATTCTTCTTTCTCCAACTCCTGTTGCCAAAAGTCCGAAAATTCTTTTGTGAGAAAGTCCGCCAAACTATCTTTCTCACTTTCAGGCACTGCTCTTATTCTCAAATTTCTCTCTTTTCTTTGCAGTTCGAGCATAGACAAAGCCAGCTCATGTTCTTCCAATTTTTTATGAACTGGTGGTATCTTTTCCTGGGTAGTGACAGCAATCTCTTTAGCCTCTTCTGCAATCTTTTGAGTTGTGGCTGATTCTTCTAAAAGTTTCCCAATAGACTGCGTGTTAGAATTCACCTTCTCACCCAGGTCATTAATACTTTTCGTGTTCAAATCAAGTTTTGCTGCAACCTCAGCCAGTTGTTTCTAGATTCCGCCAGTTGTTCGCTGGATTCCGCACCTTGTTTTGTCAAAGATTCCAAAGACTCATTTATTTTACAGAGAGCTTGCGTTACGGCATCAGTAGACATAGCTTTTGGTTTTGTCTGACCAGCTGCAGCTGTTACTGTACCAGAAACTGAGGCCCTTCTCCGGTGTGAGGCGTCAGTCTTGTATTGTTTACCCGATCTAGTTTCATATGCCATAACACTCTCACACCAGTCAAGGTCGTTCCCACACCTGTAGGTTGTTTTCAAGTGGAAGTTTCCAATGGCTTAACTTCTAAAGTCCCATTTGCAGCTATTTTAACCAAATCCTCTAGGGGGGGGGGGGAATCTCCAGAGTTATTGCAACAAAATGTCTCTTTAAGAAGATTCCAGGTTTCCTGTTGTAACAATTCCCCCAAAGTCTTATAATCCAGTAATTCTGTATCTTTCACAGAGTTAAGTGTCAATTTAGAAGAATTTCCTTTAACAAAGTAACAGTCCTCTATTTGGCTTCCCTGTCAAGACAGTCCGTTCCCAGGGATTTAAGACAGCAGATAAAGTTCCAAAAGTTCCTTTTCATGCAGGTATATCAAATAAGCCTTCCTCCCCCTCTGCTCCTGCATGCATGAGGGGGATTTCAAATTCAATGTCTAGTTTACTGATTTTCAAAATAGTCCTCTCAAGTTACGCTTTGCGCTCTCTTTGCTTTGATCTTTCTGCAGTCCGGAAAGGCAGACTTCCTTATTTTATGCCTTTCCCGTTTCCGGACAAATTGTTCAAAAATTTGTCCCAATTCCAGATAGTTATTTGTATCCTACTCACGGGTAGTTGTTTTCACTCCGAATTACAGGAAGGAATCAGCGCTCTCCGACAATGGCGACGCGGCTTCGCTCCACGGGCTTGAACGACGACTCTCAGCACCGCGCCTCACACCCGCTGCCGTTTCAGAGCCTTTAAAAAGGCTCCTTCGCGATTTCGGGGGGGCGTAATGGTGCCCGCCGAGTCTCCTTGTTCACAGGCTTCCGCGCCTGTGATTTTTAAGGGTCCCCGCTTCACCATAGTGGTCAGACCCGAACCCGCGGAGCAGACTCCCTCCGGAGCTTGGAGGGAAATCCGCCATTAATCGCTGGCGCTGACCGGAAGTCTCTCAGTGTGTGTGTTTCTTTGTGGCTGATTAGCTGTTCTCCCTGTGCAAAGGTCAGAGGGGGCAGAGTTTCTGTTGAGGCAGGTGATTAGCTGTGGGAGGAGCTTATCATAGCTAGCAGGGTAGCGGCGCGCGCAGTTTGATCCATCTTTTAGATTTAGAGGAGCTAGTCTCAAACGTTTGTTGGGGGAGACCTAGGTTTTTTTGTGGGGGGAGTTATTTGTCCTGTCTTCACGCTTTTTATGATGGAGGACCGCTGTAGCCACCCCCAACGACACGTTCTCAAGATGGAGGGGGAGGGAACAGCTGCAGTCGCCTGCGGTTCCTGCCCAATGTTTGCCATCTTGCCAAAGGTTGCAGGCAGCTTTACTTGCAACAATTGCATGTTGATTGCCATCTTAAAAGACAAAGTCCAGCAACTGGAGAAACGTGTAGCTACGCTCCAAAGAATTAGAGAGCTGGAGCTCTTCTTGGAAGCAACAGAGCACACCGTCTCCACCAAGGAGGAGACAGGGGACTCCCCTGAGAAGGAGGCTAGTTCACCAACACCAGCCAGATATATGGAGAAACGTGACTCAAAGAAGTAGGAGGCCCAGGGTTCGTTCTGATTGTTTAGAAATACACAATCGCTTTGAGGTCCTCTCCCTTAGCATGGAAGACGAAGAGCAGACTCCATTTGAGGATCTCTCCCTCATTACAGTCGATCAGGTATATGAAGACGAGCAGGAAAGTCAGTCCTCAGGGAATGTGCAGGCGACCTTGGAACGGACAGCTCATCGAAGAACCCCGACCAAACCTAAGAGGAGGCGTGTAGTGATGATAGGGGATTCCCTACTGAGGGGAACAGAAGCAGTGATCTGTGGGCCTGACAAGATGTCTCGGGAAGTGTGCTGTCTCCCCGGGGCTAAGATCCAAGATGTAACTGAACGACTGCAAGGAATCATAAAACCCACTGACAAATACCCCTTCCTCTTGGTTCATGTGGGAACCAATGACACTGCAAGCAATAGTCTCCAGAAGATCAAAAGAGACTACGAGGCTCTCGGCAGGAAATTGAAGCAACTAAATGCACAAATTGTCATCTCATCTGTCCTCCCAGTTGAACGATGTGGCCCAGGGAGAGAGGGGAAAATAGTGGAAGTGAACAGCTGGCTTCGCAAATGGTGTAAACAGGAACGGTTTGGATTCTTAGATCACGGACTGCAGTTTCTTGAAGATGGACTTCTGGCAAGTGATGGGCTGCACCTCACAACGGTTGGAAGAAATGTTTTTGTCAAAAATCTCAGAAACCTCATCAGGAGGGCTTTAAACTGACTAATGTGGGGGAGGGAGACAGTGCTCCTGAAGGTAGGAGTCTATCAATTGATGAAGATGATCATCCAAATGTCATAGACCAAATGGAGCAAACAGCACGCAGACCTAGTGGTGGGAGGAAAAAAATCCTTAAATAAGAGACACGGGGGAATGATTAATGGACTTCAATGTCTGTACACTAATGCGCAAAGCATGGGAAATAAACAAGATGAGCTTGAGCTCTTGGTACAGCAAACTAAATATGACATAATAGGCATCACTGAAACCTGGTGGGATAAGTCCCACGATTGGGATGTAATAATGGGGGGATACAATCTATTTCAGAGAAACAGGCCAGACAAGAAAGGAGGAGGAGTGACGTTATATGTCAGGGATGTGTATACCTGTGAAGAGATCCAAGATTTAGAACCTCAAAGCCAAAGTGAGAGCATTTGGGTCAAAATTAAGGGAGAGAAGAATAACAGTGACCTCATTGTGGGAGTTTACTATAGATCCCCAAGCCAAACGGAGGACATAGATGATGCCTTCCTGGAACAGATGGCCAAGCATGCAAAAGGAAGGGAGATAGTAGTAATGGGGGACTTCAATTACCCGGATATTTGTTGGATGTCAAACTCAGCCAAGAGCATAAGGTCAAACAGGTTCCTCACTGGCCTTGCAGACAACTTCATTGTCCAGAAAGTGGGAGAAGCAACAAGAGGAACATCCATTTTAGATCTGGTCCTAACCAATGTTGATGACCTGGTTAGTGGGGTAGAAGTGGGTGGATCATTAGGCGCGAGTGATCATGCTCTTCTGAAGTTTACTATACAGCGGAAAGGAGCAGCCAAGCATACTAGGACTCAATTTCTTGACTTTAAGAAAGCCGACTTCATAAAACTTAGGGAAGTGCTGGGTGAGATCCCATGGACCGTAATACTAAAAGGAAAGGGAGTTCATGATGGCTGGGAGTTTGTTAAGAGGGAGATAGTAAAAGCACAACGTCAGGCAATACCAATGAGACGGAAACATGGAAGGTGCCTAAAGAAGCCAGGGTAGCTATCTAAAGAACTTTTAACTGAGTTAAGATTAAAAAAGGATGTGTACAAAAAATGGAAAAGGGGGGAAACCACAAAAGAGGAATTCAAACAAATAGCCAGCACGTGTAGACACAAAGTCAGAAAAGCTAAAGCACAGAATGAATTCAGGCTTGCTAGAGAGGTTAAAAGCAACACAAAAGGCTGTTATGGGTATGTCCGTAGCAAAAGGAAGAACAAAGAAACAGTGGGGTCACTCAGAGGAGAAGATGGTGAAATGCAAACAGGGGACACAGAAAGGGCTGAACTCCTCAATGCCTTCTTTGCCTCAGTCTTCTCCGATAAAGAAAACAATGCCCGACCTGAAGAATTTGGAGCAAATGATTCAGCGAAGGAAACACAGCCCAGAATAACTAAGGAGATAGTACAAGAATACTTGGCTAGTTTAGATGTATTCAAGTCTCCAGGGCCAGATGAACTGCATCCAAGAGTATTAAAAGAACTGGCAGATGTGATCTCAGAACCACTGGCAGTCATTTTTGAGAATTCCTGGAGAACAGGCGAAGTCCCGGCAGACTGGAGGAGGGCAAATGTTGTCCCTATTTTCAAAAAGGGGAAAAGAGAGGACCCAAATAATTACCGCCCAGTCAGTCTGACATCAATACCAGGGAAAATTCTGGAGCAGATCATTAAGCAAACAGTCTGTGAGCACCTAGAAAGGAATGCTGTGATCACCAATAGTCAGTGTAATGGGAATTGGGGTTGCTTGTGCGTAAACTGCAAACTGTTCCAAGCTGGTTGTATAGCTAAACCTTTCCCTGGTTTGACAGCCCTTACAATGCGACTGTCTCAGTCACTGGCAGAATCCGTCAGTGGGCGTTTCCTAAACTTCCTCCAACATAAAAATTCCTTGACTCCAAGTCTCCTCCTAGATTCTCTGCGCGGAAGCCTTTTGCGCAGCGTGGGCGTGCCAAGCGGAGGTCCTGTGCTCTCTCCGCTGATTTCACTGGAAAGGTCTCGGAGCCTCCCCTCCGCAGTACTCTCAGCCTCCTCTTTCTCCCTGGTGTCCCCTGGATTTCCTTCCCCAGCGGAAGCTCTCTCTCTCTCCTTGCTAGCTCCCTTCCCTGCATCATTGGAGCTTCTTACCTCTCTTCTTGCCTCTGATGGCAGTTCCTTGACAGTCAGCATGGATTTCTGAAAAATAAGTCATTTCAGACTAACCTGATCTCGTTTTTTGACAGAATTACAAGCCTGGTAGATGAAGGGAACGCAGTGGATATAGCCTACCTTGATTTCAGCAAGGCATTTGACAAGGTGCCCCATGATATTCTTGTAAAGAAGCTGGTAAAATGCGGTCTTGACTATGCTACCACTCAGTGGATTTGTAACTGGCTGACTGACCGAACCCAAAGGGTGCTCATCAATGGTTCCTCTTCATCCTGGAGAAGAGTGACTAGTGGGGTGCCACAGGGTTCTGTCTTGGGCCCGGTCTTATTCAACATCTTTATCAACGACTTGGATGATGGACTCAAGGGCATCCTGATCAAATTTGCAGATGACACCAAACTGGGAGGGGTGGCTAACGCCCCAGAGGACAGGATCACACTTCAAAACGACCTTGACAGATTAGAGAACTGGGCCAAAACAAACAAGATGAATTTTAACAGGGAGAAATGTAAAGTATTGCACATGGCCAAAAAAAATGAGAGGCACAAATACAGGATGGGTGACACCTGGCTTGAGAGCAGTACATGTGAAAAGGATCTAGGAGTCTTGGTTGACCACAAACTTGACATGAGCCAACAGTGGACGCGGCAGCTAAAAAAGCCAATGCAATTCTGGGCTGCATCGATAGGAGTATAGCATCTAGATCAAGGGAAGTAATAGTGCCACTGTATTCTGCTCTGGTCAGACCTCACCTGGAGTACTGTGTCCAGTTCTGGGCACCACAATTCAAGAAGGACACTGACAAACTGGAATGTGTCCAGACGAGGGCAACCAAAATGGTCAAAGGCCTGGAAACGATGCCTTATGAGGAACGGCTAAGGGAGCTGGGCATGTTTAGCCTGGAGAAGAGGAGGTTAAGGGGTGATATGATAGCCATGTTCAAATATATAAAAGGATGTCACATAGAGGAGGGAGAAAGGTTGTTTTCTGCTGCTCCAGAGAAGCGTACACGGAGCAATGCATCCAAACTACAAGAAAGAAGATTCCACCTAAACATTAGGAAGAACTTCCTGACAGTAAGAGCTGTTCGACAGTGGAATTTGCTGCCAAGGAGTGTGGTGGAGTCTCCTTCTTTGGAGGTCTTTAAGCAGAGGCTTGGCAACCATATGTCAGGAGTGCTCTGATGGTGTTTCCTGCTTGGCAGGGGGTTGGACTCGATGGCCCTTGTGGTCTCTTCCAACTCTATGATTCTATGATTCTATGATAATAATAGGGTTATGGTTAGGGTTGGTTAGGAATAGCGTCAGGGAAGGGTTAGGGGTCCATCCTAGGGTTGGGTTAGGGTTAGGGGTTAGTTTTAGGGTTGGGTTAGGGTCAGGAATAGGTTTAGGCATAGGGTTGGTTAGGAATAGGGTCAGGGTAGGGTTTGGGTTAGTGGTCAATCCTAGGGTTCGGTTGGGGTTTGGGTTAGGCATAGGGTTAGGAATAGGTTTAGGGTTAGGGGTCAATGCTAGGGTTGGGTTAGGATTAAGAATAGGTTTAGGGTTAGGGTTGGTTAGGAATAGGGTCAGAGCAGGGGTAGGGTTAGGTGTCAATCCTAAGGTTGGTTTGGGGTTAGGAATAGGGTTAGGGGTCAGGGCTAGGGTTGGGTTAGGATTCAGAATAGAATTAGGTTTGGGTTAGAAATAGGGTTATGGGTCACTGCTAGGGTTGGGTTAGCATTAAGAACACGGTTAGGGTTAGGTTTCGGATAGGAATAGGGTTAGGAATAGGGTCATGGTTAGGGTTATGGGTCAATGCTAGGGCTGGGGTTAGGATTAAGAATAGGGTTAGGGTTGGCTTAGGAAGAGGGTCAGGACTAGGGTTAGGGGTCAATGCTAGGTTTCGGTTAGGATTAAGAATAGTGTTAGGGTTGGGTTAAGAATAGGGTTAGGGGTCAGTGCTAGGGTTTGTTCAGATTAATATTAGGGGCCAGTGCTAGGCTTGGTTTAGAGTTAGGAATAGGTTTAGGGTTAGGGGTCAATGCTAGGGTTGGGTTAGTATAAAGAATAGGTTTAGGGTTAGGGTTGGTTAGGAATAGGGTCAGGGTAGGGTTAGGGGTCAATCCTAGGGTTGGGCTGGGGTTAGGAATAGGCTTAGGGGTCAGGGCTAGGGTTGGGTTAGGATTCAGAATAGGGTTAGGGTTGGGTTAGGAATAGGGTCATGGTTAGGGGTCAATAATAGGGTTGGGTTAGAAATAGGGTTTGGGGTCACTGCTAGGGTTTGGTTAGGATTAAGAATATGGTTAGGGTTATAGTTGGGTTAGGAATAGGGTCAGGGCTAGGGTTAGGGGTCAATGCTAGGGTTGGGTTAGGATCAATAATAGGGTAATGGGTAGGGTCGGTTAGGAATAGGGTCGAGGTAGGGTTAGCGTTAGGGGTCAGGGCTAGGGTTGGGTTGGGTTAGGATTAAGAATAGAGCTAGGGTTTGGATTCGGGTTAGGATTCGGGTTAGGAATAGGGTTAGGGTTCAGTGTTATGGTTCGGTTAGAATTAAGAATAGGGTTAGGGTTGGGTTAGGAATAGGGTTGGGGTTAGGAATAGGGTCAGGGTTAGGGTAACGGGTCAGTGCTAGGGTTGCGTTAGGATTAAAAACACGGTTAGGATTAGGATTGATCAGGAATAGGTTCAGGGTAGGGTTAGGGTTAGAGGTGTATCCTAGGGTTGGGTTAGGGTTAGGGGTCAGGGCTAGGGTTGGGTTAGGATTAGGTTTAGGATTACGAATAGGGTTAGGGTTAGGGTTGGGTTAGGAATAGGGTTAGGAATAGAGTCAGGGTTCAGGGTCAATGCTAGGGTTGGGTTAGGGTTGTAGGGTTGGGTTAGGGCTAGGGGTCAGTGCTAGGGTTGGGTTGGGGTTAGGATTAGGGGCCAGTGGTAGGGTTGGGTTAGGGTTAGGAATGGGATTAAGGTTAGGGCTCAGAGTTAGGGTTGTTTTAGGAATAGGGTCAGTGCGTGATGGACTACATGGAATTGGCGGAAATGACTGGTAGAATCCGAGACCAGGGAGAAGAGTCGGTGGAAGAAGATTGGAAGAAATTTAAAGACTATTTACAGAAGTATTGCAAAATTAATGAATGCTAGAATGATGCAGTCCAAGATGGCGTCGGCTTGGCAGGCAGGCTTCGGAGCTCCGCTGATAACAGGGCTGTAGTTGGCGTTGACTGCCACCCAGGGAAGTAGTTTTTCCTTTTTTACTTCTCTACTTTTTAACTTACTGAGATTCTGGCAGCACCTTCTTGTCAGTGCTGTGGGAGACATCCTGGGCAAGTTCTGTGAAGCGTCCTGGGCAGGCCGCCAGCTGCTAGCTATTAACCGCCAGCTCCCTTCTATACCTTGTTCCTGAAACTCATGGCAGCCTCCACACAGAGAAGCTCTTAAATTGAACAAACTGAGCACTTTCTATTCTTTTCTCTCTTTTTTGGTTGGGGAAACCTCTCCTTGTTTACTCCCCACGGTGACGCTATGCCTGCTAGTAAACGCCACAGGGACCCAGAGGATGTAGCTCCCTCACCGGTTCCCAAACAATCTAAAATAGAGGACTTGTTTAACAAATCTGCTTTTACAGTTCCAACAAAAAAACGGTTTTCTCCTCTTGAAGATGATTGTGAGTGTGGGGAGAGTATTCAAGGTGAGAGCGTGGAACTGGATCCAGCAATGGGGCAAGCTGATCCTGTGCTCCTCAGAGAGGAAGGAATAACAAGTAGGGAGAGCTCCCAATTAACTCTAATTGCAAGAACAGTTGAGCATATCTTCCAGCAAATTAGAGGTATTGCCTCTCAAATAACCCAATTATCCAAAGAGGTCCACAGTTTATCAGTTAATAACAAGCAGGCATCAACAGAACACCATCGTACCAAAGGAAATTGGCGACAACAAGAGCAGACCCCTAAGCTCAACATAGAACGTGCAGAGGCTCTTAAAACAAACTCTTCTTATTTAATCTTTCAACTAAAAAAGATCTGCATGACAATTTGTGGAAGGCCAGATCAAACTCCTAGCTGGAAAGGTGCCCAGCGTTCCAAACGACATCTATCAGACTTACTTGGCATGGGACTTACAGAGATCGACCTCGTTAAGACTGAACTCTTGAGTACCACAAATCAAAGCCAAAAAAATTATGTTAACTTTTTCCTCTACTAGACTGCCCTCACTGATTCACAAGCTGAAATTCAGATTGTCAAGCAGAGGAGTTTTTCCAACCCGGGTATTTCACAATTCTATTGTTGCACCCTTATGTAAGATGAGGACTGCTGCTTCAGAGGGGCTCACAAAACCAAAGCCTGGACCCCCAATGGAAGTAATAACATCACAAAAAAACTTGGCAGGTGGGGAGGAAACCGACATGCCTGAGTTGAATCCGCAGGATCATGCCAAACATCAAAATAACCAGGTGAGTCAAAAGGAACAGCCGATTCCTCTAGACAATCATCGTCAGGAATATGAGCACTCTGTAAATCCTTTGGAAGAGGATTTTCTCAGCTCCTTTAGGAATCTCCCTCAGGAAGAGCAACAAACAGTTATCAAGAGGCTTGATCTTATGAGCCAGACATTGAAAGAGATTAAAGAACCGGAGGCAGAGATTGATAATAGATCCAATGGCCGCAACAGAATGATAACTCTAGAACCACCGGAGTATTGGACAAAGATGAGATATTTAGAAGAGGAGGAGTCAGGAAATACACCCAAGAAATCCCCATTGGCAAACAATTTGCAAAGAAAAGGCTCAGTGATTACAAATGTGAGCACTTTATGTACGACGACTGAAATAATCAAACATCTGGATTATTCCACTAGCATTAGCAATAACCTGTTGCCTCAAAAACTGGTAAACTCCGAGAGCACATCGGCCAACAATTGACTAAGAGTAAATCATTGTAAAACAGTTAAACTTCTCTCATGGAATGTAACAGGGTGGACGAGCAAGATCCAAGACAGTGATTTCTGTTCTTATCTACAAACACATGATATCATTTTTCTTCAAGAAACCTGGGCAAAAGAGGGCACTATGGTTGAATTACAGGGTTTTACAAGTTACACTCAACCAGCTCTTAAAACTGTAAAGTATGGAAGGCCTAGTGGGGGGCTGGCGGTGCTGGTGTCAACCTCTCTTAATGTATCAATTCAACAGTGTCCCTCGTTGACCACTCCTAATTTTTTAGTGTTGTCCCTTTCTGATAGTCTCCTGAGAAATACTTATTGCATATGCGTGTATATACCTCCAGTAAAGTCTTGTGGGGAACTGAGATCATATTGGGATAAACTTGACCAACTACTCGAAAGTATAGACTCTCTGTCCCCTAACCCTCGGTTTATCTTGGGAGGTGACTTCAATGCCCGGATCGGCCTTGTTTCCCCACAAAATACAATATTATCTCGTCTAAACTTGGAGGACGAACCTGAAATCTGCCAGAGGGCAGCAATGGACACCATCCCTAATCGCGCTGGGAAACATCTTTGTGAACTTATAATAAAGCATAACCTTTTGTTATGCAATGGGCACGGTCAAGGGGATCAAGAGGGTTATTTTACTTTTATCTCCCCCAGAGGATTTACTAGCACCATAGATTATATCCTAACATCTAATAATGTGCCAGTTAACCGAGATACCTTCAGGATAATTCCCAGATCTGAAAGTGACCACTTTCCACTTGAGTTATCTCTGACATTATTCTTTTCTCCTGCCTTTCCTAAATTATTGGTTGAAACAGAATATCTGATACTTGGAAATAGAAGGTTAAAATGGAATGCACAGGTCCAAGAAAAAATGATTAAGATCCTGGATTCCCATGAATTTGCTCTATTAAAGGGGGAAATGTTGTTAGAAACAGGAAACGTAATTGGACTTTATGAGAACATAATCAACCGAATGCGCCCACTGATGACCACAGCTAGTGTGATAAAAAACAAAAAGTTCAAGAGACAGACTTGGTTTGATAAGGAATGTCAGAATAGCAAAAAAAATCCTAGCTAGGGTACTTAGAAAATTGAAGTTAAAACAGGATAAGCGCAATCTTGCCCTACAAGCTGAGGTAGCCCAGTTACGAAACAACTATAAATTATTACTTAAAAGCAAGAAACAAATATATTATGAACAACAGTGGAAAGAATTGGGAGATGCAGCACTTCAGAAGGACTCACGGAAATTTTGGCATCTGGTTGCCCAACGCACCAATGGGCTGGGCTACTCATTAGAAGCATCTGTCCAAAGAAAGGATTGGGTGACATATTTTACAGAAATATATCGCCCCTGTCCTGACCTACCCCCACAAGTTTACTATACTCAGTTATCAGAACTGCCAGAATGACCAGACGTCACGCCCAATCAGATTAAGAGGCTAATCGCAAGCCAACTAGCTAATAAAGCTCCAGGAGAAGACATGATCCCAATGGAGATCTATAAGATAAGACCTGATTTCTGGTCACCCATTTTTGCAAAATTGTTTTCATACATTAACAGCTCAGGTCATATACCTGAAGGGTGGAAGTTGAGTATAATTGCCCCAATATATAAAAAGGGCGATAAGAAAAACCCTGCCAATTATAGACCCATTAGTTTGTTAGATGTAGCCTCCAAACTATATGCCAGGCTCCTTCTTGGGAGACTAGAAGAATGGGCAGATACAAATAAGGTGATATCTGAAGTCCAGGCAGGTTTCCAAAGAGGGAAATCCACATTGGACCAGTGCTTTGTGCTGAACTTTCTGCTATGTAAATACATCCATAATTTGAAGCAAAAATTATATGTTGCTTTTATCGATCTAAAGTCAGCTTTTGATACGGTCCCAAGACACGCATTGTGGCAAAAATTGGAAAAGACAAATATAGACCTCCGTCTATTATTTCTCATCAAAACATTATATACTGACACATCAATACAAGTAAAGGTGGATCTGGCTGGCCATCTCACCACTAGAATTAAGACCACTACTGGAGTCAAACAGGGATGCATTTTGGCACCTTTCCTGTTCAATTTTTATATTAATGACACGGTTAAAGAACTGGAGGGCCTACAGTTTGCCCCTGTCACAATTCTCGACCAAAAACTCTCAGTTTTAATGTATGCTGATGACCTAGTACTTGTATCTAGAACCCAGGTGGACCTGAGATGGCTGCTTGCAAAATTAAGTTCATATTGCATGAGGAATGCTTTATCTATAAACTATGATAAGACGCAGGTCATTGTATTTGGGAAGCGTTCTAAAAAGCATGTTTGGCACTTGGATGAACACATCATAAACCAAGTAAATACGTTTAAATATCTGGGATTGATGTATTCAAAAACGGCATCTTGGAATATACAGCTATCCAATATTAAATTGCAAACCTTTAAATCAGCAAAAGCCATTCTGAAATTCGCTGCCTGTAAAGGTGGGAATTTGGTCAACCCAGCTCTATCTGTGTATAAAGCAAAAACAATGGCCCAGATTTTATATGGTGCAGAGGTTTGGGGTACCTCAAAGGTCTCGGGTTTGGAACCCCCACAGAATTATTTTTAAAGAGTTCTTTTAGGTTTACCCAAAGACGTGCAATCTGCCATGGTCAGGTTGGAAACTCGCATGTTGAGCATAGAGAGCCTAATAGATAAAAGAATTCTCTGTTACTGGTTTAGAGTTCAACAGATGGACAAAACTAGGCTACCAAAGAAATGCCTGATTGAGCTCTTAAAGGGAAGTTTTCCTTCTGCCCATACTTGCTGCATTTTGGAGAAGCCTTGCACCTTTTCTCTTGCATTCTAGAAAGTCTTGCTTATAATCTTTTCCCTGCTTTTGCACACACTGTACAGTTCTGTTTTAAACACTAAGACATTCTTTCCTTGCTCAGCTCACCCCAAGTTCATGATGACTTGTTCTTTATGCCTAGCTGACCACATCTACAGAACTTGATTGTTATATTGTTTCGTGCCATATTAATCTCTAGTTACAATTTAATTAGGAGGCTTCATGCCTGTCTAGTTCCAGCTTCGATTCCCAGCCTTTACTCCATCGATGATAAATGATCACACGTAATCCCCACCTCTCACATGTAATTCCCGCCTTATGCTTATGTATCAACCAATCAGCGACAAGCACACCTGTGGCAATGCTTGTAATATTCAATAAAAGAGGCTCTCAGGGTCCGCCCAGGGAGACGCCTCATGTTACACCTGCCTCTCGTCTCCTGTGATTTTTCATTCCTACATCTGGTGACCCCGACATGCCAGATCCCTTGCGCAGCCGAGCAGCCAGCCAGCCCTCATACTTCACTTCGACTGGAGAAGTCTTAGCGCGCTGTTTCGTGAGTATGGGAGGGGAATTGAGTAAGCTTCAAAAATTGCATGCTAGGGAATTACTGCAGCTGGTTAGAGATTTAACAATTGCTAGGTGAGATCGCATTTCAATGTCCCTGGTACCCTGAGGCGGGCTCCTTGGGGGTAGAGGCTTGGCAAAAGATTGGAAAAACTCTTTTTGCAGAACCCAGGGCTGCAATTCATTGTCTGCTTACTTGGCAGAAATGTGCTGATGCCGTGGCAAACTTAGGGCCCCTGGCCTCTCAGGCGTCTCCCACGGCCCCTGGACTTCTGCCTATTGCTGACAATCCCCCTCCTCCTTATCCCAAACTGTTGCCTTCACAACCTGTGCCTAAGCCCACATCCACCCCCAACACCCCCCCTTCCCTCCCTCCTGTGTTTCCTTTGCCTGCATCTGCTTCTTCAGAAGCTGTGTCTCAGCCAACATCCACTTCCCCCCCTCTTTCTTCCCCCCTCTTTCTTCCCCCTCTTTCTCCCCCCTCTTTCTTCCCCCCCACTTTCTTCCCCCCCTCCTTCCACCCCTCCCTTGCCTGCCTCAGCTCCTGCCTGTTTCACGGGAGCTGTCTGTGTTGCACTTTCTCAAGCTAGGCAGAAAGGTCTCCTTTCCTTAGAGGAAGAATCTGAGTGGGCTGGTGAAATGCCATCAGCTTTCCCTGTCTCCAGCTCAACCCCATCAGTTTTCCCTGTCTCCAGCTCAACCCCATCAGCTTTCCCCATTTCCTACACAAACCCAGGCACTGTGCAACAACAGGTGCTGTACGAAACCCTTCCTTACTCGGTAATGCGAGAATTAAGGAGAGCCATTGTTGATTCCGGTTTAAAATCCTCCTATGTGATAGGCATGCTGGAGGGAATAGCAAATGGTTATACGATGCTACCGCAGGATTGGAAGGATCTTATGCGTATGCTTCTGTCCCCGGCACAGTATGTGGTTTTTGACAGTGAATTTAAACATAATGCCTCAGCCCTGTCTGACCTACAGCATACAGCCAATGAACTTTATGGTGCTGGTCCATTTGACAATATAACAGCCCAGGCGACGCTGACACCTGCACATTTTAGTCGCACCGCGACTTTCGGAAAGTCCCTGTCTCAGGGCAACCACTGAGCTCCTTTGTCAATATTAAGCAACAGCATTCAGAGCCTTACCATCAATTTATAGATAGATTAACAGTGTTTCCCAACCTTTTTTGGGCAAAGGCACACTTGTTTCATGAAAAAAATCTCGAGGCACACCACCATTACAGCCCCGTGACGTCAGCGCGCAGCGTCACGCCGGGAGGGACGCACGAAAGTGTAAGTTTCAATTTTTTCCCCTCCCCCTTGCCTTCCTTCTGTGCCAACCGCCAAAAAGCCAAGAAAAAAGCCAAGACTTTAGGGCAGCAGGTCGACACGGAAGAAGCTCCTACCTAAGGACAGGTGCGACGGCCGTGTCCTCTTCTGCCACACTTGGCAGCCCTGCCTCACGGTCGTGACTCCCACCCTGATTTCTCCCCGCAGGTCGAGCGGCACAGGCAGCCCAATGTGTCCAGCCCAGACACAAGCCCCGCTTCCCCACTCTAGATCCTGAATGCGACCAAGTGCTCTGGACTCCCGAGCAGGGTGGGAAAGAGGACTCGCATCTGGTAGCCTCCGGGCTCCTCGCCTGCTCGAGGGATGGCATTGCAGGCAAGCTGCCGGCCGTCGCCGCCCCCTCATGCGAGTGGACCTGCCCGGAGTGGTGGGCCGGGGGAGGCTCGCTCTCTGTGGGGATGTGGCCCGCACGTGCGGCCCCGCTTCCTCCTGCCCAGGGCTGAGCCCCTTACCCGCGATCTCGGTCTCGCGCACGCGGATCCCACTTATTCCGAAGCTCGCGCCACTAGCTGGGGCTCTCACACCGTGCCAGGGCGAGGCGGCGCGGCCCACTGACGTCATCGCGGCTCGCCGCCGCCCTCAACTTCCCTGTTCCCTCCCCTCCCTCGGGTCGCCGTGGTTACCGAGGACTGCAAGCTGCTCGGGCGAGCGTGGGGCATTAAGTGGGAGAAGGAAAATTAAAATTAAAACTCACCTGAAGGCCGCCTCTCCGGATATCTTTCGAATTTTTTAATTTTTCCCGCGGCACACCAGGCAACGTCTCGCGGCACACTAGTGTGCCACGGAACACCGGTTGGGAAACACTGGATTAAAAGAAGCAGTTACTCGGCAGATTGATAACACCACAGCTCAGAATGAGTTGATGAAAAAATTGGCTTTTGAGAATTCTAACACAGATTGCAAAAAAGCTTTACAGTCCGTCATCCAACGTGTTAAATATGACCTGGCGGATATGATAAAAGCATGTGCGGATGTTGGAAGCCAGAGTCATGCGATGTCCTTGCTTGCCGGTGCCATCCAGGCTGGCAATAAGCCAACTGGTAACTGTTTTAACTGCAAGCGCCCAGGACATTTTGCAAAACAATGCAGAGCCCCCGGCGGGGAGGGCTAGGAAGGATGGCACTGCCAACAAGGCTAGACCTTCCAAAAAATGCCCGAAATGTGGAATTGACTAATGATTGTGATGCTTTTGTCTCTTTTCTCAGTAGGTCTGAATATATCTCTTTAGTTGTTTCTCTCTTAGGAGTCCCTGGATTGGCTGTACGGAATCGTGTGAACATTAATTCTTCAGCTTATTCTGCAGAAAAAGCCCTGAATTTTACTTCAGAAGCTCTTCACCTTTTGAATAAAGAACAGAGTGGACTACATAATGGACTTTTACAAAATTGCGCTATAGATTATTTGCTGATGCTTCATCATTATGGCTGTGAACAAGTGGACAACATGTGCTGTTTTAATATTACTGATAATTCCAAAGCCATCCAAAAGCAGATCTCTCATTTGCAGAATCTTACACATCACATTAAACAGGACGTTGGTTTTTCTGGCCTCTGGGATTCTTTCACCCAGTGGCTTACTGCTTGGCTACCTAATCTTACTTGGCTTCGTAATCTCTTTCAATATGCCCTTGTCATTATATGCATCTTAATTTTGTTATGTTGCTTCCTTCAATGCGTTCCTGGCCTCATAAGTCTTTTCTCTCGCCTTCTCTCTCCCCCTCAACCACCCAATAAACTCCTTGCTACCTACTTTGCGAAATGGCAACACCAACAGTAAACCTATGGTGAGATGTGGACGGATTTATTTTGGGCATACGCTGGCAGACCACGTATCCCAAAATATTCTTGTCCCATCGATCCTGGACGGATTTATTTTGGGCATGCGTTGGCAAACCACGTATCCCGAAATATTTTTGTCCCATCGACCCTGGCGAACTTATTTTGGGCATTTGTTGGCACACCACTAATCCTGAAATATTTTTGCCTTATTTACCCAGAATGCCTCGCAAACAAGAAAAGAAAGGGGGAGATAAAGGGAAGTTTTCCTTCTGCCCATACTTGCTGCATTTTGGGGAAGCCTTGCACCTTTTCTCTTGCATTCTAGAAAGTCTTGCTTATAATCTTTTCCCTGCTTTTGCACACACTGTACAGTTCTGTTTTAAACACTAAGACATTCTCTCCTTGCTCAGCTCACCCCAAGTTCATGATGACTTGTTCTTTATGCCTAGCTGACCACATCTACAGAACTTGATTGTTATATTGTTTTGTGCCATATTAATCTCTAGTTACAATTTAATTAGGAGGCTTCATGCCTGTCTAGTTCCAGCTTCGATTCCCAGCCTTTGCTCCATCGATGATAAATGATCACACGTAATCCCCACCTCTCACATGTAATTCCCGCCTTATGCTTATGTATCAACCAATCAGCGACAAGCACACCTGTGGCAATGCTTGTAATATTCAATAAAAGAGGCTCTCAGGGTCCGCCCAGGGAGATGCCTCATGTTACACCTGCCTCTCGTCTCCTGTGATTTTTCATTCCTACAAGCTCTCAAATGGATTACCCTTTAAAAACTGGGTACATCATGCTGCCCAACTGATGGGCAAATATGACCTCTCAGTGACTGAGATTAAAGCACTCCCCAGTGCTTTAATTTAATTTAATTTAATTTAATTTAATTTAATTAAAGCCAGTGTGGTGTAGTGGTTAAGAGCGGTAGTCTCGTAATCTGGGGAACCGGGTTCGCGTCTCCGCTCCTCCACATGCAGCTGCTGGGTGACCTTGGGCTAGTCACACTTCTCTGAAGTCTCTCAGCCCCACTCACCTCACAGAGTGTTTGTTGTGGGGGAGGAAGGGAAAGGAGGATGTTAGCCGCTTTGAGACTCCTTCGGGTAGTGATAAAGCGGGATATCAAATCCAAACTCTTCTTCTTCTTCTTCTATTCACAGAAAAATATTTTTAAACGAACCATAAGGGCAGTGGCAACTAAAAACGATCTAAACTCTATGTGCACATCTACATGTGCCCCATTGTATTTTAAACTTAGAGAGGTCAATGAACACATATCTTATTTTAATGAATTGACTTTTGCACAGCTTCGAAAAGCTTTTACAGAGCTACGACTAAATACAATAAGCTCTGCTTATAGAGATGGGAGACATAGAGGCATACCAAAAAACGAACGTGTTTGCATTAGGGGATGTTCTGAAGTAGAGGACCTTATGCATTATATCTTGCACTGTCCGTTATATAATGATGCAAGAAAAAGATTTTTGGTACCTATAATGACAGGGTCCCCTGGCCAGAACCCCCTTGATATGATGTTATATCTCCTTGCAGTTACAGATAGGTAGCCGTGTTGGTCTGCCATAGTCAAAACAAAAAAAATCCTTCCAGTAGCACCTTAAAGACCAACTAAGTTAGTTCTTGGTATGAGCTTTCGTGTGCAAGCACACTTCTTCAGATACACTGAAACAGAAGTTGCCAGATCCTTCTATATAGTGAGAAAGTGGGGAGGGGTATTACTCAGAAGGGTGGTGGGAATGGGTGATTGTCAGATAGCTGAGATGAGCCTGTTGACGACTCTTAACGACTGCAATAGGTCTTACAGAAAAAAGCAAGGGGTGAGAAGGTGAGAAATGGCTTTGTCATGTATATCTCCTTGCAGACACAGATAAGTATGTGACCTGGCGGGTAGCACTCTTTGCAACTGCTGCTAGGAAAATTAGAGCAAATTATATAGCCAAGGTAGCCATTAACTGTAAAAGAGATGAATTTATTTGATCCTATCTATCTACCTCAGGCTATGCTCTATCTTTGTCACCAAACTCTGAGTATAAATTGCACACTGTATTAATTGATATTGTTTTTAACATTAGTGACCAAGTGATGATTTTAGCTTATGAATTTTATTGTTTAATGTTTTTATTTGTACATTGGGGTACTTTTATAGCTTTGTTTAGAGTATGTAATGTTTTAATAATATAAATGTTTTAAGTCTTTTTTTACCGATTCAGTATATTTTCTTTTAATTGTCAAATAATTCTGTGTACATTGCGGCAGCCTTTGGCTATGTGCAATAAAACTGACTGAGACTGAGAATGATGTTTGAATGAAGTTAAGCGGTTTCTAGCTGTAATGATATAAAAGAATATGGAAAAATGGATTTTTAAATAGGTAAAAAATTAATGTTATACTATATTAAGATCAAAGATCAGGATAATAAGGAGGGAAAGAAATTGCTGAATTAATTAACTGAATTGGAATACAAAAAAGGGAGGTATGAGGAGGTCAGGGAAACAAGGATATGAATGTAAGATATGGAAAGGTTGATTTTTTCTTTTTCTTTTTTTATCTGTGTACTTATTCTGTATTTTTCTTGTATTTTTATTTTTGTCTTTTATTCTTGTATTTTTTGCTTTAATGCAATTCCTTTTTCTGAAACTTTAATAAATATTTATATATATATATAAAGGAATAGGGTCAGTGTGAGGGTTTGGGGTCCATGCTTGGGTTGTGTTAGGGTTAGAATAGGTTTAGGGTTAAGGGTCAATTCTAGGGTGGGGTTAGGATTAAGATTAGGGCTAGGGTTCGGGTTCAGTGCTAGGGTTGGGTTAGGGTTGTAGGGTTGGGTTAGGGTTAGGAACCTAACTCTGACCCTATTGCCAACCGAACCCTAACCCTATTCCTAACCCTAGCCCAAACCTAGCACTGACCCCTAACCCTAACCCTGACCCTATTCGTAACCCAACCCTAACTCTATTCTTAAAATGTACAAAACTATTTCAAATATATCTTGGAAGTGTAAGGAAAAGTAAGGGACATTTTATCATATCTGATGGGATTGTAATGTAATTAATTTTTTGGGGGGAAATGATATGGAACTTAGGGAAGTCGGGGGGTGGGGGGGAACAAGGATGATATGTTTCTGGATAATATGTCTTGTTATAATTTTGAATAAATAATAAAAAAGAAAAAAGAATAGGCTTAGGGTTGTTTAGGAATAGGGTCAGGGCTAGGGGTCAATGCTAGGGTTGGGTTAGGAATGGGGTCAGGGTTAGGGCTCAGTGCTAGGGTTGATGAACGCAGCAACCCCAGAGTTGTTCGCGACTGGACCTAACGGTCAGGGGTCCTTTTTTAGCACTACTACTACTACTCTAAGCTGAGGTTCCTGTCTTGTTGATGACCCTGGTGTCCCCTTTTTTGGAGATTTCTGTACGTTGGGCTCAATGACCCTGGGTGACCCTTCTGTTTGGAGATTCCTACAACTGTATTGAGCTTTTTCTTTTTTAAACTGTTGATTATTTATTTGTTTGTTTGTTCATTATCCTTTGTTTTTAATTTTTTTTTAGGAAACAATCCAAATTGTTGAGCTAATAATAATGAGGAGGAGGAAACCAAGCCCCAAGCTAAAAAATTAAGAGAGATTGGGAGTGCATAGAGATTTGTATGAAAAAATGTGGATATGGAAATGAAGTTTGACATAAACGTAAAAGGAAAGACTCGCCAGGATACCAGAAGATATTATAAAGGATCTAATATTATGAAGTATAAATGATGGCCAACACAACCAGGAAAAAGAATCCAAATGCCAATAAGATCTCACATGGGTGAGGGGAAGTCGGGTGGTATTTTGAGAATTATTGAGAATTTGATATAATAATAATAATAATAATAATAATAATAATAATAATAATAATAATATTGCCAATGTACAACCTGTGCACAATGAAATTGTATAAAAGTAAAATGATTGTGTTTCTAATTTGAATTATTTTGAATGATTGTGGTTGTAAGTCCCCCCCCCCCAGTTTTTACTTCTCTTTCTGTCACAAAAACTTTAAATAATAAATTATTAAGATAATAATAATGAAACCGCCTAAATTGCAGCTTCTTCTTCTTCTTCTTCCTCCTCCTCCTCCTCTTCCTCCTCTTCTTCTTTATCCTCCTCCTCTTCTTCCTCTTCCTCCTCCTCCTCTTCCTCCTCCTCCTCCCCCCTTCTTCTTCTTCTTCTTCTTTTCCCCCTTCCCCTTCCTCTTCTTCTTCCCCTTCTTCCTTTTCTTCTTCCCCTTCTTCTTCTTCCTCCTCCTCCTCCTCCTCTTCTTCTTCTTCTTTCCAAAAATTTTATTAGTTTTTACAATATTAATGACAAACAAAAACATAAAACAAACAAAACATAACAAACATAAATCATAACCTTATTGAAAATAACAGTTATTTACTTTGTAAAACGGCTTACTCATTTCCCCTTAGTTGAATTTCATTGCATATCCTTATAATGGTTTTCCAAATCCCAATTTTAATACCCTTTAAATTAAACATTAACATCTTTAAATCTTCTCCTTCTTGTATTAAACATATTATTTTATCAGTTAACATAAATGCAATCCTAAGCCCATTAAGTATCTGGAGGCTATTTCCAGTTATTTTAGCTTAACAAATTTAGCTAAATAATCATTAAATTTCTTCCATTCTTCGTGGTGTTCCTTCTCCTTCTGGTCGCGGACTCTTCCGGTTAGATCGGCTAGCTCCATAAAATCCATCAACTTCATCTGCCATTCTTCTACTGTTGGTAATTCTTGAGTTTTCCACTTTTTAGCTAACAAAATACGAGCCGCAGTTGTGGCATACAAAAATAGATTAACATAGAATCATAGAATCATAGAATCATAGAGTTGGAAGAGACCACAAGGGCCATCGAGTCCAACCCCCTGCCAAGCAGGAAACACCATCAGAGCACTCCTGACATATGGTTGTCAAGCCTCTGCTTAAAGACCTCCAAAGTAGGAGACTCCACCACACTCCTGGGCAGCAAATTCCACTGTCGAACAGCTCTTACTGTCAGGAAGTTCTTCCTAATGTTTAGGTGGAATCTTCTTTCTTGTAGTTTGGATCCATTGCTCCGTGTCCGCTTCTCTGGAGCAGCAGAAAACAACCTTTCTCCCTCCTCTATGTGACATCCTTTTATATATTTGAGCATGGACTTCCGGAGGCGGCGCCAACGGCAATGGCAGTCTCCTTCTGAGTAGGAGGAGAAGCTCCGAGGAATCTTTGGGGTCTCGCCACTACGGCGCAGAGGAGACCTGAAAAAACTGCAGGTGGGAGAAGCCTGCAGCCGTGGGACCCGGCGGGCGCTAGAAGCGCTCCCCCATTTAGTGAGGGAACCCTGCGAGGGGCTCCGGAGCTGAGCGGGGGTAGCGCGGCGCTGAGGGGCGATCGCTACTTCCTTGGAGTGAAGCCGCGCAGCTGTTGCCGGAGAGCGCTGTACTCTTTCCTTTGAAAATTTGGATTACAAACTTCAACCATGAGTAAGATTTTTAAACCAAGAGATCAAAGGATTGGACTACCTTTGATTGGAAAAAAGACTTTGAAATTTGGCACTGAAGCGGGAAAGACGCAAAAAGGAAGTCCGTCTTCCGCTCTTGTAGATAGAAACAAAGCAAAGACTTTTAAAGCTAGAGCCACAGAAATTAAACTGCAAAGGTTCGGATTTCAATGCCTGAAGTAAAAACCCCTCCTCCGGAGTGAGGGGTGAGGGGAATTTTGTGGACTTTACTTTGAGATTGGAAAAAAGGGGGTAAAAGAGAAACCACTGCCTAACCCCTGATTTTGGACTGCCAGAGACAATAAGAAAGTGTTGCACCATTTATAAAGATTTGTAACTGTCTGAGGTAATTCTGTTTTTGAATCGGAAGGGACTCTATGTAACAGCTGGAGTTGGAATTGAAAGAACTCTCTGTAATTGTTGCCTATATTTGGAAAGTGAATATAGGACAGGACTGCCTTTGGAAAATTGTTTTGAAAGCAACATTGTTGCAAAAGCACTCCCCTAGAGGAGGTTTGGAATATAGCTGGGGACTTTCCATTACAAGGTCTGAAATTCTTCCCATCGGAAAGGAATTTGAACTGTGCAAGTGACCTTGATGTCGAACAACAAGACAATGGACCAGGATAAGCCCCAGCTGCATTCAACTAGAAGCAAAACTAAACTACAACAACAAAGAAGACAATCAGTTGCAGCACCACCTGCTGCTGAAAAAGAGGACACTGGACAAACTACTGCAAAAAGTTCAGGTGCTGAAGAAAATATAAGTGCATCATTGGACAGAATATTTGGAGCTTTGGAAAAATTGTCAGCTAAAATCGATTTAAATACTACAACTATTAGCTCCAATACGCAAGCTATTGACAGACTGGTACAGGAATCTAAATTGACAAAGAAAATTGCTGAGGAAGCCAGAGAGAAGGTGCTGGTGGTTGAAGGAAAATTGCAACCGATCAACAAGGAAATAGAACAATATAAGGCACAACTGTCCTTACTGGAACTGAGAGATAAACAGGCTAATCTGCGGATCAGGGGGGTACCGGAATCAGAAGAAGGAAGCTTGTCTGAATTTCTTACACAGGAATTTGGAGATTTTTGGGACCTTGATCCAGAAAGAGACTTTAAGATAGTGACAGCCTTTAGACTTGGCAGAGGGAACAAAGAGGAAAGAAAGAACAAGGTAAGAGACTGCTTAATAACACTTGGATCCAAAGAAGAGAGAGATAAAATACTAGGCCTACACTATCAGAAATCACTTGAAATAGAGGGTTCAAGGATTGAGATCTATAAAGATATCCCAAAACACCTGCTGGATCTTAGAGCGAAATATAGTGACTTGGTGACCCTGCTAAGAAGGAACAGCATTGTCTTCCGGTGGGAGTTTCCACAGGGACTGTCCTTCACTTACAAAGGGAAAAAAGTTAAAATAAAATCGGAAGAAGATAAAGAGAAGTTCTTGAAGGTGCATGAGGAAGATTTATATAAGGAAGTGGACAGTAGAGAACAAAGGCCGAGACCAGGAACTCTAGACCCAACAAAGCCAACACTGGAGGATAAACTAAAAGCGACACCGCCCACGGACCAAGAGCAAACATTGGGAGCAGTTGGAGGAGAAGCAGAATAACTTCACAATGTCTCTGCAAGTACTAAGTTGAAATATTCGAGGTTTGAATTCCCTGGACAAGAGGAAAAAAATCTTTCATCTATTGAAAAAGGAAAAATTGGACTTGATATGCCTGCAAGAAACTCATGTTATTAGAACACACAGGAAAGTTTTAATCAACAAAAGATTAGGACAAGAATTTATTTCATCAGATAAAGTTAAAAAGAGAGGAGTTGTGATCTACGCAAAAGAAAGTCTATCACCTAAATTTATTTTCAAGGATGAACAAGGAAGATTTGTGGCTATTGAAATACAGTATCAAGGTGAGAAATTTTTGATAGTAGGGATATATGCACCAAATGAAGGGAAATCAGAATTTTACAAGAAATTGCATGAGACATTGTTGGATTTTATGGATTTAAACATTATTATGCTTGGAGATATGAATGGAGTGGTGTCGACAAATATGGACAAGTCAGAAAGACAAGTGGTGACAAAAGATGGAAGACTACCGAAAACCTTTTTTTTGAACTGACGGACAATATGGACTTAATTGACATTTGGAGAACAAAGAACCCCCTAGACAAAGAAGGGACATTCCTTTCTGAAGCCCAAAAGACATGGACAAGGATTGACCAAATCTGGATAACAAGAGGAATGGCTCCCAAGGTTCGAAAAGTAGAAATCTGCCCAAAAACTTGCTCCGACCACAACCCTGTGAAGATGGAAATGAAACAAATATCGACTGGATCCTTCAGATGGAGGATGAATGACGCCTTGCTTAGAGACTCAGAGATTGTTAAGAAGGCCCAAAAAACAATAAAAGACTACTTTGAGATAAACTTGAAGACCACAGTGGGAAAAAAGAACAATTTGGGACGCAAGCAAAGCTGTAATGAGAGGGTTTTTGATACAACAAAATTCAATAAAAAGGAAAATCCAAAATGAGAAAAAAGAGAAGATTTTGGAGAAAATAAAAGAAGGAGAGAAAAAACTCAGGACCAAACCAAAATCCCAAGAGATCCTGAGAGAAATTAAGCTACATCAAGTACAATATATGAAAATGATAAACCAGGACATTGAATGGAAAGTTAAGCAGATGAGACAAAAAACCTTCGAATCAGCTAATAAATGTGGAAAATTGTTAGCATGGCAATTGAAGAAGAGACAAAAATTAAATACAGTAACTAATCTTGAAGTGGATGGAAAAAACATTCAGAAGCCACAGGAGATTAGAAGCTGCTTCCAGAGATATTTCAAAGAGCTTTATACACAAGGGCCGCAGATGGAGTCGAAAATTGATCAATTTTTGAATACCAATGGATTACAAAAAATTTCTCAAGAAAATAAAGATCTTTTGAATCATAAAATATCTGAACAAGAGGTGGAAGGCGCAATTCAAAATATGCAACTGGGTAAATCTCCAGGACCTGATGGACTTACCTCCAAGTACTATAGAACTTTGAAAGACTGGTTAATTCAACCTTTGAAGGAGGTTTGTAACAAAATTATGGAAGGGAAAAAGGCACCTGAGACGTGGAAAGAAGCTTACATCACACTTATACCGAAAACTGAGTCTGAGAAGACACAACTTAAGAACTACCGCCCCATATCCCTGCTTAATGTGGATTATAAAATTTTTGCTGATATTTTGGCCAGAAGATTGAAAAAAGTTTTGGCAGAGATAATACACAAAGACCAGGCTGGCTTTCTCCCTGGAAGGCACTTATCGGACAATACGAGGAATATTATTAATATTCTAGAAAAGCTGCAGTTGAACATCAATACTAAAGCAGTTTTGATCTTTGTGGACGCGGAGAAAGCCTTTAACAACATCTCTTGGAGCTTTATGAAGAAAAATCTTCAGGGGATGGGGGTTGGACAGAATTTTGGTAATGGTATAGGTGCAATATATTCTGAACAAAAAGCTAAATTGATAGTTAACAATATGGTTACTGAAGAGTTTAAAATAGAAAAAGGGACACGACAAGGTTGCCCAATTTCCCCACTCCTTTTTATTTCAGTCCTGGAGGTTCTCTTAAACATGATTAGAAGGGACCAGCTGATCCAGGGTATTCAGGTCGGAGTTAAACAATACAAACTTAAAGCCTTTGCAGATGATCTCGTTATGACATTACAGGAGCCGATACCTAGTACCAAGAGGGCCTTGGAAGTGATCCAGGAATTTGGTCAAGTGGCAGGTTTTAAACTGAATAAATTGAAAACTAAGGTTCTGGAGAAAAATTTGACACCGATAGAAAGAGAAAGGTTTCAGAATGAGACAGATTTAACAATAGTAAAGAAGGTAAAATACTTGGGGGTGAATATGACATCTAAGAATGTAAATCTTTTTAAAGATAATTATGAATAATGCTGGTCAGAGGTGAAAAAATATTTAGAAATTTGGACGAACTTGAAGCTTTCCTTGCTGGGTCGAATTGCTGTTATTAAGATGAATGTATTGCCTAGAATGTTATTTCTATTCCAATCATTGCAAATCATTGATAAGATGGACTGTTTCAAGAAGTGGCAAAGAGACATATCTAGATTTGTCTGGCAGGGCAAAAAGCCCAGAATAAAATTTAAAATTCTTACTGATGCTAAAGACAGAGGGGGGTTTGCCCTGCCAGACTTAAAACTTTACTATGAGGCAGCAGCTTTCTGCTGGCTGAAAGAATGGCTACTTCTAGAAAATACAGATGTTTTGGATCTTGAAGGGAGTGACAATGTATTTGGGTGGCATGCATATATTTGGTATGGCAAGGTAAAAGCGCACAAGGCATTTAAAAACCATATTGTCAGAAAAGCACTGTTTAATGTCTGGATAAGGTATAAAGACCTTTTGGAGAATAAAACTCCAAGGTGGCTATCACCTATGGAGGCGAAAGCCTTGAAAAAACTTAACATGGAAGACAAATGACCAAAATACTGGGAAATTCTAGAACAGGAGGGTGACAAACTGAAATTGCAGTGTTATGACAAGCTTAAGGAGAAGGTGCGGGACTGGCTACACTACTTCCAAATAAGAGAGGTTTATAACCTGGATAAAAAAATTGGTTTCCAGGTGGAAAAATCAAAGTTGGAAACAGAACTGCTAGAACCCAATGTAAAGACACTTTCGAGAATGTATAATCTGCTGTTGAAATGGAATACTGAGGAAGAAATAGTAAAATCGGAGGCAGCGCGAAACAGCAATGGCGGTCCTCCTCAGTCTCTGAAGAGGGGCTCCGCGGAAAAGGGTCGTGCGCTGCGGCACAGCGACGGCCCATCCAGAAAAACCACGGGCAGAGTGAGCCCGTGGCCGTGGGACTCGGCGGGCACCAGGAGCGACCCCAGAAACAGTGAAGGAACCCCGTAAGGGGCTCCGGAACGTGGAAGGGGGAGCGGTGCTGTGAGCTCATCGCTCTTTCTGCGGAAGCGAAGCCGCGCGGCTGCTGCTGATGAGCGCTGTCCTTTCTTCCTGGAATATCAGGCTCTAAAACTTCACACTCGTGAGTAAGGATTATAAGAATCTTTTCGGGACTAAAATTTTTAAATTCGGCTGAAAACGGGAGACGAAAAACAGGAAGTCCGTCTTCCGATTCTGCTTAAAGATCAAAGCAAAGACTCTGACAAGCGAGAAGCGCTTTGAAAGGGATTATAAAAAGAAGTTGCTTTTTTCGTGCAAAGTTCGAACTGGTTATTTAGAAGGGAAAAGGACCAGTTTTGAGTAAATTGAATGGATTTGAACTGGAACCTCTCCTCTTTTTAGTGGATTATAAAAGTTGAAAATCCAAACCGCTGGGCTGTCAGGATATTAAAGAACTGTCAAATTGCGGAAACTGTATCAGGTGGAAGTGTTGCTGTTGAGCGTTGGTGGATACAAATAAGAAATTGCTACTTGCATCATTATTGAAACTTTGTTTTACTTGGGGAAAGCTCTGCAACTTTAAAGGGACAATGAAGGTACCTCTGTGATTTTTTCTCGGATTGCTGGTTTAAATGGCGGAAAAAGTTTCTTCCTTCTCCTGAACTATAGGGGAGCTCCCTCTAGTGGATTTGGGATTAATAAGTCTCTGGGAACTGCATATTACCGTATTTTTCGCTCTATAACACGCATCTGACCATAACACGCATGTCGTTTTTAGAGGAGGAAAACGAGGAAAAAATATTCTAAATGAAACAGTGGATGTATGATTTTTATGGTTCATGCTGTGGCCACAGACATGTGATCTGACAGTGAGTTTGGGGTAGCCCAATGCAAAAATCCTGAGGATCCATGTGGATCCGTGCTTTATAACCACGTTTTAAGTGGGGAGGGAAGGAAAAGAACTCAAGGGACAAGGAGCTTTTCCGCAGGGAGGAGGGAGGGAAAGAGCACTGTTGCTTTAAAGGTATACTTAAGGTATTTGCCCTGTGCCTGGTTTTTTTTCCATTTAGCAGTTTGCAGCCTTTTCCTTCCGCTCCTTGTTTTGAGGCGGAATAGATCTGAGCAAGTGAGGAGGACTTGGATTGCAGGGGATTCGCCATTAGCTGTGTAAAAAGTGCTCCTCCTTGCAGCCTGAATGATAAGCAGCCACCAGCAGCAATAGAATGGAGCACAAAAAAGCGGTAGGGGCACTAGGACCCAGACAATGCTCAAATCTATCCTGCCTGAAAACAAGCTGCTCCATCCCAGCCGATCAGCTGAGACGCGGGGATTTGCGAAGTTTTCCCCTCTCCCTCATGCCCTCCCCAGCCTTTTTTTTTACTTCCTGGTTTTCACTGCGCTGGCTCAGAGCTCGAGGTTGGTTTTATTTTGCTGCTGGTTGCTTAAATTTTATCTTTCCTGCCGTCTCTCTGCAGCCTCATTGCTCTGTTTAGAGAGCGCGCAGACCTTTGCTAGCGTCTGTCCCTCCTCCCGTGTAAGTGGCTGCTGCCGGCTTTGCTGCTATGGCTCTCCTTCCCTCCCTCCTTCCTGGCTCCAGGTCGCTTTAAAGAAAGCAAAGTGAGAGCCTCGTAGAGCGTGTAAGTGGCTCCCGCTTTGCCTGACTGACGGCAGCCATGGCTCTGATCCGTGCATTCGCTCCTTAACACGCACAGGCATTTTCCCTTACTTTCTCGGAGCAAAAAAGTGCGTGTTTTGGAGCAAAATTTACGGTATTTGGACTATCTTCTGAGTGGTTGTTTATATTTTGGACTGTTTTTCCCATGGGATTTACAATTTGACCTTGACGCATAGACAGCTGTGGAATGAGTGGCACAGGGAAAACAAGGGCGGCCAAGGCGAGAGCAAAACAATCTGTACAGCAACTGCTACAAACAACATTAACTGTTCAGCCACGTAGATCATCTGTCCCTACTGTTTTAGCATTGCAAGAAGGAGAAACTGTTCAGCCAGTTCAAGAACCAGCTCCAGAGGACATGGCTTCAGGAGGGATTGACCCAGTTTCTAAACAAATTCTGGAACAGCTGGCAGCTTTAAATACAAAATTTGATCAAGTTACAACTACTATTAATAAACTGACTGAGCAGGTCTCCCAAAATACGCAAGTAATTGGGAATCTTCAAATAACAACTGCAGAAAATCGTAAACTGGCTGAGGAAGCGAATCAAAAAGCAGAACAAGCTAATAACAAGGCCGAAGAAGTAAAAAGGGAAGTAAGGCCACTGTGCAGGCAAATCAATGATCAGCAGGCCTATCTGTCTATGGTGGAATTGAAAAATCGGGAAAATAATCTTAGACTAAGAGCAATTCCAGAACTTGAACAAGAGGATTTGATTGGTTATTTGACATCAGAACTATCAAAGTTCTGGGGCATAGAAGAAGATAAGGACTTTAAAATTGTCACCGCTTTTAGACTGGGAAGAGTGGTGAGGAAGGACAGATCTAGAGATTGCCTGATCATTTTGAGATCCAGGCAAGAAAGAGACAAAATCTTAGGCCTACATTTTAAAAAATCACTGGTGATTCAAGATAAAAAAGCAGAAATCTACAGAGACATACCGAAACAACTTTTGGATTTAAGAGCTACATATACAGACCTAGCAAGACTATTGAGAAACAACTCAATTTCCTATAGGTGGGAATTCCCCCAAGGATTATCTTTTAATCTCAAAGGAAAGAAGGTTAAAATTAGAACAGCAGAGGACCAACAGAAGTTCTTAAACGACCACGGGGAGGACCTTCAGAAGGGAATAGCAGGAGCTTGGCCACCACCTCAGCCTGAATCAACACCTGCGCCATCTCCGGGTTTGGACGAAAAGGAGGACACACCTCTATAGGACTTATAGACTGATCCAGGATGTCTCTGCAGCTGTTTAGTTGGAATATAAATGGCGGGAATTTCCCAGAAAAAAGAAGAAGGATCTTTCATATATTGAAAAAAGAACAATTGGACATTATTTGCTTGCAGGAAACGCATGTGACTAGGCTCCACAGGAAAGTGTTAATTAACAAAAGACTAGGCCAAGAATTTATCTCATCAGACAAAGTTAAGAAAAGAGGCGTAGTGATTTATGCAAAGGAGAACCTGTCACCGAAATTTCTATTCAAAGATGAGCAAGGAAGAATTTTGGCAATTGAGATACAAACACAAGGAGAAAAATTTTTGATAGTAGGAATTTATGCACCAAATGAGGGGAAATCGGAATTTTACAAGAAGCTACATGAGACAATGCTGGACTATTTAGACTATACCAACATCATTATGATGGGAGATATGAATGGGGTGGTCTCTACTTATATGGATAAGTCACAGAACCAAAATCTAACTAAAGATGGTAGACTACCTAAGACTTTTTTTGAACTAACTGACGGTATGGATTTGATCGACATTTGGAGGACAAAGAACCCCCTAGGCAAAGAAGGAACATTCTTTTCTGAGGCCCACCTGTCATGGACAAGAATCGACCAAATATGGACAACTAGAGGGCTGGCTCCTAAGACTAGAAAAGTGGAAATCTGCCCAAAAACCTGCTCCGACCATAACGCTCTGAAAGTGGAATTGAGACTTACTCCAATCGGTTCCTTCAGATGGAAAATGAATGACACCCTACTAAGAGATCAGGAGATTGTAAAGAAGGCCCAAAAAACTTTAAAAGACTATTTTGAAATCAATTTGAACACTTTGGTGGAAAAGAGAACAATCTGGGACGCAAGTAAAGCAGTAATGAGAGGGTTTCTGATACAACAGAACACGATCAAGAAAAAACTCTGGAATGGAAAAAAGGACAAGATATTAGAGAAGATAAGAGACGGAGAGAAAAGATTGAGACTAAAACCAAAATCCAAAGAGATTTTAAGAGAAATTAAGTTCCACCAAGCACAATATGCGAAATTGATAAATCAAGAAGTGGAATGGAAAATTAAACAAATGAAACAAAGATCATTTGAATCGGCAAACAAATGTGGAAAACTGCTAGCATGGCAGTTGAAAAAGAGACAAAAATTGAACTTTGTTACCAATCTGGAGGTTGAAGGGAGAAATATACAGCAACCAGAAGAAATTAGAAAGTGCTTCCAGAGATACTTCAAAAAACTTTATACGCAAGGGCCTCAGGAAGTGACTGAGATAGACCAATTTTTAAAAGTTAACGGATTACCAAAACTATCTCAAGAGAAGAGAACAATCTTGAATTATCGAATAACACCAGGAAATTGAGGGTGCCATCCAGAATATGCAACTTGGCAAATCTCCAGGCCCAGATGGGCTTACCTCCAAGTATTATAAGACTTTAAAAGACTACTTGATCCAACCACTAATGGAGGTTTGTAACCAGATTATGGAGGGGAGGAGGGCACCGGAAACGTGGAAAGAAGCTTTCATCACATTGATACCTAAACTGGAAACTGAAAAGACTCAACTAACGAACTACCGTCCCATCTCACTCCTAAATGTGGATTACAAAATCTTTGCTGATATTTTGGCAAGTAGACTTAAAAAAGTACTTAATGAAGTAATTCACAAGGACCAGGCAGGCTTTCTCCCAGGGAGACATTTGTTTGATAACACTAGGAACATTATTGACGTTTTGGAACTTTTACAAACTAATATTAATATGAAAGCTGTGTTAATCTTCATCGATGTGGAGAAGGCCTTTGATAATATTTCCTGGATGTTTATGAAGAGAAATTTGGAAGGGATGGGAGTGGGACGGGGGTTTGAAAATGGAATAGAAGCAATTTATTCAGAGCAAAAAGCTAAACTGATAGTGAACAATGTGGTGACAGAAGAGTTTAAAATTGAAAAAGGGACACGACAAGGGTGCCCCTTATCCCCTCTTTTATTCATTTCAGTCCTGGAGGTGCTTTTGAACATGATTAGGGAGGACCGGTTGGTGCAAGGAATACAGGTCGGAGTGAAACAATATAAACTGAAAGCTTTTGCAGATGACTTGGTTTTAACATTACAGGAGCCAGAATCTAGTACAAAAAGAGCTTTAGAACTGATTCATGAGTTTGGTCGGGTGGCGGGTTTTAAGCTGAACAAGCAAAAAACCAAGGTTTTGGTAAAAAACTTGACATCTTCAGAAACAGATGGGTTTCAAAAACAGACAGAATTAAGTGTGGTTAAAAAAGTGAAATACTTAGGGGTTCATTTGTCTTCTAAAAATTTGAATTTATTTAAAGATAATTATGAAAAATGTTGGTCGGAAATCAAAAAAGATTTGGAAATTTGGTCAAAACTGAAACTTTCCTTGTTGGGTCAAATTGCAGCTATAAAAATGAATGTATTGCCGAAAATGTTATTTTTGTTTCAAACCCTACAGATCGTGGACAGAGTGGAATGTTTTGGAAAGTGGCAGAAGGATATTTCTAAGTTTGTTTGGCAGGGCAAAAAGCCCCGGATAAAGTTTAAAATATTAACTGATTCGAAAGAAAGAGGGGGGTTTGCCCTGCCAGACCTGAGGTTATATTATGAAGCAGCGGCCTTCTGCTGGATGAAAGATTGGATGCTCCTTGAGAACACTGATGTCCTAGATCTGGAAGGGTTCGACAATGCTTTTGGTTGGCATGCATATTTGTGGTACGACAAGGTAAAAATTCATAAAATGTTCAAAAGCCACATTGTCAGAAGAGCTATATTTATGGTCTGGACAAAATATAAAGACTTATTAGAAGTTAAGACCCCAAGGTGGCTATCACCAGCAGAGGCCAAGGCCTGGGAAAAAACCAATATGGAGGTTGGCTGGCCGAAATATGGGGAAATCATAGAAAAAGTTGGGGAAAACTGGAGGCTGCAGAGTTACGAAAAATTAAAGACTAAGGTGCAAGATTGGTTTCATTATGCTCAAATACAAGAGGTTTTTAAGTTGGATAAAAAAACAGGTTTCCAGGTGGAAAAATCGAAACTAGAGACAGAATTGTTAGAACCAAAGACTAAGGTACTTTCGAGAATGTATAACCTGCTGCTTAAATGGAACACTCAGGATGAGACAGTCAAATCAGCTATGATAAAATGGGCTCAAGACATTGGGTACAACATTATGTTTGAAGACTGGGAAAGGTTATGGACCACTGGTATGAAATTCACGGCATGTAATGCCTTGAAAGAAAATATTATGAAAATGATATACAGGTGGTACATGACCCCAGTCAAGCTTGCTAAGATATACCATTTGTCTGATAATAAATGTTGGAAATGTAAGGAGGTTGAAGGGACATTCTTTCACCTCTGGTGGACTTGCCCAAAAGTGAAGGTCTTCTGGGAAATGATTTATAATGAGTTAAAAAAGGTGTTTAAGTACACCTTTCCCAAGAAACCAGAGGCCTTTCTCTTGGGCATCGTCGGTCAGAAGGTATTAAAGAAGGACAGAACTTTTTATATGTATGCAACAGCAGCAGCAAGAATACTCATTGCAAAATACTGGAAGACACAAGATTTGCCCACACTGGAAGAGTGGCAGACGCAATTGATGGACTATATGGAACTGGCTGAAATGACTGGCAGAATCCGAGATTTGGGAGAAGAAACAATGGAAGAGGATTGGAAAAAATTTAAAGACTATTTACAAAAATATTATAAGCTGTATGAATGTTAAGAATTTGCATGACTTGGAAAATCTAGCTTCTGCAACAAGACTCGGTGATATGGGAAATTAAGTTATAATTATGAAAGGACTAATGTTTAAAGTAATATTATATTTAGTTTAAGGTAAAGTAATCAGACAATAAGTACTTTAAACATAAAATATAACTATTTGAAAGTACAAAGGAATGCATGAAACAAGGTAACAATTTGCTGATATCTTTATTGTAAAGAATGCAGGGTGCGGGAGATGTGGGGAAGTCCGTTTGGTCATGAGAAAATATTTTGGAAAGATGGTTTTTCTTTTCTTTTTTTCTTTTCTTCTCTTTTCACTGTTATCTCTTTATATATCTGACTTTACATTTGTATCTGAAAAAAGCAATAAAAATATTTTAAAAAAAGTAAAATCGGCAATGATAAAATGGGCACAAGACATAGGTTATAACATTATGTTTGCTGACTGGGAGAAGTTGTGGACCACCGGGGTTAAATTTACGGCATGTAATGCCTTAAGAGAGAATATAATGAAAATGATGTATAGGTGGTGCATGACCCCAGTCAAGCTTGCAAAAATATATCATTTGCCCGATAACAAATGTTGGAAATGTAAAGAGAATGAAGGTACATTCTTTCACCTTTGGTGGACGTGCCCAAGGATCAAGGCCTTCTGGGAAAAGATATATAATGAACTGAAAAAGGTATTTAAATATACTTTCCTGAAGAAACCAGAGGCCTTCCTCCTGGGCATAGTGGACCAATCTGTGTTAAAGAAGGATAGAACTTTTTTTATGTATGCTACAGCAGCAGCAAGAATTCTCATCGCAAAGCATTGGAAGACACAAGAGCTACCCAGCTTGGAAGATTGGCAGATGCAACTAATGGACTACATGGAGATGGCGGAAATGACTGGCAGAATCCGAGACCAGGGAGAGGAGACGGTGGAGGAAGATTGGAAGAAATTTAAAATTTATTTGCAGAAACATTGTAAAATTTTTGAATGCTAAGGACATTGAAATGAATCGCAGGGGCTTTAGCGACAAAGTAAAATATAAGATTGGATTAACAACAGATAAATTAATAGAATTTGAATTTGTTGAATTAATTTCTAAAAAGGGTTACAGGAACGGGAGATGTGAGGAAGTCCGGAAAATAAGTTAATTGAAGCGGAGAAATTAAGAAAGAGGGAATTTTTGTTTTGTGTTATTATATGCTTTTTTATCTTTTTTCTTCTTTTTCTTTTGATGTGTTTAATGTTTGTATTTTTGTATTGTATTGTTTTTTGTGATTTTGTATTTTTTTTGTTTTTGTATGCTTTCTTATTGTGAAAACTGAATAAAATATTTAATATATATATATATATATATATATATATATATATATATATATATATATATATATATTTGAACATGGCTATCATATCACCCCTTAACCTCCTCTTCTCCAGGCTAAACATGCCCAGCTCCCTTAGCCGTTCCTCATAAGGCATCGTTTCCAGGCCTTTGACCATTTTGGTTGCCCTCCTCTGGACACATTCCAGTTTGTCAGTGTCCTTCTTGAATTGTGGGGCCCAGAACTGGACACAGTACTCCAGGTGAGGTCTGACCAGAGCAGAATACAGTGGCACTATTACTTCCCTTGATCTAGATGCTATACTCCTATTGATGCAGCCCAGAATTGCATTGGCTTTTTTAGCTGCCGCGTCACACTGTTGGCTCATGTCAAGTTTGTGGTCAACCAAGACTCCTAGATCCTTTTCACATGTACTGCTCTCAAGCCAGGTGTCCCCCATCTTGTATTTGTGCCTCTCATTTCCCCCCCCCCAAGTGCAATACTTTACATTTCTCCCTGTTAAAATTCATCTTGTTTGTTTTTGCCCAGTTCTCTAATCTATCAAGGTCGTTTTGAAGTGTGATCCTGTCCTCTGGGGCGTTAGCCACCCCTCCCAGTTTGGTGTCATCTGCAAATTTGATCAGGATGCCCTTGAGTCCATCATCCAAGTCGTTGATAAAGATGTTGAATAAGACCGGGCCCAAGACAGAACCCTGTGGCACCCCACTAGTCACTCTTCTCCAGGATGAAGAGGAACCATTGATGAGCACCCTTTGGGTTCAGTCAGTCAGCCAGTTACAAATCCACTGAGTGGTAGCATAGTCAAGACCGCATTTTACCAGCTTCTTTACAAGAATATAATGGGGCACCTTGTCAAATGCCTTGCTGAAATCAAGGTAGGCTACATCCCTTCATCTACCAGGCTTGTAATTCTGTCAAAAAACGAGATCAGGTTAGTCTGACATGACTTATTTTTCAGAAATCCATGCTGACTATTGGTGATCACAGCATTCCTTTCTAGGTGCTCACAGACTGTTTGTTTAATGATCTGCTCCAGAATCTTCCCTGGTATTGATGTCAGACTGACTGGGCGGTAATTATTTGGGTCCTCTCTTTTCCCCTTTTTGAAAATAGGGACAACATTTGCCCTCCTCCAGTCTGCCGGGACTTCGCCTGTTCTCCAGGAATTCTCAAAGATGACTGCCAGTGGTCCTGAGATCACATCTGCCAGTTCTTTTAATGCTCTTGGATGCAGTTCATCTGGCCCTGGAGACTTGAATACATCTAAACTAGCCAAGTATTCTTGTACTATCTCCTTAGTTATTCTGGGCTGTGTTTCCTTTGCTGAATCATTTGCTCCAAATTCTTCAGGTTGGGCATTGTTTTCTTTATCGGAGAAGACTGAGGCAAAGAAGGCATTGAGGAGTTCAGCCCTTTCTGTGTCCCCTGTTTGCATTTCCCCATCTTCTCCTCTGAGTGACCCCACTGTTTCTTTGTTCTTCCTTTTGCTACGAACATACGCATAAAAGCCTTTTTTGTTGCTTTTAACCTCTCTAGCAAGCCTGAGTTCATTCTGTGCTTTAGCTTTTCTGACTTTGTGTCTACACGTGCTGGCTATTTGTTTGAATTCCTCTTTGGTGGTTTCCCCCCTTTTCCATTTTTTGTACACATCCTTTTTTAATCTTAACTCAGTTAAAAGTTCTTTAGATAGCCACCCTGGCTTCTTTAGGCACCTTCCATGTTTCCGTCTCATTGGTATTGCCTGAAGTTGTGCTTTTACTATCTCCCTCTTAACAAACTCCCAGCCATCATGAACTCCCTTTCCTTTTAGTATTACTGTCCATGGGATCTCACCCAGCACTTCCCTAAGTTTTATGAAGTCGGCTTTCTTAAAGTCAAGAAATTGAGTCCTAGTATGCTTGGCTGCTCCTTTCCGCTGTATAGTAAACTTCAGAAGAGCATGATCACTCGCGCCTAATGATCCTTCCACTTCTACCCCACTAACCAGGTCATCAACATTGGTTAGGACCAGATCTAAAATGGCTGTTCCTCTTGTTGCTTCTCCCACTTTCTGGACAATGAAGTTGTCTGCAAGGCCAGTGAGGAATCTGTTTGACCTTATGCTCTTGGCTGAGTTTGACATCCAAGAAATATCCGGGTAATTGAAGTCCCCCATTACTACTATCTCCCTTCCTTTTGCATGCTTGGCCATCTGTTCCAGGAAGGCATCATCTATGTCCTCCGTTTGGCTTGGGGATCTATAGTAAACTCCCACAATGAGGTCACTGTTATTCTTCTCTCCCTTAATTTTGACCCAAATGCTCTCACTTTGGCTTTGAGGTTCTAAATCTTGGATCTCTTCACAGGTATACACATCCCTGACATATAACGCCACTCCTCCTCCTTTCTTGTCTGGTCTGTTTCTCTGAAATAGATTGTATCCCCCCATTATTACATTCCAATCGTGGGACTTATCCCACCAGGTTTCAGTGATGCCTATTATGTCATATTTAGTTTGCTGTACCAAGAGCTCAAGCTCATCTTGTTTATTTCCCATGCTTTGCGCATTAGTGTACATACATTGAAGTCCATTAATCATTCCCCCGTGTCTCTTATTTAAGGATTTTTTCCTCCCACCACTAGGTCTGCGTGCTGTTTGCTCCATTTGGTCTATGACATTTGGATGATCATCTTCATCAATTGATAGACTCCTACCTTCAGGAGCACTGTCTCCCTCCCCCACATTAGTCAGTTTAAAGCCCTCCTGATGAGGTTTCTGAGATTTTTGGCAAAAACATTTCTTCCAACCGTTGTGAGGTGCAGCCATCGCTTGCCAGAAGTCCATCTTCAAGAAACTGCAGTCCGTGATCTAAGAATCCAAACCGTTCCTGTTTACACCATTTGCGAAGCCAGCTGTTCACTTCCACTATTTTCCCCTCTCTCCCTGGGCCACGTCGTTCAACTGGGAGGACAGATGAGATGACAATTTGTGCATTTATTTGCTTCAATTTCCTGCCGAGAGCCTCGTAGTCTCTTTTGATCTTCTGGAGACTATTGCTTGCAGTGTCATTGGTTCCCACATGAACCAAGAGGATGGGGTATTTGTCAGTGGGTTTTATGATTCCTTGCAGTCGTTCAGTTACATCTTGGATCTTAGCCCCGGGGAGACAGCACACTTCCCGAGACATCTTGTCAGGCCCACAGATCACTGCTTCTGTTCCCCTCAGTAGGGAATCCCCTATCATCACTACACGCCTCCTCTTAGGTTTGGTCGGGGTTCTTCGATGAGCTGTCCGTTCCAAGGTCGCCTGCACATTCCCTGAGGACTGACTTTCCTGCTCGTCTTCATATACCTGATCGACTGTAATGAGGGAGAGATCCTCAAATGGAGTCTGCTCTTCGTCTTCCATGCTAGGGGAGAGGACCTCAAAGCGATTGTGTATTTCTAAACAATCAGAACGAACCCTGGGCCTCCTACTTCTTTGAGTCACGTTTCTCCATATATCTGGCTTCTGTGTTGGTGAACTAGCCTCCTTCTCAGGGGAGTCCCCTGTCTCCTCCTTGGTGGAGACGGTGTGCTCTGTTGCTTCCAAGAAGAGCTCCAGCTCTCTAATTCTTTGGAGCGTAGCTACACGTTCCTCCAGTTGCTGGACTTTGTCTTTTAAGATGGCAATCAACATGCAATTGCTGCAGGTAAAGCTGCCTGCAACCTTTGGCAAGATGGCAAACATTGCGCAGGAACCGCAGGCGACTGCAGCTGTTCCCTCCCCCTCCATCTTGAGAACGTGTCGTTGGGGGTGGCTACAGCGGTCCTCCATCATAAAAAGCGTGAAGACAGGACAAATAACTCCCCCCACAAAAAAACCTAGGTCTCACCCAACAAATGTTTGAGACTACCTCCTCTAAATCTAAAAGATGGATCAAACTGCGCGCGCCGCTACCCTGCTAGCTCTGATAAGCTCCTCCCACAGCTAATCACCTGCCTCAACAGAAACCCTGCCCCCTCTGACCTTTGCACAGGGAGAACAGCTAATCAGCCACAAAGAAACACACACACACAAGAAAACCCTTTTTGCTCCTTCTTCATCTGCTGCCCTGCTAGCTCTGATAAGCTCCTCCCACAGCTAATCACCTGCCTCAACAGAAACCCTGCCCCCTCTGACCTTTGCACAGGGAGAACAGCTAATCAGCCACAAAGAAACACACACACACACACACACACACACACACACACACACAAGAAAACCCTTTTTGCTCCTTCTTCAACTGCTGCCCTGCTAGCTCATCTTTCTTGGGCAATTCCGAACCTGTTATTCCAAGAAGAAAGGCCTCTGGTTTCTTTATAAATGTATATTTCAACATTATTTTTTTAAAATGATATTTATTAAAATTTCAGAAACAAAAAAATTACATAGTTAAAAGTAAAAAAGACAAGGAAAAATATAGAAAAAAAGAGAAAAAAACATACAAAATACAAAGTATAGAATTTTTTTTAGAAAAAACAACAACAACAAATCCGTTTATTGTGAGGACCATGCCTGTACACAAACATCAACACAACAATAGTTAAAAATATTAAAATTCATTACATACTATGCCAACAAAACCTTCATCCCACAAAATAGAAAGAGAGGGAAAACAAGCAATGAGTTAAACAGACGATGAAGGGGTCTTTACATTGTCATCCATAAATCTTTCCCTGGCTTTCATGGCCTTCATCACAAAAACTGCTACCACATGGGTAATACGTGGGTTTGCATCAACTAACAAAAATTTTACTCTATCTTCAGGATTGGTTATAGAGTTGGGTATAATTTGCAGCAATGCGTCTCTAAAGCCCGAGTAGATGGGGCAATAGAGGAGGTAATGTGTAAGATCCTCTTTAATTTTCATAAGGCAAGGGCATAAACGATGTTCTACTGGGGTTTTTGTGAATCTACCGGTCAGATATGCAGTTGGCAATGTTTGAAACCCCCTTCATGGATCACTGCCTTGCCGTGGCGAAGGGGCTTGAAGAACTCAGAGAAGCTATGAACTATGCCGAGCAGGGCACCCAAGATGAACAGGTCATAGTAGAGAGTTTTGACCAAACGTGATCCACCTGGAGTAGGAACCGGCAAGCCACTCCAGTATCCCTGCCAAGAAAACTCCATGGACAAAGACAACAGGCATATAAAAGTTATGACGCTGGAAGATGAGCCCCTCAGGTCGGAAGGTGTCCAACATGCTACTGGGGAAGAGCGGAGGACAAGTACAAGTAGATCCAGAGCTGATGAAGCGGCTGGGCCAAAGCTGAAAGGACGCTCAGTTGTGGATATGCATGGAAGCGAAAGGAAAGTCCAATGCTGTAAAGAAAAATATTGCATAGGAACCTGGAATGTAAGAACCATGAACCTGGGTAAGTTGGATGTGGTCAAATGAGATGGCAAGAATAAATATTGACATCCTGGGCATCAGTGAGCTAAAATGGACGGGAATGGGCGAATTCAGTTCGGATGACTATCATATCTACTACTGTGGGCAAGAAACCCGTAAAAGAAATGGAGTGGCCCTCATAGTCAACAAAAGAGTGGCGAAAGCTGTACTGGGATGCAGTCTCAAAAATGATAGAATGATCTCGATACGAATCCAAGGCAGACCTTTTAACATCACAGTAATCCAAGTTTATGCACCAACTACTGGTGCTGAAGAAACTGAAATTGACCAATTCTATGAAGACTTACAAGACCTTATAGAAGTGACACCAAAGAAGGATGTTCTGCTCATTATAGGGGATTGGAATGCTAAAGTAGGGAATCAAGAGATAAAAGGAACAACTGGCAAGTTTGGCCTTGGAGATCAAAACGAAGCAGGGCAAAGGCTAATAGAGTTCTGTCAAGAGAACAAGCTGGTCATCACAAACACGCTTTTCCAACAACACAAGAGACGGCTCTACACATGGACATCCCCAGATGGGCAACATCGAAATCAGATTGATTATATTCTCTGCAGCCAAAGATGGAGAAGCTCTATACAGTCAGCAAAAACAAGACCTGGAGCTGACTGTGGCTCAGATCATCAGCTTCTTATAGCAAAATTCAAGCTTAAACTGAAGAAAGTAGGAAAAACCACTGGACAGGTAAGATACAATCTAAACCAAATCCCTTATTGTCAGGGGTTTAGGAGCAGAGGCACGGGCAAGGGAGGAAACAGAGAGCGAAGGGGAGGAGGCAGAAGAAAAGATGAGTGATGACGACGACCCGAGATCTCCTAGTCTTTCCAGCGAATCAGAGGATTCACAGAAAGGAGCACCAGTGGCCAGGGCAAGGGGGGAGTCTAGGGGGGCACCCCAGGAAGATAGAGCCAGAGGGGACTCAGGGGGGAGCAGCTGGAAATCGGGACCAGCGTCACCGCCAGGAAGCAGGGAAGAGGAAGGGAGCCAGGGGGGAAGCGCTGGCAGCTCACCACAGGAGGGAGGGCATGAGTCAGGAGTGGCCACACCTCCATCGGGGAGCGAAGAAACGGTTAAGAGGAAAGTGGAAGGTTGGGCGCGCGCGCCAAGTTCAAATGCAGAGGAAGGCGGCGCAGTAAGCAGCCCCGAAAGGGAACCAGGTCCTAAAGCCCGGCGCAAGGAGGCAGGAGGGTCCGGGTCAGCGTCAGAAGAATCCCGGAAGGAAGAAGCCCCGGGGGGTAGAGGGACCCAGAGGAGGACAGTCAGGCGGAAAAGGTGGAGCAAGGCTAGGATATTAAGTTGGTGCACACGGGGCGGAGACTCAGACGGAGCTTCGCCGATCTAGCTACTAGACGTAGAGTTGCGCGCAGCAGCGTGAGAATGGAAACTGTAATTCAATAAAGACTTTTACTTAATGATCGCTGGCTAGCGTGATCCTCTGTGAGCTAGGATCTTCAAGCAGCTCTGACAGTAAGCTCCGTCTCACGATTGTGGGCATCTACAGCCTCGAGGAGGGGAGAGACACAGGTGCCTACTAGCGAGCTCACGAACGGCAGACGACATGACGGCTGAGCAGCAGATAGAGGAACTCAGAAAAGCAGTGGCACAACTGAATGCCGAGGCTCTCGCATCCAGGAAGAGAGAGGAGGAGGCAGCTGCCGCCTGCAGGGATCTCCAGGTCAGGTTAGACGTGCTGACAAAGCAGACACCCCGGCAGGAGGGAATTGGGTTGGCGAGACGGACAGGCGGGCTGGTCTCTCACTTCGATGGGAACCTGCAACAGTATCCCAACTTTAGAGCCGACGTACTGTGCGCACTGCAACTGCTGCATAAAGACTTTAGAGATGAGCAAGAGAGAGTGGGATTCATCATGTCCCATTTGCATGGGGATGCTAAAGCATGGCTACGCAATTTATGGAGAGATAAGGATCCGGCGCTCCAGAATGCAGATGCCTTTATTAAAGCGATGGATGGGTGTTTTTTATCAAGTATTGACGTGGATCTTGCACGGAAGGAGGTGCATGGGCTGAGACAAGGGAGGGCCAGCGTCAGGCAGTATCATGCCCGCTTTTTCGCCTTGGTCAGTGCCCTGGAATGGGACAGAGATTCGGCTCCTGTAAGAGACCTCTTTTGGGAGGGGCTGCACAACTCGATTAAAGATGAGATCGCGAGGGGGGAGAGACCCCGAACCACCCAGGAGGTCGTTCAGAGGGCACTGGCAGTGGGGGTGAGGCTGGAAGAACGTCCGTGGAGCAGGGACGAAGGGCGTGGAGGGCGCGAACCAGCCAGGGGCCCCTCCTTCCTTCCCAGAGAAGCAGCGCGGGCGCAATCCACGCCTCCGCCAGGAGGAGGAGCCGAACCTATGGAGGTTGGAGGTGCAAGGGCTCAGTCAGCAACCAGAGCCCTAGCACCGGCAGCAGTGAAAGCGAAGCCTCCTAGAGGGAACAGGAAGTGTTACGTCTGTGAGGAGCCAGGGCATATGGCAAAAGAGTGTCCCCAGAGGCTCCACAAGCTTACTGCAGCCTCGGCAATGGTGACTGCAGCAACGCAGCAAGGAGGACCACAGCAGGGAAACGACGCAGTCTGGCTGGAGGAAGAGGCCCTGGGGCCCAGCCAGACGTGTTAGTGACGCAGTCCCCAGAGGTTTTACAGCCCGTGAACCCCCTCCCGCCCAAACCAGTGGTGAGGCTCACCGCATCTCTCCAGCTGCCCAATGGAATCACCACTGACGTGCCCATCACAGTTGACTCGGGCAGCAACGCGGACTTTATAGGGCAGGACTTTGTCGACAAGCACGCTATACAGTTGCTGCCGGCCACACTGCCCCTGCAGGTTGTCACGGTGGATGGCAGGGAGTTGCTAGGGGGGCAAGTGGTGAAGCAGACGCCGCCCATGGCGATGCGACTTGGAAATCACAAAGAAATCATCAGCTTCAATGTCACTCAACTATCGGATACGCCCATTGTATTGGGAATGAGTTGGCTGGACAAGCACAGCCCAACGCTGGCTTGGTACCAGAGGCAGCTGATCTTCGGCTCTTCCTTTTGTGCTGAACACTGCATCGTGCCCCGGCAGGAAGGAGAGGAAGAGGAGTCACAGCTGCTGCTAGGCACGCTGCAAGCGATTCCCCACAAGTACGCAGAATTTTTGGAAGTTTTCTGCGAGAAGGAGGCAGACAGGCTACCCCGTCACAGACCATATGACTGCAAGATTGACCTGCTGCCGGGGGTGGCGCTGCCTAAGGGGAAACTGTATTCCATGTCAGAGGACGAGCTGCAGGAACTCAAACAGTTCATAGATCATAATTTGGAGCGCGGTTTCATCCGAGAGTCCAAGGCAGCGGGGGGCAGTCCAGTATTCTTTGTTAAAAAGCGAGACACGCCCCAAAAAAGACTGGTCGTGGACTATCGCATTTTAAACAATGGGACCAAGCCGTCGGACTTCCCCATGCCCCGAATCGACGACCTCTTGGCGAAGGTGCGGAAGGGGAAAGTGTTCACCAAGTTAGACCTGCGAGGGGCGTACAACCTCATTCGTATGCGGGAGGGAGATGAGTGGAAGACGGCCATGTTCACGCCACTGGGTACCTACGAATACAGAGTTATGCCCTTTGGATTGCAAAATGGCTCCCACGTTTTTCAAGCTTTCATGCATCACGTGTTGGCGGGACTTCTCTACAAGACGTGCGTCTGTTTCTTAGATGACATCCTGATCTTTTCGGAATCGCAGCAGGAGCATGACAGACACGTCAAGGAAGTGCTGACCAGACTAAAGCAACATAGGCTCTACGCCAAGCTGGAGAAGTGCCAATTTGACGTGACGGAGGTGGATTTTCTGGGCTACAAGTTGTCTGACAAGGGGCTCGCCATGGACAGCGCCAAGGTTCGCGCGGTATTGGATTGGAAGAGTCCACGCAACCGGAAGGAGGTCCAGAGGTTTGTCGGCTTTGCGAACTTCTATCGCAAGTTTATCAAGGGCTTCGCTATGCAGACAGCGGCCATCACAGACACGCTTAGCTCCAAGAAAAAGAAGTTCGTTTGGACAGAGGAGGCGGAGCAGTCCTTTCAGGCACTCAAGCGTCTCTCTTCGCGTCGGAAGAGCAGCTGCTTCACGTCAACCCCAGCAGGCCGATGAGGGTGGAGACAGACGCCTCGGACAGAGCCGTGGGGGCGGTCCTGCTGCAAAAGGACCAGCAGGGGGTGTGGCGACCGGCAGCGTTTTACTCCAGGAAGCTCAGCAAGTCCGAGCAGAACTACACCATCTGGGACAGGGAGTTGCTGGCCATTCATGCAGCGTTCAAAGCGTGGAGGCACTTCCTGATCGGCGCCAAGCACACGGTGCAGGTTTGCACGGACCACAAGAATCTGGAGCACTGGCGCACGGCACAGTTCCTAAACCAGAGGCAGATACGTTGGGCTGAGTTTTTTGCGAACTTCGACTTCCGCATAGAGTATGTCCCGGGGGACACTAACATCATGGCGGACGCCCTCTCCCGTAAGCCACAGTATCTGGAGGACGCAACGCCAGCGGCCGCCATGCACATCTTCGCACCAACAGTATGGGCGTGCGCCGCGGCCACCGTGGACCTGGAGGCGGTGCGACGAGCGTTGCAGGATGACTCCTTCGCGCAAGCAAAGATGGCAGAGGTGCAAAGGGGCACGGCTGCGGCCGACGGTTTCCAGCTACGAGATGGATTGCTCATCCGTAAAGGGGCCATCTACGTGCCGGGAGACGACCTTCGCGCCAAGGTGCTGCAGCAGCTGCACGACGCGCCCACGGCCGGGCACTTTGGCAAGGAGAAGACGGTGGAATTAGTAGCCAGGGATTTCCGGTGGCCTGGAATGAGAGGGGAGGTCGCAGACTACGTGGCGAGGTGTGACACCTGCCAGAGGGCCAAACCAGTGCACAAACCGCCGGCCGGACTGTTGGAACCGCTGCAAACTCCGGTCGAACCTTGGGAAAGGGTGGCCCTGGACTTTGTCACGGATCTGCCCAGCTCGAGGGGCAAGACGGCAGTGCTGGTGGTGGTGGACCTGTTTTCCAAGATGGCGCATTTCATTCCGTGTGCTAAGGTGGCCACGGCGGAGCAAACCGCCAAACTGTTCATAGACCACGTGTTCAAGGTTCACGGTCTGCCACGGTCTATTCTGTCCGATCGGGGGTGGCAGTTCATCTCGAATTTCTGGCAGAAGCTGATGGGCTTCCTGAACGTCAAGATCAACCTGGCGTCGGCGAGACACCCGCAGACCAACGGGCAAGCGGAGCGGGTCAATGCCATCATGCAGCAGTACCTGAGATGTTATGCAAATCAACAGCCTGCGACGTGGGTGGATTACCTGCCGCTTGCCGAGTTCGCCTACAACAACACGAAGCACGTGTCCACGGGGGTCACGCCGTTCTTCGCCAACAACGGGAGGCACCCCAGAACCTTCCCGGGACTGGAAAGAATGGGGGAGGGGGAGCCGCAGACAGCAGATGCGTTCGCGTCGGAGCTGCAGGAAGTCCACGATCAGCTGAGGCGCCACCTGGAGCTGGCCAAGCACGCATACAAGGTACAAGCGGACAAGCACAGAAGGGTTGGCGAAGAGCTCCACGTGGGAGACTGGGTTTGGTTAGCAGCCCACGCAGTGCCGGCCAGGTAGTTGGCCAAGAAGAAACTAGGGCATAAACAACTGGGGCCCTACCAAGTCGAAGAGCAGGTCAACCCGGTAGCTTTCAGACTGGCACTTCCGGAGGGTTCCAGAATGCATCCGGTATTCCACAGATCGGTGCTCACTCCCTACAAGGCACCGCACAGGTTCCAGGAACCCGGAACGGCGCCGAGTCCGGTCAGAGACAGAACAGGGCACGCGGGAGTGGCACAGAAGGAGCGCATCAACGAAGTCACGGAGATTTTGGACTCCAGATGGGGGGAAGAGGGGGTAGAATACTTTCTCGCCAAGGAGGGCACCCCGGCCAGTGCGAACAGCTGGGTGCCGGGCTACGCCTTGGACGAACCTCTCCTCAAAGACGAGTTTCATGCCCTCTTCCCCCATAGACCTATGCCAGCAGACTTTTTCGACGACTGGCTTTTCACGCCCACGCTTTCGGCCAGCACTTTCCGGGGGTTCGACTCGGACGAGGACCCGACACAAGACGTCCGTTCCCCGGAGGGGTCACCCTCGGGATCTGCATCAGAACCCTCGTATTGGTGGGACGATAGACCAGAGGAGCAGTTCCGCAGACGGTGGCTGGAAGGCCCAGGACGAGCAACACCGCCAGGAGGAAGTGAGGGAGAGACGGACATGGACGTTTTCGGGGACGACCCTGGTTTCGAGCACGGCGGCACAGAGATGGAAGCGGAGGTGACCGTTGTCGACGAGAGCAGGGAGGAAGACCCGCGAGACTTCAGATGGAGGCCCGCCACGGGAAGCGACCGATATCCGACGTTCGTCCCTTTGCAACAGCAGCCCCCAGCTCCAGCACCGGAAGGAGGGGAGGGGGGAATGGGGGGCTTCGAGGGGGGGATGGATGTCAGGGGTTTAGGAGCAGAGGCACGGGCAAGGGAGGAAACAGAGAGCGAAGGGGAGGAGGCAGAAGAAAAGATGAGTGATGACGACGACCCGAGATCTCCTAGTCTTTCCAGCGAATCAGAGGATTCACAGAAAGGAGCACCAGTGGCCAGGGCAAGGGGGGAGTCTAGGGGGGCACCCCAGGAAGATAGAGCCAGAGGGGACTCAGGGGGGAGCAGCTGGAAATCGGGACCAGCGTCACCGCCAGGAAGCAGGGAAGAGGAAGGGAGCCAGGGGGGAAGCGCTGGCAGCTCACCACAGGAGGGAGGGCATGAGTCAGGAGTGGCCACACCTCCATCGGGGAGCGAAGAAACGGTTAAGAGGAAAGTGGAAGGTTGGGCGCGCGCGCCAAGTTCAAATGCAGAGGAAGGCGGCGCAGTAAGCAGCCCCGAAAGGGAACCAGGTCCTAAAGCCCGGCGCAAGGAGGCAGGAGGGTCCGGGTCAGCGTCAGAAGAATCCCGGAAGGAAGAAGCCCCGGGGGGTAGAGGGACCCAGAGGAGGACAGTCTGACACTTATGAATACACAGTGGAAGTGAGGAACAGGTTTAAGGATTTAGATTTGCTGGACAGAGTGCCTGAAGAACTATGGGTGGAGGCTCGCAACATTATACAGGAGGCAGCAACTAAAACCATCCCAATGAAAAAGAAATGCAAGAAAGCAAAGTGGCTGTCCAACGAGGCCTTACAAATAGCGGGGGAGAGAAGGCAAGCAAAATGCGAGGGAGATAGTGAAAGATACAGGAAATTGAATGCAGATTTCCAAAGAATAGCAAGGAGAGACAAGAAGGCCTTCTTAAACGAGCAATGCAAAGAAATAGAGGAAAGCAACAGAATGGGAAGAACCAGAGATCTGTTCAAGAAAATCGGAAATATGAAAGGAACATTTCGTACAAAGATTACCATAATAAAGGACAAAAGTGGTAAAGACCTAACTGAAGCAGAAGACATCAAGAAGAGGTGGCAAGAATACACAGAGGAATTATACCAGAAAGATATGGATGTCTCGTACACCCCAGGTAGTGTGGTTGCTGACCTTGAGCCAGACATCCTGGAGAGTGAAGTTAAATGGGCCTTAGAAAGCACTGCAAATAACAAGGCCAGTGGAAGTGATGGTATTCCAGCTGAACTGTTTAAAATTTTAAAAGATGATGCTGTTAAGGTGCTACACTCAATATGCCAGCAAGTTTGGAAAACTCAGGAGTGGCCAGAGGATTGGAGAAGATCAGTCTACATCCCAATCCCAAAGAAAGGCAGTGCCAAAGAATGCTCCAACTACCGCACAATTTCACTCATTTCACATGCTAGCAAGGTTATGCTTAAAATTCTACAAGGAAGGCTCAAGCAGCATGTGGACCGAGAACTCCCAGAAGTGCAAGCTGGATTTAGAAGAGGCAGAGGAACCAGAGACCAAATTGCAAACATGCGCTGGATTATGGAGAAAGCTAGAGAGTTCCAGAAAGACATCTACTGCTGCTTCATTGACTATGCAAAAGCCTTTGACTGTGTTGACCACAGCAAACTATGGCAAGCTCTTAAAGAAATGGGAGTGCCTGATCACCTCATCTGTCTCCTGAGAAATCTCTATGTGGGACAAGAAGCTACAGTTAGAACTGGATATGGAACAACTGATTGGTTCCAACTTAACTTAACTTAACTTATCAAACCTTTATTAGGCATTGTGCAAATAAAACCATAAAAGAGGAAATAACATATAAAAGCTTTGAGTTCCAAATTGGGAAAGGAGTACGGCAAGGCTGTATATTGTCTCCCTGCTTATTTAACTTATATGCAGAATTCATCATGCGAAAGGCTGGGCTGGATGAATCCCAAGCCGGAATTAAGATTGCCGGAAGAAATATCAACAACCTCAGATATGCAGATGACACAACCTTGATGGCAGAAAGTGAAGAGGAATTAAAGAACCTTTTAATGAGGGTGAAAGAGGAGAGCGCAAAATATGGTCTGAATCTCAACATCAAAAAAACGAAGATCATGGCCACTGGGCCCATCACCTCCTGGCAAATAGAAGGGGAAGAAATGGAGGCAGTGAGAGATTTTACTTTCTTGGGCTCCATGATCAGTGCAGATGGTGACAGCAGTCACGAAATTAAAAGACGCCTGCTCCTTGGGAGAAAGGCGATGGCAAACCTAGACAACATCTTAAAAAGCAGAGACATCACCTTGCCAACAAAGGTCCGTATAGTAAAAGCCATGGTTTTCCCAGTAGTGATGTATGGAAGTGAGAGCTGGACCATTAAGAAGGCTGATCGCCGAAGAATTGATGCTTTTGAATTATGGTGCTGGAGGAGACTCTTGAGAGTCCCATGGACTGCAAGAAGATCAAACCTCTCCATTCTGAAGGAAATCAGCCCTGAGCGCTCACTGGAAGGACAGATCGTGAAGCTGAGGCTCCAATACTTTGGCCACCTCATGAGAAGAGAAGACTCCCTGGAAAAGACCCTGATGTTGGGAAAGATGGAGGGCACAAGGAGAAGGGGACGACAGAGAATGAGATGGTTGGATGGTGTTCTTGAAGCTACCAGCATGAGTTTGATCAAACTGCGGGAGGCAGTGGAGGACAGGAGTGCCTGGCGTGCTCTGGTCCATGGGGTCACAATACTAGGAACATTATTGACATTTTGGAACTTTTGCAAACCAACATTAATACTAAAGCAGTGTTAATTTTCATTGATGCGGAGAAGGCCTTTGACAACATTTCTTGGAAGTTTATGAAGAAAAATTTGGAAGGGATGGGAGTGGGACGGGGGTTTGAAAATGGCATAGAAGCAATTTATTCAGAACAAAAAGCTAAATTGATAGTGAATAATGTGGTGACAGAAGAGTTTAAAATTGAAAAAGGAACACGACAAGGGTGCCCTCTTTCTCCCCTCTTATTTATTTCAGTCCTGGAGGTGCTTTTGAATATGATTAGGGAGGACCGGTTGGTGCAAGGAGTACAGGTCGGAGTGAAGCAATATAAACTGAAAGCTTTTGCAGATGACTTGGTTTTAACACTACAGGAGCCAGAACCCAGTACAAAAAGAGTTTTAGAACTGATTCATGTGTTTGGTCGGGTGGCGGGATTTAAGTTGAACAAGCAAAAAACTAAAGTTTTGGGGGAAAACTTGACACCTCTAGAAACAGAGGGGTTTCAGAAGGAAACAGAATTAAATGTGGTTTAAAAAGTGAAATACCTAGGGGTCAATTTGTCTTCCAAAAATTTGAATTTATTTAAAGATAATTATGAAAAATGTTGGTCAGAAGTTAAAAAGGATTTAAATTTAGATTTAGATTTAGATTTAGATTTAGATTTAGATAAATTTATTGTCATTGTCCGTATATACACAGTATACACAACAACGAAAATCAAACACCCACCCAAAGACCGGGTTCACATATACATTTGCACGTATCTCCGAACTCTCATCCTATTTAGACATAATCTATAAAACATAACATAATCCAGAATATAGCATGACCTATTAAAAACATAACATAACCTAAAACCTATCTCATTCCTTCCACTCCCTACTTACTAAACCTTGCAACTGGCCCTGAGATCATTATTTAGTGCAATCAGAGCTCTTGGATAGAAACTATTCAGAAGGCGTGTGGTTCGTGTTTTCATTGTCCTATATCTTCTGCCCGAAGGCAATAGTTCAAAGAAGTTGTGAGCAGGGTGGGTGGGATCTCTCAGAATATTATGTGACTTCTTCAAGATGCGAGACGTGAAGATCTCATCCAGGGTTGGTAGTCGGAGCCCAATAACGTTCTGGGCAATTTTAATTGTTCGCTGTAAAGCTTTTTTATCCGTTTCAGAGCTGCTCCCATACCACGATAATATACTATAGGTTAGGACACTCTCGATGGTACTATGATAATAGGACAGGAGTAGGTGCTGGGATAGATTCAGTCCCCTGAGCATTCTCAGGAAATACAACCTCCCCTGCACCTTCCTCACAACCATATTAACATTTGCAGTCCATGAGAGGTCCTCCGAGATATAAATGCCCAGGTATTTAAAACTACCAACCCTCTCCACTTCCTCGCCATTTATGTGCAATGGTAACAATACATTTTTCTTTCTCCTAAAGTCAATTATGAGTTCTTTGGTTTTTTTGGTGTTAAGCATAAGATTATTTTCTTTACACCATTGAATTAACCCCTGTACTTCTTTCCTATAAGCAGTCTCATCGTTCTCACTGATGAGCCCCACCACTGTTGTATCATCCGCAAATTTGATGATTGTGTTGGACTTATACAGTGGGGTGCAATCAAATGTGTACAGAGAATAGAGAAAGGGACTTAGCACGCATCCCTGAGGGGCTCCTGTGCTTAATACTAGAGTAGAAGAATAGTAAGGTCCCATTCTCACTGTCTGCGGCCTATCAGTCAGGAAATTCCTTACCCACAGACAGATCTTCTGATGTATACCCAAGTTGGTCATTTTAAGAAATAACCTGTCTGGCAGAATTGTATTGAAGGCAGAACTGTAGTCCACAAACAACAGCCTTGCGTAGGTTCCCTGTCGTTCTAGATGACTCAAACTTGGTCAAGATTGAAACTTTCCTTGTTCGGTCGAATTGCAGCTATAAAGATGAATGTATTGCCAAAGATGTTGTTTTTGTTTCAAACCCTACAGATTGTGGACAGAGTGGAATGTTTTGGCAAATGGCAGAAGGATATCTCAATGTTTGTTTGGCAGGGCAAAAAGCCCCGAATAAAGTTTAAAATACTAACTGATGCAAAAGAAAGAGGGGGGTTTGCCCTGCCAGACTTAAGGTTATATTACGAAGCTGCAGCCTTCTGCTGGGTGAAAGATTGGTTACTTTTAGAGAACACTGATGTCCTAGATCTGGAAGGGTTTAATAACTCGTTAGGATGGCATGCATATTTGTGGTACGACAAGGTAAGGACTCACAAAATGTTCAAAAACCATATTGTCAGAAAAGCAATATTTATGGTCTGGACAAAATATAAAGACTTATTAGAAGGTAAGACCCCGAGGTGGTTATCACCAGTGGAGGCTAAGGCCCGAAAAAAACCCAATATGGAGGCCGGCTGGCTGAAATATGGGGAAATAATAGAAAAAAATTGGAGACAATTGGAGGTTGCAGAGCTATGAAAAACTAAAGAACAAGGTGCAAGACTGGTTTCATTATGCTCAAATTCAAGAGGTTTTTAAGTTGGATAAAAAAACTGGATTCCAGGTGGAAAAATTGAAACTAGAGACAGAACTGTTAGAACCAAAGACTAAGGTACTTTCGAGAATGTATAACTTGCTGCTTAAATGGAACACTCAGGATGAGACAGTCAAATCAGCCATGATAAAATGGGCTCAAGACATTGGGTACAATATTATGTTTGAAGACTGGGAAAGGTTATGGACCACTGGTATGAAATTTACGGCATGTAATGCCTTGAAAGAAAATATTATGAAAATGATATACAAGTGGTACATGACCCCAGTCAAGCTTGCTAAGATATATCATCTGTCTGATAATAAATGTTGGAAATGTAAGGAGGCTGAAGGGACATTCTTTCACCTCTGGTGGACTTGTCCAAAAGTGAAGGCCTTCTGGGAAATGATCTATAATGAGTTAAAAAAGGTGTTTAAGTACACCTTCCCCAAGAAACCAGAGGCCTTCCTCCTGGGCATTGTCGGCCAGAAAGTGTTAAAGAAGGATAGAACTTTTTTTTATGTACGCAACTACAGCAGCAAGAATTCTCATCGCAAAACACTGGAAGACACAAGATTTACCCACACTGGAAGAGTGGCAGACGCAATTGATGGACTATATGGAACTGGCCGAAATGACTGGCAGGATCCGAGATTTGGGAGAAGAAGCAATGGAGGAGGATTGGAAAAAATTTAAAGATTACTTACAAAAATTTTATAAGTTATATGAATGTTAAGAATTCGCATGATTTGCAAAATCTAGCTCCAGCAATAAGATTTAATGGTATGGGAAATTAAGTTATATCAATGAAAGGACTAAGGTTAAAACAATATTACATATGTCTTTAGAGTAAATTGATAATAAGTATTTTAAACTTAAAATATAATTATTTGAAAGAACAAAAGAACGCACGAAACAAGGTTATAATTTGCTGATATTTTTATTGTAAAGAACGCACGGTGTGGGAGACGTGGGGAAGTCCGGTTGGTTATGGGAAAAGGTTTTGAAAGGATGATTTTCTTCTTTTTTCTTTTCTCTTTTCTGTTATTTCTTTGTATATCCGACTTTGTATCTTTATCTGGAAAAAACATAATAAAAAATATTTTTTTAAAAAAAGGAAAACCCATAGTTTTTTATCTTTGTGGAGTCCAAAAAGGCGTCTTTTTCATAGATCCATTCCCGAACTTTATCAGGGCTCCACAATTTGAGGGTATTAAACTCAGGTAGATTGTATCTGGATAGGATATCTAGTAGGTTTTTACGCCAAGTAGTATTATTTTGTAATGATACAAAGGCTTGTTTAGCCAATAAGGTGTTCGGGGCATCTATGAGGTTGGTGAAAAAACGCAGGAATCTTAAGTGGGCCCTGGCAGACACAGAAGGTAATCCTACTTCCACTCTTAGGAGAGCTGCCGGAGTACTCTGAGGGAGGCCTAGAATTCTTCTGAGGTAAAAATTTTGGAAGATTTCAAGCCGTTCTAACAGCTTCTGATTCCATCCCCAGAGTTCTACTCCATATAGCATCTGGGGAATCACTTTTCCAACAAAAGCTTTTAGTGCCGGGATCACCAGTTGCCCTCCCCTCGAATAAAAAAAGCTGAGCAGAGCACCGATTGTCCTACGTGTTAGAAGGGCTACAGTCTTACACTTACAAAACACTTACAAAACAAATTAATCCTTCCGTATCTTACATTTCATTTCCTTGCTTTCCTGACCTCCTCTCACCTCCCTTTTTTGTATTCCAGTTCAATTGGTTAATTCAGCAATTCGTTTCCCTCTTTGTTTTTGTCTTAGTCCTTTAACTTAATATATTATAGCTTTAGATTCTCATCTGTTTAACCGTCCATTTTTACATACACCTTTATGACATTGCTGCTAAAACCACTTAACTTCATTCTGACATCATTCTAACATTCATTAATTTTACAATATTTCTGTAAGTAGTTGTCAGGAAACTGCCATCGGAAGGAAGGGAGGTGGAAGGGCTCACACAGGTTGGGAGAGACTCAGCAGCTGAAGAGGGAACCAGCAGGGGGAGAGGAGGTGAGCCGAGGGAAAGTGAGCAGGAGGGATGGCTCAGAGACACTTCCAGCGAAAACAGTGGGGAGGTTTCAGGACCTCCTGTAGGGACACCCACTCCTCGCCGGAAACTGTCACGCAGAGAGTCCAGAAGACGTGTTTCCGTTAAGGAGCTTTTATGTTGGAAGAGATTCCGAAAGCAACCACTGTCGGAATCTGCCAGCGACTGACGGAGCCATGCTTAAGGGGCTCCGTTACAGACAGAGGTTTGCGAACTTGACCAAACTCTGAGGGACTTGGATTTTACGCACAAGCAGCTCATCATCCCATCACAGCATTCCGACAGTCCCTGTAAGCAGCTTGTGCAGGAGAAGGCATCATGAGCAACCCAGCCGGAATCGGAGAAGCAGGAGCTGGAGCGGGTCCAAGCCTGGAAGAAAGGTACCGGGCGTTGGAGGTCCAGCTAGCGCTGCAGACGGCGAGGCTCGAGGAGAGGAGGGCTCAAGATGCAGAGAAGGGGAAAACCACCCCGCTCGCCAGAAAGGTGCCAGGATTGGTGCAGAAGTTTGGGGGGGAGCCCAAGGACTATCATGCCTTTAGGACGGAGATGCAATATGCCCTTAATCTGCAGTTTGATGACTTTCCCGACGAGGAATCGCGGGTGGCATTTGTGATTGGGCATCTCGAAAAGGGGGCGAAAGACTGGGTGAGGCCCCTGATGGCAACGAATAATGACATCCTGAAGGACACGAGGAAGTTTTTTCGTGCCATGGACCTGATGTTTTCCAGCGATATTGAGCAGGGAGTGGTACACAGACAGTTAATGGCGTGTAAACAGGGGAGCCGATCTGTTCGTGAGTACTGGACTGAGTTTACCATGTTGATCCATAAATTGGGGTGGGACCTATCGGCGGAACCCATTCAAATGCTCTTTGAAGAAGGGCTTTCTTCGCCGGTAAAGGATGAACTTTCCCAGGCGCCCAGGGCGGAGTCTATGGACCAGCTGACCAAATCAGTGCTGACCATAGGAGCGCGCCAAGAGGCGAGAGCCTTGGAGAGGCGGGAAGGGAAGGGGGAACGTTGGAGGGAGCTTCGCATTCCAGAGATTCCAGAGCCACAGTTCCCGCCGGGAGAGCCGATGGAAATTGGAAGAGCGCGCGCGCGCGCAGTTTCAAAGCCCAGTGAAGAGCGGAAGAAGGAGGGGAAGGGCGCCAAGAAATGTTATCTCTGCCAACAGCCAGGTCACTTTGCCAGAGTCTGCCCCCAAAGAAAGGAATGGCAAGGAATGGCGGGAGCTGTTGGGGAGAGGGGGGAAAAGGTCCAGGAGCAAGTAAAAGCCAACGCCTGGCTGCCACCGTCGGGGCACAGCAGCCAGGCCAAAGAGCAGTGAAAGTGCCCACGCTGGAACCTCCTAAACCCGCCCTAGTGATAGAGGTGTTACTAGAGCTGCCAAACGGACACCCACTAAAGATAAAGGCGCTATTGGACTCAGGCAGCTCCTGCAATTTCATGAGTAAGGAGTTTGCTGCTGAACACCAGATACAGACTAACCCTTTAAGTAACCCTTTGCAGGTGACCACGATCGATGGAAGGGAGCTGCTAGGAGGAGAAGTCAGCCAGCAGACCGTCCCAATGATAATGAGGGTAGCAAGACACACTGAACTAATAGCGTTTAATGTGGCTACCTTGGGAGGAGCTCCCATTATTTTGGAGATGAGCTGGCTAGCGTTACATGATCCGCTAGTGGGCTGGCATCAGAGAGTGGTCTCCTTTGGGTCAGCACATTGTCTAGAACACTGCAAAGAGGGGGAGGCTCAAGGAGGGGCCAGAGCCACTCTAGCAGGGACGGAAGTAACGGAGAAGGGGAAGGTGCCCCGACAATACGCCGACCTGAGCAACGTCTTCAGCGAGAGGGAAGCAGACAAACTACCCCCGCATAGACCCTTTGACTGTCAAATCAATTTGCTCCCTGGGGCACAGCTCCCTGTAGGCAAGCTGTACGCCATGTCAGACAGAGAGATGCAGGAGCTAAGGGAGTTCATTGACAAGAACCTGAAGAGAGGGTTCATCAGAGAGTCCAGGGCAGTGGGTGGCAGCCCAGTGTTTTTTGTGGATAAAAAAAACACGGACAAACCTAGGCTTGTAGTGGACTTCCGGGCCTTAAATGCAGTGTCAGAACCAGTGACTTTCCCGATGCCCAGAATTGATGACATTTTGACAAGGGTCAGGAAGGGAAAGATTTTTACTAAACTGGACCTGAGGGGGGCGTACAACCTGATACGAATAAGGAAGGGGGATGAATGGAAAACCACCATGTTCACCCCTTTAGGGGCATTTGAATATTTAGTTATGCCTTTCGGCCTACAAGCAGGCTCCGCGTGCTTTCAATCGTTTATGAACCACTTCCTGGGGCCTTTGCTTTACAAGAATTGTGTGGCCTTCTTAGATGACGTGTTAGTATATTCAGAGAATGAGGAGCAGCATGTGAAAGACGTCAGGGAAGTGTTGGGCAGACTGCAAGCCAATCAGCTGTGGGTGAAGCTAGAGAAGTGTCAGTTTCATACCAAGGAGGTGGAATTCCTGGGGTACCGCTTGTCGGACAAGGGATTGGCTATGGATCCTGGCAAGGTCCAAGCGGTACTGGAATGGAAAACACCGAAAACAAAGAAGGATGTGCAAAGATTTCTTGGATTTGGAAACTTCTATCGGAAGTTCATCAGAAATTTTGCCCACTTGACGGCTCCCATTACGGACTGTCTCAGCAGTAAGAGGAAATTCGTTTGGACGGCGGAGGCGGAGCGAGCTTTTGAGGAACTGAAAAGGGCGTTCGCTTCGGAAGAACAGCTCCTGCATGTGGATTTACAAAAACCGATGCGAGTGGAAACGGACGCATCAGACCGGGCGGTGGGGGCGGTGCTTCTGCAGCCTGGGAAGGAGAAGTCGGAGTGGAGACCGTGTGCCTTTTTCTCGCGAAAGCTGAACAAGTCTGAGAGGAACTACACGGTGTATGACCGAGAACTACTAGCCATTCATGAAGCGTTCGGGAGATGGAGGCATTTATTAAGTGGGGCACAACATAAGGTGCAAGTGTGCACTGACCACAAGAACCTATAGTATTGGAGAACGGCACGAGTGCTCAACCAACGGCAAGTGAGATGGGCCCAGGAGTTCTCCAAATTCCACTTTGAAATTTGCTATGTGCCAGGTCCAGAAAACGTTAGGGCGGACGCTCTCTCACGCAAACCTGAATATTTGGAAGGGGAGGGGGCACCCGAAGAGAGACATGTCATCCCAGAGGACCGCTGGGTGTGTGGGGCGGCATTGGTGGGGCAAAGAGAACTGGTAGAGGAAACAGAGAATGATGAATACGTCCAGAATAAGCTCAGAGGTCTTAGGAGTGAGGGGGAGGAACCAGGGGGTTTCGAGGAAAGAAACGGAGCATTGTATTACAAAGGGGCACTGTATATACCCGAAGGAGAGTTAAGGGGGAGGGTACTCAAGCAGTTGCACGACAGCCCCACGGCGGGGCATTTTGGACAACACAAAACCATGTGGTTGGTCACCAGGGAATTTTGGTGGCCTAAGGTGAGGGAAGATGTACGGGAGTATGTAAGAGGGTGTGAGCAATGCCAGCGAGCCAAAGGGGAGAGGCGGGCACCGGCGGGGCTATTAGAACCCTTACCAACCCCAGAACGACCTTGGGAGGCAGTGTCGATAGATTTTATGACTGATCTGCCGAAGTCCAAGGGGAAAACAGCCATCATGGTCGTGGTAGACCTACTAACAAAGATGTGCCACTTTGTAGCCTGCTTGCATGCAGTCACGGCGGAAGAGACAGCGAAATTATTTGTAGAACACATTTTTAGGTTGCATGGGGTCCCATTGAGGGTGGACTCAGACAGAGGAAAACAATTTACTTCCAGGTTCTGGAGGAAGCTCATGAGCTTACTGCAGGTGGAGGTCAACTTTTCGACTGCCCGGCACCCTGAAACCAACGGGCAGGCGGAAAGAGCAAACGGTATCCTCCAGCAATACCTGAGGTGTTATGTCAATGACAGAGAGAATGACTGGGTAGAGAAGTTGGCGCTGGCGGAATTTGCCTACGACAATGGAGAATGTGTCCACAGGGATGAGCCCCTTCTTGGCTAACTATGGGTGTCATCCCAGGGCATTCCCAGGGGGAGGAGGGGAGAGATGGAGCGTCCCGGCAGCCGAGCATTTTGTAGAAGAAATGGAAGCAATCCATCGTCAGCTCCAATTCAACTTAGAAAGGGCCAAGGAAGAATACAAGAGGCAGGCAGACAAGAACCGAAGGGAAGGTGAAACTATAAGGGTGGGAGATCAGGTGTGGCTGTCAACCCAAGGGTTGCCGTTCAAAGGGGGTTGTAAGAAATTAAGACCCAGGAGATTGGGTCCCTTTGAGGTCATTCAACAAGTCAACCCAGTGGCTTTCAGGCTCCGGTTACCCAACCACATGAAACTGCACCCAGTATTTCACAGGTCGTTACTGTCACCGTATGAGGGGGGACGAGAAGGGATGTCCACACGGGGACCGGTCATAGAAGAAAGGGAATGCAGCAGCCATGTGGCAGAAATCCTTGACGCCAGGTGGAAGGGGGATCAGGTGGAGTATTTGGTAGCGTGGGAAGGAGAACCGGAGTCAGAAAACACTTGGGTAATGGCAGAAGATATCAATGACGAGGTATTGGTAGAAACGTTCCATCAAAGGTTTCCAAGGAAACCTCAGCCTGTGGAGAGGTTCTGGAGGGAATACTTTGGGACCACCGATGAGGAGGAGGAGTTGGAAGGATTCCAGGACTCGGAAGGGGAAGGGGAAATGGACTCTGAGGAGGAGGAGTACTTCGAGACCAGGAACCGCAACAGGTGGAGAGAAATGTTCGAGACGTCGGAAGATGAAGGAAGTTCTTTCCGGGGTTTTGCCTCCTCACCGCCCATAGAGGAGGGGGCGGGAGGGGGTGAAGGGGGCCCTGGAGGGGAGGTGGATGTCAGGGAACTGCCATCGGAAGGAAGGGAGGTGGAAGGGCTCACACAGGTTGGTAGAGACTCAGCAGCTGAAGAGGGAACCAGCAGGGGGAGAGGAGGTGAGCCGAGGGAAAGTGAGCAGGAGGGATGGCTCAGAGACACTTCCAGCGAAAACAGTGGGGAGGTTTCAGGACTCCTCGCCAGAAACTGTCACGCAGAGAGTCCAGAAGACGTGTTTCCGTTAAGGAGCTTTTATGTTGGAAGAGATTCCGAAAGCAACCACTGTCGGAATCTGCCAGCGACTGACGGAGCCATGCTTAAGGGGCTCCGTTACAGACAGAGGTTTGCGAACTTGACCAAACTCTGAGGGACTTGGATTTTACGCACAAGCAGCTCATCATCCCATCACAGTAGTCTTTAAATTTCTTCCAATCTTCTTCCACCGACTCTTCTCCCTGGTCTTGGATTCTGCCAGTCATTTCCGCCAATTCCATGTAGTCCATCACCTTCATCTGCCATTATTCCAGAGTGGGTAGATCTTGTGTCTTCCAATACTTTGCAATAAGTATTCTTGCTGCTGTTGTAGCATACATAAGTAAAATTCTGTCCTTCTTTGGCACCACTTGTCCGACCATGCCCAGGAGAAAGGCCTCTGGTTTCTTCAGAAAGGTATATTTAAATACCCTTTTCATTTCATTATAAATCATCCCCCAGAAAGCCTTAATCCTTGGGCACGTCCACCAAAGGTGAAAGAATGTACCTTCAGTTTCTTTACATTTCCAACATTTATTGCCGGGCAAATGATAGATTTTTGCAAGCTTGACTGGTGTCATGTACCACCTGTATATCATTTTCATAATATTCTCTCTTAAGGCATTACATGCCGTAAACTGCTATAATGGGTTTGAGTTACTCGTGCGTAAATTGTCCCCGTTAGGGGCCTTAATTGCCTTGGTTAAACCGTCCTGACTGCACAGCCCATCTCAGCGTGGCTGCCTCAGTCGCTAGCAGAATCTGTCTGTGGGCGTTTCTTAAACCTTTTCCAGCATAAAAGCTGTTTGACTCCCAGTCGTCTCTGCCTCTCACTGCGTGGGAGTCTTCTGCGCAGGGAGGGCGTGGGTAGTGGAGGACCAGTGCTCTCCTCACTTATGTCCAGGGAAGAATGGCTCTCCCTCCGCTTCCCCCATTTGCCCTCCTTGATCCCTGGTGTTACGCCGATTTCCTTCCTCCTCTACCAAGCTGTGTCTCCCCCTGGTGCTGGTACCTTCTCCTGCAGAATCGGGGAGCCTCTCCTTCGCCTTTCTCTCTGATGTCAGTTCCCCGACAACTTCATACCCTGTGGTCCATAACTGTTCCCAGTCAGCCATCATAATGTTATGTCCAACATCTTGTGCCCATTTAATCATCACAGATTTCACCGTTTCATCCTGAGTATTCCATTTCAGCAGCAAGTTATACATTCTTGACAAATTCTTAACTTTGGGGTCCAACAATTCTGTTTCTAATTTTGATTTTTCCACCTGGAAACCTAGTTTTTTGTCCAAATTATATGCCTCCATTATTTGATAATAATGAAGCCAGTCTCGCACTCTATTTTTTAGTTTTTCAAAACTCTGCAATTTTAATCTATCTCCCTCTTGCTCCAGAATTTCCCAATACTTCGGCCATTTGGCCTCCATATTGAGTTTTTTCTGTGCCTTTGCTTCCATTGGTGACAGCCATCTTGGGGTTTTATTTTCTAACAAATCCTTATATCTTATCCAGACATTAAACAGTGCTTTTCTGACAATATGGTTTTTGAACGCTTTGTGTGCTTTAACCTTATCATACCACAGATATGCATGCCAACCAAATACGTTGTTGAAACCTTCCAAATCCAACACATCAGTGCTTTCAAGCAGCATCCATTCTCTCAGCCAACAAAAAGTGGCTGATTCGTAATAAAGTTTAAGGTCTGGCAGGGCAAATCCACCTCTTTCTTTAGCATCTGTTAATATCTTAAATTATATTCGAGGCTTCTTGCCCTGCCAGACAAATCTAGAGATATCTCTTTGCCACTTCTTGAAACATAAAGTTTAAAGTCTGGCAGGGCAAATCCAATTTTTCAATTCATTATCAATCTTTTCCCAGAAGTCCTTCACCTTGGAGCAGGTCCACCACATATGAAAAAATGTTCCTTCCTTTTCTTTACATTTCCAACATGTATTATCACAATTATGATACATCTTTGCTAATTTTACAGGAGTCAAATACCATCTATACATCATTTTCATAATATTTTCCTTTAACAAAGTACATGCGGTGAACTTCACCCCTTTCTTCCACAATCTTTCCCAGTCCTCAAACATTATGTTATGTCCTAAATCTCTTGCCCAATCTATCATCACCGATTTAACTTGTTCATCTTTCGTATGCCAGTCCAGCAAAAGCTTGTACATTTTAGATAAGTTTTTACCTTCAGTATCTATCAACTCCATCTCCAACTTAGATTTTTCCAAGGCAAAACCGTTTTTCTTATCCAATTTATACAATTCATTAATCTGGTGGTAATGTAGCCAATTTAGCTTATCTTTAATTTGCTCAAATGGTCTTAATTTATAACCTTCCTCTTCCTCTATTAATAAGTCATAATATCTCAACCATTTGGTATCCATATTTAATTTTTTCTGGGCCTTTGCCTCCATTGGTGAAAGCCATCTGAGCGTCTTTCTTTCTAAAAGGTCTTTGTATTTTATCCAAACATTATACAACGATTTCCTAATTATATGATTTTTAAATGCTTTATGGGCTTTTACTTTATCATACCACAAATATGCATGCCAACCAAATACATTATCAAATCCCTCTAAATCTAGTAAATCTGTATCTTCTAATTTCATCCATTCTTTAATCCAACAAAGTGCGGCAGCTTCAAAATAGATTTTTAAGTCTGGCAGAGAGAATCCCCCTCTTTCTTTGGAATCCGTAAGTAATTTGTATTTAATTCTGGGTTTCCTCCCCTGCCAGATAAATCTAGAAAGAGCTTTCTGCCATTCTTTAAAACATTTCACATTGTCTATAATTGGGAGGGCTTGAAACAAAAAAAGCATCTTTGGCAGCACATTCATCTTAATCACAGAAATCCGGCCCATTAATGACAATTTTAAGTTAGACCACACCTCTAAATCTCTTTTAATTTCATTCCATATTTTCTCATAGTTATCCTTATACAAATTCAATTTTTTCCCAGACAGGTTCACCCCCAAATATTTAACTTTTTTCACAAAATCTAGGCCCGTTTTTTCTTGTAATATTTTCCTTTCTTCATTATCCAGATTTTTCTCTATTACTTTGGTCTTGCTCTTGTTTAATTTAAATCCTGCTACCTGACCAAACTCATGTATTACCTCCAGTGCTTTAACTGCACTGGAGTCTGGATCTTGTAATGTCAAAACTAAATCATCAGCAAAGGCTTTTAATTTGTATTGTTTCGAACCTACTGTAATACCTTTAACTTGTTCATCTTTTCTAATCATACTTAGCAAGACCTCCAGAACTGAGATAAACAGCAGAGGGGACAGTGGAAACCCTTGCCTGATTCCCTTCTCAATTCTAATTTCCTCTGAAACCACATTATTTACAATAATTTTAGCTTTTTGTTCTTGATAGATCGCTTTAATACCATTTATAAAATCATGACCTATCCCCATACTCTCTAAGTTATGTAACATAAAACTCCAAGAAACATTGTCAAAGGCTTTCTCAGTATCACTAAACATTAACATTTCTTTACAACTCTTTCTTGCTTCTAACTTTTCCAAAATATCCACAACATTTCTAATATTGTCTTTCATATGTCTTCCAGGCAGAAATCCTACCTGGTCTTTATGAATATACTCAGATAAAACCTTTTTTAGCCTATTAGCCAGTATATTTGCAAAAATTTTATAATCCACATTGAGTAGGGAGATTGGTCTGTAGTTTTTTACGTTGGATCTATCCTGACCCTGTTTAGGAATCAGAGTAATGTAAGCTTGTTTCCAGGTTTCAGGTGCTCTCCCCCCCCCCCGTAAAATTGAATTAGATATTTCTACCAGAGGTTGTATAAGCCAATCTTTCACTGTCTTATAATATTTCGCTGATAGACCATCAGGTCCTGGTGTCTTGCCAAGTTGCATTGAATTTATTGCATGTTCCACTTCCTGACTTGTAATTACACCATTTAGTAGGTTCTTTTTATCTTTCAGAATCCATTGCAGTCCGTTGTTCTTTATAAATTGCTCGATTTCCCCCAGATCTTCTTTTTCTTTTTTATACAGTTGTTTATAATATTTATAAAAACATTTTCTAATGTCTGCAGGTTTCTCTACCGATTTTCCTTCTGTAACAATGTTTGTAATAGTACTTTGTTTTTGTCTCTTTTTTAATTGCCAGGCTAAGTTTCCCACATTTATTTGCAGATTCAAAATTTCTTTGTCTCATCCTTCTTATCTTCCATTCAATTTCTTGGTTTACTAACTGTGAATATTGAACCTGTAAGGCTTTAATTTCTTTTTGGATCTGCAAATTCTTTGGGTTTCCTCTAAGCTTCTTCTCTTTGTCTTTCAGTTGTTCTATAATTTTGTCTTTTGTCTCATTGTGTGACTTTCTCCTAATTGTGTTTTGTTGTATCAGAAACCCTCTCATTACCGATTTGCTGGCCTCCCAAATCACCCTTATCTCCATTCCTTGAGTCATATTAAGTTCAAAATAATCCTTTAGGGTTTTTTGGGCCTTATTTACAATTGATGAATTTCTCAACAAATCGTCATTCATTCGCCATCTGAAGGGACCCTGAACAAACATTTTCAAGTCCATAGAAACTGCATTATGATCCGAGCAGGTTTTAGGGCAAATTTCTGTTTTTGCCACTTTAGGAACCAAGTCTCTGGATATCCATATAGAGTCTATTCGCGAAAATACTTGGTGTGCATCTGGAAAAAAAAGTGAAGTCTCTTTCCATTGGATTTCTAATTCTCCATATATCTGACAGATCAAATTTTTCAGTTAGATCAAAGAAAGTATTCGGTAATCTGCCAGAGTTCGTAACCTTTGACCTCTGAGTTCTGTCCATCAAGGTAGATGCAACTCCATTCAAATCCCCCATCAAAATTGTCAGGGAACTGCCATCAGAGGCACGGGAGAAGGAAAGGGTCTCAGATTCTGCAGGGGAAGGTCCAAGCGCTAGAGGGAGACTCAGCCGGGAAGAAGGGGAAGAGAATGAGTGTAACATCAGGGAGAGCAACGGGACAGGGAGGTGCAGGGGCTCCAAGACTCTTCGTTGGAAGTTAGCGAGGAGAGCCCAAGCACCCCGCTGCCCACACCCACCCTGCGCAGGAGACTCCCGCGCAGTGAGAGGCGGAAACGATTGGGCGTCAAACAACTCTTATGTTGGCAACGCTTTAAGAAACACCCACAGACAGATTCTACGAGTGACTAAGGGCAGCCACGCTAAGATGGGCTGCGCAGTCCGGAGGGTTTAACCAGGCAATCCGACGCTCAAACGGAGCAGGATTACGCACGAGTAACTCCCAACCACTACAAAAATAATTTTATAATCCAAGTATTCCAGCAGACTTGCTTCCAGGTTCTTAAAAAATTCCGCTTTGCCATCATTAGGTGCATAGATTCCTAATACCAAAAATTTCTCGCCTTGTGCTGAAATTTCAACTGCAATATATCTTCCTTCCTCATCTTTGAAAGCAAATTTTGGATTCCATTTATCTTTGATGTAGAAAACCACTCCTCTTTTTTTGACTTTGTCAGAAGAAATAAATTATTGACCCAATCTTTTATTTATTAATTTTTGTGTGTGTAATCTTGTAATGTGGGTTTCCTGTAGACAAATTATGTCCAAATTTTGTTTCTCCAAAATATGATAAATTTCTCTCCTTTTTTGTGGCAAGTTCATGTCATGAACATTCCATGAATAAATTCTCAACGCCATATTATCTATTTACGAGAAGGCTGCCTCCGCCCCCTTCTTCCTCCTCCTCCTCCTCCTCCTCCTCCTCCTCCTCTTCTTCTTCTTCTTCCTCTTGTTCCCCTTCTTCTTCCTTTTCCTCTTCTTCTTCTTCCCCTTCTTCCTCTTCTTTGTTTAATTAATTTAGGAAGCCACCCAGGGGGTGGGGGAGCTGCGCAGCTTTGCCAGCCGCCTCCCCTTCCCCTGCATGCCTGCCGGCTGCGTCCTGCCAACCATAAGTTTGGCGGGCACACAGCTTCCCTCCCAAGCCTCTGCGGAGATCACTCTCCTGCAGCGACCTGTTGCGCTCTTGTTGCGCTCCCTTTCCAGGGCAGCTTTATTTATTTCATGTCTGAAAGGAGTCCTCTGTGCGTGGCAAAGGCTTGTTGCTGGGACAATAGGAGGCTGCCTTATACTGAGTCCCACTATGGCCCTATCTAGCTCAGTCTTGTCCACAATGGATGGCAAAAACTCTCCAGGGTTTCAGACAGAGGACATTCTATCTGGAGATACAACAGATTGAACCGGAGAGCTTCTGCATGTAAGCAGCTGCTTTACCACTAAGCTATGGCCCTTCTCCCATTGCTTCTGCCCTGAATGAACTGCAAGCCTGTCCTCCAGTCCTCCCAAAACTCTCTTTTGTGGCTACACTCTGCAGGAGGTCATTGGTTGCAGAAGTTGAGCTGTCTACACAAGTGACTGAATCCGTGAGAAGGCTGATCTGTAATGAAACGCTGACTTTCAGGCATCTCTTGAAGACCTTTTTTATGCCAACAGCTCTGTGCTATCATTTAAACATTTCTTGAGCACCCAGACATTTGAATTCTTTGGACTGATTTTAATGTCCACCCTCCACCCGCTTTTGTACATTGCTGTATTTTATGACATGCCCTAGCTTCTGAGAAGCCTTTCGCTCAAACCAGTTAGACATGACATGAATTAGTCGTTTTATCCACCCGGCATGTATGGAACAGACCCTGACGAATCAAATGACAAGGCATAATTAATCCCTCAGCTGAACTGAACAGGGAGCAGCAGCTGGGGTAGAACATGCAAACAAGTAATTATTAGTTCAAGGTACAGAAGCCCCAGAAAACCCCAGCCACGTGGAGTTAAGAATAGCAATTCCAGATTAAAGGGCTTGCATCTGAGACATTTGTTCCTTCCTTTTTTCCAAGACAGGTGATGTTCCTAAGAATACATTGGAAATTATGAAAGGACCGTGGGCATTTCCCCTCCGCAGCTGAAGATCCAGAGCTATCTGAAGAGGGGGAAATACCAGGTCATGCTCAGCTGGAGATGTCTTATTTCCTTTTTAGATATAAGCTAATGAGAATTTTAAGCTGCTGGGGGTGGGGCAAAATCTGAGGATGGGAAAAATGATATCACTGGCAGTCACATGGGAGGCTGCTGAAAATGCACATGGAGAAACAATGGATCCTTGTACTGAGGGGACTGTCTGACCTGCAGGAGGAAGCCAGTTGTTGAAAGGGAACATGGATCTGAGAAGGAGCTTAGAGGGAGATTTCAACATCCAGCTGGAGCCATCAATGGCAGTTCGTCACTAGTTCGGAGTTGGGGACTCTTTTTCAGTCTTAAGGGCCATATTCTCCTCTGGGAAACCTTCCGGGGGCCGTGTGTCTGTGGTGGAAGGGGCCACAGGTGAAAGTGGGTGGAGTGATGAATGTAAACTTTGGTTTCCTAAGGGAGGCTGGTTTCTACACACATTCAACTCTCCACTCTCTGTCCTTCATGACTCAAGGGTGCGAGGGGAGGGGTAGTACCTCTGGTGGGGGGCACATTGTGCTCCTTCTGGGGTAGTTTGTCCACTCTTTTGTCTCTTCCTTCTGAAGGATCCCGGTGAACAAGCAAAAAGCCCTTGAAAACACACACACACACACACACACACACACAAAAGAGGACAAGACAAGACAGGGCTGTGCACCACAAACCATCCCAAAATAAGCCTCCATTCCCCATCAATCAATATTGGGCTAAAAGCTATAGAACACAAAGCTAAATGCACCTAAAAACTGGTTTTGAAACAGCCTTGGTCTTGCCAAGTCCCTCAGCCTTGTGAGTTTGGGAGCTAGTCTGCAAGGGTGAAAATCTAATGGAGGATTCCATTGTTGAATTAACCAAGCAAGGGTCATAGTTGCCACCTATGTACCTTGTGGTTGCTCTGTGCCAGAGGGTAAATGAGGGTGGGCCTCCTCCCTCGCCTGGCTGGGAATGAGAAAGGAAAAGGTCAGAGTTGTGTGAGAGAGCTGGGCTGGAAGTTGGCAGAAGTCACAGAGAGAGAGCCATGCCTGATTTCTTCTTGATTCGAAGGCTGTAACTGGAAGAAGCAAGACCTTCTGGGGCGTTAATGCTGTGAGCCTCTCCATCTTCGGTTCAGGTTGTATATGTGTGTGAATAAACCATATATCATAAAGACACCACAATCTCCGCTGAGCCTCATTCCAAGGAAACTTGCTCTAACAACCTCACTAATGCAGCCCCTTCAGTCCTTTATTCTAGTTCCCCTTTCCATGCCGTACCATACAAAGCTTTGCCAGTATTTTCAGGGTCATCTTCCACCACAATTTTCATGGAACTTTGAAGTGTCAGGCATAGCCCTATTGGCTTTAGCCCAAACGTAGCAGAGTTTTCCTGCACAGCGAAGAAGCTAGTTGCGGCGGTAATGACTAGTCAGCTAGACTCAGAATAACTATTTACAGGATTTATTAAAAGGAAAAATAAAACCAGCAGAGTTTCTGCATACAAATACAAAACAAAATAAATCCTTTCTTTCTTTCTCTCTCTCTCTCAAAACCATACACAGCACTTCTAACTCCTAACACACCTCACACCAAACTGTGCTAGCATTCCCAGATAACAGAGTTGAGTGCTGGTCGTTAACCAATCAGAGTGAGTAGTTTCTAGGTCAAGCAGACCTGGGCTTTCTGCCAAGAGTAAATTGACACCAGCTTGAGTTAATTGTGTGAAGCTAGAATCTGCAAGTTTCTCACGAGAACCAATTAACAGAAACTGAACAAATTTAGGGTTGCCATATGTCAGGGAGAGGCAAACAGGAAAAGATGAAAGGACAGAAACCAGCAGTTATAGAGAGCCTAAAGAGATTATCAGCAGCCTGTCGTCTGACAGTGGGTCTGACGTAGAGAGGGAGGAGGATGAGCCTGAAACAAGTCATTCTGTACACAGAGGAAGTCAGGGGAGGAGTTTCCGCAGACTTGCATGCTGGGTACGGAAAAGGAAGAAGAAAGATTAGAGGCGGCAACTGCGCAACAACGGGACGGACGCTAATTGAAATGCTGGAGATGTACGTTTGAGCTTTGTCAAATAAATCAAATAGTTTGGAACTGGCTGGGAGCCCGGAGTCTTATCTATGCCAGCTGGACAGCATTAAGCCTCTGACACCATATGTCTGGGGAAACCCAGCCATGTCCTCTTTTGGGGGACCAACATGCCTATCTGGGCGATTTTTTACATTTTAAAGGAAGTGTCCAGGTTGAGGGGGAGGTGTTGGGGTCTTGGGCTCAGGTGGCTCGGGAGTGGGCTGCTCTGCCCGTCCTGGCCCCTGCCAGCCCGAGCTGGCGAAAGGGGCATGGCACACCTCTTTTCCCAGCTCGGGCTGGCAGTGCCTCAGGCTGTCCTCTTTTTTGCTCTTCAATATATTATTTAATTATTTATTACTTACCCCTGACCGTGTCCTCCCTTACTCATTTCCCCCCTAAACTAGAAAGCCCCAAATGTTTTAGCTTCTCATCTGGGAGTTGCTCCAGCCCCTTGATAATTTTGGTTGCCCTCTGCTGAACATTCCTGCCCCCCACCCCAAGCTCTGCCTTCAACTGCAAACGTGGCAGACAATGCCTTCCCTGCAGTTGCACTGCCAAAAAAGTTCAGTTTTACTTTTAAGGGCAGGAAATTCTCCTGCAGGCCATCTGTGCTAAAGAGAGGGTGCAGATATAAGTCTCCTTCTTTTGGACCACCCAATTTGCATAAAAATAAGACAAGATTAAAAGTGTTGAGTTTTCCCCGAGCTGTGGCTGCTACTTCCTGAGCATGAGAGATGAAAAGGGCCTGTATGGATTTGGCAAAGTCAGCATTCAGAGTTCGAGAATCACACTTGGCTCATGACCAAGGGTGTCCAAAAATAGCAAAAGCCAAACTTTTGGCTCAGAGTTTATCTGTGTCCCTCCAGATTTTGCTGGTCTCCAATGCCCATCACCATCATAACCAATGGTCTGGGATTATAGGATCTGGAGTCCAGAAACACCTGGAGGGCCTGAGCTTGAAATTAGGAGTGTCAGTTTTTCACTCTGGGCCTGTGACCTTCTGAACAAAGGGACAGTCTCTGCAAGAGCGCTCCAATGCTGAAATGAAAAATATGGCATGTCAAACAATAGCTTAGGATCACACATCCACTCTGGAAGTCCTAAGGCCAGATGTGTGGGAGCTGTTTGGGCTTACTCACTGATCAGAGAAAGGAGTTCTGGGCACGTCATTTTTTAAAAAAAGCATTCCCTTCTTTTCCTTTTTTACTTTATGCAAGTGGGTTCTGAAACAAAACGTTGCAACTTGGCGAGTACTTATGCCCAAGGCCAGCCTAAGACATTTTGCTGCCTGAGGGAAAGGACAAAATGCACTGAGGTCAGCTGGGTTGTTAGAAAGGTAGCGGGCAAGGCACGTGACAGCTCTCTTCTCCCACAGAAGCAGCCTAGTCAGGAGGAGCTGAGGAGAATACTTTGCTGATAAATCTCATGCTAGTAATGTGCCTAGATAATTAATATTTTCTGTACAAGTATGAAATTGGTATTGTTTAAACAGTTGAACAAAAATATATATTTCCTAATAACATCAACTCTGATTTGGACCTATTTGTAGTATATCCTGAGATTTTACCAAGACATCTATATTTTGCATTATCCTCCAGACATGCCTGGAGTTGTTCAGTGACCATCCATTCAATCACCATGCCCAGGAATGGAAAGTTTGAGACTGGACGATAATTGGACATAATGGAGACTTCCGGGGAGGTGCCTCCGGTAATGGCGGAATTCCTCTGATTGGGAGGAATTTGCCCCGTGGGAATTGGGTCTGACCGCTACGGCGAAGGCGGAGACCCGCAAAAAATCACAGGCGGGAGAAGCCTGTGAGTGTGGGATTCGGCGGGCACCTTTTGCGCCTCCCCTACTAGCAGGGAAACCCGGTTTCGGGGATCCGGAGAGAAGTGGGGTGAGCGGCGCGGTGCTTCGAATCGTCTGCTTCTTCCACGGAGCGAAGCCGCATAGCTGTTGCTGGAGAGCACTAACTTTTTCCTGTGGACAATTTGACTTCAATGTAACTATCCGTGAGTAGAGCGGAAGAGGGAGAATTGGACTTTAAAAGTTTAATTTGGCATCGAAACGGGGAGGTTCAACACAGGAAGTCCGCCTTCCCCATTTGTAAATAGACGGAAGCAATAAGGCTGCAAGCTCAAGTCTTGGAAAGCCTTTTGTAAAAGACTAAATTTCCATCGGAAAAGAGTATAAAACCCCCCCTTGGTGGCAGGAGAAGGGGGGGGAGTTGTGGACAGAGTATACCTGCAGGAGAGAGTGATAAGAGTGAAAATACTGCCGCTCTGACCCTGGAAACGGGCTGCTAGCAGGACCAATGTTTTGGAATGTTCATTGACAGCGCTTAGAACGTTCTTTGACAGCTAGCAAAATAAGAGAAATACATTGTTTCTATTGTCTCCAGCTGTTACTAAAAAGGAGTAAAAGTAACTGAAAAATTGAAACTAACTCCGGATTTGTGTTTAAAAGAGGATACTAATTGACTATTACAAATAGAAACTGTTTCCCCCTAGTGGAAGTCTTTAAAATTGGTTGCTTTATAAGAGCTGGGCTAGGGGAATTTCCAGTCACAAGATAAGAAACCGTGAGACTTTGGGACTGACCTTGAATTTGTTAAGTGTTATGGCAAATGAAAAGGGAAAAACAGAACAGCCAGCAGCTGGGGGAACATTGAGATCCGGTAAGCCTTGGCAGCAACCCAGGAGAGCTTCAACATCAGGCCCCTCTGCCTCTTCTGCGGCTGCTGTTTCTGCATCAGTACATTTAAAATCAAAAGGAATGTCGACAGAAGAGGCTCTAGCAGTTGCATTAAGTAAGATAAATAATTCACTGGAACAGCTTAATAAGAAAGTGGATACTGCAACTAATAAAATTGTTTTAAATACAGAAAGTATAAATAACTTGGGACAAAAGGTGAACACCAATACAGAATCCATCCAGAAATTGATACAGGAATCTACTTTGACACGGCAGACTGCGGAGGAAGCCAGGGAGAAGGCAGCTGCAGCTGAATGCAAAGTAACTCAATTGGAGAAAGAGATAGTTCCAACCCTACAGAGGCAACTTGACGAACATAAGTTGACGCTTGCTATGATTGAACTTAAAGAAAAACAGACAAATTTGAGGATTAGAGCCATACCTGAATTGGAGAAGGAAAGCTTGATAGATTTTCTTACACAGGAATTTGCTGATTTTTGGGAATTGGACTTGGGTCAAGAAGAGTTTAGAATTGTGAGGGCATTTAGACTTGGAAGAGGAGGGAAGAAAGAGAAGAATAGAACAAGAGACTGTTTGATTTCCCTCCGGACCAAAGAAGAGAGAGACAAAATTTTGGGTTGGCACTACCAGAAGAATCTAGAAATACATCAGTCAAGAGTGGAAATTTTTAAAGACGTTCCAAAATACCTTTTGGATCTTAGACCCAACTACGGAGATATTGTTGCTCTGCTGAGAAGGAATAAAATCATCTTTAGGTGGGAGTTCCCCCAAGGCCTATCTTTCAGTTTCAAAGGAAGGAAAATAAAAATAAGATCAGTAGAAGATAAAGTAAAGTTTTTGATTAAATACGAAGAAGATCTGCAGAAGGGAATTGGAAAAGAGCCAACAGCATTGGATAGAAGATCACCAGATAGAGGACCAGAGCAAAGAGCATCGGACAGAAGATCACCAAACAGGGGAACATTGGATATATCGACATTATCCTTTGGATTGGACCTCCCAGTGAACGTGTCACCACCACTACCAACAGAAGAGGAGCAAGCATTGGGTGCAGTTGGGGGGGGGGTACCAGAGTAACTACATGATGGCGTTGCAGGTCTTGAGCTGGAATGTGAATGGACTGAACTCCCCCGAAAAAAGGCGGAGAGTATTTCATTTATTGAAAAAAGAGCATTTGGACTTGATTTGTTTACAAGAAACACATGTGACAAGGCTACATAGGAAGATATTGAGTAATAAAAGATTAGGCCAAGAATTTATTTCATCGGATAAAGTTAAAAAAAGAGGAGTGGTCCTCTATGCAAAGGAGAGCCTATCACCAAAATTCATAAAGATGATCAAGGGAGATTTGTTGCAATTGAAATTCAATTACAAGGAGAGAAATTTTTGATTGTAGGTATTTATGCACCAAATGAAGGAAAATTGGAGTTCTTTAAGAAGCTACATGAGACTTTGATGGACTATATGGACTACAATATGATTTTGATGGGAGACATGAATGGAGTGGTTTCTACAAATATGGACAAGGCACAGAGACAGGTAGTCACCAAAGATGGTAGACTACCAAAAACCTTTTTTGACATGACTGAAAGTATGGACTTAGTTGACATTTGGAGAATGAAGAACCCTCTGGGAAGAGAGGGAACTTTTTTCTCTAAGGCTATAATGACTTGGACAAGAATTGACCAAATCTGGGTAACCAGGGGACTGGTTCCGAAGATCTGCAAAACGGAGATTTGCCCTAAAACTTGCTCTGACCATAATGCTGTGAAGATGGAAATGAAATTGACGTCAATTGGTTCCTTTAGATGGAGGATGAATGATATTTTGTTTAGGAATGAAGAGGTGACTAAGAAGGCCCAAAAAACTCTAAGAGATTATTTTGAGATAAATATGAATACTACAGTGGAAAAAAGAGTAATTTGGGACGCTAGCAAAGCGGTTATGAGAGGATTCCTAATACAACAGAATGCAATTAAGAAGAGAATTCAGAATGAAAAAAAGGATAAAATCCTGGAGAAAATAAAGGAAGGAGAGAAAAAACTGAGAGCAAAACCAAAGTCACAGGAGATCCTGAAAGAGATAAAGTTATACCAAACACAATATATGAAGCTGATGAATCAGGAAATAGAATGGAAGATCAAACAGATGAGGCAAAAGACATTTGAATTGGCAAATAAGTGTGGAAAATTGTTGGCCTGGCAGATGAAAAAAAGACAAAAACTCAATACTATTACGAACTTGGAAGTGGAAGGAAAGAATATACAGAACCCAGTGGAGATCAGGAAGTGTTTTCAGAGATACTTTAAACAACTTTATACACAGGAGAAGCAAAAAGAAATGGATATTGATCGATTTTTAAAAATGAATGGACTACGTAAAATCTCTCAGGAAAAACAGTTAATGTTGAACTATAAGATAACGGATCAGGAGGTGGAAGGGGCCATCCAAAACATGCAATTAGGCAAATCTCCAGGACCAGATGGTTTGACTTCAAGATATTACAGATCTTTGAAAGAATGGTTAATACAACCATTGAAGGAAGTCTGCAATGGAATATTGGAAGGAAGACAGGCACCAGAGTTGTGGAAGTAAGCTTACATTACACTTATACCGAAAACAGAGACCGAAAAGACACAGCTCAAGAACTACCGCCCTATATCGCTGCTTAATGTGGATTACAAAATCTTCATAGATATTTTGGCTAAAAGATTAAAAAAGGTGTTAGCAGAAGAAATTCATACAGACCAAGCGGGCTTTCTCCCGGGCAGACATTTGTCTGACAATACGAGGAATATAATTAATATTCTAGAAAAACTACAAGTGAATATTAATACTAAAGCAGTCTTGACATTTGTGGATGCAGAGAAAGCCTTTGACAATATTTCTTGGAGTTTTATGAAGAAGAATCTACAGGGGATGGGAGTAGGACAAGGTTTTGAAAATGGTATAGGTGCAATTTATTCAGAACAAAAGGCAAAATTAATTGTGAATAATGTGATGACAGAAGAGTTTAAGATTGAAAAAGGGACACGACAAGGTTGCCCAATTTCTCAATTGCTTTTTATATCGGTCCTCGAGGTTTTGCTAAACATGATTAGAAAGGACCAAGAGGTTAAAGGTATACAGGTGGGAGCTAAACAGTATAAACTGAAAGCATTTGCTGATGATTTAGTATTGACTTTACAGGAGCCAGAACCTAGTACTAAAAGGGTATTGGAACTGATTCAAGAATTTGGACAGGTTGCAGGTTTCAAGTTGAATAAGATGAAAACCAAGGTTCTAGAGAAAAATTTAACTATGAATGAGAGAGAGAAGTTTCAGGAGGAGACAGGACTAACATTGGTTAAAAAAGTGAAATACTTAGGGGTTAACATGACTGCTAAAAATGTGAACTTATTCAAGGATAATTATGAAAAATGTTGGACTGAAGTGAAAAAGGATTTAGAAGTATGGACAAATTTGAAGTTATCATTGTTAGGCTGAATTGCTGTGATAAAAATGAATGTGCTGCCAAGGATGTTATTTTTGTTCCAAACATTGCAAATTTTCGATAAGATGGATTGTTTCAAGAAGTGGCAGAAGGTTATTTCCAGATTTGTTTGGCAGGGCAAGAAGCCTCAAATAAAATTTAAGATATTAACGGATGCTAAAGAAAGAGGTGGATTTGCCCTGCCAGACCTTAAACTTTATTATGAATCAGCTGCTTTTTGCTGGCTGAGAGAATGGCTGCTTCTTGAAAATACTGAAGTGTTGGATTTAGAAGGTTTTAACAATGTATTTGGTTGGCATGCATATTTGTGGTAGGATAAGGTAAAAGTACATAAAGCATTTAAAAATCATATTGTTAGAAAAACATTGTTTAATGTTTGGATAAGATATAAGGATTTGTTAGGGGAAAAAACCCCAAGATGGTTGTCACCAATGGAAGCGAAGGCACAGAAAAAACTCAATATGGAGGCCAAATGGCCGAAATATTGGGAAATTCTGGAACAAGATGGAGAGAATAAAATTGCAGAGCTTTGAAAAATTGAAAAACAAAGTGCGAGATTGGCTCCATTATTACCAAATAATGGAGGCATACAAATTGGACAAAAAAGTTGGTTTCCAGGTGGAAAAATCAAAATTGGAAACAGAATTGTTAGATCCCAAAACCAAGAATTTGTCAAGAATGTATAACTTGCTGTTGAAATGGAACACTCAGGATGAAACGGTGAAATCAGCTATGATTAAATGGGCACAAGATGTTGGACATAACATAATGATGGCTGACTGGGAATGGTTATGGACCACAGGTATGAAATTTACGGTATGTAATGCCCTAAGGGAAAATTTAATGAAAATGATTTACAGGTGGTACATGACACCAGTTAAGCTTGAAAAAAATCTATCATTTGCCCGATAATAAATGTTGGAAATGTAATGAGACTGAAGGTACATTCTTTCACCTTTGGTGGACGTGCCCAAGGATTAAGACATTCTGGGAGATGATATATAATGAAATGAAAAAGGTATTTAAATATACATTCCTTAAGAAACCAGAGGCCTTTCTCCTGGGCATGGTCGGCCAATTGGTGTTAAAGAAGAGTAGAACTTTTTTTATGTATGCAACAACAGCAGCAAGAATACTCATCGCGAAATATTGGAAGACACAAGATTTACCCACCAGGGAAGAATGGCAGGTGAAGTTGATGGACTACATGGAATTGGCGGAAATGACTGGCAGAATCCGAGACCAGGGGGAAGAGTCGGTGGAAGAAGACTGGAAAAAGTTTAAAGACTATTTACAGAAATATTGCAAAATTAATGAATGTTAGAATGATGTTTGATTGAAGTTAAGTGGTTTCTAGCTGTAATGATATAAAAGAATATGTGGAAGGGAGGAGGAGGAGGGTGGGGAGGTCACAAGGGAGGAAAGAGCTCTGCACCTCTTTTTTAAAAAATGATATTTATTAAGGTTTCAAAGAAAAGAATTACATGAATTAAAAAAAAGAAGACTATTTACAGAAATACTGTAAAATTAATGAATGTTAGAAAAATGTTGGAATGAAGTTATATGGCTTTAGTAGAAATGTTACAAGGAATTAAGTATAAATAGATTAATAGAGCTTTAAAGGGAAAAATATGGTTAGAATGTGTTAAGACAATTATAGGATAGAAAACAGAGGAAGAGGGAAAGGAATTGCTGAAACAATTAACAGAAGTGGAATACAGAAAGGGAGGTGTGAGGAGGTCGTGGAAATAAGGAAAAGAAAGATAAAATGTTGAAATTGGATTGTGTTTTAAATGGTTTTTGTTTTGTTTTGTTTGTTTCTTTTTTGTATTGTATTGTATGTTTTTTTCTTTTTTGGTGTTGTGTAGTGTTGTGTTTAATTTGTTGGAAAACTAATAAATATTATTATTTTTTTAAAAAAGATAATTGGACATAATGTTGTTTAGTCGTTTAGTCGTGTCCGACTCTTCGTGACCCCATGGACCAGAGCATGCCAGGCACTCCTGTCTTCCACTGCCTCCCGCAGTTTGGTCAGACTCATGTTTGTAGCTTTGAGAACACCATCCAACCATCTCGTCCTCCGTCATCCCCTTCTCCTTGTGCCCTCCATCTTTCCCAACATCAGGGTCTTTTCCAGGGAGTCTTCTCTTCTCATGAGGTGGCCAAAGTATTGGAGTCTCAGCTTCAGGATCTGTCCTTCCAGTGAGCACTCAGGGCTGATTTCCTGAAGAATGGATACGTTTGATCTTCTTGCAGTCCATGGGACTCTCAAGAGTCTCCTCTAGCACCAGAATTCAAAAGCATCAATTCTTCGGCGATCAGCCTTCTTTATGGTCCAGTTCTCACTTCCATACATCACTACTGGGAAAACCATGGCTTTAACTATACGGACCTTTGTTGGCAAGGTGATGTCCCTGCTTTTTAGGATGCTGTCTAGGTTTGCCATCGCCTTTCTTTCAAGGAGCAGGCGTCTTTTAATTTCGTGACTGCTGTCACCATCTGCAGTGTTCATGGAGCCCAAGAAAGTAAAATCTCTCACTGCCTCCATTTCTTCCCCTTCTATTTGCCGGCAGGTGATGGGACCAGGGGCCATGATCTTCATTTTTTTGATGTTGAGCTTCAGACCATATTTTGCGCTCTCCTCTTTCACCCTCATTCAAAGGTTCTTTAATTCCTCCTCACTTTCTGCCATCAAGGTTGTGTCATCTGCATATCTGAGGTTGTTGATATTTCTTCCGGCAATCTTAATTCCAGTTTGGGATTCATCCAGCCCAGCCTTTCGCATGATGAATTCTGCATATAAGTTAAATAAGCAGGGAGACAATATGCAGCCTTTATTGGACATAATGGCAAGGTCCAAATATGTCTTTTTAGTAAGCAGTTGAACAATCACTTCTTCAGGTGGTAGGTTTCACTCATTCAAGTCTGTCCACATCCTCAGAAGCAACAGGTTGTAATGGATGCCATCCAACTTGACTAGACCCAGTGTTCTAGTGGGCTGCGGGGGCACAGGGGCAGTTGCCCCAGGCACAAAATTGTTAGAGGTGCACAATTTCAGCACCTGGTGCTGCCTCAATACAGCTGCACGCTTCCATCACTGGGGTCCAATGACAACGGCTTGTCCATGCGCTCAGGTAAGTGACCTCTCCAGACAATGGGATGGCTCTTCTTTTCTTATCTCTGTGGCTGTGATCCCCTGGGTGATGTGGACGCCATTAGGCAGTCGAATGCGCATGCATACTCCGTCTGTTTCCCTCCCTCCTACCCCCTCCTCCACGTGGCCCCGGGAACTGGCAAGCCATCCTATGTCTCTGACTAGGCAGAGCTCTGGCACCCTCCTACCTTGGTGGAGTCTACCTCTTTCCAAACCTGAGCAATTTTATCTGCAAGAAAACTCATGACAGGAGTCATCACAGGAGATCTTGGACTCTGTATCAGACCCTGTTGCAAAGGTGGTTCTGTTAGACTATGAACCACCTGAAAGAGTCTCCTGGTACTGTTTTCACCAACAGATCACAGCGCCAGGTTTAGACCGCAGCGCCACCCGCGTCCGTCCTGCACATCCATACCCTGGGGCAAGTCTGGGGATGGGCTCTTGGTTTCTCTGGCAAACTCAGTAATTGTCACCTTTGGGCACTTCCCTGGGTGGGGGGGGGCAGGGTGTACACGTGTCCTCACACTTGAGGGATTATGGCGGGAGATAGAGGGGGAAAGAGTCCTTTCCTTAAGGGCAAGAATGGCGTTGGAATGGAGGAAATTGATGCAGGGGGTGGATTTTCTGAAGTGAGGGGTTTTTCCTAAGCTGGCAGTCCATAAGGGAAGTGGCTTGACAGATTTCTTGCAACAAAGGATCACTTTTGGCAATAGAAACCAGATAATGGGCTTTTGATGGACTGAGTCCATTGTTCTCTCAGCCGGCGGCCACTCAGGAGCTCAGTCAAGCTGGCGAAGCTCCGTTGCTCTGCAGAACGGAAACAGGCAGCGGCACAAGAAAGATTCAGTCCGCTAGAGGCCGCTATCCGCTAAGCCCTATTGGCTAGCTGTCCAAATCCGATGCTTTGGATTGGTCTATACACAGCAGTATGTAAATACAGAGTTCATTCCCAAGTCCCCGTTCATATTGAAATGCTTTCATACCAGAAAGAGGGAAGCAGGGTCTTTCATTAATAAAAAAAGATGTGGTGCTTGGTGCGACAGGGGAAGGAAAGGGCTTTCTCGAGCTCATTGTCTCGCGCCCTAGCTATGTGGAGGGGTTTCTGGGGAAGGCAAGATCCCTAGCGAATTTCCCCCTCGGAAATTCCGTATAGCATATTCTTAGAAAAGGGGGGAAAAGAAAAAAGGAGGGGGAGAGAAAAGACTGAAAGGGAAGAAAGGTTTCTTCTGTTCCCCTCCACTCTTCCAAAAGAATTCCGAGCTGAGGTGCAGAGCTCTTTCCTCCCTTGTGACCTCCCCACCCTCCTCCTCCTCCCTTCCCCATAACTGGCTGTGTCACCTTGCCTGCCAATCATACCTCCCTTTGAACTGAAGCAGAGTTCCATCCCTGTTTGTGCCAGTTCTGGAGTCTAAAAGCCTTCCTACCCACGCAAAAATGCAACTTTCATTGGTCTGTTTGCTACTGGACGTGGTCGCCAAGCTTGGCAAAAGGGGTTTGTTTTTTTCTTTTGGTTTAAGAAGCAATAGCTCATTTGCTTGCGAGTGTGGGAGTCTGCAATTCTTGGTGTTCCAGGGCTTTTTGCAAGTTGGAGTTGCCTCCAGTCCAGCCCGGATGTCAGAACAGTCCTTCTGGATTAGACCAATGGATGATCTAGTCCAGCACCTTGTTCCCCGTCGTTGCCCAGCAGAGGCTCACAACAAGCCCATAAGCAGGACCAGAGTGCAATGGCCCTCTCCCACTCATATTCCCAAGCAGGGCCGGACCTCTGATGAGCCAGAGTGAGGCAGCTGCCTCAGGCGGCCGATGCTGAGGTGAGGGGATTGAGCTGGGAGTGGCCTGTGGCCTGGCCGGTACCCCTACGTTAGCTGACTGCTCTCAAGTGCAGGGAAAGCTCCTGTCCTTTCCAAAGTACTTGGAAGAAGATTCAGCAGTCAATCCAATTGGCTTCGGAACAGGAAAGATTTTGGGGTGTTTTACTGTTTTGGATGTTTCAATTTGCTGGCAGCGCCCAGAATGGGTGGAGCAACCCAGTCCGATGGACAGCATAGAAATCTCAACGTTGAATTTGTCTGATTTCCTTTCAGAGCCATTCAAGTTGGTACTTTTCAGCACCTAGGGGTGTAGTGGCATCTGGACCATGGACCTCTCAGCTGGTGACTTGTGGGAGTCAGTCTGCAGCTCACCACACCTCAGCCAGTGGGATGTATCACCAGAGATTACAGAACCCCAGCCGAGTCTTCAGAGCTGTCCTGCTCTCAGCAGAGCAGCTTCTTCCAGAGCAGTGGCGGAGCAGGGTGGGGGCGCTCCGCACTGGGTGTCATCCTGCGGGGGGGGCATTCACTGTAGGCTTGGGAAGCTGGGGGTCGTGGGTGGGCACTCCCGGCTGGAGGAGGCAGGCAGGGGAGAGGACGGGAAGGAGGCAGGTGAGCAAAAAACGGAGGGGGGCAGGAAGGGGAGAGGAAGGAAGCGGGATCGGTGGGTGCGGCTTTCATTCTGCCTGGAAGACCAGCGCCTACAGCTGGACTATCAAGTGGATTGAAAGGGTCACTTTGGGGGCAGCGCTGCAAATGCAGAAGGGATCTTGGCCGGTTTCTAAACAGGGAAAGTGAATTTCCCTCTGACAAACGCTTTCTGCCTCCCCTCTGCAAAGCTCCACATGTTTCCGCCCCACCCTGTCCTCAGCCAACCCCCCACTTAGAAGCCACTCTTGGATTATTGACTTCTGTGTGCTTGTGTATCTGTGTCTCCCGTGTGGGGTTCCTCTCTGCGTAAAGTCTTCAAGCTGTGCCTGTGTGCGCCTGACAAATCGGCCCCATTGCCTTTCCCTCGTCAAAATGTATCTTTCCCCCCACCTCCAGTCTCCGTTGTTGTGGGTCCTGGCTGAGAGGAAAAACAGAAGACGGGGGGCCATCGGTCAGGGATAATCTACTTGAGATTCCTGCATTGCCCCAGGGGGTTGGCTTGATGACCCTCAGGGGTCCCTTCCAGCTCCACTCTTCTCTGGTGCAGGCTTGTGCAGAGTACAAGTTGGGTGCAGCCCTCTTATGCACCGCCGGCTCGGGAAGAAGTCCCACTGATCATGATGAGACTCGCAGGCGAGTAGATTGCTGCTGTGCAGGCCTGCTGTTGAAATCAATGTTTTCCTTTTCAGAGCATGGTGAAATCCCCATGACTAAAACCTCCCCTTCCGTAGTTTCTGTCAGGAGTTCAGCCTACACTCGAGTAGCACCCTGGCAGAGACACGTGCCCGACTGGCATGTTCCCTCCCTCCTGGTCAATCGTTTGGGAGCTTCATAAGCTTTCTTCAGCCCGAACATCACAGCGACCGATGCCAAGCAACACCGGCACACTTAGGGATCCGCAGAGTTTGTGCATCTTGCGTGACAGACCTCAGCAACTCAGCATTTTGGCTAATCGACTTGATTTACATATCAACACACACACGGAGCACTGCAACATGGCTCCCTCTCTCTCTAGCATCAGACAGCAAAGAGAAAAAGAACAAAGGACAATAGTCCCACTTCACGGAACACAGGAACACAAACATCCTGTCGCCGTCACTTCCCACTCTGTGAAGTCAAAACATAGACAACAATCCCATGACTGCAATCATGGAGCTGGAATTCTAACAGTTTCAAGCGCTACCACAGGTTCCGCAGAATATCTGTACTGCATGGTTTAGTGTGGCAGCACCTGCCCTTTGGAACTCCCCGCCTCTTGCAACAAAGCACGTGCCTTTGCTAGACGCTTTTCAGGCACCTGCTAAAAGCATTCTTGTTGAGACAAGCATACCTAGAAGCTTAGGAAGTTGAAGTAATTTTCATCTCTTAATATTTTAGCTTTTGTATGTTTTAAAGTAGGATTGTTGATTTTTCTTGATTTTACTGCTGTGGTGGTTTTTTTGTTTTTTGTTTTGGTAAACCACGTTGCAGGCTTTTTAAAATAAATTTTATTAAATAAAGAAGCAATACATAGAACTAATAATAGAAATATATAGGGAAATATATCCCCCCCCCATTTTCTTTATTTTCCCTTCTCCTCCTGCTGCTGCTCCTCCTCCTCCTCCTCGTGTTCCTCACCTGAAGGAAAAGCCAAAGAACCACCATTAACATTGGTGCCTGGTATGTGCAACCATATGCTGTATTTTTATTCTTTTTGGCAAGAAAATGGGCACACAAGGAGGCAGCAAACCTTTGTGCCCTTCAGAGGCACATGCGCAGTCTGCTACTGGTCTCTGGTCTCCTGCGCATGGGGTGGGGGTGGGGGGGAGGCCACCCCTTCCACGCAGCGAAGGCGACCCTGGCATGGCTACCAGCTGCCCACAAAGGCGCACTGAACTGGGCTCCAGACTGTGGTGGGACTCCCCTAAGCCCCAGCCAACATGGCCAGTGCTCATCAGGGATGATGGCACTTGAAACCCATTGGGAGGGAGGGCCATGTGAAGACAGGATTCTCAAAAATACCTCTGGCTTGCGTCTCCTGGAGTGTTGCTGGCAACGCCTGGAGTTTCTCTTCAAGCTCCTGGAGCTTCACACGGAATACTTGAGCTTCCTTAAATACTGTTTCAGCTCCATGCCACACCTCAGCCAAAAGAGCTGCTTTAACTCAGAAAAAGAAGGGAGCATCTGTGCATGTCATTCCGGTCAAGTTGCACCAAAGTGGGACTTGTTCATCTGAGCTCCACAAGCTGGTTTTTTTCATTGTTTGACTGGGGTTTTTGTTGGTTTTTCTTTAATTTTGGGCAAGGCCTTTTTATGTGCCCTTTCAATCCCCAAGAGCCAGCACTGTAAATCAGTTTTAAGGGAGTCTTACAACCACAGCTGCCGCCACCCCGAACGTCATCAGCAGTTACACATACAGGCTTTGAAAACTTATTTAATATCTTTTTTAAAAAGTTAACCTTGTAATTCCTAAATCATTTTAAACACTTTGAAATACTTTCTAAAATTCTGCTTTTTAACATTTATGTAAATGATGTAATAAAGTAACCCAAATGGCCAGATATTTCCCTGTTTCAGTTTTATCCCAGAATGTATCCATTTTGCTACATGCCAACGATACGGTGTTGTTAGCACAAATGCAAGTGGCTATGAGGCGATTACTAAAGAACTGTGGGAGACTGTGTCGTAACAAAGATTTGAATACAAATTATTCCAAGACAAAAGCCGTAGTATTGGGGGCACAGCCCAGGAAGCGGAAATGGCTCCTAAATGGACAGGCCATTGAACAAGCCAGGCATTTCAACTACAGTGGTACCTCTGGTTGCAAATGGGATCTGTTCCGGAGCCCCATTCGCATCATGAGCAGAACGCAACCCGCTTCTGCGCGTGTGTGGGTCACGATTTGCCGCTTCTGCGCATGCGTGTGACGTCATTCTGAGCGTCTGCACATGCACGAGCAGCGAATGCTGGAAGTAACCCGTTCCGTTACTTCCGGGTCGCCGCAGGACGCAACCTGAAAAGACGTAACCAGAACCGAGCGGAAGAAGAGGTATGACTGTATTTGAGGATTTGCTTCTCTGATAGGAGTACTGGGTCACATCAGATGACAGCCTCGGCCTTGAAGGCATCAAGATCTGCACAAGCAATTTTTTAGCTTTACCAGAACTGTGTTAGGATATTTCTGTTCCACCTTAAAAGGGAGCAGGATGTTTGTGTCACAGCCTGCGTATTTCCTGTTTTCACAGGATGTTTCTGTTGTGTCTTTGCTTTCGTTTCTCTCTCTGTCTGGAGACACTGACGCAGGCAGTCATGTCTTTCTTTGTTCTGATCAACACTGAATAAAACTTGTAAATAATGCTCTCCTGAGTGTGACTTTTGCTGTGCATTATCTGCTGATAGAGTGTGCATGAGCTCTAGAATGTGGCAAGATATTTTCTAGAAACTCATGTCGCTAATTGCTGATACTGCGTGCCTACGGGAGATCGATGGATCGTCCGGAAGCCGGCTTGGGGGCCATGATGGACTTTGTCTCCCTGGTAGTATCCCAACAACAGGTTTTGGGCCCAGATTCACGGCACTTACAGGAGAGCAGGACTGCGACGGACTGCTGAAAGGTATGTGGAGGAAAAGCGAAAGTAAGGCTTTTCTGTTTGCCGCGGCAAGAGCTTTTGATGTCCGGCAGGCCTAATTGGTCTGGGAGTCGAGCCAAGCAGGCCTCAAGATTTATGGCTGCCGAGATAAGACGTTTCTGAAGTGAAATAGACTCACGGCTCAAGTAAAAGGCTGAGATGGATCTTTTACAATCCTCAGAAGCTGCTCCGTCTCCACCAAAGCTAAATGGCCACAACTATCAGACCTGGGCAAGGTACTGTGAGGGCCAGATGAGAAAGCTTGGAGTGTGGAATACCGTTTCTGAGGACCCCCCAGCCCCTGTGACAGCTGAATGGACGGCACAGGACTCAAGAGCCATGGGGATAATTTTGCTCTCAGTAGCTCCTGAAGAGTTAATCACCCTGGCTGGCAAGGCCAGTGCCCGTGAGATGTGGGACGGGCTAAGAGCCTGTCATCTCCGACAAGAGGCTGGGTCTGTGTTGCTTTATTTTAGAAAGCTGCACAGGAAGCGTTTGGAGCCAGGGGAAGACCTTAGAGCCCACGTTTTACATTTGCAGCATCTCAGACAGGAATTGACACAGAGAGGTTTCAATATGCCTGAGTCACTGTTTGCAATTCTCATCCTGGACTCCCTGGATGAAAGCTACCATGCCGTGGCAAGTCAGCTGGCGACCCTCCCTGCGCAAGACCTCACTGCTACAAAGGTCTTGGCGACTTTGCAAAACGAATACGATAGAAGGAATGCAGCTGAGTCGGCTTGTGCGCTCCAGGGGGAGCAATGTGGGACAGCATTCCAGCCTCCAGGGGGAGCCAAAGCGTTGGCAGCTGTGAAGTGCTGGAACTGTGGGACCCAAGGAAATAAACAAAGGAAGAAGCCAGCAGATGGCAAGAAGCAGAGGGGGGGGGGTGTGGAAAGCCCAAGCCAGGGAAAGACAAGGCTTTGTTTGCTGGCACAGCTTCACCAAAGGCTAAAGGCAAGTCTGATGGCCAGGAGCAGCGGGTCAAGCTGCAAAAGCCCACACCGATGGAAAACAAGGTTTTGCTTGCTGGTAAAGCTGCTCCAAAGGCCAAAGCCAGGTTTGTTGTTGATTCGGGCTGAACCCGCCATGTCTCAAGGGACCGCCATCTCTTTATCTTCTTCAAACCTCAAGAAGGTGAGATCCACCTGGCTGATGGAAAGACGTTGCGAATTGCAGGAGAAGGGACTGTGAAACTGGCAAGTCTGCACACTACCATCAAAGATGTACTATATGTTCCAGGTGCTGCAGACAATTTGCTCAGTGTCCCACAGCTTACTGGGCGTGGTTTTGAGATTTCCATCAAGAGCAGCCTCTGTGTCATCAGGAAAGGCAAAGAGGACATTTTGCATGCAACGTTTATGGATGGATTGTTCTGTATAACTTATGATGACAATGGTGCTGTTGTGTCTAATGTTGATTCTTGTTGTGTTGCACAAACTAACAAAGTTCTTCATGCAGGATGCATTCACGATGCACACAGAAGGTTTTGTCACCTCTCTTGGAAGGCGCTGGCCAAGATGCCAGAGATGGTTGAGGGTTTGAACATCAAACCCTTTAAGTTTCTTTTTTAAAAAATAAAATTTTTATTAAAGTTTTCATATATTTTTAAGACAAACACAAAAACACAAACAACCACAAACAAACACAACACAAATAACAAATATAATTTTAAATCCTTAATTTCTTAACCACTTTCCCTGACTTCCCCACACCTCCCCTTCTTGCATCCCAATTCCAATAGTTAACTCAGCAAGTTCTTATCCCCAACTTTTACCTTATTAATATTTTACTTAATTCATCTTAATTAACCAAATTTAACTTATAGACCTCAGTTAAACAACAGTACTCATCATTTACGCCCTTTTCTAAGGTCGACGCAAATTCCCTTCCACAAATTTCCCAATTTTTATATTAATTACAAAACAAAATAACAAAAAACAACATATAATTATACACCCTTTGGATTCCAAAACTCTCACCCCCCCTTTCCCGGTTTCGATCCCCCCAAAATATCCATCAGTTATCAGCCTGGAGCTCTCACGTCCGAGGCCATCAAATCTCTCTCAGTCCCTCTCTGCTGGTTTTGTTGGTAGTCCTTTATATTGGACTTCGAGTCTCGGAGAAGCTCTGTCCCAATAGGGTCTATGTTTCTTCCAACCAGACCTCCATATTCAAAAGTGGAGCCCAAATCATGTTTCTTATTCCTTTTAAGTACAAATGTCCCAAATGTCCCAAAAGCTCCAACTTTCGCCTTAATCAAATTTGTAATCCATAGGTCTTCCGATCTCCCCATAGGGAGATCCCTCCAATCTTCATTCTTCAATTCAAACCAAATTCTCATCATCCAGGTCTTGTCTTTCTTGTAATCCATCTTTACAGGCCTCTGGTTATCCTTTTTCATCTGCAGCGTTTCAGCTCCTCCTTCCTACTCCTCTGAAACAACACATATCTCTTCTTGTTCAGCTGCAAAGTTTTCTTGAGTCAAGTCCTTGATGCAATCAGCAAGTTTATTTACTTTGGAATTCAAAGTTGTAGCATTTGTAGCCAAAACTTCACTCTGACCTTGTAACTTTCCCAAGAGAAAGAACATTCTATCCAGCTCAGCCTGTATTTTTCCATCTGCAGCCATTGTAATGTCTCAGAACCCCCTCTAGAGGGATTCTAGTTGCTTAGTATTCTTTATCCAACAGTCAAGTTACTTTGTTTTTGTTTCTTCTTTGTTTTCAACGACTTAAAGTCAAATGTAACAAAAATAATCAGCAGAAATAACAAAAGGCAAATTTTTCCAACTTTGACAGCTCGTTTGACAGCTGTCAAACTCTTTATGTCTCCTCAGCAGGCTCTCTCGCGGATCCCTCCCGGATCCCAGGGGGTTGCACTTCAGCTCTTAAAAATCAATTATTATCCTCCAGCAAAATACTTATACTGCCAAGTCGTGAAATTAATAACTTTTGTCTCATAAAGAGAAAAGTGGTCTCTCGACCTTAGTTATCCAATTCTTGCTTTAATTTGTCTACAGGACGGGGAGGCGGACTTCCTTTTAACACCTCCCCCGATTGTGCCGAATTCAAAAAAAGAGATTTTTAGTTCCAATTTCCGTACTACTCACGGGTTGTTACTTTTGCAGTCCAAATGTTCAAAGAAAGAAGTCAGCGCTCCCCGGCCATGGCATGCGGCTTCACTCCGTAGAAGAAGCGGTCTACTCTCAGCACCGCGCCGCTCTCCGTCCCCCGCTCCGAAGCCTTTAAAAAGGCTTCTTCGCGGGTCGGGGGGCGCAAATGTTGCCCGCCGAGTCACCAAGTCCACAGGCTTCAACGCCTGTGGTTTCTGAGGGTCCCCGCGTCACCGCCGCGGCAGGACCCACCTTCCACAGAGCCGATTCGCTCCGGAGCTCGGAGGGAATCCGCCATTAACCTTTTGCGCTAACCCGGAAGTCCCAAACCCTGTAAGTTTCACATGAAATGTGTATCTTGTGCAGAGAACAAGGTGAAGGTTGCTCCAAAAGGCAAGGAGTCTAGCAGGCAGGCTTCCAAACCCTACCAGCTAGTGCACACAGACCTGGTTGGTCCACTTGCGCCCTCTTTAGGTGGAACAAGGTACTTCATGGTTCTAATTGATTCTTTTTCCAGGTACATTCATGTGTTTATGCTCGAGCAGAAATCGCAAGCGTTTCCTAAGTTCAATGCATTCTGTGCTTGGTTGGAGAATGTTCACAGTAAATGTATTGGCTGTCTCTTTACTGATCGGGGCGGGGAGTTCACTTCTCAGCAGTTTGAAGCTTTCCTGACTGAGAAGGGAATCCAGCACGACTTGTCAACGCCTAGATCGCCATGGATGAATGGACTTGCGGTGCGAGCAAATCAAATGTTGCTGCAAGGACTGAAAACCTTGTTGCATGATGCCAATCTCCCTGATAAGTTTTGGGGGGAGGCTCTGTCGAATTTTTTTTACACTTTTAATCGCAGATTGTCATCACCTATTGGTTGTACCCCCTATGAGAAGATGTTTGGTAAGAAACCCAACATCAAGCACATGAGAATCTTTGGTTCTGACATGTGGGTACACATCCCACAGAGCAACAAGCTTGGGAAGCGTGGGGCACATGGTTTGTTCATGGGGTACGAAAAAGGTGCATACAGAGTATGGATGACTGACTCTAAGTCCATTAAGTGTTGGGATACTGCCAGGGAGATAAAGTCCATCATGGCCCCCAAGCCGGCTCCCGGACGATCCATCGACCTCCCGTAGACACGCAGTATCAGCAATTAGCGACATGAGCTCCAGAACATTCTAGAGCCGATGTACACTCTTTATCAGCAGATAATGCACAGCCAAAAGTTGCACTCAGGAGAGCATTATTTACAAGTTTTATTCAGCGTTGATCAGAACAAAGAAAGACATGACTGCCTGCGCCAGTGTCTCCAGCAGAGAGAAAACGAAAGCAACAGACAACATAAACATCCTGTGAACAGGAAATACGCAGACTCTGACTCACAGCCTGCTCCCTTTTAAGGTGGAACGGAAATATCCTAACATCCTCCCCCTTTCCGTGTAACCTGTAGTACCTGTGGTTCAACCCAATTGCAACCTTCGTACATAAACCTTAAGTTGTTCTCTGTTAACAACCTTAGACAACAGATCAGCAGGAATTTCATTTCCTGGCATGTAGGACACCTGAATGAGTCCTTTCTGAATACACTCTCTTGCACGATGTAGCTTAATCTGCAAGTACTCGGTTCTTTGCTTGCAACTCTCTGAGTTCAGCAAAGCCAAACACGATCTATTGTCTTGATACACTTGTACAGGACATTTCACAGAAACTCTGATGTCCTTAAACAGTTGCATCAATCATTCACAATCCATGAGTGAAAATGACAGAGCATTGAGTTCTGCTTCACAGGAACTTAGGCTCACTGTTGTCTGCTTCTTGCACAACCAGTCAAACAGGCAGTGGTTGTACATGTAGCATACTCCAGAAGTGCTTGTACCATCCGTGGTGTCACTTCCAAAACTTGCATCTGCAAAGATTTCAAGACCTCCAGTCTTCTGACTGGTGAACCTCAGCCTGTAGTGCAAAGTCCCTTTCAAATAGCGGGCTATGCGCTTCAGAGCTTTCCAATCCTGAACAGTAGGATTATTCGCATGTCTGCTAAGCAGGTTAGTGCTTACAGCTATGTCAGGTCTTGAGCATCTAGCAATGAAATTCAACTTGCCTAGAATGCATCTGTACAGCGTAGTGTCAGAAAACGCTTCAGCAGTACTGTCTACCTGGTAACCTGTCACCATCGGAGTGTCTGCTGGGTTTGCATCAACCAAATTCAACCTGGTTGAAATATCAGCAATTTTCTGTGTTTGGTGTACCAGAAAATTACCTGCTTGGTCCCTCTCCACCTGCAGAGAAAGATAGTTGGATACCTCACCAAGATCCTTCATGTCAAAGTGCTCCTTCAGCTGAGCTAGGGTGCTTTGGTACAAAGCCTGATTCTTCCAAAACATCAGAAGATCATCAACAAAATATAAACAATACAGTTGTTACGATATAGAACCAATGCGGCAGCAAGCTGCTGGTTTGAAAGCAAAACATAAATGGGAATGTTGGGGCTGTTCTGTGGGAAACAAAGGGACAGTCTATTCACAGTGTGAAGCTCCGGAATTAGCTCAGAGTGTAATATGAGCTGTACAGGAAGTACAGGAGGAGTTTGACTCTCTGCTGTTGGAGTTTGAAGAGAGCAGACGTGTTTTCTGTAACGCTGCAAAAGACAGAAATAAAGACATGTAAATACGTTTCTGTCTATCTCTTTCCCCTGCCTGGGGGGTGGGCAGGAAAGAGTGCTGTGTCCTTCTCACGTTGGGGAGGATCGCCGATCGCGACCTTGCCTGGATCCTGCCGGGAAATGCAGACAGGGAGGTCAACCGGAGATCAAGCCTGGAGAGTGGCCAGTTTCCTCTGATAACAGCTTGAATCCCGACATCTGGTAGCATTTGGGCCGATGGTTTAGATCCATGTAAGCTGCAAGAGAGGTTGATGGATCGTACTTCATCCTCTGCACCAAGAGGGAAGATACAGTAACGTGCAGCTGGGAGCTACACGGACGGCTGGGCACCGCAGAAGGTGTTTACTGAGCAATGGAGCCCCTAAGGTATGCTGATTTTATGGCTGAGAGAGTGAACGCGAATTGAAGCATTCTTCGGTTCACTGAGTGTCTGCGTTTGGATGAAACCAGCACTGTGAGAAAGCTACATACTTCGCTTATCTTGGTATGCCTGGAATGTATAGTTGCTAAGCAACGATACGTCAGTGCAATGGAAAGTTACTGGCAAACAACGGCAAAAGGGGCTGGCACAGTGTGAAGGCTGGGAAACAGCGAATGTTTTGTCTACAAAAGCTGCTTTTGGAAAGACTTTCGAACAGCTTGCGTTGAACTGCCAGGTGTGAGGCAGTAAACAGCCAATTGACCCTTGGATTTTACAGGCTCGAGAGTGAGAGCTGAGGCTTGGATTCAAAATGGATGCCAAGAAGGGGGGAGGCTTACCTTACCCACCTCCACTGACTAATGACAATTATTCCTCATGGTCTGTAAAGATGAAAGCCCTGCTTCAGAATCAGAGGATTTTTGGGGTGATTGAGAACCCCATCCCTGCAGCACCAACGCCAGGTTGGAATTCACAGAATGTGAAAGCCAGGACGGCCATAATTCTGTGTGTCTTGGATGACCAGCTCGTGCATGTCCAGGATTTACATAACGCGCGAGAGATTTGGCAGACGCTGCGTAGAATACATCAAAGAGATGCTGGTTCTTCAGCGTTGCTGCATTTTGAAAAGCTGACCAATCTGAGGCTTGCGCCCGATGGAGATGTACAGGCGCATTTGACAGAGATGAAATTCTTACGCCAGCAGATGGCAGAACGCAATTTCCCTCTACAGGAAGAGATATTCTGCTTCATGATTATTAACAGCCTAAATCGGACTTATAAAACAGTTGCAAGTCAACTTGGTTCTCTACCTGCCGCGGATCTCATGGCGGAAAGAGTCTGCGCCGTGGTTCTCAATGAGAGAGATCGACTTGCTGCAATAGATGTCAAAGACAGGGGGAGAGAAGCTTGGAGTACTGACACCCCCACTGGTATTGCTAGTGAAGAACAGGCTGTTGCTTTGAACGTTGTCCATTGTTTCAATTGTGGACAGACTGGGCATCTTCAGCGGAACTGTAAGAAGCCACGTCAACAGAAAGGAGCCAAGGGCAGCTCTGCAAAGCCTGAAGCGTCAGGCAAAAGTCGTACCTAGTCCCAGGTGAAACCTGCAAAGGTTTTGATGTCGAAAGGAGCCACACCAGAAGTGGAGAACACGTTTATTTTGGACACTGGGGCCACTAAACACATGACATCGAACAAAGGACTGTTTTCAACGTTTAAGAAGCAAAGCTTCGCTGTGAAAAAGGCCAACGGTCAGGAGCTGGAAGCGACCGGGTTTGGAACTGTATATCTTGAAAGTCTGAACTTGACTATCAACAATGTGTATTTGGTTCCTGATTTAAAGTTCAATCTGCTGAGTGTTTCGCAGATCACAAAGAAAGGACTGACTTTGTCCTATGATAGAGAAAGCTGCAAGATCTTCAAAGATGGAGAACTGTATCTTTCTGCCAGAGAGAAAGATGGACTGTATTTGTTGACTTTTGATCAAAGTGATTGCATGAATTGTAATTCACCTGATTCTAACATAATTTCTCTCGCAGGTGTGTTGAAGAACGTCAAGAAGGCGACCAGGGTCGACAGAGCATTTCAGCGGGTGTATGCTGATGTGATTGGTCCTCTAGCACCATCTAGAGGCAATGCAAGATATTATCTTGTGTGTGTGGATTATTTCTCTCATTATGTCTGGGTATATGTGTTGGAGAAACCACAAGAAGCCTTAGAAAGGTTTAAAGAGTTTTGTGACAAGGTTAAGAATGTGCATGATGCTAACATTGATTGTCTTTTCACAGATGAAAAGCCAGTTTTTCTTTTACAGGATTTTCAGGATTTCCTGCATAAGAAAGGGGTAAGGCACAAGACTGCTGTTTCTGCAGAAGCGTGGAACAGAGGTGTCTGTGTGCAGGTGAACAAAGAATTGCAAGAAGGCATGAAGGCGCAATTGCTGAGTTCACATTTGCCACATGAGTTTTGGGCAGTGTCGTTAATGTGTTATTGTCACACGTGGTTGAGAAAGGTTTCAAAAGATTTGGGAAGTTCTCCTTTTGAGAAGCTGTTCCATAGAAAACCTTCTGTTGCCCATTTTAAGGTTTTTGGGTCTCATGTGAAGACTGAAGCTCCAGGTGGAGTAGAGAATGCCAGAGGCATTTTTGTGGGTTATGAAAAGGGTCTCTACAGAGTAATTTTGTCTGAATCTGGTCAGGTGATTCTCACAAAATCTCTAGAGAGTGCTCCTGAACAGGAGAGAGTAATTATTCACACATTTCTCACTGAGGACGATTCAGATGATGATTTTACTGATTACAGTGGTACTCAGAGTGACAGTGATAGCTCACAGAGCTCAGTGGACACAGTCATTGAGAGGAAGTCTCACACAATGGATAGACCACAGATGAAGGATGAACCACTGTTTACTATTGGAACTCGTTCTCCAAAGAGTCCTGAGACTGAACCAGTGAGCAGAGAGGATCAGCTCCTCATACGTAGGTCTGAGAGAGTTACAAAGGGTGTACCACCCAAGAGGTATTCAAAAGAGTTTGCTAACTCAGCTGTAGCATGTGTTACTGTTGTTAACAACTCAAGACAGGTTGAAGCTGTGTCTAAGTCAGAGACAAAGACACAACAGGGAGTTGCTAAGTGTAACACTACATTCCCTAGCCAAGGTAATGCAGATGCACTCATTCCTTGGAAGTCAGACAACCAAAGAGGTACACTGGAGAAACCAGTGGTGGGTAGTTCCAAGGGTGGAACTGAAACAACAGGGGAATGTTATATGTATAACAACTGTTTGTTTTCTTCTCTGGATCTCACTTTGCTCGCAGCACACATTGATCCATATGGGGGAGTTTGTTACGATATAGAACCAATGCGGCAGTGAGCTGCTGGCTTGAAAGCAAAACATAAATGGGAATGTTGGGGCTGTTCCGTGGGAAACAAAGGGACAGTCTATTCACAGTGTGAAGCACCGGAATTAGCTCAGAGTGTAATATGAGCTGTACAGGAAGTACAGGAGGAGTTTGTCTCTCTGCTGTTGGAGTTTGAAGAGAGCAGACGTGTTTTCTGTAACGCTGCAAAAGACAGAAATAAAGACATGTTGTCAGAGCTGCTTCCAGATCCTAGCTCACGGAGGATCACGCTAGCCAGCGATCATTAAGTAAAAGTCTTTATTGAATTACAGTTTCCATTCTCAAGCTGCTGCGTGCAACTCTACGTCTAGTGGCTAGATCGGCGAAGCTCCGTCTGAGTCTCCGCCCCTTGTGCACCAACTTAATATCCTAGCCCTGCTCCACCTTTTCCGCCTGACTGTTCTCCTCTGGGTCCCTCTGCCCCCCGGGGTCTCTTCCTTCCTGGATTCTTCTGACGCCGACCCCCCGGACCCTCCTGTCTCCTTGCGCCGGGCTTTAGGACCTGGCTCTCTTTCAGGGCTGCCTACTGCGTCACTTTCCTGTGCATTTGAACTTGGCGCGCGCGCCCAACCTTCCACTTTCCGTCTAACCGTTTCTTCGCTCCCCGATGGAAGTGTGGCCACTCCTGACTCATGCCCTCCCCCCTGTTGTGAGCTGCCAGCGCTTGATCCCTGGCTCCCTTCCTCTTCCCTGCTCTCCGGCGGTGACGCTGGTCCCGATTTCCAACTGCTCTCCTCTGAGTCCCCTCTGGCTCTATCTTCCTGGGGTGTCCCCCTAGGCTCCCCCCTTGCCCTGGCCACTGGTGCTCCTTTCTGTGAATCTTCTGATTCACTGGAAAGACTCGGAGATCTCGGGTCGTCGTCATCACTCATCTTTTCTTCTGCCTCCTCCCCCTCGCTCTCTGTTTCCTCCCTTGCCCTTGCCTCTGCTCCTGAACCCCTGACACATGTAAATACGTTTCTGTCTATCTCTTTCCCCTGCCTGGGGGGGGGGGGGAGGAAAGAATGGTGTGTCCTTCTCACGTTGGGGAGGATCGCCGATCGCGACCTTGCCTGGATCCTGCTGGGAAATGCAGACAGGGAGGTCAACCGGAGATTCAAGCCGGGTGCCTGGAGAGTGGCCAGTTTCCTCTGATAACAGCTTGAATCCCGACAACAGTTTGTTTTGCCCCTCCTCCTTTACAAACACACATGGATCAGCTTTGCCCTGGTGAAAACCTAGAGAAAGCAACGTCTCAGTGAGTTTCGTGTTCCAACACCTGGCACTCTGCTTGAGACCATATAAGGATTTCCGGAGTTTACAGACCATTCCCTTCTGTATCTGCATCCCGTCAGGTGGAAGCATAAACAGCTCCTCCCCCAAAATCCCGTACAAAAAAGCTGTATTAATGTCATGATGGGAAACATGCAGTTTCTCCTCCGCAGCGATCTTGGGCATCAGCCGAATGCTCTCATATTTGACTGTGGGTGAATAGGTCTCGTGGTAATACTGTCCTGGTACCTGTGAAAAACCTCTTGCAACCAATCTGGCTTTGTGTCTGACTACCTTGCCATTCTGGTCTGTCTTGGCCTTGAAGACCCATTTGCTGCCAACCAGTCTCATCCCTTGGACTACCGGTACCAGTTCCCAAGTTTGGTTCCTGTTCAAGGAATCAACTTCAGCCTTCATGGCATTAAGCCAAGGCTCAGCATCTTTAGAGGTTAACTCCTGAACCTCTTTGAAGCTTGAAGGTTCCCACACCTTCTCTGAGCTACTAAGAACAGCAGTTGCCGTCTTAGCAAACTCATCAGCAAATATCTTTGGAGGTCTGCACTTCGTGGCTCTCTCAGATCTGCGTACTAGACGCAAGTCTTCTGGACTCATCTCCTCTTTCTCAGGAGAAAAGTGACCAATGGTGAACAGTGGTTCTTCCAGTTCATTGTCAGACACCTCAGATGGTCTGACTGAGGCCTTTGCACTCTTGTAGTCTGCTGTGTCATCACTGTCACTGACACCAGCAGCAGCGCCGCCCACTGACCTGGAATCTGAACTCTGATCATCATCATCATTATCATCCTCAGCTTCCTCAGCTTCCTCAACATTATCTGATTTCTTCACATCACCTTCATCCTCCTCTGGGTAACTCTGGAAAATTCCCACATTTCCCCCCACTTAGGATTGTACTCAACACTCTTTGTGAACTTAATGGACTTAGAGTCAGTCATCCATACCCTGTATGCACCTTTTTCGTACCCCATGAACAAACCACGCTTCCCAAGCTTGTTGCTCTGTGGGGTGTGTACCCACATGTCAGAACCAAAGATTCTCATGTGCTTGATGTTGGGTTTTTTACCAGACATCTTCTCATAGGGGGTACAACCAATAGGGGATGACAATCTGCGATTATAAGTGTAAGCAAAATTCGACAGAGCCTCCCCCCAATACTTATCAGGGAGATTGGCATCATGCAACAATGTTTTCATTCCTTGCAGCAACATTTGATTTGCTCGCACCGCAAGTCCATTCATCCATGGCGATCTAGGTGTTGACAAGTCATGCTGGATTCCCTTCTCAGTCAGGAAAGCTTCAAACTGCTGAGAAGTTAACTTCCCGCCCCGATCAGTAAACAAACAACCAATGCATTTACCGTGAACATTCTCCAACCAAGCACAGAATGCCTTGAACTTAGGAAACGCTTGTGATTTCTGCTCGAGCATAAACACATGAATGTACCTGGAAAAAGAATCAATCAGAACCATGAAGTACCTTGCTCCACCCAAAGAGGGCGCAAGTGGCCCAACCAGGTCTGCGTGCACTAGCTGGTAGGGTTTGGAAGCCTGCCTGCTAGACTCCTTGCCTTTTGGAGCAACCTTCACCTTGTTCTCTGCACAAGATAAACATTTCATGTGAAACTTACAGGGTTTGATGTTCAAACCCTCAACCATCTCTGGCATCTTGGCCAGTGCCTTCCAAGAGAGGTGACAAAACCTTCTGTGTGCATCGTGAATGCATCCTGCATGAAGAACTTTGTTAGTTTGTGCAACACAACAAGAATCAACATTAGACACAACAGCAGCATTGTCATCATAAGTTATACAGAACAATCCATCCATAAACGTTGCATGCAAAATGTCCTCTTTGCCTTTTCTGATGACACAGACGCTCCTCTTGAAGGAGATCTCAAAACCACGCCCAGTCAACTGTGGGACACTGAGCAAATTGTCTGCAGCACCTGGAACATATAGTACATCTTTGATGGTAGTGTGCAGACTTGCTAGTTTCACAGTCCCTTCTCCTGCAATTCGCAACGTTTTTCCGTCAGCCAGGTGGATCTCACCTTCTTGAGGTTTGAAGGAGATAAAGAGATGGCGGTCCTTTGAGACATGGCGGGTACACCCCGAATCAACAACAAACCTGGCTTTGGCCTTTGGAGCAGCTTTTCCAGCAAGCAAAACCTTGTTTTCCATCGGCGTGGGCTTTTGCAGCTTGCCCCCCTGCTCCTGGCCATCAGACTTGCCTTTAGCCTTTGGTGAAGCTGTGCCAGCAAACAAAGCCTTGTTTTCCACTGGCATGGGCTCTTCACCCTCCCTCTGCTTCTGGCCATATGCAGGCGTCTGCCTCTGTTTACCTTTGCCCTTCCGGCCTCTGCAAAGGCGATGACCTTGATTCCCATGAGAAACAGAGCTCTCAGCTGCCGACTCCTTGGCTCCCCCTGGAGGCTGGAATGCTGCCTGGGATGACGTGACAGTCAGCTCCCCCTGCAGCTTGCAACCAGTGCCCTCAGCATCCCTGCATTCACTCACATTCTGGGAAACAGCCAGGACCTCCGATGCAGTCAAACTCTGGGCTGGGATGACTGGCAGGTGGGCTATCTTCAAAGCATTCCACATCTTACGCGCCGTCACGTTGCCAGCTAACGTTTTAATTTCCTCCAGAGAGACGGACAAGACTATTACGTCAATGGCCTTCGAATTTTCGGCCTTCCATCTATCTGTCAGAGGAACTGGAGGGGCCTCACACACAGTATGTGTGGGGAAATATGGCGTCCGGCACATTTCTGCTGTGCCACTGCGCTTCTGTGCCTAGCTCTCTTTAGCTCTCTTAGCATAGTCCTAGCAGAGTTCAGCAGCGGGAGAAACTGTTGCCGTGTGTGGGTAATAAATCAGACTGGACGCAGGCTTCTTGCTTATCTCCAACAGTCTTTAATGCGTAGAAAAACATCGTAAATTAGCCCTGCAAAAGAGCAGCCATCCTTCGCCTCTCAGTCAAAACCGAAAGAGAACTTAAACACAGATAAAGATTCCCGTATGTGAACATAACCACGCCTCAGAATGTGAGACGTCACACAGAACTGTTTAACCCTGTAAGTTCTGATTCTCCTCACACCCCCTCTCGTCTCGCATCCTGAGGGAAACTGTGAGTACAACTCACCCCAAACACAACCCTTCACAGAGTCAGACTCGGCAAAACCTTGCACCTGTTTATCTGTCTGTGCGCAGCTCTCGGCCTGTCTGCACTTTGGCAGCTTCGTGGTCGAGCACACATCTATAGATTTCATTGAGTTCAACTCCTTTCCTATTGCCTCTTGCCCTTTCTTGGCATCTGTCTCAGGCAACTGTTGAACCTTCTCAAAACTCTCAGGTTCACACTGCGCGAAACCAACCCACGCACTGGTGACCTTAAACCTCTCAGGTGGTACCCCCTTTGTGGTGCGTGTGGAACGTCTGAGCACTGTCTCAGGTGCTCCTTCTGACCCACTGGGGCCAGCAAGGGTTTCTCTGACATCAGACGACTCCCCCTCTGACTTACTGCATCTTCGGGCCTTTAGCACTTTTCTAACGGGAGATGAAGGCTCACTCTTGGGCTCTCTTTTAACAACCTGTGGAGATGCCCAACCCTGTTCTTGACCCTGGTCAGAGACCTGGTCCTCATCAACAGGTTCAGCTTCTAACTCTCCTTCCTCATCAGAGTCAGACAGACATTCTGAGAGAACGTCAGGATTCGCATGTATGCTTGACCAACCACTCTGCTCACAGAACTCAGCACTTCTGCTGACTAGAATCCTGGACTGATCACCTTCTGGATAGGCAAACCTCCACCCTTTTGTTGCAGGCTCGTACCCACAAAAGATCATTTTCCGGGACCTCGGGTCACCTTTCTTTCGTTGAGCCTTTGGCACAAGCACCCAAGCTTCACAACCAAACACACGGAAGAAATCCACCTTGGGCTTCTTGCGGTGCAGCAGAAAATAGGGTGTGTCTCCTACAACAGAGCTATAGGACCTGTTCAAAGTGAAGTTGGCCGCTTTCCAAGCCTCCCCCAAAAAACTCTGAGGCAAACCACAGTAAAGCGTCAGCCGCCTCAGCTAGCGTTCTGTTCCGGCGTTCTGCTACGCCATTCTCCTGCGGAGAAGCAGCAACCGTCAACCTGTGACGTATTCCCTTCCGGCGGAAGAAACTCTGCAGAGCAGACCCAGTGAACTCCCCGCCTCGGTCACTCTGAAAGCTCTGCACCTTGGTGGAAAACTGTAGTTCCACTGCCGCAACCCAGTCTTTGATCAGTTGCGCTGCCTCGCTTTTTTGTTTCAGTGAGAAGACCCACCCGGTCCTAGTAAAATCATCTGTCAGCGTGAGCGCAAATCTGGCCCCGCCCAGACTCTTTGGCATGGGTCCACAAAGGTCTGTGTGCACAAGCTCAAAAGGCTTTGTGGTTACCCTCTCCGATCTGGGATAACTGCACCTTTTTACCTTTGCTCTTTTGCATGCCCTACAATCCAGAAATTTATCACATGGTTTCATCTTGCAACCCTCAGTGCACTCCGGCAACTTCTGGATGTATTTCCAACAGCTATGCGACATTCTCCTGTGCCACAAGTGAGCACACAAATCATGAGTGGGAACATTAGCACACTTCGCCTGTGCTGTCTTGGCGTCCCCCTTACTCTCCAGAGGTGTCTCCAGAACAAAGAGGTTGTTCTGACATGCAACACTGACCAGTTGTTCACCACCCCTGGAAATGGAACAGACATCATTTTCAAAGCAAACCTTATAACCCTCCTTTACAAGAGCAGGTACAGATAAAAGACAACAATGCATTTCTGGCACAACGTAGACCTCCAGCTCTGCCTGTAAAAAAGAAACAAATACATTTACAACAGAGGTTAACTGTCTCTGTGTCCCATCAGCAAGGACGACTGTTTTCCCAGTTGAAACAGCCCTGCAGTTCCGCATTTTGCCACTAGGTGGCGCTGGCATTAGGTGGTGGCTGGCTCCTGAGTCGATGACCCAATGCAGCATGCTGCCCTCACTGGAGTTGTCCTCCAGCGTTGCCATAGAGGCAGCTAGGTGATAAGAACTGTCCTTCTCACTTTCTGTGTCACGTCCTCCCTTCGCATTCCCACGCTGGCCTCCTCTCCTAGACTGGCTGCCATGGAAACCTGGCTGACTGCCATGGGAAGCGACCTTGGAGACATCCTGCCCGGCCTCTCTGGCTCTCCGCTGACAAGATCGACGCACATGGTCAACAGACGCGCAGACAAAACAACGACGCGTGGGAAAAACTTGAACTGTGCCTTCTGCTGGCCTGGCCCCCCCTCTGCAACCGGCAGGGCTCTCTGCGCCAGCTCGGCCCTCTCTGAGACGGCGTTCCTGTTCGTCACACAAGCGACCAGTGGAAAACTTTGCAAACTTGCCTTTGGTCTTCTCTGCCCCCCCCCAACCTTGCCAGCAGCTCTCCTTGAGGCTGTACTGCATCTGGGGACGTGACTTTTGACTTCCGCTGTGGTTTCTGGGCAAACCCTCTCCAGCTCCTGCCAAACAGCCTGGGCACTGTCAAGACCCTCCACCAAAGGTAGCTGGGAGCCCTCCAAACTGAGCACTATAGCTCCCAGGGCTTTCTGGTTCCTCCTCTGTGAGGCATGGGCAGCTGCAATATCTGCTGCTGCAGCTCCGGCTGCAGCTTGCTGTGGGAGCTCTTGGACTGCCCCCCACAGACCCTTGGCTACCAGCCAGGCCTTCAGCTTCCTGGACCACTCCTCCCAATTTCTGCCATTTAATTTTTCGAAAGGGACGGAGAATGACTCCTTGTCATCTGCCATCTTCTCCCCCAGGGCTGAGCCTACTCACGTAACAGCAGCTCCTCCTGGCACCTGGTCCTGAAGATGAGATCCTCCCCAGCGAGCGTCGCTGCCTCAAACGTTAGGCAGGGGCTCCAGCTGGCTCTAGCAGGCTTCTCCCACAAACACAGGCACGACGTGGCAACAGCTTCCGAAGCTTGGCTGGCTTCCCATAACCTGTGGGGAAATATGGCGTCCGGCACGTTTCTGCTGCGCCACTGCACTTCTGTGCCTAGCTCTCTTTAGCTCTCTTAGCATAGTCCTAGCAGAGTTCAGCAGCGGGAGAAACTGTTGCCGTGTGTGGGTAATAAATCAGACTGGACGCAGGCTTCTTGCTTATCTCCAACAGTCTTTAATGCGTAGAAAAACATTGTAAATTAGCCCGGTGAAAGAGCAGCCATCCTTCGCCTCTCAGTCAAAACCGAAAGAGAACTTACACACAGAGAAAGATTCCCGTATGTGAACATAACCACGCCTCAGAATGTGAGACGTCACACAGAACTGTTTAACCCTGTAAGTTCTGATTCTCCTCACAGTATGCCACACTCCAAACTGACGCAGCAAACTCTCACACCATTTTGCCCAGGTCTGATAGTTGTGCCTTGGGACATGAGTGGTCCACTAGAAGAGATAGCCACAAGAGCTAAGACTAGACAACAACAACAACACCAGCAACAGCAACAGCAACAAAAGAAGAGAGGCTCGATTACAGGTGTAACTCCTACAGGACCTATAGGAACAACAGGACAAGAAAAAGTGACAGCTGTCTCCATGGATGCTGTAACACAAGCTCTACTTAAGATAAACCAATCCCTGGAGATCCTAACAAAGCAGAGTTCAGAAAATACACAAAAATTAACAGAGTTAACAGCAAGATTGGATCTGAACACAGAATCTATAAATAAATTGGTCCAGGAAAATTCTGCAACACGTAAAATTGCGGAAGAAGCTAGAACTATTGCTGGAGAGACTCAAGAGAACTTAGAACCGATTGCAAAAAAGGTGCACGGGCACGATGCAACTCTGGCTTTGTGGGAATTACAGAGAAAAGAGAGAAATTTGAAATTGAGATTAATTCCAGAGAACGAAGGTGACAATCTCGTGGAGTTTTTAACACAAGAGTTCGCTGACTGCTGGGAAGATTTGGAGGAAGACGAATTTAAAATCACAACAGCGTTTAGACTGGGTAAAAAACAGAACAGGAAGACTCCGAGGGATTGTTTGATTACCCTTAGATCCAAGGAAGAAAGAGATAAAATATTAAGACTACATTTTGAAAAGGTCTTGCAAATTGGAAATTCAGCTGTACAGATTTTTAAAGACATCCCTAAATACATCTTGGATCTGAGAGCTTTCTATAAGGACCTGGTTCATCTGTTAAAGAAGAATACTATCCTCTTTAGGTGGGAATTTCCACAGGGATTGTCCTTCGATTACAAGGGGAAGAAGGTGAAAATAAAGACTATACAAGATAAAGAGAAATTTTTGGAAAGAAACCGAGAGGACTTACAGAAGGGAACTGTGGACCCAATTGCAGAACAGAGGAGAGCAATAGACATTTTGAATCTTTCGTTTGGACACATTCCACCACCATCAGAGGAAGAGCAACAACTTGGAGCTGTTGGAGGAGTGTCAGAAAAATAACAAGATGGCCCTGCAATTCCTTAGTTGGAATTGTAATGGGCTCAATATGCCTTTGAGGAGACGACAAGTTTTTCATATTCTGAACAGAGAACAACTGGATTTGATATGCTTACAAGAAACCCATATAACCAGAGCCCACAGGAGATTACTTATAAACAAAAGACTAGGACAAGAATTTATCTCATCAGACAAAGTAAAAAAAAGAGGAGTTGTGATCTATGTAAAAGAGAAGTGGGCTCCAAAAATGATGTTTAAAGATGAACAAGGAAGATATTTGGCAGTTGAGATACAAGTACAAGGAGAAAAATTTCTGATAGTTGGAATTTATGCACCAAATGAAGGTAAAGCAGAATTCTTCAAGAAACTTCATGAAACTTTGACGGACTATCTGGATTATAATATGATAATTATGGGAGACATGAACGGCGTGGTCTCCACAAACATGGACAAGGCACAAAGACTGACAGTTACCAAGGAAGGGAGACTTCCTAAGACTTTCTTTGAAATGACGGAAAATATGGACTTAATAGACATATGGAGAACAAGGAACCCTCTTGAGAGAGAGGGAACCTTTTTCTCCCAAGCAATGACGACCTGGACCAGAATCGACCAAATCTGGATTACTAGTGGGATGGCTCCAAAGATTAAGAAGGTAGAGATCTGCCCAAAAACTTGCTCCGACCATAACGCCGTGAAGATGGAAATGAAACTTACAACAACTGGTCAATTTAGATGGAGGATGAATGACACCCTCTTTCGAGATAAGGAGATCCTCATGAAGGCCCAAAAAACTTTAAAGGACTATTTTGAAATAAATTTAAGGGCCGATGTGGAGAAAAGAGTGATCTGGGACGCAAGCAAAGCGGTGATGCGAGGTTTTCTGATCCAACAAAACTCAATAAAGAGGAAGAAACAGAATGAGAAAAAGGAAAAGATTTTGGAAAAGATAAAGGAAGGAGAGAAAAAATTAAGAGTAAAGCCAAAGTCCCAGGAGATTTTGAGAGAGATTAAGTTATATCAAACACAATATATGGAATTGATGAACCAAGAGATTGAATGGAAGATAAAGCAAATGAAACAAAAGACATTTGAATCGGCAGATAAATGTGGCAAACTCCTGGCATGGCAACTGAAGAAAAGGCAGAAACTAAATACAGTTACAAGCCTAGAAGTGGATGGAAAGAATATATCTAAACCTAATGAGATTAGAAATTGCTTTTTGAGTTATTTTAAAAAACTTTATGCTCAAGGAGCACAAAATGAAGAAGATATAGATAAATTCCTTGATAAATATGGATTACAAAAAATCTCTCATCAAAGCAAGATGGATCTGAATCAGAGAATAACAGAACAAGAGATAGAGGCTGCCATTCAGAATATGCAATTGGGCAAATCTCCAGGACCAGATGGACTGACTTCCAGATATTACAAATCTCTGAAGGAGTGGTTGACTCAACCATTAAAAGAAGTCTGTAATGAGATTCTAGAGGGAAAAAAGGCACCTGAATCGTGGAAAGAAGCGTATATTTCACTCATACCAAAGACAGAGACTGAAAAGACCCAATTGAAGAACTACCGCCCAATATCATTACTTAATGTGGATTACAAAATTTTTGCAGACATTTTGGCAAAAAGATTTAAAAAAGTGTTGATGGAAAAGATTCATAAGAACCAAGCAGGCTTTCTCCCAAAAAGGCACCTAGCAGATAATGTAAGGAACATAATAGACATTTTGGAAAAGTTAGAGGTGGATATAAACTCTAAAGCAGTGTTGATTTTTGTGGATGCGGAGAAAGCCTTTGACAATATTTCTTGGAGTTTTATGAAAAAGAATCTTCATGGGATGGGGGTAGGACAGGGATTTGAGAACGGTATGGATGCTATATATTCTGAACAGAAAGCTAAGTTGATTGTAAATAATGAATAACTGAGGAACTCAAGATAGAAAAAGGAACACGACAGGGGTGCCCAATTTCCCCATTGCTTTTTATTTCAGTTCTGGAGGTGTTGCTGAATATGATCAGAAATGACCAGCAGGTAAAAGGTGTACAGGTCGGAGCTAAACATTACAAGCTAAGAGCATTTGCAGATGACTTAGTATTGACCTTACAAGAGCCAAACACTAGTACGAAAAAGGTGTTAGAAATAATCCAACAGTTTGGCCAGGTAGCCGGATTTAAGTTGAATAAACAAAAAACTAAAGTCTTAGGAAAAAATTTAACAGATATGGAGAAGGAGAAATTCCAAGAGGAGACAGGGCTGACGGTGGTTAAGAAGGTGAAATATTTAGGGGTTTATCTGACATCTAAAAATTTGAATTTGTATAAGGATAACTATGAAAAATGTTGGTCAGAAATTAAAAAAGATCTAGAAATATGGTCAAATTTGAAATTGTCAATGTTAGGCCGAATTGCAGTGATTAAGATGAATGTATTGCCTAGAATGTTATTTTTGTTTCAAACCTTGCAGATTCTTGACAAGATGGAATGTTTTAAGAGGTGGCAGAAAGATATCTCGAATTTGTCTGGCAGGGCAAAAAGCCCAGAATTAAATTTAAAATATTGACAGATGCTAAAGAAAGAGGGGGATTTGCCCTGCCGGACTTAAAATTGTACTATGAGGCAGCAGCGTTTTGCTGGCTGAAAGAGTGGATGCTCCTCGAGAATACAGACATTTTGGATTTGGAAGGTTTTAACAATGCATTTGGTTGGCACGCATATTTATGGTACGATAAAATTAAGCTGCATAGGGCCTTTAAAAACCATATTGTGAGAAAAGCATTGTTTAATGTTTGGATAAGATATAAAGATCTGTTGGAAAACAAAACCCCCAGATGGGTGTCTCCCGTGGAGGCTAAGGCAGTGAAGAAACTCAATATGGAGGTCGGATGGCCGAAGTATTGGGAAATCTTGGAACAGGAGGGAGATAAAGTGAAATTACAAAGTCATGAGAAAATGAAACATAAAGTACAAAATTGGTTTCAATATCATCAAATAATGGAGTTTTTCAAACAGGATAGGAAAATTGGCTTTCAGGTGGAAAAATCAAAATTAGAGACTGAATTGTTAGAACCCAATACTAAGAATTTATCAAGAATGTACAACTTGCTGCTGAAATGGAATACACAAGATGAAACAGTTAAATCGGCCATGATTAAGTGGGCACAGGACATTGGTCATAACATTATGTTTGCTGACTGGGAATGGTTGTGGAACACCGGTATTAAATTTACGGCATGTAATGCCTTAAAGGAAAACATTATGAAAATGATTTACAGGTGGTACATGACCCCAGTCAAGCTAGCAAAAATTTACCATTTGCCTGACAATAAGTGTTGGAAATGTAAAGAGACTGAAGGTACTTTCTATCACCTTTGGTGGACATGCCCGAAGATTAAAGCTTTCTGGGAAATGATTTATAATGAAATGAAAAAGGTACTTAAATGTACTTTCCCTAAAAAATCAGAGGCCTTTCTCTTGGGCATTGTCGGCCAATTGGTGTCAAAGAGGGACAGAACTTTCTTTATGTATGCTACAACAGCAGCAAGAATACTCATCGCAAAGTATTGGAAGACACAAGATTTACCCACTCTGGAAGAATGGCAGATGAAAGTGATGGACTATATGACATTGGCTGAGATGACTGGCAGAATCCGTGATCAGGGAAAAGAGACGGCGGAAGAAGAATGGAGAAAATTTAAAAGTTATCTTAAGGACTACTATAAACTTGATGAATGCTAGAATGTCGAGGTTTTTAGGGAAAAAAGGATACAGTGATATAAGATCAGATCATAGAAAAGATTAAGACGATAGAGGTTGGAAACGAATATTTAGAAGTTGCTAAAAAATTATGGACAGTGGGATGCAGAAAGGGGGGGTACGGGGGAGTCCCGGAAAAGAGGTTTATGAAAAAATGTTATGAAACTATACGTGTTTGTATGTCTTTTTAAGTGTTTGTTTGTCTTTAAAAATTCTGTAAAACCAATAAAAATTTTATAAAAAAAAAAAAGAAGATAGTTGTGCCGATTTAACTTTGGGCACTCAGCAGCTTCAGAAGCTTGGAAAAACTCCATTCCAGCTTTTTATTCGAGCCGTGAGTCGTATTCACTTCAGAAACGTCTTATCTCGGCAGCTCATTAATCACGAATTCTCTGGCGCAGCTCCCAGATCCATTAGTCTGCCGGAGTTCAAAGGCTCTTGCTGCGGCAAACAGAAAAGCCTCACTTTCGCTTTTCCTCCACATACCTTTCAGCAGTCCGTCGCAGTCTTACTCTCCTGTAAGTGCTGTGAATCTGGGTCCGAAACCTGTTGTTGGGATACTGCCAGGGAGATAAAGTCCATCATGGCCCCCAAGCCGGCTCCCAGACGATCCATCGACCTCCCGTAGACACGCAGTATCAGCAATCAGCGACATGAGCTCCAGAACATTCTAGAGCCGATGCACACTCTTTATCAGCAGATAATGCACAGCCAAAAGTTGCACTCAGGAGAGCATTATTTACAAGTTTTATTCAGCGTTGATCAGAACAAAGAAAGACATGACTGCCTGCGTCAGTGTCTCCAGCAGAGAGAAAACGAAAGCAACAGACAACATAAACATCCTGTGAACAGGAAATACGCAGACTCTGTGACTCACAGCCTGCTCCCTTTTAAGGTGGAACGGAAATATCCTAACATTAAGTTCACAAAGAGTGTTGAGTACAATCCTAAGTGGGGGGGAAATGTGGGAATTTTCCAGAGTTGCCCAGAGGAGGATGAAGGTGATGTGAAGAAAGCAGATAATGTTGAGGAAGCTGAGGAAGCTGAGGATGATGATGATGATCAGAGTTCGGATTCCAGTTCAGGGGGGGGCGCTGCTGCTGATGTCAGTGACAGTGATGACACAGCAGACTACAAAAGCGCAAAGGCCTCAGTCAGACCATCTGAGGCGTCTGACAATGAACTGGAAGAACCACTGTTCACCATTGGTCACTTTTCTCCTAAGAAAGAGGAGATGAGTCCAGAAGACTTGCGTCTAGTACGCAGATCTGAGAGAGCCATGAAGGGCAGACCTCCAAAGAGATTTGCTGATGAGTTTGCTAAGACGGCAACTGCTGTTCTTAGTAGCTCAGAGAAGGTGTGGGAACCTTCAAGCTTCAAAGAGGTTCAGGAGTTAACCTCTAAAGATGCTGAGCCTTGGCTTAATGCCATGAAGGCTGAAGTTGATTCCTTGAACAGGAACCAAACTTGGGAGCTGGTACCGGTAGTCCCAGGAATGAGACTGGTTGGCAGCAAATGGGTCTTCAAGGCCAAGACAGACCAGAATGGCAAGGTAGTCAGACACAAAGCCAGATTGGTTGCCAGAGGTTTTTCACAGGTACCAGGACAGGATTACCACGAGACCTACTCACCCACAGTCAAATATGAGAGCATTCGGCTGATGCTCAAGATAGCTGCAGAGGAGAAACTGCATGTTTCCCAACATGACATTAATACAGCTTTTTTGTACGGGATTTTGGGGGAGGAGCTGTTCATGCTTCCACCTGATGGAATGCAGATACAGAAGGGAATGGTCTGTAAACTCCGGAAATCCTTATATGGTCTCAAGCAGAGTGCCAGGTGTTGGAACACGAAACACACTGAGACGTTGCTTTCTCTAGGTTTTCACCAGGGCAAAGCTGATCCATGTGTGTTTGCCAAGGAGGAGGGGCAAAACAAACTGTATTGCTTATATTTTGTTGATGATCTTTTGATGTTTTGGAAGAATCAGGCTTTGTACCAAAGCACCCTAGCTCAGCTGAAGGAGCACTTTGACATGAAGGATCTTGGTGAGGTATCCAACTATCTTTCTCTGCAAGTGGAGAGGGACCATGCAGGTAATTTTCTGGTACACCAAACACAGAAAATTGCTGATGTATTAACCAGGTTGAATTTGGTTGATGCAAACCCAGCAGACACACCGATGGTGACAGGTAGATAGTACTGCTGAAGCGTTTTCTGACACTACGCTGTACAGATGCATTCTAGGCAAGTTGAATTTCATTGCTAGATGCTCAAGACCTGACATAGCTGTAAGCACTAACCTGCTTAGCAGACATGCTAATAATCCTACTGTTCAGGATTGGAAAGCTCTGAAGCGCATAGCCCGCTATTTGAAAGGGACTTTGCACTACAGGCTGAGGTTCACCAGTCAGAAGACTGGAGGTCTTGAAATCTTTGCAGATGCAAGTTTTGGAAGTGACACCACGGATGGTACAAGCACTTCTGGAGTATGCTACATGTACAACCACTGCCTGTTTGACTGGTTGTGCAAAAAGCAGACGACAGTGAGCCTAAGTTCCTGTGAAGCAGAACTCAATGCTCTGTCAGCACCGATCTGTGAGGCAGGGTGAGGCAGCTACTCTCAACATTTCATAGTTTTATGGTCCTTTTATTGTTTTACTTTATTGTTTTACTGCCCTATTTTATCATTTCATGGTTTTACCTCCTTGTTATCTCGGATGCCTTCCCACTGAGCTAGGAGGGCGACACGGCCAGAAAGGCGCCGCTGACGCCGCCGCGGCCTCCACCACCACGGCAAAGGAGCTCAGCAAATTGGTCTCAATTACCTGCCTACCTTGGAAGCAGTCCCGCGGAGAACCCTCCTGCAACACCCGACGGAGCTAATGAACTGAGGTGAGATTTTTACCAACTTGACCTTCACAAGATAAATAATGGTGACGACCAGGAGTGGCTGTAGAACACCAGGCTTTTATCGGAGTGATCTAAGACCTCTCTCTAAAAGAGCTACCCTAAAGGGAGCTCAAACAAAAAGCACTCGGCCCTTTAAGAATGGGGGTAAAGTCAAGCCGAGTGAGATTCAGCAGGAAACTGAAACTTCTCCCTCCTGCACTGAAGGGCCGGCTGTGCAGAGAGAGGATTGTGTAGAAGAATGCCACAACAAAGGGCCAATAAAGCCCAAAGTAAATCCAAACACAATTGGTACAGTCACCGAGGTACTCCCAAAACAGAGACTTAAATCCCAAGCTTCTCCTGAACCATCCCGAGTCCGAGAAGTGGAAGAACTAATGTTAAAACAAATTGCAGAGATGTCTTCGGGAAACCCTAAAACATCAAGAGACTCCTGCTTCCAACTTGAGACAAATGAGGATGAGGATTTATCAGTTATCAAATGGCCTGTGCTTTTAACTGAGGATATCGAAAATATAAAATCTCATCTGGCCACCTGTACAAAAATCCTCACTATAATGTGGACACTTGTAAAACTCTCTGTAGGGAATCCAGCGGGGTGACTGTAGAATTGGAAAGTAATAACAACTTCCTTCCTACCACCTGCAAAAACAGACCACCAAGGAAGGCCAAGAGATCTTGTAGGGCTACTGCCTTGAAAAGGAGGCCCATAAGGGTAAAAAAGAGCAGAAATGTTAAAAATTTTAAGGCAGTGCGTTACAAAAAAATGGATTTTAAAAAGCTTTTTAACCTTCTCAAGAGTATCCCAATAACTGAGAACAGTGGGAACACTGAGAAACTTCTAACCAGGAAATCTTCTAAGCAAGAACGTTCTATAAAACCTTGCCCTGACGCTGCGATAGATTGCTCGGAACTCTTAACACCTACCCCAACACCTAACTCCAAGCAAGACATTTTGATGGTCTTACATTCTATCTGTAGATGAAACCAATCCTTCTAAGAAGAGAAATCAGACAAATCTAACAAATAAAAACTGGAATCTGGTGCTGTACCGAAACAAACTCATTTTATCAAATTATCCTAAACCCCCAGGACTCCTGTCACAAGAAGAGCGTAAAGCCCATCTATTGAACCTTTTAAAGATCTATATGCCGGGTATACTTAATAACCCTACTGATTTGGCCCAAGAGGAATATCTATACTTCAACGGATTCCTTGCCAGAGCGGTGGTCTCATTCTACGAGGGGAGACTGGCAAAACTAGTGTACAAATGTAGAGAACACCTGGAGACGAGTGGTATAAGAATCTCAAGGTACTTTAAGAATGAAGCACCTCCAATTCCACTTATCCCCCATATTGTAAATTTGCCAAAAACTCAACATGAGATTGATCAACATGTTCTAATTGATATAAACTCTGCGGAGGACATCTCCAAACATCCTACTGGTCTGGTTACCAAGGACCCTCAAAGGTTGGACTTCCTTGGGCCCAGGTATGCGGAGAATCAGGGAATCGACCTCAATAGCTTTGATAATACAGTGGTGCCCCGCAAGACGAACGCCTCGCGAGACGAAAAACTCGCAAGACGAAAGGTTTTTTTGTTTCCGAGTTGCTTCGCAAGACGAATTTCCCTATGGGCTTGCTTCGCAAAACGAAGCTTGCCCCCGCACCCCGGACCTCTTTTGAAGCAAGGGGCGGCGGGGAGAAGATTGCTTCTCCCCGTTGCCAGCCCTGCAATCTCCGGGGACAGAGGGGAAGGTGCGCGCGCCCCTTCCCCTCTGTCCCCGGACCCCTTTTGAACCAAGGGGCGGCAACGGGGAGAAGTGATTCTCCCCGCTGCCCCTTCCCTTGCTTCAAAAGAGGGGACAGAGGGGAATTGATTGATTTTCAATGCATTTCTATGGGAAACCGTGCTTCGCAAGATGAAAAACTCGCAAGAAGAAAAAACTTGCGGAACGAATTAATTTTGTCTTGCGAGGCACCACTGTAACTTACTCCACTCTTATAGCGTTCTCCCGCAAGAAGTCCAGAAAGAAATACTTCATAAAATTGATTCCCTTTATTTCTGCCTGACAAAAGTGACGGAGGAACAGCTGAGATTACCTAAACAAAATATGCTTGATAGAGACTGTGGTTCAGATTCTGTCCCATGCTTATACCACCAAGAACTGGACCTGTGGGTTGGGAAGGCACCCACCCCTACCAGCCAACTGGTTGTTGCAGAGATGAATCCACTCTTCCATACTCTGGAGGCGGAAACCCCATCACCAGACCCATCTATTATGCACCCCTTCTCTAAGGCAAATATGACTACAACATCTGCTTGGGACAAAATGAGGGAACTTAACGAATCTGAATTAGGTTCTCCATGTAAAGTGTCCCATATGGGTCCACTTACTTGTAATTTTATTAACCCACTCTCTTCTAACGTGTGCAAGTTGAATAAATCCATAGATACCATCGAACCGATAACAGAACCAGCTGAACCAGACCAACAAATGAGAGACAACTCCATTTTATTTTTAGCCCCGAAGAATGATCTGGTTGAAGACCCAGCAGGTCGTATTAACAAAATTATCCAAACAACTAATGATCACTCAACTAGTGGCATGATACCTGCTGACTTAATTTCGCTCTCTCTAAGTAATACCCCCCTAATTCTACTATCTGGCTCTGAAAAGTCGACTATCTTAGGCCAAACATCTGCCTTTAGCGAGACGAGTGGCAAGACTTTACAGCCAAACCACCCCAATAAATTCAAATAGTTGGGATGTATAGCACGATTGCCACCTTCTCAAAGGAAAATTACTGATTTTTTTGAAGCTGAAGCTCCCCCAAAGTTAGAATCCCATTCCCACATGATCTGACTACCTAACGACCAACCCAACCACTCCTCGATGTCATTTTTATGCTGGAATATTGCGGGATGGAGGGGGAAGAAATCTGATCCAGACTTCTTAAAATTTGTTAATTTATTTCAAGTAATTCTCCTACAAGAAACATGGGAAACTGGGAAGAGGAGGCGATTGACATAAATGGATACGATACCATTTTGCTTCCAGCTAGCCCCTCTCTTAAAGGTGGACGCCCTAGGGGAGGTTTGGTAATAGCCATTTCCCTCAAATTGCAAGCAAAACTTACACTTCTTAAATCTTCCTCTCCTTACGCGATTACAGGACTGATTTCAGGAGGGAAATTTGAATTACTGGTAACAAATGTTTATTTCCCCCCTGGGGGGCAGGTAGTGGACCTCCATTCCAAATGGGAAACACTTGAAGAACACCTAGCTTTCTGTTATACTAAGTTCCCAAATATCTCAGCAGTCATGGGAGGTGATTTTAATGCTCGTACAGCTGCAAACTGGGAAGCGCTAGGCAAGGCCAAATGGTGGGTCATACCTGATCACCAGAACTCGGATCTCTCCCCCCATATACAGAGAAAATCTAAAGATAATAGGGTTAACGAAGCGGGAACCCTTCTTTATCAGCTGATCTTACGTTTGAATTTGATAATTTTAAACGGAAATTGTCCCCCGGATATTCCGGGTGAGTTTACTCATTTGAGCACACTTACAAATAGTGTTCTCGATTATTTTATTGTTTCGAGAGATTTATTCCCAAATTTTTCCTGTTTTAAAACAGAAAATGTCCAAATGAGCGACCATCTCCCCTTGAGTGCCAAGCTTTCCCTAGACTGGCAGTCTATCAAGCCTAGACACCCCATAAATATGGGAATAAATACTGCAGAACAAGTGAGAGGAATAAAATGGTCAGTAACTCAAGCCCAAAAATATATGGAATTCTTCCAACAAGAGAAAATTCAAACTCATGTTGTTTTAGATTTAGATCTGTATGGGCATGAACGAATTATTAATTCATTCTCTTTGCTTACAGAAGATCTTATGTCCTTTTTTGCAGTTCCAGCCATCCAAGTAAATCGGGCCCATTTTAAGACCGGTGCCCCCTGGTTTAATTTAAAATGCAAACAAGCTAGACGACATCTCTGTGCCATTTACAATGAATATAAATCTTCTGGTGCCTTAGTATTACCTAGGAATTACCAGCAAGCCAAAACAGCATATAAGCAAGCCCAGAGAATGGCTAAGCAAGAGTGGCAACATAATCGCTGGCAGGCGCTAATAGTCGCCTCTAGTTCATGTAACTCACGGCAATTTTGGCAACTGGTTAATAGAAGATCAAGGAGATATCCCTTAACAATAATTCCTTTTTTTTTTTATAAAAAAATTTTATTACGTTTTTTCCAGATAGAAATATACAGTATAGAACAAACAAAGAAAAAAGAAGAAAAAAGAAAAGAAAAAAGACAAATTATTTCAACAGCTTATTTCAATTTTCTATCGAACTTCCCCTCATCTCCCGCACAGTGCAATCTTAATAATAAATTTATCAGCAAATTATAACCTTGTTTCATGTGTTTCTTTTATATTTTCAATTGCATTTTAAGTTTAAATCACTTATTATCCAATTACCCTATAGGCAGACATGTTATCATTTTTAACCATTTAAACATTGATTCTTTCATTAATATTATCTAATTTCATGTATATTCCACTCTCGTTTCCGGAGCTAACATTCCAAATCATGCGAAATCCTATAGTTCATATAACTTATAAAATTTTTGCAAGTAGTCCTTAAATTTTTTCCAGTCCTCCTCCATTTCTTCTTCTCCCAAATCTCGGATCCTGGCAGTCATCTCGGCCAACTCCATGTAGTCCATCAATTGCGCTTGCCACTCTTCCAGTGTGGGCAAATCTTGAGTCTTCCAATATTTGGCGATAAGGATTCTTGCTGCTGTAGTTGCATACATAAAAAACGTTCTATCCTTCTTTAACACCTTTTGGCCGACAATGCCCAAGAGGAAGGCCTCCGGTTTCTTAGAAAAGGTGTACTTAAACACCTTTTTTAACTCATTGTAGATCATTTCCCAGAAGGCTTTCACTCTTGGACAAGTCCACCAGAGGTGAAAGAATGTCCCTTCAGCCTCCTTACACTTCCAACATTTATTATCAGACAAATGGTATATCTTAGCAAGCTTGACTGGGGTCATGTACCACCTGTATATCATTTTCATAATGTTTTCTTTCAGGGCATTGCATGCCGTAAATTTCATACCGGTGGTCCATAACCTTTCCCAGTCTTCAAACATGATATTGTACCCAATGTCTTGAGCCCACTTTATCATGGCTGATTTAACTGTCTCATCCTGGGTGTTCCATTTAAGCAGCAAGTTATACATTCTCGATAATACCTTGGTCTTTGGTTCTAACAGCTCTGTCTCAAGTTTCAATTTTTCCACCTGGAATCCTGTTTTTTGTCCAACTTAAAAACCTCATTAATTTGGGCATAATGAAACCAATCTTGCACCTTATCCTTTAATTTTTCAAAGCTCTGCAACCTCCAGTTGTCTCCAATTTTTTCTATTAATTCCCAATATTTCGGCCAGCCGGCCTCCATATTGGGTTTTTTCCATGCCTTGGCCTCCACTGGTGATAACCACCTCGGAGTCTTGCTTTCAAGTAAGTCTTTATATTTTGTCCAGACCATAAATATTGCTTTTCTGACAATATGGTTTTTGAACATTTTATGTGTTTTCACCTTGTCATACCACAAGTACGCATGCCAACCTAGCGAGTTATTAAAGCCTTCCAGATCTAGGACATCAGTGTTTTCTAGCAAAATCCAATCTTTCATCCAGCAGAAGGCTGCAGCTTCGTAGTATAACCTTAAGTCTGGCAGGGCAAACCCCCCTCTTTCTTTTGCATCAGTTAATATTTTAAACTTTATTCGGGGCTTTTTGCCCTGCCAAACAAACTTCGAAATATCCTTCTGCCACTTTCCAAAACATTCCACTCTGTCCACGATCTGCAAGGCTTGAAACAAAAACAACATTTTTGGCAAAACATTCATCTTTATAGCTGCAATTCGGCCTAACAAGGAAAGTTTCAATCTTGACCAGATTTCTAGGTCTTTTTTGACTTCTGACCAACATTTTTCATAATTGTCTTTAAATAAATTCAAATTTTTGGAAGACAAGTTAACCCCCAGGTATTTCACTTTTTTAACCACATTTAAGTCTGTTTCCTTCTGAAACCCATCTGTTTCATAAGATGTCAAATTCTTTCCTAGTACCTTAGTTTTTTGTTTATTCAACTTAAATCCCGCCACCCGACCAAATTCTTGAATCAATTCTAAAACTCTCTTTGTACTAGATTCTGGCTCCTGTAATGTTAAAACCAAGTCATCTGCAAAAGCTTTCAGTTTATATTGTTTCGCTCCGACCCGTATTCCTTGTACCTGCCGGTCCTTCCTAATCATGTTCAGCAACACCTCCAGGACTGAGATAAATAATAAAGGGGATAGGGGGCACCCCTGCCGTGTTCCTTTTTCAATATGGAACTCTTCTGTCACCACATTGTTCACTATCAACTTAGCTTTTTGTTCTGAATAAATTGCTTCTATTCCATTTTCAAACCCCCGTCCCACTCCCATCCCTTCCAAGTTTTTCTTCATAAACTTCCAAGAAATATTATCAAAGGCCTTCTCTGCATCAATAAATATTAGCACAGCTTTGGTGTTAATATTTGTTTGCAAAAGCTCCAAAATGTCAATAATATTCCTGGTGTTGTCAAACAAATGCCTGCCTGGGAGAAAGCCTGCTTGGTCCTTGTGAATTACTTCATTTAATACTTTTTAAAATCTACTTGCCAAAATGTCTGCAAATATTTTGTAATCCACGTTTAGGAGTGAGATGGGACGGTAGTTCTTAAGTTGAGTCTTTTCAGTTTCTACTTTAGGTATCAGTGTGATGAATGCTTCTTTCCACGTTTCTGGTGCCCTCCCTCCCCCCATAATCTGGTTGCAAACCTCCATTAATGGTTGTATCAGATAGTCTTTTAGCGTCCTGTAGTACTTGGAGGTAAGTCCATCAGGGCCTGGAGATTTGCCTAGCTGCATATTCTGAATGGCAACCTCAATTTCCTGTTGTGTTATTTTGTAATTCAAGATTGATCTCTTCTCCTGGGATAGTTCTGGTAAGCCATTATCTTTCAAAAATTGCTCCATCTCAGTCACTTCCTCAGGCCCTTGGGTATATAATTTTTTAAAGTATTTCTGGAAGCACTTTCTAATTTCTCCCGGTTTCTGAATGTTTTTCCCTTCAACTTCTAGATTGGTAACATAGTTTAATTTTTGTCTCTTTTTCAACTGCCATGCTAGCAGTTTTCCACATTTGTTCGCAGATTCAAAAGATCTTTGTTTCATTTGTTTAATTTTCCATTCCACTTCTTGGTTTATCAATTTTGTATATTGTGGCTGGTGGAATTTAATTTCTCTTAAAATCTCTTTTGATTTTGGATTAGATCTTAACTTTTTCTCTCCATCTCTTATCTTCTCTCTTATCCTTTTTTCCATTCCAGAGTTTTTTCTTAATCGTATTCTGTTGTATCAGAAACCCTCTCATTACGGCTTTACTTGCGTCCCAGACTGTTCTTTTTTCCACCGAAGTGTTCAAGTTGATTTCAAAATAATCCTTTAAAGCTTTTTGGGCCTTCTTTACAATCTCTTGATCTCTTAACAGGTTGTCGTTCATTTTCCATCTGAAGGAACCGGCTGGAGTGAATCTCACTTCCATTTTCAAAGCGTTATGGTCGGAGCAGGTCTTTGGGCAGATTTCCACTCTTGTAGTCTTAGGTGCCAGCCCTCTAGTTGTCCAAATTTGGTCGATTCTTGTCCATGACAGGTGGGCCTCAGAGAAAAAAGTTCCTTCTTTACCTAAGGGGTTTCTCGTCCTCCATATATCAATCAAGTCCATATTGTCAGTTAATTCAAAGAAAGTTTTTGGTAGTCTGCCATCCTTGGTCAAGTTTTGATTCTGTGACTTATCCATGTAAGTAGAGACCACCCCATTCACCTTAACAATAATTCCTGCCCCGGTCTGGGAATCCTTTTTAAGGAAATATTTTGTGTCACCAGATTCGAATACCAACGCTCATCTGAAATCTTGAATTTAATCTCTAAACTTAAAATCGGCAAAGCCCCTGGGCCAGATTTGGTCCCGGCGGAAGCCATAAAACTACATTCCGACTGGTGGGCAAAAATCCTGGCTGTTACTTTCGATGCTATTAATACAACTGGAAGGGTGCCAAAAATATGGAAGGATGCTATTATAATTCCAATATATAAAAAAGGCTCCCCAGATGATCCGGAGAATTATAGGAATATTAGTTTACTGTCAATAGTTGGAAAGATATACGCACGTTTTCTGCTGAATAGACTTACCCAATGGGCTGAAGAAAAGAAACTGATAGGCCCCGAGCAAGCAGGATTCAGACCGAGCCAGTCAACTACGGACCATGTTTTAGTTTCGCACCATCTAGCCCGGAAATACTCCTCTTCAAACCGGGGCCAACTTTGTGCGGCTTTTATCGACCTTAAGGCTGCATTTGACAGCATCCCCAGAAGGTTGCTCTGGGAAAAGTTGACCCGATGGGGAATTGATAGAAGACTTTTATGGTTAATAATCCAGCTGCATGAGGGGTCGGCTGCTAGGGTGAGAATAACCCCAGCCGGCGATCTCACAAACTCTGTGCCCATCAACAGAGGAGTCCGGCAAGGATGTATCCTAGCTCCTTTTCTTTTCAATTTACTCATTAGTGACATGAGGATACCATTGGCTGAATCTCAGGAAATGACCCATGCCCCCCGCCTCGCAAACTATCGTTGCCCACTATTACTCTATGCTGATGATGCTGTGATTTTATCCTTCTCAAGAATTGGCCTCAGGAGAGCATTAAAATTCTTTGTTTCATATTGTAAAACAAATTCCCTCACTATAAATCAATCTAAATCAAAGGTACTAATCTTCTCAAAAAGTCGGAAATCCTATAAGTGGCAATTAGATGGAAAACCTATTGAACAGGTCTATAAATTTCAATACCTGGGAGTCTTTCTCCAATATAATCTGGGTTGGAAGTCCCATATTGCACATATTTTAAACAAGGCCAAGGCCCTATCCTTTGCGCTTTTGCGCTTTTTTTCCCCGGACGGGGCTCTTCATGTTCCATCTGCCCTGAAAGTATTCAAAGCTAAAGTAATTGCAACATTGGCATATGCTGTTCCTTTATGGGGGACCGCAGTAAACTTGATGCCCTTGGAGGTAATTCAAAATCAATTTCTAAGACGATTGCTAAAACTTCCTCAGTGCGTTAGTAACGCAGCTATTCGCTTAGAATTAAAAACTACATCTTTAGAAAATACTCTTTGGAGGCGCAGCCTTTGTTACTGGTTTTCCTTAAGGCATAGGCTCCCGAATCGGTATTTGATCCAATGCCTCTGGAGAGATAATTTTCCTGTCCTAGGGGCAAAAGAGATCCATTCTAAAGTAGTGACCTATGGATTGTCTCCATCAGAATTATTGGAATTGGACCTAGACACAGCAAAAAAAATCCTCACTCAAAAACTTGAGGAGATTGACCTACAACAAAACACCATTTCAGGTAGTGGCACTTGCTCACCATTAAATCTTGGCATAGTGCCCTCACAGCAGATACCATCTTATTTGACCTCTTTGTCTGTAGCGGCCCACAGATATGCCTTTATTAAGGCAAGATTTAATGCCTTTCCTTCCAATGTCTTGAATAATAGATTTTCCAATGGTCGGATCTCAGCGGTGTGTGTATGCGATAATAGAGCTATAGAATCTTTACAACATATACTATTCTGTTGTTCACTACATTCAGTTTCTCAGATCAGATTTTTGTCCCCTTTATTATTGGAAATCTCAGGTGACTCCTTGGAAACACAGCTAATTCATTTATTGCAAGATTCTGATCCGAGTAGGTCCCTTTCTGTTGCCAGATTTCTGATAACAGTATTAGCCTATAAAAGGAAAAATGGATTACTCTATGATTATTGATTTTGCCTAAATAATATTGATTTATACTGATAATTTGATATTTTAAGTGCTATATTGTTCTTATTTTAATGGAATTTAGAAACTTACGGTCTGAGATGTACTTGATTTAAACGTAATTTAATTGATTAATTTTATCTTGTTATACCTGTGTTGCTGTTTGATGTATTGAATATGGGCCTATGGCCGTAATAAACTATCTATCTAATGCTCTGTCATTTTCACTCATGGATTGTGAATGGTTGATGCAACTATTTAAGAACATTAGTGTTTCTGTGAAATGTCCTGTACAAGTGTATCAAGACAATAGATCCTGTTTGGCTTTGCTGAACTCGGAGAGTTGCAAGCAAAGAACCAAGTACTTGCAAATTAAGTTACATCGTGCAAGAGAGTGTATTCAGAAAGGACACATTCAGGTGTCCTACATGCCAGGAAATGAAATTCCTGCTGATCTGTTGTCTAAGGTTGTTAACAGAGAACAACTTAAGGTTTACGTACGAAGGTTGCAATTGGGCTGAACCACAGGTACTACAGGTTACACGGAAAGGGGGAGGATGTTAGGATATTTCCGTTCCACCTTAAAAGGGAGCAGGCTGTGAGTCACAGAGTCTGCGTATTTCCTGTTTTCACAGGATGTTTCTGTTGTGTCTTTGCTTTCGTTTCTCTCTCTGTCTGGAAACACTGATGCAGGCAGTCATGTCTTTCTTTGTTCTGATCAATGCTGAATAAAACTTGTAAATAATGCTCTCCTGAGTGCGACTTTTGCTGTGCATTATCGGCTGATAGAGTGTGCATGAGCTCTAGAATGTGGCAAGATATTTTCTAGAAACTCATGTCGCTAATTGCTGATACTGCGTGCCTACGGGAGATCGATGGATCGTCCGGCACACGGCTTGGAGCCATGATGGACTTTGTCTCCCTGGTAGTATTCCAACAAACTGCCCCTGCTCCGTCGCAAGGCGTTTGGGATCCAAGGTACGACTGTATTGGTAAGGGGTCCCCACAGGTAACATGGGGGGGGGGGGAGGGAGAGAATGATAGGAGGGGATCGGGAGAGACAGGGAAGTCCGGAGGGAACCCCCCACCTAGCCCAGCTCCGACCCCAAGCCTATATCACCAGCGGCTGGAGCAAAAGAGCAGAGGAACCGCGCACCGGGGACCGGCTGGGGGCTAGAAGAATGCGGCGTGGACCCTCCCCTAGAAGTGCAGGGGGGCACAGCAAAAACCATGCTTTGTGTTATTGAGTTTATTTTCAGTCCATTTCTTATCAGTATTTTCAAACCCTATGAACCCAGGTTGGCAGCCTGAACCACTGGAGCCCATTTCCTGGAACCGCCACCTCAGCCCTGATCTTGGGACCCGACACCAAGCCCTGGGGGTCCCACAGGAGAATTCAAACTGCCCCTTTTTCTTGTTCCCTTCTCTCTCTCTCTCTTTCCTCCTTCTTCTTTAGTTATACACACAACCCTCCCTTTTTTATTAATACATTATTACTCATTATTCATCCATTTCTATTCACTTCTTACTCATTTACTCATTTTCATTATTATTACTCATTTTTCTCTTTTTTAAAAAAAGTTTTTTTAAATTTCTCATTAAAGAATTCTATATATATATCTACTTTTCCATCCCCACTCCCCCTTTTTCTATTTACTTATTACAATGGTTTTTTTCTTTTCCTTCTCTTTTCTGAACAAACAAACAAACTATTTTCAGAAGGATTTTTTGTGTTTTCTTTTTCTTTCCTTCTTCTTTTTCTCTCTATCTCTTTTCTCTATTCCTTATCTTTCCTTTTCCATCTTGTCTTTTGTCTGACACTATAACTTGAACCACCACAGCGACTTTTGATTTTTAAATAGAATTCCATTAGCCTTTACATTTTTAACTTTTGACTTTTACATTTTTAACTTTTAACTTTTGACAAGCTCCCAGGTGTGGATCTGTTGTCCTGTCCTGAATACAAAAGAAGTGATTTTACATCTCCATTCCAACACGAAATGAAAGCCCAGAGCCTGGCTTCATGCTCCCCCTCATCTGGAATATGGTCACTTCCAGCCCCCTCCCAGCCCAAGGATCTCCTTGTAGAGGACTGCTTGTATGACAGAGAGGGTTTCTGTGGAGTGCTGCCTCCTTCTGCTGGTGCAAGCTATTTCTCCAGCAGAAAAATGCTTCCTGGTAGATTGGAAGTGGCCACCCCTCTTTCCCCAACCCATTCCATATGCATCTCGACCCCAACTATCAGGATTTGCCATCTGGCCTGACTCTACAGTGCTGCTGATACACAAGATAGGCAATAGCCTGCCACTCACTAACCTAACTGCAGCCTTGCAGGAAAAGAATATAAAAGCAGCCAGAGATTTTGTAGTCCAGCCTATTCACATAAGCAGACCACTCCCCTGCAGCGCACACCCTCCTACTTAAAACCAAGTCAGCTCACCGCCATAAACTGGGGATCTTTCTCCTGCTTCACTTCTGAGATATTTCAGGGCAGGCTGGATTAAAGTCGGCTCACTTTCCTGGCAAGGCTCTTTTCGTCCACGGAGTTTGTTCTATGAGACACACGAGCCAAATAGCCGAGGAGACAGTTTTTTAGCTGCCTGTCATTCAGGGGGGAGGGAGGAAAAATGGGGGGGAATAAGGATATGTGTCAGGGAACTGCCATCGGAAGGAAGGGAGGTGAAAGGGCTCACACAGGTTGGGAGAGACTCAGCAGCTGAAGAGGGAACCAGTAGGGGGAGAGGAGGTGAGCTGAGGGAAAGTGAGCTGGAGGGATGGCTCAGAGACACTTCCAGCGAGAACAGTGGGGAGGTTTCAGGACCTCCTGTAGGGACACCCACTCCTCGCCGGAAACTGTCACGCAGAGAGTCCAGAAGACGTGTTTCCGTTAAGGAGCTTTTATGTTGGAAGCGATTCCGAAAGCAACCACTGTCGGAATCTGCCAGCGACTGACGGAGCCATGTTTAAGGGGCTCCGTTACAGACAGACGTTTGCAAACTTGAGCAAACTCTGAGGGACTTGGATTTTACGCACAAGCAGCTCATCGTCCCATCACAGCATTCCGACAGTCTCCGTGAGCAGCTTGTGCAGGAGAAGGCATCATGAGCAACCCAGCCGGAACCGGAGAAGCAGGAGCTGGAGCGGGTCCAAGCCTGGAAGAAAGGTACCGGGCGTTGGAGGTCCAGCTAGCGCTGCAGACGGCGAGGCTCGAGGAGAGGAGGGCTCAAGATGCAGAGAAGGGGAAAACCACCCCGCTCGCCAGAAAGTTGCCAGGATTGGTGCAGAAGTTTGGGGGGGAGCCCAAGGACTATCATGCCTTTAGGACAGAGACGCAATATGCCCTTAATCTGCAGTTTGATGACTTTCCCGACGAGGAATCGCGGGTGGCTTTTGTGATTGGGCATCTCGAAAAGGGGGCGAAAGACTGGGTGAGGCCCCTGATGGCAACGAATAATGACATCCTGAAGGACACGAGGAAGTTTTTTCGTGCCATGGATTTGATGTTTTCCAGCGATATTGAGCAGGGAGTGGTACGCAGACAGTTAATGGCGTGCAAACAGGGGAGCCGATCTGTTCGTGAGTACTGGACTGAGTTTACCATGTTGATCCATAAATTGGGGTGGGATCTATCGGCGGAACCCATTCAAATGCTCTTTGAAGAAGGGCTTTCTTCGGCGGTAAAGGATGAACTTTCCCGGGCACCCAGGGCGGAGTCTATGGACCAGCTGACCAAATCAGCGCTGACCATAGGAGCGCGCCAAGAGGCGAGAAGGGAAGGGGGAACGTTGGAGGGAGCTTCACATTCCAGAGATTCCAGAGCCACCGTTCCCGCCGGGAGAGCCGATGGAAATTGGAACAGCGCGTACGCGCGCAGTTTCAAAGCCCAGTGAAGAGCGGAAGAAGGAGGGGAAGGGCGCCAAGAAATGTTATCTCTGCCAACAGCCAGGTCACTTTGCCAGAGTCTGCCCCCAAAGAAAGGAATGGCAAGGAATGGCGGGAGCTGTTGGGGAGAGGGAGGAAAAGGTACCGGAGCAAGTAAAAGCCAACGCCTGGCTGCCACCGTCGGGGCACAGCAGCCAGGCCAAAGAGCAGTGAAAGTGCCCACGCCGGAACCTCCTAAACCCGCCCTAGTGATAGAGGTGTTACTAGAGCTGCCTAACGGACACCCACTAAAGATAAAGGCGCTATTGGACTCAGGCAGCTCCTGCAATTTCATGAGTAAGGAGTTTGCTGCTGAGCACCAGATACAGACTATCCCTTTAAGTAACCCTTTGCAGGTGACCACGATCGATGGAAGGGAGCTGCTGGGAGGAGAAGTCAGCCAGCAGACCGTCCCAATGATAATGAGGGTAGCAAGACACACTGAACTAATAGTGTTTAATGTGGCTACCTTGGGAGGAGCTCCTATTATTTTGGGGATGAGCTGGCTAGCGTTACATGAGCCGCTAGTGGGCTGGCATCAGAGAGTGGTCTCCTTTGGGTCAGCACATTGTCTAGAACACTGCAAAGAGCGGGAGGCTCAAGGAGGGGCCAGAGCCACTCTAGCAGGGACGGAAGTAACGGAGAAGGGGAAGGTTCCCCCACAATACGCCGACCTGAGCAACGTCTTCAGCGAGAGGGAGGCAGACAAACTACCCCCACATAGACCCTTTGACTGTCAAATCAATTTACTCCCTGGGGCACAGCTCCCTGTAGGCAAGCTGTACGCCATGTCAGACAGAGAGATGCAGGAGCTAAGGGAGTTCATTGACAAGAACCTGAAGAGAGGGTTCATCAGAGAGTCCAGGGCGGTGGGGGGCAGCCCAGTGTTTTTTGTGGATAAAAAACACACGGACAAACCTAGACTTGTAGTGGACTTCAGGGCCTTAAATGCAGTGTCAGAACCAGTGACTTTCCCGATGCCCAGAATTGATGACATTTTGACAAGGGTCAGGAAGGGAAAGATTTTTACTAAACTGGACCTGAGGGGGGCGTACAACCTGATACGAATAAGGAAGGGGGATGAATGGAAAACCACCATGTTCACCCCTTTGGGGGCATTTGAATATTTAGTTATGCCCTTCGGCCTACAAGCAGGCTCCGCATGCTTTCAATCGTTTATGAACCACGTCCTGGGGCCTTTGCTTTACAAGAATTGTGTGGCCTTCTTAGATGACGTGTTAGTATATTCAGAGAATGAGGAGCAGCATGTAAAAGACGTCCGGGAAGTGTTGGGCAGACTGCAAGCCAATCAGCTGTGGGTGAAGCTAGAGAAGTGTCAGTTTCATGCCAAGGAGGTGGAATTCCTGGGGTACCGCTTGTCGGACAAGGGATTGGCCATGGATCCTGGCAAGGTCCAAGCGGTACTGGAATGGAAAACACCGAAAACAAGGAAGGATGTGCAAAGATTCCTTGGATTTGGAAACTTCTATCGGAAGTTCATCAGAAATTTTGCCCACTTGACGGCTCCCATTACGGACTGTCTCAGCAGTAAGAGGAAATTCGTTTGGACGGCGGAGGCGGAGCGAGCTTTTGAGGAACTGAAAAGGGCGTTCGCTTCGGAAGAACAGCTCCTGCATGTGGATTTACAAAAACCGATGCGAGTGGAAACGGACGCATCAGACCGGGCTGTGGGGGCGGTGCTTCTGCAGCCTGGGAAGGAGGAGTCGGAGTGGAGACCGTGTGCCTTTTTTTCGCGAAAGCTGAACAAATCTGAGAGGAACTACACGGTGTATGACCGAGAACTACTAGCCATTCATGAAGCGTTCAGGAGATAGAGGCATTTATTAATTGGGGCACAACATAAGGTGCAAGTGTGCACGGACCACAAGAACTTAGAGTATTGGAGAACGGCACAAGTGCTCAACCAACGGCAAGTGAGATGGGCCCAGGAGTTCTCCAAATTCCACTTTGAAATTTGTTATGTGCCAGGTCCAGAAAATTTTAGGGCGGACGCTCTCTCACGCAAACCTGAATATTTGGAAGGGGAGGGGGCACCCGAAGAGAGACATGTCATCCCAGAGGACTGCTGGGTGTGTGGGGCGGCATTGGTGGGGCAAAGAGAACTGGTAGAGGAAACAGAGAATGATGAATACGCCCAGAATAAGCTCAGAGGTCTTAGGGGTGAGGGAGAGGAACCAGGGGGTTTCGAGGAAAGAAATGGAGCTTTGTATTACAAAGGGGCACTGTATATCCCTGAAGGAGACTTAAGGGGGAGGGTACTCAAGCAGTTGCACGACAGCCCCACGGCGGGGCATTTTGGACAACACAAAACCATGTGGTTGGTCACCAGGGAATTTTGGTGGCCTAAGGTGAGGGAAGATGTACTGGAGTATGTAAGAGGGTGTGAGCAATGCCAGCGAGCCAAAGGGGAGAGGCGGGCACCGGCGGGGCTATTAGAACCCTTACCAACCCCAGAACGACCTTGGGAGGCAGTGTCGATAGATTTTATGACTGATCTGCCGAAGTCCAAGGGGAAAACAGCCATCATGGTCGTGGTAGACCTACTAACAAAGATGTGCCACTTTGTAGCCTGCTCGCATGCAGTCACGGCGGAAGAGACAGCGAAGTTATTTGTAGAACACATTTTTAGGTTGCACGGGGTGCCATTGAGGGTGGTCTCAGACAGAGGAAAACAATTTACTTCCAGGTTCTGGAGGAAGCTCATGAGCTTACTGCAGGTGGAGGTCAACTTTTCGACTGCCCGGCACCCTGAAACCAACGGGCAGGCGGAAAGAGCAAACGGTATCCTCCAGCAATACCTGAGGTGTTATGTCAATGACAGAGAGAATGACTGGGTAGAGAAGTTGGCGCTGGCGGAATTTGCCTACGACAATGGAGAATGTGTCCACAGGGATGAGCCCCTTCTTGGCTAACTATGGGTGTCATCCCAGGGCATTCCCAGGGGGAGGAGGGGAGAGATGGAGCGTCCCGGCAGCCGAGCATTTTGTAGAAGAAATGGAAGCAATCCATCGTCAGCTCCAACTCAACTTAGAAAGGGCCAAGGAAGAATACAAGAGGCAGGCAGACAAGAACCGAAGGGAAGGTGAAACTATAAGGGTGGGAGATCAGGTGTGGCTGTCAACCCAAGGGTTGCCGTTCAAAGGGGGTTGTAAGAAATTAAGACCCAGGAGATTGGGTCCCTTTGAGGTCATTCAACAAGTCAACCCAGTGGCTTTCAGGCTCCGGTTACCCAACCACATGAAACTGCACCCAGTATTTCACAGGTCGTTACTGTCACCGTATGAGGGGGGACGAGAAGGGATGTCCACACGGGGACCGGTCATAGAAGAAAGGGAATGCAGCAGCCATGTGGCAGAAATCCTTGACGCCAGGTGGAAGGGGGATCAGGTGGAGTATTTGGTAGCGTGGGAAGGAGAACCGGAGTCAGAAAACACTTGGGTAATGGCAGAAGATATCAATGACGAGGTATTGGTAGAAACGTTCCATCAAAGGTTCCCAAGGAAACCTCAGCCTGTGGAGAGGTTCCGGAGGGAATACTTTGGGACCACAGATGAGGAGGAGGAGGAGTTGGAAGGATTCCAGGACTCGGAAGGGGAAGGGGAGATGGACTCTGAGGAGGAGGAGGAGGAGGAGTACTTCGAGACCAGGAACCGCAACAGGTGGAGAGAAGTGTTTGAGACATCGGAAGATGAAGGAAGTTCCTTCTGGGGTTTTGCCTCCTCACCGCCCATAGAGGAGGGGGCAGGAGGGGGCGAAGTGGGCCCTGGAGGGGAGGTGGATGTCAGAGAACTGCCATCGGAAGGAAGGGAGGTGAAAGGGCTCACACAGGTTGGGAGAGACTCAGCAGCTGAAAAGGGAACCAGTAGGGGGAGAGGAGGTGAGCTGAGGGAAAGTGAGCTGGAGGGATGGCTCAGAGACACTTCCAGCGAGAACAGTGGGGAGGTTTCAGGACCTCCTGTAGGGACACCCACTCCTCGCCGGAAACTGTCACGCAGAGAGTCCAGAAGACGTGTTTCCGTTAAGGAGCTTTTATGTTGGAAGCGATTCCGAAAGCAACCACTGTCGGAATCTGCCAGCGACTGACGGAGCCATGTTTAAGGGGCTCCGTTACAGACAGAAGTTTGCAAACTTGAGCAAACTCTGAGGGACTTGGATTTTACGCACAAGCAGCTCATCGTCCCATCACAATATGTTTTTGGATAATATGTCTTGTTATAACTTAGAATATTTATTTATTTATTTTTTAATATCCTGGGAACAGTACACCGCATTGGTGGGCAGTTCCACAGACCCTCCTCCTCTGCTCAAAATGCATACAGACCCATCTTTGCACAGGGAAGATCCAGACAAAAAGAGTCTGTTTTCAAACTACCCGCGGAGGGGTTTAGACGGCTTCATCCTCTTGCCTCCCCCGCCCCCCGATCACTGTTTCACTCCGGAAGGCATCTCAGACCTGGGTGGAGCAGCCACAAATGACAGGCAAAGAGACAAGGTCCTGCCCAGATTCAGGCTTCCTCATGATTGTGTGGAATCTGTACACGTTTCTGTTGGCGCTTCCACTGAGGCAAGGAAGAAGGGCTACCCCTACGCTATCCATATAATCAGTTATCAGTAATCAATATATTCAATATATATTCATATATGCTTACACATAATCAAGGATTACAGCATTGTATAATCCATTTTGAATCAAAGGGAAGCTGTGCCTTAGCTAACTGCAAACTGCTTGGAACAGCAAAGTTAGGAGCCGACCTTTCCCCTACAAACATCCGTGTACCTTGGACAAGGGGAAGACGTGAATCAGAGATTCTGGTACAAATTCCCCTCAGATACAGGCTAAATTAATCCACAGAACAGGAAGAGCAAAACCACAAAATCTCCAAAACTCCCTGTCCTGTCATAACTAGGGGAGAGGTTAGACTGAGCGTCACTGCAAGCATCGGAAAGCAGAACTAGAACCCTGTGCTTGACCAGTGCTTGACCAGGAGCTGGTAGCGTGACAACAGCTTGCTGATTGGCTGATTCTCGCTGACAATATTGTGAATCCCTCATGGTTGTCTCATGATCTATGATTTGCTGTGATTTGCTCAGGTATAAAGACCTCTGGATTTCTGTCTATTGGGGTCCCAGTTCCTTTTGGAAGAGATTCCAAACTGGGTCCTTATTGCCTGGCAATAAACTTCACCTTCTTATTCTCCATTGCTGAGTCTGCCTGATCCTTATTTTGCACCTAGCAAGTACCCACTAACTTTCACGTGCTTCACCACTAGTGATTTATCTGTACAGGATCGGACTTCATTTCAGCCTACCACATCCTCCCTCTTTCCCCGACAGCATACTAGAGTTCATATGGATTTCAAAGCATGCTTTCAGAACTTGTATGCTTAGCTTTAAACTCCACAAAATTAGCCTATGGCTAGGATGCTATTTATCAAAGTCTGTGCCCATTAAAATATGGTCAGATACAAGTATGCTTTCCCCCTTGTTATACAATTATTATTTTTAAAATTGCATTCAACCATTTACTATTTAAACAGCTTATACACCACATGACTATAATCATCTCTGAAGTGACACACGAGAAATACATTGCAGAAAAAGTTAACATGGATGACATCAGACTTCCGTTAAAAAGACCTGCTGGAATAAAAAAAGGATTCGGTAGGTGCTGGGTGCTCTGCCTGATGCTCTCAACTGACAAGGTGTAGGTGTGGTTGAATCAAATGGGAACAGTGACCACAGTGCTATCAGACTCAACATACACAGTATGGAAGTGGACAATTGCTAAGGAAATCCAGAACAGTCACATTTGACTTCAAAAGAGGAGACTTCCTCAAAATGAGGGATTGGGTAAAAAGGCAGTTGACGGGGGAAAGTCAAGGATGGTGAGCCCTTCTGTGCTCCAGAGGGCCTGGGTGGCTTCATTCCCCTCTTGTTCTGAGCACTGCAGAGGGAGGCAAACATGTCCTTCCTGGGGGCTGGTCCCTCCCCGCCCTGTTCCTGGAGGGCAGCAGGAGGAGGGGGCTGCTGCAGCTGCCTCCTTTGGGGGCATGGCTCACCTTGCCTGCTCCTGCCCTCCTCCAACACACACAACCTTACCTGCCTCAGCCATCCATGGGGGCTTGAGAGTGTGTGAGCAGACTTTGTCATGGGAGGAGGCAGGCCTTGCAGAGGAGGAATGCTGGGGGCAGGCATTCAAACTCAGCCCTGAAGCTCACTGGGTGACCCTGGGCCAGGCACTCACGCTCAGCCTAACCTACCTCAAAGGGCTGTTGTGAGGATAAAATTTGGGGGGGGGGGAGAACTCTGCACACCAACTTGATCTCCTTGCAGGAAATGGGGGCTATAAATGTAATTGTGTCATTTGTACCCCACCCACCTCACTGGGTTTCCCCAGCCTCTCTGGGTGGCTTCCAACACATATTGCAACAACAAACATTCAAAGCCTGCCTATAAAGGGCTGCCTTCCAGAGGTTTGATAGTTGCTCATCTCCTTGTCACCTGTAGGGAGGGCGTTCCACAGAGAGGCTGCCACCACCGAGAAGGCCCTCCCTCTGCCTGGTTCCCTGCAACCTCGCTTCTCGCGGGGAGGGAACCACCAGAAGACCCTCGGAGGAGGACCTCCGGGCTGAAGGATGGGGGTGGAGATGCTCCTTCAGGTATACTGCGCTGAGCTTCCTGACCTAACATTTGCCTCGCTTAGCATAATTAATTAGTAAGTGACGTTTCCCTCTTCCATTCAAGCAGTACAGGAAGTAAGAACATGCAAAAAGGAGTACTACTTCTAGAATTCCCAACTCCTGACATAAAACAGCACAAAGGTTGCCTTTTCTTGACCATCAATCACCTGCGCAAAGTCCCTACACCACCCCCTATTGTGCTTCAATACAGCCTCATCGGTCAGGCCGGACACTGAGGTCCAGCACTGAGGGCCTTCTGGTGGTTCCCTCATTGCGAGAAGCGAAGTTACAGGGAACCAGGCAGAGGGCTTCTCGGTAGTGGCGCCCGCCCTGTGGAATGCCCTCCCACCAGATGCCAAAGAAATAAACAACTCTATGACATTTAGAAAACATCTGAAGGCAGCCCTGTTTATGGAAGCTTTTAATGACTGATGTTTTAATGTATTTTTAATCTTTTGCTGGAAGCCGCCCAGAGTGGCTAGGGAAACCCAGCCAGATGGGCCGGGTAGAAATAATTTTAAAATATAATTATTTAATTATTATACACATTAGAAACAGAATTTGAAGGGGCAGTCTTTTCTGGCATTGCCAAATGAAGCTGCTGACCCATTTCTAAGTCCTAAAATCCACAATTTCTCTGAATACTTGAAAAACCCAGTGGTGCAGGACCTCCTAGCATGCCATCTGCTGGGGAACATTTCCCAGCACTTGGCTCAGAGCTGCTGCAGCGCTATAGTCAGGAAAGGCTTTCTGTATATCGGTAAGTCCCAACAGTTGAATAGGAACCTTCAAAAACAATGTATGTGTTTGTATCTCAGATGTTTTAAGCTATTTCACATGTCCACCAAGCATGAGAAAATATCCCTTCATCTTCTTAACATTCCCAACAAATATTTGGTATGTTTTCATGTATTCTAAATAACTTCTCGGGAGTTAGATACCAACCATACTTAAATATATATATATATTTAAAAGTCTATTTTAAGTCATAACTCAATGTATATTTTAACTCTATAGTCCACATATGTTACCACTATTCCAACTGTACAATATAACCAAAAAAAGAGAAAATCTTGCCCCTTTAATCATGCACTTTTTAATCTGTTCCTCTTCCATTTAGGATTTCAACAAAAGTTTGCACATTTTTGATATCACATGATGTGCACGCACAATTGTATCTCAAAACCCGTCTTCCACTCTTTCATACCCCAAGTCTTCATTTCCAACTAGAATCTCTCAATCAATCATTTATTTGTATGTTGCCTTTCCAAATTTCAAACCATGTGCAAGGCAGCTTACAAAAAAAAATATTAGATAACTGCAAACATAACAAAACTAGTCATAAACAATGAACAAAATATAAAAAGTACACAACGAAATTGAAAAAAAATCCACATAAATAATAAGATTCCAAGTAAATCATATAATCCAAGCTAAAAAGAAAAAAAATTAACATCAGCAACAGCAACCCTCCCCCCCCGGAAAAAGAACCCATAAACAACACCCCAACCCTCTTTTATTAAGTGTAAAAGAGAAACCCCTTGTTTAAATTTTACAATCTCCCCGTTTCCACTTTAAGAACTCTCAGTAGAATAACCATTTCTCTTTATCCGTCACCCTTTTGTCTATAAAAAAGTGTCTTCTGGTGAAACCCAAAATAGAGTCTTTGCGTATAAACTAACTTTATATCTATTATCAGATTCTTAATACGCCACACACGTCTAATACAGTGGTTCTCAAGGTGCGCATTTAATCTGACTTGATCTACCACAAATATCCAAGCCATCTAACCCTGAAATCCTAAGCTTCTAATTCCAAGTCTCTTCTTTCTCAATATCCCCATTCCGTTAACCGCACCAAGCAGCAAGCTGTAAAATGCAAGATTAAAACGCAATATTTCCTTTGCATCTCGCAGAACTTTAAATGTAATTCGTGGTTTTTTTCAACTGTTCGCCAAACTTAGGTCTTTTTGCCATCCTTTAAATGGGAAAACAGTAGTCGAGCCATACTTTTTGGCAGTGGCGTAGCGTGGGTTGTCAGCACCCGGGGCAAGGCAAGTAATTTGCGCCCCCTAACCTGCCGCCGCTGCCAGCTTCTTCTTGCTGCTGCCTGGTCTGGTCTGGTGTGGTTCTCTCCCGCGCTCAGCGCTGCGCTGGGCGGCCACTGCACTGTCCCTCCCCCAGATAGTCCCTCGCTCTCTCTCCGCACCGCACGCCTGGCACCCCTCCACAGTGAGCAGCAACCCGGCGGCTCGGATCGGATTCGCACAGCCAGCACTGCCGTGAGAGAGAGTGAGTGAGCCAGGTAGGGGCAGAGAGGAGAGAGTGCGAGCGCGCCCCCCCCCAGATGTTGCGCCCGGTGCAGCTGGCCCCCCCTGCACCCCCCACGCTACGCCACTGCTTTTTGGTAAAACGTTTGTATGGATCCCGCAAGTCCTACCTGAGAAGAAGAATGGGAGTGTCCGCTAGCGCCAGCCACTTCTCCTTCTGCAAGCAGCGCCACCCGAATTCCCACCTGGGATGAGCCGCTAAACTGAGCCGCCGGAGAAAGACTGGGGCGGGCGGCAAGTGGGAGGGGGAAGTCGTGCGCTTCTGTCCCTTGAGAAAAGTGCTGATCCTCCCCGGAGGCAGCCCGCTTGCAGACAAGGGGGCTGGGCTACCTCAAAGCCCATCAAGGCCCCAGGCTGCTAGCATGACTCATCCCGGCTTTATCATCTGAGGGGAAAGGATGCGTGGTCTTAAATGCTGGCCTTGGCAACTTGGCTGAGCTACCTTGGGCCAGTCCTTGGGCCAGCTTAACCTCCCTCACAGAGCGTTGTTCTGAAGATACACTCAGGAAAACACCCGAGGCATGAAGAAGAAGAACGAGGAGAGTGGGGTCTGGAAAGGGGGGTGGGGAGCGCTCCCCCCCCCCCAGCCGCTCCAGGATGGGAAGTGCGTCCCGGGGGAAGTAGGATTCAGGCGGAGGAGGACGTCGCGTTGGGTGGGAGTTGCCAGGAGCAGCACGATGTCCCTCCTGTGGGAATGTTCTGGGGTGCAGGAGAGGATATATTGACTAATTATATCCTTATCCAACTTGTGCTAACAAGTTCCCAAAATATCAGCAGAGTTTATAGACATTCCCCTTTTAGTTCGCAACGGTAACGCTTGCACAGGTTCGCTAGAACCTCTATAATAATTACTCTGGTAATTTCCCCTTTGTTCCCTCTTGAAATACAAGACACAACACAGTCTTTATAAAAGTATAAAAGAGTTTACTCACGTTCTGTTCACAATATGATTCCAGAAGGCAGACAGCTTAAAAAGGTTACATACATTTAGAATCTATCTTGTAGCAAGATAGTCCTTATCTCCTCTCTTGGCTGGGAGCCAAGAGAGCATCCTTAGATGTTTCCTCATTGAAGAAAAATGGCAGAGAGAGAGAGAGATGGCTGCCTGCCCTGTGCTTTTGTCATTACCTGCACAGGTGAGGCCACACCCACCTCTGGTCACATGCAGAGGAAGTCCGTCCCCAGGAAGTTTACCTGCTTTCTGGACAGACATCCCTCCCCATGTTCTAACATGTACACTCTAGGAATGTTGTCATTGACTGCTCCTGTGTTTACATCCCACATACCCCTTCTCAGGCAATACAACATATACAAAACATAAACAACTTTATTCAACCACCCAGAGTCCCAGCTTGACACGTAGATTCTGGAAACTCTCTCTTGGTAGGGGTTTCGTCAGGATGTCAGCAGTCATCTCTTGGGTGCTGCAGTAGGATAGCTCCACAAGTCCATCCTGGATCATCTGGCGTATGTAGTGGTATTTAACCCCAATGTGTTTTGTTCTGGCCAGGAACTTATTACTCTGTGTCAGCTTCAGGCAACTTTGATTGTCCTCTAGCAAGCTGACAGGCCCTTTTCTCACCAACCCAAAGTCCTTTATGAGTTGATCAAGCCAGGCGATCTCTCTGCAGGCTTCTGTTGCTGCAACGTACTCTGATTCTGTGGAAGATAATGCTACACAGCTCTGTTTATAACTGCCCCATGCAACAGGTCCATTCCCAAACATAAAAACATGACCACTCGTTGATTTATAGTCAGCATTATCCCCGGCCCAATCCGCATCAGTATACCCAACCAAGTTAGGGTCTCTGACGGCTGGTAACCTTAATTTACAATTCATGGTACCCTTCAAATATCGCACCACCCTCTTTACACCTGCCCAATCATGCTCAGTGGGAGAATTAACTTTTCTGCTAAGAATCCCCACAGCATTAGCTAAGTCAGGTCTACATGTGGTAACTAAATACAAAAGTTTACCAATCGCCGACCTGTAGTCATTGTTGTCTGGCAACTGCTTCGAATCCTGCTGATTCTTCAGGAAGTCAGTAGCCATCGGTGTAGCAACTGGATGTGCGTCTTGCATCTGCATGTGCTCAATTAGCTCGTGGATCTTCTGTCTTTGGCTGAGAAGAAATGAGCCGTCCTCTTCTCTTTCCACCTGGATCCCGAGGTAGTACTGGACATCTCCTAGCTCCTTGACCTCCACCTCTTTGCTAAGGTGTTTTACTATCTGTGTATAGTCTTTCTCACTTGCTGTGGCAATAATCAGGTTATCAACAAATGCTAGGATATATGAGAATTGTCCATTATTTGACTTACCGTACAAGCACTTGTCAGCGTCGCCTTGCTTGTACCCAAGTTGCGTCAGCATTTTATGCAACTTCTGGTTCCAGGCTCTAGCAGCCTGTTTAAGTCCATAAAGTCCTTTCTGGAGTTTGCACACTAAATGTGCTTCATGTGGTTTTACAAAACCTTTGGGCTGTTTCATGTAAATTTCCTCTGAAATCTGCCCATGTAGAAAAGCGGTAGCAATGTCTATGTGTTTCACTCTCATTTTCTTGGAGGCTGCAATGCTTAAAAGCATTCTTACACTGCTGTACCTCACAGGTTGGTGCAAAACTTCATCATAGTCTTCACCAAAACGCTGTGAAAATCCCTGTGCTACAAGTCTAGCTTTGTAGCGCTGCACTTCTCCTTCTGACCCCTTCTTAACCTTGAAAACCCATTTACTGCCGATGGCCTTCTTACCGGGAGGCAGCTCAGTGAGTATCCAGGTCTTGTTCTGATGCAGTGCATCCATCTCCTCCTGCGCAGCCTTCCTGCAGAGACTGGCTTCTGCAGCTGGCATCTCCTGTATCTCTTCCCAAGTGGAAGGTTCCTGTGGAAACGCCGACCCTGCAAAGTAGAACAGCCGTAATGGTGGGACACCTTTGTTGGTTCTGGATGAGATCCTGACCTCTGGTTGTGCGACCGCATCAGCTTCCTCATTCTCCTCCAACGCAGGCATGTCCCCATCTGAGTCCTCATCTTCATCTCTGGTGCTGCCCGGGTTCTGGTCCTCTGCGTCTTCTGGTGCGTCGCCTGTAGAGGGCGCTGTAACACTCGAAGGCAGATTATTACTTTGTGGGGTCTCAAAAGGGAAATATACAAATTCTTGAGTCCTTTCTGACTCACTGGAAGAATCCACAACAGTGTTCTTAGTGTCTACTTTTCCATATTCATCAACATAAACTGCATGGTATGCATTTGTCTTACCAGTTTGTAAGTCCATAATTCTGTATCCTTTGCCTCCAGAAGCATATCCCACAAGGATACCTGCTTTTGCCCTGGAGTCAAGCTTGTGTCTGTGTTCCTTGGGCACGTGGAAGTAACACAGACTTCCAAACACACGTATGTGCGACAGATTGGGAGCTTTCCCATGCCAAAGTTCAAATGGTGTGCACTCTGCTCCTTTAGTTGGCAGTCTATTCTGCAAATAGACCGACGTGTATACTCCTTCGGCCCACAGCTTCTGTGGCAAACATGCATGCATCCTTTAGCATGCACCTTGTCATGTCCATAATGGACCTAAACTTTCTCTCAGCTATGGCATTCTGCTGTGGTGTGTAAGGAATTGTGGTTACGTGTGCAATTCCTTCCTTGGCCAGGAGAGCCTGCATTTCATTTGAGCAGTACTCACCTCCATTGTCGCTCATTAACACAGCTGGAGCTCTTTGGAATTTATTCTTGACCATGGCAATGTACTCCTGGAGCTTGTCCACTGTCTCACTCTTCTCTTTGAGGAAATATACAACACAAAATCTTGAAAAGTCATCCAGAAATATTAAAATATATCTATTTTTTTCCAGCGAGGGAACATTCATGGGTCCACATATGTCAGTGTGCACTATGTCAAGCACTTTGTTGCTTCTTTGTTCTGCACAACGTGGAAATGAAGGTTTTACAGCCTTCTCAGTAATACAGCTTATGCACTTTGCTGGAGCTTTGTTGCTTTGCTTTACCTGCAAACCTCTTACAAGATCTCTTTTCTGTAGATCCAGAATAACGTTGGTGTCTCTGTGTCCAAGCCTTCTGTGCCATAGGTCCAGATCTGCTTCATCCTTCTGGCTGGAATGTGCCACTTTTGCAGACTGGTTCTCTGAAAGATCAAGCTCATATACACCATTTATCAGCTTTGCTTGAGCAAACACTTTGCCATTTCTAGTCACTTTACATTCTCCATTTCCAAATGTGATCTGGAAACCTTTCTTGTCCAACGTGGACATGCTGATTAAATTGCAGCTCAGCTCTGGAACATACAAAACTCTAGAGATTGTGTTCTCAATGCATTCATTGTTTATATTGCATTTCAGACTCATGGAACCTGCACCTTTTGCTTTAACAATGTTCCCATCTGCAATTTCAATTTCAGATCCTTCTTCATCATTTATCTCATTAAAATAGTCCTTTTTATGACAAAAATGGGAGGATGCACCTGAATCCAAAATCCATTTATTATGTTTATTTTCACGATTCTGGACAGTTAAATTCCTTTCTTGCAGTAGCCATGTGCATTCACATTTCCCCTTCTTTTCCCCTTTTGGCTGAAAGGGGTGGGGTTTCTTTGCTTTAGGAGCCCTGCAATTCTTTGCAATGTGTCCTTCTTTGTTACAATTGAAACAAATCACTTTCTTAGGCATCTCTTTCGACTTTGTAAATTGCCTAGATGCATAACCACTGTCCTTGATTCTAGCATTTCTTACTGGAGATTCAGCTCTATCTCTGCATTCTTCTTTTAAATAACCAATCAAGTCTTTAAAAGTCAGACCTTGTCTATGATCCATCAAACTTACAAATGCGCTAAAGCGTGGTCCAAGTGATGATAACAAAAATGCTATCTTGGTATCTTCATCAAAAGCTTTGGGAGTCAGATCAATTCTTTGAATAATCTCAGTAAACTTGTTGATGTGCTCTGTGAATTCCTCTTTTGAATTCATCCTCAATCTGGTTAATTTACACACCAAGTTTCTGAAGCAGTTTATGCTAGATTCTCCATACACGCGCTCAATATCTCTTAATATTTGAGATGCATGATCTGTACTATTTATTAATGATAGCTGCTCATCACGAAGTCCACTCAAAATTATGTGTCTAGCTTCACTGTTCATGCGTCTCCAAGCACTTATCTTGGCTAAAGCTTCCTCAGACGATCCCGTAGGCGGAGGGTCTAAAGCTTCCAAAATGTGCTTATAATCTAAACATGCTATCAAGCGCTGCTTCCAGTGTATGAAATTGTATTCATTCAGCACAGGCATTCCTAGCTTTGCATCACTATCAAAAGCTGCTCTAGCCATCTTAAAATCCAAAAATTTGAAAATTATTCAAAATTTCAAAATTTCTCAAAATTTTAAAATCAAAATCTCAAAAATCTCAAAATACAAAACAATTCTTCACTGCCTTGGGTCCCTGTGAACTCTGAGGGAAGGGGGGGTTGCTTAATCCCCACTGCACAATGGAACAAAGGACCATGTGCTTACCAGGAAGTTAACTCAGAAAAATACTACCCAACTCAAAATCACAATCCAATGCAATCCTTCAAAAATACGCAGAAATATGCAATACTGGGCCCACTAACCCTTTGTGGGAATGTTCTGGGGTGCAGGAGAGGATATATTGACTAATTATATCCTTATCCAACTTGTGCTAACAAGTTCCCAAAATATCAGCAGAGTTTATAGACATTCCCCTTTTAGTTCACAACGGTAATGCTTGCACAGGTTCGCTAGAACCTCTATAATAATTACTCTGGTAATTTACCCTTTGTTCCCTCTTGAAATACAAGACACAACAAAGTTGTCAGGGAACTGCCATCAGAGGCGAGAGGAGAGGTAAGACACTCCAATGATGCAGGGGAGGGAACTAGCAAGGAGATAGAGAGAGCTTCTGCTGGGGAAGGAAATCCAGGGGACACCAGGGAGGAAGGAGAGGCGGAGAGTACTGCGGAGAGGAGGCTCCGAGACTCTTCCAGTGAAATCATCGGAGAGAGCACTGGACCTCCGCTTGGCACGCCCACGCTGCGCAGAAGGCTTCCGCGCAGAGAATCTAGGAGGAGACTGGGCGTCAAAGAATTTCTATGTTGGAAGAAATTTAGGAGACGCCCACTCACGGATTCTGCCAGTGACTAAGACAGTAGCGTTTCAAGGGCTGTCAAACCAGGGAAAGTTTTAGCTATACGATTAGCTCGGAGCAGTTTGCAGTTTACGCACAAGCAACCCCAATTCCCATTACAACAGTCTTTATAAAAGTATAAAAGTTTACTCACGTTCTGTTCACAATATGATCCCAGAAGGCAGACAGCTTAAAAAGGTTACATACATTTAGAATCTATCTTGTAGCAAGATAGTGCTTATCTCCTCTCTTGGCTGGGAGCCAAGAGAGCATCCTTAGATGTTTCCTCATTGAAGAAAAATGGCAGAGAGAGAGATATGGCTGCCTGCCCTGTGCTTTTGTCATTACCTGCACAGGTGAGGCCACACCCACCTCTGGTCACATGCAGAGGAAGTCCGTCCCCAGGAAGTTTACCTGCTTGCTGGACAGACATCCCTCCCCATGTTCTAACATGTACACTCTAGGAATGTTGTCATTGACTGCTCCTGTGTTTACATCCCACACCTCCAACCCCCCCCCCAGCTTCCACTCTCCAGGCAGGCGCCCAACGTGGCCAGCTGGCAAGGGCTCTTTCTTACTCCAGCCTTGGCGTGCAGATCCCGGGTTCAGCCCCAGATCTCTGGAGCGGATAGGCTCTTGGGCATGAATATGAAAGGCAGTATCTATCAGAATAGGGCATACTGAGCCAGTACAGATGAACGTGACTATTGGTTCGCTTCCTCTGCTATCTGCCTTTTCGGGCACCTCAGAGGTGGCAGAGAGAGGCAGGAGAGAGACCCCTTTCCTCCATGTCCCCACCCCAACTCTTAGGACCAGAAGCAAGAGACAGCTTTGCTGAGCATGTGCCCCTTCCCAGGGAGATGAAACTCTGCACTACTGTTCCCTGAATTGCTCACGAAGCAGCCATACTCCAGGCTCTTATTGTCACAGCCCTGCAGGATCAGGTCAAGGCCCATCTAGTCCAGCTCTCAGCAGCCCAGCAGATGTCCAAGGGAAGCCCCAAGCAGACTCCAAATGCAGCCCCACTCTCCCCACTGGGGACGTCCGCAACTGGTATGCAGAGGTAGACTGCTTCTGCGGCTGGAGGTGCAACATGGTGTAACCCTCCATGAATTTGACGAATCCTTTCTTAAAGCCATCCCCGTCAGTGCCTCTGGAAGGAGGAAATTTCAGTGTCACTAGGCACTCTGTGTCTGGCCTGAATCTGCCATCATTCCGCTTTCTTAAAGAGATCCAGGTTCTGATATTATGAGGAGGAAACATCGCTCTGCCCCTTTCCCACATCATGCATACTTCTATGATGTCCCCACTTTCCCCCCTCTCGCAAAGCCCCAAAGCCTCCTACATTGTTTTTTTTTTAAAAAATATTTTTTATTCATTTTCCAAACAAGTTTTGTACAGTCAACAAATTATTTTACACTCATGCTTCAATTTTTGACTTCCCTCAGTTTCTCTGTCAATCTTTCGAAAAATTTCTATTTATTGACGCATTTCTAAACATGATATTGCCTTTCCCCACTCCTTTTCCTCTTACTCTCTTTTTTGCAGTATTTCTTATTATTTCACAGTCTCTTCAAAACCAACAAGCGTTGTCTGTACATCACATATATTTTTCAGATATTCTGTAAATTTCCCCCAGTCCTCGACAAACTTTTGGTCTTTCTGGTGTCGAACCTTCCCAGTCAATTTGTCCAATTCTGCATATTCGGTCAATTTCCTTCTCCATTCTTCCACTTTTGGAATTTCTTCCTGTTTCCATCTTTGGGCCAGAAGTATCCTTGCAGCAGTCACTGCATATTGAAACAGTTTACAGTCTCTCTTATTGATTTCGTTTCCTACCATTCCTAATAGAAAGGCTTCTGGTTTTTTAACGAACATATATTTCAACATCTTTTTCAATTCATTGTATATCATTTCCCAGAAGTCTTTCACCTTTTTACACTCCCACCACATATGATAGAAAGTACCTTCTTTTTCTTTACATTTCCAACACTTATTGCATGTTTTATACATTTTGGCCAGTTTAACTGGCGTTATATACCATCTGTAAAACATTTTCATTACATTTTCTTTCAACGCAGTACATGCCGTAAATTTTAGCCTTTCATTCCATAATTTCACTCAATCATCATACTGTATATTGTAACCAAAGTTCTCTTGCCCAGTGTATCATTATTACTTTTACCTCTTCATCTTTTGTATGCCACTCCAGCAACACTTTATACATTTTATAGCGTCATTGTGTTCATTTCTTATTGATATATTAAAGGGGCCTGGGATTTGCCTGTCCATTCCCAACAGCAAGGGCCCCATGCCAGTTGGCTTGCTTCCTCTGAGGCCGCCTCAGTTCCTGGCAGCCCACACCCCCTGGCCAGCCCCAGAGGCACCATTCTCTGGGGGAGAACAGCTGGGCAAGCCTTGGGGAGGCAGAGATGGCATCTGAGGAGGGAGGGAAGGAAAGAGGGACAGAGGCCAGTGTCTCCCGCGGCACCCCAGCTGCCACAGCACACTGCTTGAAAACCACTGCAGAACTGGGACGGGAAAGGTTTCTCGTCCAACTAACTGGTCTGGAGAAGAGGAAAGGCAGCCATGCTTGCTCCTTTGTCTTCTCCGAGGAGACTTCCAGCCTGACTTCTCATCTTGAGGCCCCAGGGAGAAGTGGGAGGAGGAGGAAGCATCCCCAGAAGAAGTGTGCTCCCCACCAGTAGGTGCTTCCACCCCCCACTCCTAAATCTGCTTCCAACAGATACTTGGGGGGGGGGGCATCCTGCACCATCTGGTCAATTCCTGGTGTTAGGAGAATTAGAAGGTCTAAGATATAAACACATACATAAATACCGTAAGTAGTTCTCATCACAAAAGAATATGCAGGTAAACCCATGAACAGCCAGGTAAACCCATCAAGAGGTTTCCTGCCAGAAAGGAGTCTGTTGTAGGCTGCCCCTTCTGTGATGTATGTATCGTTTTTCGCTGTATCTTTCTCATTGACTTTAAGAATGGATCTGAATGTATTTTTCCTCAAAATGCTGTACTTTTCTAAATGTATCCAAATGTATCCGAATGGGTTTTTGTATTTCCCCTCAATCTCATCGCCTAGAGAATGTTCCTTAAATGTAACAATCACTTGTTCCAAATGTATTTGATTCAAATGTATTTAAGGCCCCACCTTTCACATGGTGTCCTGTTGTGTGGTCGGAAAGTACTCTTTATTGTTTGATTTGGGTTAATGTCAGAATAAAAGCGAGTTCCTTCCAAATAACACATTCCTTTTTATCTTACCAATTTCTCATATTGTAAGAAGCGGAAGAAGAAACCACAGAGCATTCATATTTTCCTTCTGATCAATGAAGTCAAACGTTACAATTATCCATTTTAGAATGAGCACCTATAGGGAGAAGACAGATCTCAGTAAGCCAAAGCAAGGCCAAGACAACAAACCCCTTCTGGAATATGGTCAGCGTGTACAACATCTAGCTGAATCATCACCAGGATAACGAAGTCAGACTGGGGGAAATATCATTCTTCAGAACCAAGACATCATTACCATGCTTTCCAAGTTACCTGAAAGTCACTAGAACACTTGCGAGCACAGAGCCAAGACACAGCTGAAATAAGAGCAAAAGACGGTGTAGTAAAGCCGCTCGCCCCCAACTGCCCCTCCATCACCTGTCTTTGCTCTCCGGCCAGACCAGGTTTCTTGAGCAGGTTGGCGAGGGTTTACTTTTCACAAACACAGGCCGAAATAACACCGGTCGGGCTGCCACCACTCCCTTTGTTCCAGGGGAACCCAGAGTCACAACCCAGGGAGAAGGGTGTGTCTCGTTAACCTGGCAATTCCCCCCCTCTACAAGCTGAATCCACAGACTTGCAGACAGAAATTCTCACGGTAGAGCGTAACTAAGCGGAAGGCTAGGATTTAGCTATTCCTTCGGAAAAGGCACAAATACCAAACAGGTTCTTCTTTAAAAATTTATTTTAAAAGGATAACAGAAAACATGTTGAAAATCAACAGGCACTTCTTATGAATCTTACAAACAAGAAAATAAAAACATTGTATATTCTAACTAGCTTACATACTCACAAAGATACTCAGTTAGGGTAGTCAAAGTCTTTTCAAGCATCTGCGTACTGAAGGTGTTTGAAGATTTCCATCTCAAAGGACGAAACGACGGCTATAGATGGATGTTACAGCCGGGCATCTTTGCAGTTGCAGAGCAATGGCAGAGAGCAATTCACAAACAATTCCTTGATCCTTTTATTTACAATTCTTACTTGGCGTCGTAACTTGCTAGCCAATCAAAAAGTCCTAATTGATCAGTTTACCCTTTTGCAGCTGGGTCAGTTTTAGGTTCGAGCCCTAATCAAAGAATCTTCCTCCCATCTGTGGAAATTAACCAGATCCCCAATTCTCAGCAGTTTGAAAACAAATAACCTCCGGGAGGGGGAAAGAGATTCACACTCCCAAACCCAGGTGTCAAGCCTTTCATTAAATCAAGGGTTCCTTTCCTCCCATAAACCTCTCACTCCAAGGAGCCGCGGAGTCTAGGGTTTAAAGATACACAACTCCCTTTCCCAGGGTCCCTGCGGCTGATAAACTACCCACAAGGCCACATTCTTTTACTTGACCAAGGAATGATTTTCTAACAGTTATAACTTTACTACAGACGGAGTTTGGCCTCATGAGGTCCCCCTACCATGAACTCCTTAGGTGGGACACCCTGCGTCCGCCTCGGCATCGCGCCTCGCTATTCTGCAACTCGAGATAACACTGAACTGCTCTGCAGGGTTGTTGTAAGGATTGCAAGTCAAGGCATCCGAAGTGCCTTTGAACATTGAAAAGCCCCTAGCCAATGCTTTGAACTACTGTCGCTTTAAAAAGGAAACTCTGATTAGTAAGAGTTTGGGGAATTAAAAATTGGTTTGTCCTGGGGGTGCTGAAGCTGTGTTCTGGCTTGAAAACCCAGTGAGACCACTGGGCCATCTAGTTCTGTATGGTCTGCCACAGCCAGCAGCTGCTCTCTAGGATTTCAGAGCTCTGCTTCCCATGAATGGGTTGAAACTGCCGCTTTTTGCAACATGTGCCTCACCCAGTGGGCCACCCCGAGCCATTTCCTGTATAGCGTTCTACATCCCATGTAGTCCTGCTTCTTCCAGCTCAGTTCAGTTCATTCTGCAACTGTGCAAGTTAGGCCGCATCTGCTTTATGCATTCAAAGCACCATCATGCCCCTTGACATGCTAACAGTTGCATCTTTGTATTCAATCCCTTCAGCACCTTGGACAGCACTCTCTCAAGGCTCAGCCACAGGTACCTGGTGCCCCATGCTTCCTAGGCCCTGGTCCGTGCTTTAAAGGCACTGTGTCCGAGTGTTTTGTTGTCCCAGGGCTTTCTAATTTTCAGCATCCCTTTCCAGGGCAGCTTTATTTATTTCATGTCTTTAAGGAGTCCTCTGTGCGTGGCAAAGGCTTGTTGCTGGGACAATAGGAGGCTGCCTTATACTGAGTCCCACTATGGCTCTATCTAGCTCAGTGGTGTCCACAATGGATGGCAAAAACTCTCCAGGGTTTCAGACAGAGGACATTCTAGCTGGAGATACAACAGATTGAACCGGAGAGCTTCTGCATGTAAGCAGCTGCTTTACCACTAAGCTATGGCCCTTCTCCCAATGCTTCTGCCCTGAATGAACTGCAAGCCTGTCCTACAGTCCTCCCCAAACTCTCTTTTGTGGCTACACTCTGCAGGAGGTCATTGGTTGCAGAAGTTGAGCTGTCTACACAAGTGACTGAATCCGTGAGAAGGCTGATCTGTAATGAAACGCTGACTTTCAGGCATCTCTTGAAGACCTTTTTTATGCCAACAGCTCTGTGCTATCATTTAAACATTTCTTGAGCACCCAGACATTTGAATTCTTTGGACTGATATTAATGTCCACCCTCCACCCGCTTTTGTACATTGCCGTATTTTATGACATGCCCTAGCTTCTGAGAAGCCTTTCACTCAAACCAGTTAGATATGACATGAATTAGTCGTTTTATCCACCCGGCATGTATGGAACAGACCCTGACAAATCAAATGACAAGGCATAATTAATCCCTCAGCTGAATTGAACAGGGAGCAGCAGCTGGGGTAGAACATGCAAACAAGAAATTATTAGTTCAAGGTACAGAGGCCCCAGAACAGACTGGGGGAAATATCATTCTTCAGAACCAAGACATCATTACCATGCTTTCCAAGTTACCTGAAAATCACTAGAACACTTGCGAGCACAGAGCCAAGACATAGCTGAAATAAGAGAATCCTACAAACCTCGGGGTTTGTAGATGGTTGTAAAGGTTGCTGAAAGGTTTCTAGTTCAGTAGTTGGAAACAGCTTCCAGGCTAGGCAGGACCAAGGTTGCTTTGTAACTGTTCCTGTCTGCCTGCTTGCCATCGTGCATATTTGTAAACCATTTCTGCCAAAATATATACATCTGCAATAGTAGTTTCTGGAAGCAGACCCTGCAAGAGTGCACACTCCATGAAGTCCATATGAAGAGTGTTACGGAATGGAGGGGGGGCATATGAACAAAGTCTTACTCCCGAGTAAGAGACGTACAGCCCGAGGCGATGACCTCAAGGGAACCCTGCCACACTTGGACTCCCCTCGCCCCGTCACAACGTTGCACCAAGCACCGCACAAAAGTCCAAAACCCCAAGAAGAAAGCGCCATTTCTGACCCCGTATCCCGATGCTATACACGATCGATGTATTTGATGAATGAACAATGTATTTGCATGAGGATGCGCTCTAGCCAATCAGATGGCGTTGAATGTAGCCCTTCAGCCAATCGCAGCAATGCCATGGCTCTGCAGAGGCAGCTCAGTTCCAGCTGTTTTGCACGCTCCACTGAGCGCTGACAAGGTGATGACAGCTCCCGCTGCGAGAACAACGGACTGAGTCAATCGAAACCTCGTTACCCTGTTAATCCAATCAAAACTAGATGTTGTTTAGTCGTTTAGTCGTGTCCGACTGTGCGTGACCCCCTGGACCAGAGCACGCCAGGCCCTCCTGTCTTCCGCTGCCTACCACAGTTTGGCCAAACTCATGCTGGTAGCTTCGAGAACACTGTCCCACCATCTCGTCCTCTGTCGTCCCCTTCTCCTTTAGCCCTCCATCTTTCCCAACATCAGGGTCTTTTCCAGGGAGTCTTCTCTTCTCATGAGGTGGCCAAAGTATTGGAACCTCAGCTTCAGGATCTGTCCTTCCAGTGAGCACTCAGGGCTGATTTCCTTCAGAATGGATAGGTTTGATCTTCTTGCAGTCCATGGGACTCTCAAGAGTCTCCTCCAGCAGCAGAATTCAAAAGCATCAATACTTTGGCGAATATGAGCGGTATTGGCTTAGGCATTGATTGGACCTGACTATATCTGACTCCTGCCCATTGTGCAGGAAGTCCCAGTAAGGGTAAGCCACCGGTAGGGGGAGCCCTGTCGATGCAAACCAACTCAAGCTCCCCCTGGTGCTCCCGTCGGGGTCGTGTCAAGGCCTTAGCCCCCCAGCCGGGCTTCAGACTAGATCAACACCCCGGATTCCTTTAACGGAATACCCTTAAGCATGGAGGGGCAGGTGATGGCCACACCTCCCATCCCCCACACAAGGTCAAACAATGCCTAACTGCAACCCTAACAAAGTTGTGACGATTGCTATGAGGTAGGCGAAAACCAAGTGTCCAGTGCCAATTTGCCAAGTGGAAAAATTCCTACCAGGCCCCTCGGACAAACAAGGCGACCAACCAAAGTCCATAGCAAGGCCATTGCCTAACTTGCAAAATAGGGAGGGAGGGCGGGTGATTGAGGAAGCGAGCCAAAGAGGAAGTTCTCTGGGGGTTGGCTGGCCGGGCTCTGACATGGCCAGGATCCCATAGGCAATGGGGGACAGAGTCCCCTGCCCCTGGTGGGGAGTGGGTGGCCACGTGGTCCACCGCAACTCCTCCCCACTGGGAAGTGGAGCGGATTTCCCAAGACATATCCTGTATTTGCATGTTACCCCAACACATTCCTCCTATGTCAATCATGTATAACCCTCCCCTTTTCTGATGGAGTGGTGATGTTTAGCGAACTGTCTGCTGGGATAAGATAGGAACTTTTAAAAGTCCTTGTCACCCCGTTCTCGGGGTTCAATTCCTCTCTGAACCTGTTGCGCGATAAACTTTGGTCTCCGCTATTTGCTCCGGTTGGTGGATGGACTCCTTCTTTGTTCCGCAGGGACCCACGGGCTCTGAGCAGCCTCCCACCTGGATTTTTCCGTAACAACAGAAACTCGACTAACCCTCTTGAGAGAAGAAAGGTGGCTTTTGCTCCCACTGCAATGTTGTAATCTAAATAAGCACATCTTCCTACAAGTGAATAGCAGCCACCTATCTGGGGGGAAATAAAGTGGTATGCTGAGAGACATGGTTACGGTGGAGAGCAAATTTGTGTTCCACAATCCGAACATCCTGAGAGAAACCAGATGGCAGCTTTTTTTTACTGCGTCCACAGAACTCAATGAAAGCCAACCAATGGTTTTGCAGTTGCTTTCCATGGACATTTTGCAACCAAGCACAGAATTCCTTGAAACTCGGAAACGCTTCTGATTTCTGCTTGAGCATGAACACATGAATTGTCAGGGAACTGACATCGGAGCTAGAGGCGGAGGGAAGGCTCTCAAATGATGCTGGAGAAGGGCCCAGCAGGGAGAGAGGCAGCTCCGCAGATGGGGAAGCAAATCAGCGCAACACCAGGGATATAGAGGGGCTGATGGGGGAATCGGCGAGAGGGCTCCAGGACTCTTCACCGGACACCAGCGGGGAGAGCATGGGTCCTCCGCTACCCACGCCCACCCTGCACAGAAGACTTCCGCGCAGAGAGAGTAGGAGGAGACTGGGTGTCAAACAACTTTTATGTTGGAAAAGATTTAAGAAACGCCCACTGACGGATTCTGCTAGCCACTGAGGCAGCCACGAAGTGAAGGCTGCCCAGACTGAAAGGTTTAGCAAGGCAACAAAGCCTGGAGAGGCGGCAACTTACGCACGAGCAACCCATACACATTACAGCAATCCGCCAGTCCCTGACGTCGCTCGTGCACAGCGACAGGCAGGCAGCATCATGAGCAAAACCGGAGAAGCTGGCGCCACGGAGGGAGCAGCTGGAGGACAAAATCTGGTGGAGAGGAACTGAGATTTGGAACAGCATGTAGCTCTGCTGACGGCGCGGCTGGACGAAAGGCGGTCTCAGGATGCTCAGGTCAGACCCACCCCCGTAGCAAGGAAGGTACCGGGACTGGTACACAAGTTTGGAGGGAAACCCCAGGACTACAGTGCGTTCCGAACGGAAATAGAGTACGTTTTGGAACTGCAACAGAATGATTTTGCAGATGATGGGGAGAGGGTTGCCTATATTGTTGGACATCTGCAGGATGGGGCCAGAGATTGGATCAGGCCCCTAATGGCAACGCAGAATGCCGCCTTGAAAGACCTGAGGAAATTCTTCCAGGTGATGGATGCGATGTATTCCAGTGATGTACAGCAAAGTGTGACTCGGCGGGAACTGATGGGTTGCAAACAGGGGAACCAGTCAGTTAGAGACTACTGGTCACACTTTGCCATGTTAGTCCACCGGCTCGGGTGGGATTTGGACTCGGAACCTATCCAAATGCTGTTCGAGGAGGGGTTGTCCCCAACGGTGAAGGACGAGCTTTCCCACGCACCCCGCCCGCAGTCGATGGATCAGCTGACCAAGGCTGTGCTTGTGATTGGTGTAAGGCAGGAAGCGCGGGCCCAGGAGAAGCGGGAAGGGAGAGAGCAACGTTACCATGACTACCGCATTCCTGAAATACCAAGGCAGCCTTCCCCGCCGGCGGAGCCCATGGAAATGGATGGGGCGCGCGCACGGGAGATTTCAAACTCCAGTGAAGGTCGCAAGAGAGAGGGAAAGGATGGGAAAACCACCAAGAAGTGTTTTCTCTGCCAGCGGCCAGGACATTTTGCCAGGGTCTGCACGCAAAGAAAGGCCTGGCAAGGGATGGTGGGAGCTGCAGGGGGTGAGGAGGAGATGGTAAAGGAGCAGGGAAACACCAAATAATAATAATAATAATAATAATTTATTATTTATACCCCGCCCATCTGGCTGGGCCTCCCCAGCCACTCTGGGCGGCTTCCATAAAAACCAAAAATACAATAAAATATCACACGTTAAAAACTTCCCTGAACAGGGCTGCCTTAAGATGTCTCCTGAATGTCAGGTAGTTGTTTATTGCTTTGACATCTGCTGGAAGAGCGTTCCACAGGGCGGGCGCCACTACCGAGAAGGCCCTCTGCCTGGTTCCCTGTAGCTTTGCACAAACAAAGCAATGAGGGAACCGCCAGAAGGCCCTCGCCGCTGGACCTCAGCGTCCGGGCAGAATGCTGGGGGTGGAGACGCTCCTTCAGGTATACTGGACCGAGGCCGTTTAGGGCTTTAAAGGTCAGCACCAACACTTTGAATTGTGCTCGGAAACGTACTGGGAGCCAATGCAGGTCTTTCAAGACCGGTGTTATATGGTCTCGGCAGCCGCTCCCAGTCACCAGTCTAGCTGCCGCATTCTGGATTAGTTGTAGTTTCCGAGTCACCTTCAAAGGTAGCCCCACGTAGAGTGCATTGCAGTAGTCCAAGCGGGAGATAACCAGAGCATGCACCACTCTGGCGAGACAGTCCGCAGGCAGATAGGGTCTCAGCCTACGTACCAGATGGAGCTGGTAAACAGCTGCCCTGGACACAGATTTGACCTGTGCCTCCATGGACAGCTGTGAGTCCAAAATGACTCCCAGGCTGCGCACCTGGTCCTTCAGGGGCACAGTTACCCCATTCAGGACCAGGGAATCCTCCACACCTGCCCGCCTCCTGTCCCCCAAAAACAGTACTTCTGTCTTGTCAGGATTCAACCTCAATCTGTTAGCCGCTGTCAGAGCTGCTTCCAAATCCTAGCTCACAGAGGATCACGCTAGCCAGCGGTAACTTGTAAAAGTCTTTTATTGAGTTACAGTTTCCATTCTCACGCTGCTGCGCGCAACTCTACGTCTTAAGGGTTAGACCGGCGAAGCTCCGTCTGAGTCTCCGCCCCTTGTACACCAACTTAATATCCTAGCCTTACTCCACCTTTTCCGCCTGACTGTTCTTCTCTGGGTCCCTCTGCCCCCCGAGGTCTCTTCCTTCCGGGATTCTTCTGACGCTGACCCCCCTGACCCTCCTGTCTCCTTGCGCCGGGCTTTAGGACCTGGCTCCCTTTCCGGGCTGCTTACTGCGCCACCTTCCTGTGCATTTGAACTTGGCGCGCGCGCCCAACCTTCCACTTTCCGTCTGACCGTTTCTTCACTCCCCGATGGAGGTGTGGCCACTCCTGACTCGTGCCCTCCCTCCTGTTGTGAGCTGCCAGCGTCTGATACCTGGCGCCCTTCCTCTCCCCTGCTCTCTGTTGGTGACGCTGGTCCCGATTTCCAACTGCTCCCCTCTGAGCCCCCTCTGGCCCTTTCTTCCTGGGGTGTCCCCCCAGGCTCCCCCCTTGCCCTGGCCACTGGTGCTCCTTTCTGTGAATCTTCTGATTCACTGGAAAGACTCGGAGATCTCGGGTCGTCGTCATCACTCATCTTCTCTTCTGCCTCCTCCCCCTCGCTCTCTGTTTCCTCCCTTGCCCTTGCCTCTGCTCCTGAACCCCTGACAGCCGCCATCCATCCTCCAACCGCCTCCAGACACTCACACAGGACCTTCACCGCCTTCACTGGTTCTGATTTAAAAGAGAGGTAGAGCTGGGTATCATCCGCATACTGATGAACACCCAGCCCAAACCTCCTGATGATCTCTCCCAGCGGCCGCATGTAAATGTTGAAAAGCATGGGGGAGAGGACAGAACCCTGAGGCACCCCACAAGTGAGAGCCCAGGGGTCTGAACACTCATCCCCCACCACCACTTTCTGAACACGGCCCAGGAGGAAGGAGCGGAACCACTGTATAACAGTGCCCCCAGCTCCCAGCCCCTCAAGACGGTCCAGAAGGATGCTATGGTCGATGGTATCAAACGCCGCTGAGAGATCTAGCAGAACTAGGAAACAGCTCTCACCTTTGTCCCTAGCCCGCCGGAGATCATCAACCAGTGCGACCAAGGCAGTTTCAGTCCCATGATGAGGCCTGAATCCCGACTGGAAGGGATCCAAATGGTCCGCTTCTTCCAGGCGTGCCTGGAGTTGTTCGGCAACCGCTCGCTCAATCACCTTGTCCAGGAATGGAAGATTTGAGACTGGGCGATAGTTGGCCATCGTGGCCGCATCTAAAGATGGTTTTTTAAGAAGCGGTTTAATAATATTATTAATAATATTATTAATAACCGCCTCTTTCAGCGGGTCTGGGAAGGCTCCCTCACGGAGGGAAGCATTCACCACCCCACGAAGCCCATCACCCAGTCCTTCCCGGCTAGCTTTTATAAGCCAGGATGGGCAAGGATCCAGGAGACAGGTGGTTGGTTTCACTCGTCCAAGCAGCCTGTCCACATCCTCGGAGGTAACAGATTGGAATTGATCCCACTCAACTTGACTAGACAGAACTCTAGCACTCTCCCGCCCCGGCCCTGCTCCCACGGTGGAGTCTACTTCTTCCCGAATCTGAGCGATTTTATCTGCAAAAAACTTTGCAAAATCATTGCAGGAGAACATGTGGCCCGTACTGGGCCCCGATGTTGCAGGTGGTTCCGCTAAATTGTGAACCACCTGAAAAAGTCTCCTGCTGCTGTTTTCTGCAGATGCAATAGAGGCGGTGAAGAAATTCTTCTTCGCCGTCGCTATCGCCACTTGGTAGGCTCGACGTTGAGCTCTAACCTGTGTCCGGTCAGATTTGGAATGAGTTATCCGCCACCGGCGCTCTAGCCGTCTCAACGATTGTTTCATTGCCCTCAGATCCGTGGAAAACCACGGGGCTGTCCGGGCTCCATGCAATCGGAGAGGGCGCTTCGGAGCCAAACAGTCAATAGCCCTGGTTAACTCCACATTCCAGCGGGCCACCAGGGAATCAGCTGAAAGGCCATCAACATGGGATAAAGCATCCCCTACCACTCTCTGGAAACCATTTGGATCCATTAAGTGGCGGGGGCGGACCATCCGAATTGGTCCCACCTCCCTGCAGAGGGGATGGGTCGCAGAGAAGTCCAGTTGCACCAGGAAGTGATCTGACCATGGCACTTCTTTTGTGACTTCGTAAAAATCACTGCAACCCCCCCTCCCCACCCACATGACCTGGGTTGCTGTGCGTAAGAGAAACCTGGTGGACAAGCAGCGGCAAGGACAGGCGCATCTGCTTCATCCAACCAAGTCTCTGTTACACATGCCAGGTCAAATCCTCCATCCATGATCAAGTCATGGATGGCAGTGCTCTTATGGATCATTGACCTGGCATTGCACAGCAGCACCTTCAGGTCATGAGGGTATCTCTTGCTGATTCTAGTATCTCTTGCTGATTCTAGTAGCCATCCGGTCAGGACCAGACCCGGAGGCAGGGATAGTCCTCAGACAACGACTAAACCTGCCTCCTCTGTAATGACATGGTCTGGTCTTAGCGTAACTCCTCCTCCTACCCGTGATCACTGAGATCGGTTGTCCCAGTGCACCCCCCCCCCGTGGAACATGCCCCAGCCATTTTATGGGCTGGGGCCCACTCCCCGGCAGCCCTGACCCCTCCCCCTAAAAACAAAATAACACCTTAAACAAACAAACAAAACCAATAAAACAATACAAACAAAAAATGTAAAAATTACAAAAACATCAAAATAAAAAAAATAATAATTCCCCAAGCCCAACCAAACATCCATCCCACCCCCCACCCCCCACATACAAAAAATCCAAAGAAAATTTAAAAAAAAACATTTTAAAAACACTCTGTGCCTCTCCGGCAGTAACAACTGTCCTAGTGAGGCCTGTCAGGCCCCGCCCTGGGCCAGGTGGTAAGTGGCAGGGAGGAGCAGGGCCCTCAGGCACTCACTCAGGGGAGTCCTCCTGGGCAGCAGGCAGCAAGCAGCACGCAGTCCTTATGAGGCTTCAGGCCCCGACCCAGGCCAGATGGTAAGTGGCAAGAGCATGGCCCTCAAGCACTCACTCAGGGGAGTCCTCCTGGGCAGCAGGCAGCACGCAGTCCTTATGAGGCCCCAGGCCCCTGTTGGGAATACTGCCAGGGAGATATAGTCCATCATGGCCCCAAGCCAGCTGCCGTGCGTCCATCGATCTCCCGTAGTCACGCAGATCCAGCAATTAGCGACACGAAGCCTCAGAAATAGACTGCCATCCCAGGCTCGTGCACACCCTTTATCAGCAGAAAACACAGCCAGAAAGCTGCACCGCAGAAGAGCAGAAGAGCATATTTACAGACTTTATTTAGCGTTGAACAGAACAAAGAAAAACATGACCGTTCTGAGTCAGCGTCTCTGACCGACTGCAAAAACGAAAGGAACAGCAAACATAAACATCCTGTGAACAGGACATGCGCAGACTCTGTGACTCACAAAGCCTGCTCCCTTTTAAGGTGGAACGGAAATATCCTAACAGCCCCGCCCCAGGCCAGATGGTAAGTGGCAAGAGCAGGGCCCTCAAGCACTCACTCAGGGGAGTCCTCCTGGGCAGCAGGCAGCACGCAGTCCTTATGAGGCCCCAGGCCAGATGGTAAGTGGCAAGAGCAGGGCCCTCAAGCACTCACTCAGGGGAGTCCTCTTGGGCAGCAGGCAGCAGGCAGCAAGCAGCACGCAGTCCTTATGAGGCTTCAGGCCCCGCCCCAGGCCAGATGGTAAGTGGCAGGAAGGAGCAGGGCCCTCAGGCACTCACTCAGGGGGCCTGAGGCTTGGCTGCCACTCAGCGGGCACAGCAGCCAGGCCAGCAACCAATAGAAGTGCCCAAACCAGACCCCCCCGGGCGGCTGTAGCCATAGAAGTGGTGCTAGAACTCCCAAATGGGTACCCAGTCAAGGTGAAAGGGCTGTTGGATTCAGGCAGTTCCTGCAATTTCTTCAGCAAGGACTTTGCACTAGAGCACCAGCTCCACCTGCTGCCCCTGGATTTCCCCTTGCAAGTAACCACCATTGATGGCAGGGAGCTTCTGGGAGGGGAAGTGACGCACCAGACCCCACCAATGAGAATGAGGGTTTCCAGGCACACGGAGACTATCGCCTTTCACGTAGCCTCACTGGCAGGGCCCCCAATAATATTAGGGATGAGCTGGCTAGCACAACATGATCCAGTGGTGGCATGGCATCAGAGAACGGTCACCTTTGGGTCCGCTTACTGCTTGGAACACTGTCTAGGGGGAGAAACCCCAAGGATGACCGTGGCCAGGGTGGCTGGGATAGCTGTGGAGCCGAAAGGGGAGAGGTGCCATCACAATATGCTGACCTGCAGAAGGTCTTCAGCGAGAAGGAGGCAGATAGACTACCCCCACATAGGCCCTTTGACTGCCAAATCAACTTGCTCCCTGGGGCGCAGCTACCGGTGGGTAAACTGTATGCCATGTCGGACAGGGAGATGAAGGAGTTGCGGGAGTTTATTGACAAGAACCTGAAGAGGGGGTTCATAAGGGAATCAAAGGCGGTGGGGGGCAGTCCCGTGTTCTTTGTGGACAAAAAAGGGACTAACCAGCCCAGATTGGTCGTAGATTTTAGGGCGTTAAATTTGGTATCAGAACCCGTGACCTTCCCAATGCCCAGGATTGACAACATTTTAACATGGGTGAGGCAGGGGAAGATTTTTACCAAGCTGGACCTCAGGGGAGGCTACAATTTGATTAGGATGAGGGAGGGGGACGAATGGAAGACCACAATGTTCACCCCCCTGGGGGCCTTTGAGTACTTAGTTATGCCATTTGGATTACAGTCAGGCTCTGCCTGTTTTCAAGCTTTCATGCGCCACGTGTTGGGGTCCCTGCTGTACAAGAACTGCGTAGCCTTCTTGGACGACGTCTTAATCTATTCGGACAATGAGGAGCAACATGTCAGAGACGTCAGGGAAGTGCTGAAGAGACTGCAGAAGCACCAGTTGTGGGTCAAGCTGGAGAAATGTCAGTTTCACGCCAGAGAAGTCGGGTTTTTGGGGTACAAGTTGTCAGACAAAGGCTTAGCAATAGACCCAAGCAAGGTGCAGGCAGTGATGGAGTGGAAGGCTCCCAAAACCCGGAAGGACGTGCAGAGTTTCCTAGGGTTCAGCAACTTCTACAGGAAGTTCATCAAAAACTTCGCCCACTTGACAGCACCCATCACAGACTGTCTCAGTAGCAAAAGGAAATTCGCCTGGACAGAGGAGGCCCAACAATCCTTTGAAAAACTGAAACCTGCTCCAACCATAATGCTGTTAAGATGGAAATGAAACTAATACCAACTGGCTCCTTTAGATGGAGGATGAATGACACCTTATTCAGAGATGAAGAAGTGCTTAAGAAGGCCCAAAAAACCTTGAGAGACTATTTTGAGATAAATATGAACACCAATGTGGAAAAAAGAGTAATCTGGGACGCAAGTAAAGCGGTTATGAGAGGGTTCCTGATACAACAGAATGCATTAAAGAAGAGAATCCAAAATGAGAAGAAGGATAAAATTTTGGAGAAAATAAAGGAAAGTGAAAAAAAATTGAGAGCAAAACCAAAGTCTCAAGAGATTTTGAGAGAAATAAAGTTATATCAAGTGCAATATATGAAAATGATGAATCAGGAGATAGAATGGAAAATTAAACAAATGAGAAAAAACACATTCGAGTCGGCTAATAAATGTGGGAAATTGCTGGCTTGGCAAATGAAAAAAAGACAAAAACTAAATACAGTTACAAATTTAGAAGTGGAAGGAAGGAATATACAGAACACAGCTGAGATTAGAAATTGTTTCCAGAGGTATTTTAAACAACTATATACACAAGTGCCACAGAAAGAAACTGACGTAGATCGATTTTTGAAAACAAATGGATTACAAAAAATCTCTCAAGAAAATAAATTAATGTTGAATTACAAAATAACTGAACAGGAGATAGAAGGTGCCATTCAGAATATGCAATTGGGTAAATCTCCAGGACTGGATGGACTGACTTCTAGATATTACAGATCTTTAAAAGAATGGCTAGTACAACCTTTGAAAGAGGTCTGTAATGAAATAATGGAGGGGAAAAGGGCACCAGAGTCGTGGAAAGAAGCATATATCACACTTGTACCGAAAATAGAGACTGAAAAGACGCGCCTTAAGAACTATCGCCCCGTATCATTGCTTAATGTGGATTACAAAATTTTTGCAGATATTTTAGCTAAAAGACTAAAAAGAGTCTTAGTGGAAGAGATACATAAAGACCAAGCAGGCTTTCTCCCAGGAAGACATCTATCTGATAATGTGAGAAACATAATTAATATTTTAGAACAATTACAAGTGAATATAAACACTAAGGCAGTTTTAATCTTTGTGGACGCGGAGAAAGCCTTTGACAACATTTCTTGGATTTTTATGAAAAAAAACTTACAGGGTATGGGGGTAGGCCAAGGCTTTGAAAATGGTATAAGTGCAATATATTCTGAACAAAAGGCTAAATTGATTGTAAATAATGTGGTGACGGAGGAAGTTAAGATAGAAAAAGGGACACAACAAGGTTGCCCAATCTCCCCATTGCTTTTTATATCGGTCCTGGAGGTTTTGCTGAATATGATAAGAAGGGACCAGTTGGTTAAAGGTATACAGGTCGGAGCCAAACAGTACAAATTGAGAGCATTTGCAGATGACTTAGTATTGACGTTACAGGAGCCAGAATCTAGTACTAAAAGAGTTGTAGAACTGATTCAAGAATTTGGTCAGGGTGCAGGGTTTAAACTGAATAAGTCAAAAACCAAGGTTTTAGAGAAAAAATTAACACCAATTGAGAGAGAGAGGTTTCAGAATGAGACAGGTTTAACAGTGGTTAAGAAAGTCAAATACTTGGGGATTAACATGACAGCAAAAAATGGGAATTTATTTAAAGACAACTATGAAAAATGCTGGGTTGAAGGAAAAAAGATTTAGAAATTTGGTCAAATTTGAAGCTTTCACTGCTAGGCCGTATTGCTGTGATAAAAATGAATGTATTGCCTAGAATGTTGTTTTTGTTTCAAACATTGCAAATTGTGGACAAAATGGACTGTTTCAAGAAGTGGCAGAGAGATATTTCTAGATTTGTCTGGCAGGGCAAGAAGCCTAGAATAAAATTTAAAATACTAACAGATGCAAAGGAAAGAGGTGGATTTGCCCTGCCAGACTTGAAACTTTACTATGAATCAGCAGCTTTTGGCTGGTTGAAAGAATGGCTGCTTCTTGAAAACGCAGACATTTTGGATTTAGAAGGTTTTAACAACGTATTTGGATGGCATGCATATTTATGGTATGATAAGGTCAAAGTGCATAAAGCATTTAAAAACCATATTGTCAGGAAAGCATTGTTTAATGTTTGGATAAGATACAAGGACTTATTGGAAAATAAAACCCCAAGGTGGCCTTCACTGATCGAAGCGAAAGCTCTGAAAAAGCTCAATATGGAGGTCAAATGGCCGGAATTTGGGGAAATTTTGGAACAAGATGGAGATAGATTGAAATTGCAGAGTTTTGAAAAACTAAAAAACAAAGTGCGCGATTGGCTTCATTATTATCAGATAACGGAGGCATACAATTTGGACAAGAAAATCGGCTTCCAGGTGGAAAAATCAAAATTGGAAACAGAATTGTTAGAACCCAAAACTAAGACTTTGTCAAAGATGTGTAACTTGCTGTTGAAATGGAATACTCAGGATGAAACGGTGAAATCTGCGATGATTAAATGGGCACAAGACGTTGGACATAACATAATAATGGCTGACTGGGAACAGTTATGGACCACAGGTATGAAGTTTACGGCATGCAATGCCTTAAGAGAGAATATTATGAAAATGATATACAGGTGGTACATAACCCCAGTCAAGCTTGCAAAAATCTATCATTTGCCCGATAATAAATGTTGGAAATGTAAAGAAACTGAAGGTACATTCTTTCACCTTTGGTGGACGTGCCCAAGGATTAAGGCTTTCTGGGAGATGATCTATAATGAATTGAAAAAGGTATTTAAATATACCTTCTTGAAGAAACCAGAGACCTTTCTCCTGGGCATAGTCGGCCAATTGGTGCCAAAGAAGGATAGAACTTTTTTATGTATGCCACAACAGCAGCAAGAATACTTATTGCAAAGTATTGGAAGACACAAGATTTACCCACTCTGGAAGAATGGCAGATGAAAATGATGGACTACATGGAATTGGCGGAAATGACTGGCAGAATCCGAGATCAGGGAGAAGAGTCGGTGGAAGAAGATTGGAAGAAATTTAAAGACTATTTACAGAAATATTGCAAAATTAATGAATGTTAGAATGATGTTTGATTGAAGTTTAGTGGTTTCTAGCTGTAATGATATAAAAGAATATGTGGAAGGGAGGAGGAGGAGGGTGGGGAGGTCACAAGGGAGGAAAGAGCTCTGCACCTCTTTTTTAAAAAATGATATTTATTAAGGTTTCAAAGAAAAGAATTACATGAATTAAAAAATAGAAGAAAAAGAAAGACAAAAGTAAAAATAAAAGAAAAAATACAAAAAAGATAAAAAACACTTAAAAATACATCAGTCTTTCCATACCTTACATTCATTTCCTGGTTTCCCTGACCTCCTCGCACCTCCCTTTTTTGTATTCCAATTCAGTTAGTTAATTCAGCAATTTCTTTCCCTCTTTGTTTTTATCTTAGTCCATTAACATAATATATTATAACTTTGGATTCTCACCTGTTAACAATCCATTTTTACATACACCTTTATAACATTGCTGCTTAAACCACTTAACTTCATTCTGACATCATTCTAACATTCATTAATATTCTCTCGTAAGGCATTACATGCCGTGAATTTCATACCTGTGGTCCATAAGTGTTCCCAGTCAGCCATCATTATGTTATGTCCAACATCTTGTGCCCATTTAATCATAGCAGATTTCACCGTTTCATCCTGTGTATTCCATTTCAACAGCAAGTTATACATCTTTGACAAAATCTTAGTTTTGGGTTCTAGCAGTTCTGTTTCTAATTTTGATTTTTCCACCTGGAAGCCAATTTTCTTGTCCAAATTGTATGCCTCCATTATCTGATAATAATGAAGCCAGTCTCGCACTTTGTTTTTTAATTTCTCAAAACTCTGCAATTTCAGTCTATCTCCCTCATGTTCCAAAATTTCCCAATATTTCAGCCATTTGACCTCCATATTAAGCTTTTTCTGAGCTTTCGCTTCCATCGGTGACAATCACCTTGGGGTTTTGTTTTCCAGTAGGTCCTTATATCTTATCCAAACATTAAACAATGCTTTCCTGACAATATGGTTTTGAAATGCTTTATGTGCTTTAACCTTGTCGTACCACAAATATGCATGCCACCCAAAAACGTTGTTAAAACCTTCTAAATCCAAAATGTCTGTGTTCTCAAGAAGCAGCCAATCTTTCAACCAGCAGAAAGCTGCTGATTCATAATAAAGTTTAAGGTCTGACAGGGCAAATCCACCTCTTTCCTTTGCATCTGTTAGTATTTTAAATTTTATTCTAGGCTTCTTGCCCTGCCAGACAAATCTAGAGATATCTCTCTGCCACTTCTTGAAGCAATCCATTTTGTCCAAAATTTGCAATGTTTGAAACAGAAACAACATTCTAGGCAATACATTCATTTTTATCGCAGCAATACGGCCTAGCAGTGAAAGCTTCAAATTTGACCAAATTTCTAAATCTTTTTTCACTTCAGCCCAGCATTTTTCATAATTGTCTTTAAATAAATTCCCATTTTTTGCTGTCATGTTAATCCCCAGGTATTTCACTTTCTTAACCACTCTTAAACCTGTCTCATTCTGAAACCTCTCTCTCTCAATCGGTGTTACATTTTTCTCTAAGACCTTAGTTTTTAACTTACTCAGTTTAAATCCTGCAACCTGACCAAATTCTTGAATCAGTTCCAAAACCCTTTTAGTACTAGATTCTGGCTCCTGTAATGTCAATACTAAGTCTTCTGCAAATGCTCTCAACTTGTACTGTTTAGCTCCGACTTGTATACCTTTAACCAACTGGTCCCTTCTAATCATATTCAGCAGGACCTCCAGGACCGATATAAAAAGCAATGGGGAGATTGGGCAACCTTGTCGTGTCCCTTTTTCTATCTTAAATTCTTCCGTCCCCACGTTATTTACAGTTAATTTAGCCTTTTGTTCTGAATAAATTGCACTTATACCGTTTTCAAAGCCTTGGCCTACCCCCATCCCCTGTAGGTTCTTCTTCATAAAACTCCAAGAAATGTTGTCAAAAGCTTTCTCCGCGTCCACAAATATCAAAACTGCCTTAGTATTTATGTTCACTTATAATTTTTCTAAAATGTTGATTATATTTCTCACATTATCAGACAAATGTCTACCCGGGAGAAAGCCTGCTTGGTCTTTATGAATCTCTTCCATTAAGAATTTTTTAAGTCTTTTAGCCAAAATATCTGCAAAGATTTTATAATCCACATTGAGCAATGATATGGGGCGGTAGTTCTTGAGCTGCGTCTTTTCAGTCTCTGTTTTCGGTACAAGTGCAATATACGCTTCTTTCCACGACTCTGGGGCCCTTTTCCCACCCATTATTTCGTTACAGACTTCCTTCAAAGGTTGTACTAACCATTCTTTTAAGGATCTGTAGTATTTAGAGGTCAGTCCATCCGGTCCTGGAGATTTGCCTAGTTGCATATTCTGAATGGCACCTTCTATCTCCTGTTCAGTTATTTTATAGTTCAGCATTAATTTATTTTCCTGAGAGATTTTTTGTAATCCATTTGTTTTCAAAAATCGATCTAAATCAATTTCTTTCTGTGGTCCTTGTGTATATAGTTGTTTAAAGTACCGTATTTTTCGCTCTATAAGACGCACCAGACCACAAGACGCACCTAGTTTTTGGAGGAGGAAAACAAGAAAAAACATATTCTGAATCTCAGAAGCCAGAACAGCAAGAGGGATCGCTGCGCAGTGAAAGCAACAATCCCTCTTGCTGTTCTGGCTTCTGGGATAGCTGCGCAGCCTGCATTCGCTCCATAAGACGCACACACATTTCCCCTTACTTTTTAGGAGGGAAAAATGAGTCTTATAGAGCAAAAAATACGGTACCTCTGGAAACAGTTTCTAATCTCAGCTGGGTTCTGTATGTTCCTTCCTTCCACTTCTAAATTTGTAACCGTATTTAATTTTTGTCTTTTTTTCATTTGCCAAGTCAACAATTTCCCACATTTATTAGCTGACTCAAATGTCTTTTGTCTCATTTGTTTGATTTTCCATTCTATCTCCTGAGTCATCATTTTCATGTATTGTACTTGATGTAACTTTATTTCTCTCAAAATCTCTTGCGACTTTGGTTTTGCTCTCAATTTCTTTTCACTTTCTTTTATTTTCTCCAGTATTTTATCCTTCTTCTCATTTTGGATTCTCTTCTTTAATGCATTCTGTTGTATCAAGAACCCTCTCATAACAGCTTTACTTGCGTCCCACATTACTCTTTTTTCCACATTGGTGTTCATATTTATCTCAAAATAATCTCTCAAGGTTTTTTGGGCCTTCTTAAGCACTTCTTCATCTCTGAATAAGGTGTCATTCATCCTCCATCTGAAGGAACCAGTTGGTGTTAGTTTCATCTCCATCTTCACAGGATTATGGTCGGAGCACGTTTTTGGGCAGATTTCCACTTTTCCTGTCTTTGGTGCCATTCCTCTAGTTACCCATATTTGGTCAATTCTTGTCCATGTCAGTTTGGCTTCAGAGAAGAAGGTTCCCTCTCTGGCCAGGGGATTCTTTGTTCTCCAGATATCAACTAGGTCGAAGTTGTCTGTCATCTCAGAAAAGGTTTTCGGTAGTCTGCCATCCTTAGTGACTACCTGTCTTTGTGCTTTGTCCGTATGTGTAGATACTACTCCGTTCATGTCTCCCATCAAAATCACATTATAATCCAAATAGTCCATCAAGGTCTCATGCAACTTTTTAAAGAATTCAGATTTCCCCTCATTTGGTGCATAAACTCCTACTATCAAAAATTTCTCTCCTTGTGTTTGAATTTCAATTGCCACCAATCTTCCTTGGTCATCTTTGAAGATAAATTTCGGTAATAGTCTCTCCTTTGCATAAATCACTACCCCTCTTTTTTTAACCTTGTCTGAAGAAATAAACTCCTGGCCCAATCTTTTGTTGATCAATACTTTCCTGTGTAGCCTTGTTACGTGTGTTTCCTGTAGACAAATCAAGTCCAATTGTTCCTTTTTTAATAAATGAAACACAGTTTTCCTTTTCTGGGGGGAGTTGAGACCATTACAATTCCAGGTTAATAGTTGCAGAGCCATGATGTAGTTACTTTGCTTCTCCTCCAACTGCACCAAGTGCCTGTTCCTCTTCTGTCGGTGGTATCACCTTCTCCAGGCGGTCTTTTAATTCAGGAGGTAGTCTTGGTATGTCTAAAATTCCTCTTTCTAGTGCTCTTAACTCTTCTCCAGCTTCTTTCTGCAGGTCTTCTCCGTGGTCTCTTAAAAATCTGTCTTTGTCGTCCTCTGATCTTATTTTTATCTTTCTCCCTTTGTAGCTGAAGGATAGGCCTTGGGGGAATTCCCACCTAAAGATAATTCCGTTGCTTCTCAGCAGGGCGACCAAATCTCTATAATTGGACCTAAGGTCCAAAAGATATTTCGGAATGTCCTTAAATATCTCCACTTTTGACTGATGTATTTCCAAAGTCTTCTGGAAGTACAGACTCAAGATTTTATCTCTCTCCTCTTTTGTTCGGAGGGTGATCAAACAGTCTCTCACCCTGTTCTTCTTCCCTCCTCTTCCAAGCCTAAAAGCACTCACTATCTTAAAGTTTTCCTTCTCCAAATCTGGGTTCCAAAAGTCTGCAAATTCCTGCGTAAGAAAGTCAGTCAGATTGTCTTTCTCAAGTTCAGGTATGGCCCTGATCCTCAAATTCGTTTGCTTCTCCTTCAATTCAATCATAGACAATATTGATCTGTGGTCTTCAAGTTGTTTGTGAATCGGTGGTATCTTCTCTTCTACAGCAGTTGCTATTTCCTTTGCTTCTTCAGCTGTCTTTCGGGTCGAGGTAGATTCCTGTAGTAATTTCTCAATAGTTTCTGTGTTAGTACTTACCTTCTGTCCCAAATTATTAATACTTGTGGTATTTTGATCGATTTTAACTGATGCTTCAGCTACTTGTTTACTTATTCTTTCCAAAGATTCATTAATTTTACCTAATGCCTGAGCCAAAACATCTTCGGATGCCATTTCTTTGGGTTTAGATTGTGCCAATGCAGCTCCTATTGGTAATCCAGAAGGGCCAGATGTTGATGCTCTTCGCTGCAGCCCAATGTCTGGACGAAATGATCTACCAGACCTCGTCGTTTTTTCCTGAAGCAAAACTATTTTCTCCTTTCCATCTGCCATAACACTCTAGATATGGCCAAGGTCAATCCCACAATCAGAACTTGTTTTGAAGTGGAAAATTCCCCTGGCCCAGCTGTTGTAACAATTTCAAACTTCCTCTACGGGGACACAGTAACAGTCAAAAATTGTTGCCTTAAAATAATTAACTTTTTTTCTTTTAATCCCCCAATTCACAAAAAAGACAGTTTCAATTTCAATTATTTCCCAGTTACTTTAAAACCAGGAGAAGCCAGCCAGAAATACTGTATCTCACTTGTATCTCACTTGCAGAGTTAGCTGTCAAAGAGTACTTTCACCAACAGCGCATTCAGAGTACGGCATTCTTACAGTTCACTGGCAACCCGTTCCCAGGTTTTAAGCGGTGGATTTTAGCTTCCTTTTCTCTCTTTTTGCAAGGAAATACAGTTCAGACCTTTCCCCCCTCCTCTCCTGCAATCAAGGGGAAAAATCGCTTGTTTGATGTTAGAATTATAGTCCTTTTCAAACGTCTTTCGAGGTTTTCGCTTACAAGTTCATTGCTTTGCTCTATTTACAAAGAACGGAAGGCAGACTTCCTGTTTATGTCTCTCCGCTTCGGTGTCAAATTGCTTCTTTGTCCCTTTGTTTCCCAAATTAGCCTACTCACGGATAGTTGTTTTGTAGCCAAATTGTCCCAGGAAAAAGGCAGCGCTCTCCGGTAACGGCTGTGCGGCTTCGCTCCATGGAAGAAGCAGTTGACTCACAGCACCGCGCCACTTCCCCGCTCCGGTCCGGAACCTGTAATCGGGCTCCTTTCCCAGTTGGGGGGGCGCAAAATGTGCCCGCCGAGTCCCACGGTCACAGGCTTCAACCAACTGTGATTTTTTCAAGGGTCCCCGCTTCGCCGCAGCGGAACAGACCCGATTCCCGCAGAGCTGGTCCCTCCGGATCAGAGGGAGTCCGCCATTACCGATGGCGCCACCCCGGAAGTAAGAGTAAGCATCGGATTTGGACAGCTAGCCAATAGCGCTTAGCGGCCTCTAGTGGACAGAATCTTTCTTGTACCGCTGCCTGTTTCCATTCTGCAGAGCAGCGGAGCTTCGCCAGCTTGACTGAGCTCCTGAGTGGCCGCCTGCTGAGAGAACAATGTGTCGCGTATTCCACGCGGCGTTTTCAGCGAAACGCTAAGAGTTCCAGGTTTTTCAGTGCAGTCCTTTTTAATGTGAGCTATATACAGGCATTTACAAAACAGTCAGTCCATACAGAGTACTTACAAACGAATACTCTCCACCACAGCACCACCACACTACAGCACAACCACCACACCCCCTGTTAAGACAGCCTTTCCTTTTTAAAACAGGTGATAGCCAATTACACTAATCACACTCCTGCTGAGTCACCCTGACCCAGCAGAGTATTGCATCATCCTGTTGAAGCCTGCAGACTTATCCAGTATCCTGCGAATCCCAACACTCCTCCTTAAGTCAAAGGCTTGAGACCCAATAATTCTCTTAAGTCTCGAAATTTAGGAGCATCCAAACATTTTGTATACAAATCTGCCACATTACATTTTGTGTTACAGTGCTGTACCTTTAACACATTTCTTTCCAGAGCATTTTTCACATTTCCACATCTTATCACAATATAAGGCTAGCTCCTGGAAACAGCCTGTTAGGAATTTAAGGTGGTTTACCAGGGAGTCCCTTGGTTTCTTCCGACACCGGTACAGTCTCCTGGTCAGTGTTATCAGTGAGCCAGCTGTCTCTCGCACATGGACAGCCTTGAGCGCATTCCACGCCTCACTTGACGTCACCTTATCAGCTACGTAGACTAGCTGGCTGTCGTCCACTCCAAGGATGATTGTAGCCAAAGCTTTCTCATCCTTTTCATCCTCCTCAGGGGGCCGCGGTGGCACTTCCACCACTTTCCACAGGCCCTCACGCTTGAGGAAGTGTTGCATGAGCCTACCAAGAGGTGATAGCGATGGTGAGGAGGACCATTGTTGCTGGATCTGTTGGTGAAAACAGTACCAGGAGACTCTTTCAGGTGGTTCATAGTCTAACAGAACCACCTTTCAGGGTCTGATACAGAGTCCAAGATCTCCTGTAATGACTCCTGTCATGAGTTTTTCTGCAGATAAAAAGAGGTAGACTCCACCAAGGTAGGAGGGTGCCAGAGCTCTGCCTAGTCAGAGACATAGGATGGCTTGCCAGTTCCCGGGGCCACGTGGAGGAGGGGGTAGGAGGGAGGGAAACAGACGGAGTATGCATGCGCATTCGACTGCCTAATGGGATCCACATCACCCAGGGGATCACAGCCACAGAGATAAGAAAAGAAGAGCCATCCCATTGTCTGGAGAGGTCACTTACCTGAGCGCATGGACAAGCCGTTGTCATCAGACCCCAGTGATGGAAGTGTGCAGCTGTATTGAGGCAGCACTAACAATTTTGTGCCTGGGGCGACTGCCCTTGTGCCCCCGCAGCCCACTACGCCACTGGGTCTAGTCAAGTTGGATGCGATCCATTACAACCTGTTGCCTCTGAGGATGTGGACAGACTTGAACGAGTGAAACCTACCACCTGAAGAAGTGATTGTTCAACTGCTTATTAAAAAGACATATTTGGGCCTGGCCATTATGTCCAATTATTGTCCAGTCTCAAACTTTCCATTCCTGGGCAAGGTGATTGAACGGATGGTCACTGAACAACTCCAGGCATGTCTGGAGGATAATGCAAAATATAGATGTCTTGGCAAAATCTCAGGATATACTGTAAATAGGTCCAAATCAGAGTTGATGTTATTAGGAAATATACATTTTTGTTCAACTGTGTAAACAATACCAATTTCATACTTGTACATAAAATGTTAATTATCTAGGCACACTACTACCATGAGATTTATCAGCAAAGTATTCTCCTCAGCTCCTCCTCCTGACTAGGCTGCTTCTGTGGGAGAAGAGAGCTGTCACGTGCCTTGCCCGCTACCTTTCTAACAACCCAGCTGACCTCAGTGCATTTTGTCCTTTCCCTCAGGCAGCAAAATGTCTTAGGCTGGCCTTGGGCATAAGTACTCGCCAAGTTGCAACGTTTTGTTTCAGAACCCACTTGCATAAAGTAAAAAAGGAAAAGAAGGGAATGCTTTTTTAAAAAAATGACGTGCCCAGAACTCCTTTCTCTGATCAGTGAGTAAGCCCAAACAGCTCCCACACATCTGGCCTTAGGACTTCCAGAGTGGATGTGTGATCCCAAGCTATTGTTTGACATGCCATATTTTTCATTTCAGCATTGGAGCGCTCTTGCAGAGACTGCCCCTTTGTTCAGAAGGTCATAGGCCCAGAGTGAAAAACTGACACTCCTAATTTCAAGCTCAGGCCCTCCAGGTGTTTCTGGACTCCAGATCCTATAATCCCAGACCATTGGTCATGATGGTGATGGGCATTGGAGACCAGCAAAATCTGGAGGGACACAGATAAACTCTGAGCCAAAAGTTTGGCTTTTGCTATTTTTTGACACCCTTGGTCATGAGCCAAGTGTGATTCTCGAACTCTGAATGCTGACTTTGCCAAATCCATACAGGCCCTTTTCATCTCTCATGCTCAGGAAGTGGCAGCCACAGCTCGGGGAAAACTCAACACTTTTAATCTTGTCTTATTTTTATGTAAATTGGGTGGTCCAAAAGAAGGAGACTTATATCTGCACCCTCTCTTTAGCACAGATGACCTGCAGGAGAATTTCCTGTCCTTAAAAGTAAAACTGAACTTTTTTGGCAGTGCAACTGCAGGGAAGGCACTGTCTGCCACGTTTGCAGTTGAAGGCAGAGCTTGGGGTGGGGGGCAGGAATGTTCAGCAGAGGGCAACCAAAATTATCAAGGGGCTGGAGCAACTCCCAGATGAGAAGCTAAAATATTTGGGGCTTTCTAGTTTAGGGGGGAAATGAGTAAGGGAGGACACGGTCAGGGGTACACGCATAGTGTAGAGAAAGTGGGATGCAATCAGTTTTTCATCCCTCCATAATTCCAGAACCCAATGGGGCCATCCAATTATGGGTTACTTGGTGGTTGTTGTTTTGATTTTGATTACAGTCGTACCTTGGAAGTTGAATGGAATCAGTTCCGGGAGCCAAAACGTTCAAGAACTAAGCTGTTTGAAAATGAGGGTACAACTGTATTTATTTTTTGGTTTTATATTTTCATTTTACTTTGTGAAACACCCTGAGACCTGTGGGTATAGGGTGGTATATAAATTCAATAATTAATAAATAAAAGCAAAAAAAGAGGACAGCCTGAGGCACTGCCAGCCCGAGCTGGGAAAAGAGGTGTGCGGGGTCGCCACTGCCATGCCCCTTTCCCCAGCTCGGGCTGGCAGGGGCCAGGACGGGCAGAGCAGCCCACTCCCGAGCCACCTGAGCCCGAGACCCCAACACCTCCCCCTCAACCTGGACATTTCCTTTAAAATGTAAAAAATCGCCCAGATAGGCATGTTGGTCCCCAAAAAGAGGACATGTCCGGGTTTCCCCAGACATATGGCAACCCTAAATTGTGGTGGAAGATGACCCTGAAAATACTGGCAAAGCCTTGTATGGTACGGCATGGAAAGGGGAACTAGAATAAAGGACTGAAGGGGCTAAATTAGTGAGGTTGTTAGAGCAAGTTTCCTTGGAATGAGGCTCAGCGGAGACTGTGGTGTCTTTATGATATATGGTTTATTCACACACATATACAACCTGAGCCGAAGATGGAGAGGCTCACAGCATTAACGCCCCAGAAGGTCTTGCTTCTTCCAGTTACAGCCTTCGAATCAAGAAGAAATCAGGCATGGCTCTCTCTGTGACTTCTGCCAACTTCCAGCCCAGCTCTCTCACACAACTCTGACCTTTTCCTTTCTCATTCCCAGCCAGGCGAGGGAGGAGGCCCACCCTCATTTGCCCTCTGGCACAGAGCAACCACAAGGTACATAGGTGGCAACTATGACCCTTGCTTGGTTAATTCAACAATGGAATCCTCCATTAGATTTTCACCCTTGCAGACTAGCTCCCAAACTCACAAGGCTGAGGGACTTGGCAAGACCAAGGCTGTTTCAAAACCAGTTTTTAGGTGCATTTAGCTTTGTGTTCTATAGCTTTTAGCCCAATATTGATTGATGGGGAATGGAGGCTTATTTTGGGATGGTTTGTGGTGCACAGCCCTGTCTTGTCTTGTCCTCGTGAGTGTGTGTGTTTGTGTGTGTGTTTCAAGGGCTTTTTGCTTGGTCACCGGGATCCTTCAGAAGGAAGAGACAAAAGAGTAGTGGCATTTTAAGACAACATAACAAAAACTAATGCACGCATAGCCTATTTCATCAGAATCATAAAGGAGACTGAGGAGGTTGATTGATAGTTTGAGGTATTGGTTGAGGCTAAGGCACCTGAAAAATCATATCACCCCTTATATACCCAATTGATGGCTCTGCTCTGCAGATGACGGCTTCCTGCAGGTACCATCTTATCGGGCGTCCCTTCTCTGCTATCTTTTCAATGCCTACTTCCTCTTCCTCTTTCAAGAAGCCTTCTAAGGAGAGATTTTTCTTAGTCTGCTTCTGTGTAGGAACTGTTTTTGGATGTTTTGCTTGTTTAACTGTTGTGTGTTTGCTGCCCTGGACTCCTTTGGGAGGAAGGGTGGGATATAAGGATGCCGAGTAGTGCCTCCTGCCCATAACTGAAGGTTTTGTGGAGGCGCCATAGCCTCATTGTGTCAGCATGCAGAAGGTCCCAGGTGCAGTCCCTAGCACCTGCAGTTAGAAGCTCAATGTAGGTAGGAGCCTCTCTCTGCCCAAGACCTTGGAGAGCTTCTGCCACTCAGGCTGGAAGTGGGCAATACTGGGCTAAATGGATCAAGAAGGTTTAGGATCAGGGGACTTCCTTCTCTTAAATGAGCTACCTTCCCAGGTGGATGAGCCCCACTGTTCGTCACTTCCCTTTACAGCACGGGCAGAAACCACCTTCTTGACTGTTGGACCCTCTAGTGGTCTCATCTGCTCAATTGGCCGGAGCCTGGCTGTCAGGGCTGATTCAGCTGCAGTTCAGCATCAAAACTCAGAGATGAGCAGTAAGGTGGACTCTTTCTTCAGAGAGACAAAACCTGAGAGAGAAACTCCACAGGCAGGACTAGCCCCAGTTGCCAGAACGGAGGATCTTAGCCTCCTCCTAAGGTAGGGCTATCAGACATCAACAGCTTCTGGGTCTTCCTTTAAGAAGCTCAACAATTTGGGGGTCTTCCTAAAAATAGCTCCACAGCTTTTGGGGTGTCTTGGTTTCTACTTTTAGAAATATGGTATCCCTATCCTAAGGCTCCTCCCCAGTCGGCTGACTTCCCAACAGTCGTGGAGGGGCTCTCTGTGCCTTTTGTTCTGCTCCATGTAATGCCTCCCTTGTTCCTGAGGACAGAGGAGGAGGGGAGAAGGGAACAGTGGACATGGCAGGTGCCTGGGGATCTGTTGCAGCCTCAGCCGCCACCACCTCCTCCTCCTCCTCAGCTGCCTCAGTCTCACTTAAACCTGTTGCTTGTTTAGCCTCCAAGCCATCTGCTCCCCCTTCTTCTTCTTCTTCTGACCTGTCTCCTGCATCCCACCAGCAGTCTCCTGGCTTGAGCCTTCCCACTTTGATGCTTCCCTGGGGGGTTCCCTGGCTGTAGCCTCCCACCATTCCTCCTCCTCTAGCCAGTACCCGACACTAGCTTTGTGTGCAGGGGAAGCCCCTAACTCACTGAGGGTTTGAGACCCATCAACTGTTGGTTTCTGCTTTCTTCACTGTGCAGCGAAGTGCTTGTCACGGGACAATGTTTTGCATTCCACAGTCAGAGTACTGTTGGGTTTTCCCACGGGAATGGGAGACTGGATGTGACGTACACTGGTTTCCTGTTTTTCACTCTTTCTCTTGGTGTTCTTCGTTCCGAGGAGAAGGAGGTTGCTTCTCTGCTCCCGCAGAGGCAAGATGCATGTTTGTAATCTCTCAACACTGAAATGAAAATAAAGCAAAGTTAAGCATGTGGCACGTACTGCTCATCCTTCCGCTGTGTACAGGACTCTGCAATTACAACATTTTTTATTCCGGGCCCAGAAAAACGCAGTCAAACTGAAGGATGGACTCCAGAAGCTTAGTCGGAATGCCAGCAGAGGGACAGAGAAATGGATCGGCGTTATCTGCTCTGCCCGTCGAGGTGATTGATGAGAGGTATGTGCTCATGCTCCGGGCAGCCTGCCAGCTTCTAGTTGATGGCTTTATGGCTGGACTTTGAACTTTTAAAGCCGTTTTGCCGCGGTACAGGCAAAGGCTCTAAGGCACAAGCTCACAGGCTTGGGAGGCTTGAAAACCGAAAGTACCTTTGAAAGTGCTTTTGGAATGAGGTTTGAAAGTAGCAGTGACACAGCTTGATTAAACGCCGCGGAGATGGCAAATGCAAAGCTGGCTGATGCTTTTGGGTTTCCTAAGCTCAATAAGAAAAACTATGCGGACTGGGTTCTCTATGCAGAGGCTATTCTGCGGAAAGAGGGTCTGTATAAAGTTATTACAGACAACCCCCCAGCTCCAATTACAGACGAATGGAAAGCTAAAGATTCCAAAGCGATGGGAACTCTTACGTTGATAGTATCCCCAGAAGAGCTCTGTCTGTTGCGTGATAAGACCACAGCCAGAGAAATTTGGGACACTTTAAGAGAGGCTCACTTGAGGACAGAAGCTGGTTCCTCAATGTACTACTATGCCAAGCTGCATGGTATGGCTCTTGCTGAAGGTGGAGATGTGCGTACACATCTGATGGAGATGCAGAATCTGAGACATGAGCTGCAACAGAGAGGACTCACCTTTCCAGAGGCTGTGTATTCCTTCATGATACTACATTCTTTGGGTCCAAGTTGGGAGTCCGTTGCCACTCAGATTGCTATTCAGCCAACTGCTCAGCTCACAGTAGCCTATGTTACTGCCGTGATTCTGAATGAAGCAGACCGCCGGGGTGCTAGCTGCATGGGTAAGGGGGAGTCTTCACAGACGTCATCCCAGAGTGCAGTGGAACCACCAGATGGCCCCAAAGCTTTGAAGGCAGTAAAATGCTACTCGTGTGGACGTCTAGGCCATATGAAGAGGGAATGCAGATATCCCAGGGCCAAGACAGAGCAGCGCAGCGGAAGCGCATCGCGTGGGAAAGGCCAAAGCAAAGGGAAAGGTCCAGTGTCCAGGACAACGCAACACAAGGCGATGGTCTCACGCTTCACTCCAAAGGTCGCAAAGGTCCAGAAGTCGTCTAGATCTTTCTTCGTTGTTGACTCAGCAGCGACCCACCACATGTGCAACGATAAGCGACTGTTCGTGTCTTTTACACCACAGGAAGGTGCGATTCACCAGGCGGATGACCACACGATCCCCAGTCAAGGCTACGGAACTGTTGTTCTTCACAGTTTGGACTTATCGATACAAGATGTGCTTTACGTACCAGATGCCACACACAATCTACTCAGTGTTATGCAGCTGAATGAACGGAACATTGACGTTTCCTTCAAGAACAAGAAATGCACCATCACAAAGAAAAACGATTATGTATTGCATGCTGAATGTGTTGATCGTTTGTTTGTTTTGTATTATGATGATGTTGTGCAGAATGAAACTTGTTGCATTGCAGGTTCTAACAAAAGTTTGCATGCAGGATGTATTCACGATTTTCACAGAAAATTTGGTCATTTGCATTTTGAGGCAGTATCTAAAATGCCTGCCTTGGTTGAAGGTATGACTATTAAACCCTGCAGGTACCACATGAAGTGCAAGGCATGCGCAGCAAGCAAGGTGAAAATGGCTGCGAAAGGTAAGGTGTCTAGTAGGCAAGCTACAGAACCATACCAGGTTGTTCATGCTGATTTAGTTGGTCCACTATCACCCTCTTTGGGTGGAAATAGGTACTTCATGGTTCTCATTGATGCATTTTCCAGGTATATTTATGTGTACAATCTCAAGCAGAAATCAGAGGCTTTTCCAAGGTTCAAGGAATTCTGTGCTTGGTTGGAAAATGTGCATGGTAAGAAGATAAAGACTCTTTTCACTGATCGCGGGGGAGAATTCACTTCTCAGCAGTTTGAAGCTTTTCTGATTGAGAAAGGAATTCAACACGATTTGTCCAGTCCTCGTTCGCCATGGCAGAATGGACTTTGCGAAAGGGCAAATCAGACATTGCTTAAAGGGTTAAAAACCTTGCTGCATGATGCCAATCTTCCAGAGAGTTATTGGGCCGAATCTCTCTCGTGTTTTGTTTACAGTTACAATCGCAGGTTATCTTCAGCGATTGGTTGTACCCCCTATGAGAAGATGTTTGGCAAGAAACCGTACATCAAACACATGAGAATTTTTGGTTCTGACATGTGGGTTCACACACCACAAAGCTCCAAGTTAGGCAAGCGTGGATTGCATGGTATCTTTCTAGGTTATCAGAAAGGTTCTTACAGAATAATGATGACTGACTCTAAGACAATTAAGCTCACAAGAAGTGTTGAGTACAATGCCAAGTGGGGAGAATGTGGGAATTTTCCAATGTTATCCTGATGACAGTGATGAAACTGAGGATAGGCAACAGCAAAAGCAGCCGCAACAACCCACACCCACAGATGAAGGTTCTGATTCTGAGTCTGAAACTGAATCGGATGATTCAGAGGATTTCAAGAGTGCGAAAGCCTCTATGCGACCCTCTGAAAGCTCTGATCAAGAATTGGAAGAACCATTGTTCACAATAGGCCACTTTTCTCCTAAGAAGGAAGAGGAAAGTGTTGAGGACTTAAGGCTAATTCGAAGGTCACAAAGAGCCACAAAAAGCAGACCTCCAAAGAGATTTGCTGATGAATTTGCTAAGACAGCAGTAGCAGCTGTTAAAGGCTCCAAGAAGGTATTTGAACCTTCAAGTTTCCAAGAAATCCAGGATTTGGATTCAAAGGAAGCTGTGCCATGGTTAAATGCCATGAAGGCTGAGCTTGATTCCTTAGAAAGGAACAAAACATGGGAGCTAGTTCCAGTAGTTCCAGGAATGAAACTGCTTGGAAGCAAATGGGTCTTCAAAGCGAAGACAGATCAAAATGGCAAGATAGTCAGACACAAAGCCAGATTAGTAGCCAGAGGTTTTGCACAGGTACCAGGTGAAGAATATCACGAGACCTACTCACCCACCGTGAGGTATCAGAGCATTAGGCTTATGCTCAAGCTAGCTGCAGAGGAGAATCTACACGTTAGTCACCATGATGTGAATACAGCATTTTTGTACGGATCTCTAGGTGAATCACTTTATATGCTTCCACCTGATGGAGTACAGGTAAAACAGGGATTTGTTTGTGCTCTAAAAAAGTCCCTTTATGGTCTCAAACAAAGTGCACGGTGTTGGCACACAAAACTCACTGAAGTATTGTTTTCTCGAGGTTTTCAGCAAGGGAAAGCTGATCCATGTGTATTTGTCAAAGAGGAGGGGCAAAAGAAGCTGTATTGTTTGTTTTATGTTGATGGTATTTTATTCTTTTGGAAAGATGTCACAATGTACAATAACGCCCTAGCTCAACTGAAAGAGCACTTTGACATGAAAGATCTTGGTGAGGTAAACAACTACCTATCTCTAGAAATAGAGAGAGATCAAAGTGGTAACATTCTAGTACACCAGTCACGGAAAATTGCTGATGTGTTAAGCAAGCTGAACCTGATGGATGCTAACCCTGTAGACACACCGATGACAACAGGTTATCAGGTAGATGACACTGAAGAAGCATTTTCTGACACTACACTGTACAGAAGTGTGCTAGGCAAGTTAAACTTCATTGCCAGATGTTCAAGACCTGACATTGCTGTTAGCTGTAATTTGCTAAGCAGACAAGTTAACAATCCCACTGTTAAGGATTGGAAAGCTCTAAAATGCATAGCACGCTATTTGAAAGGCACTATGCATTACAGACTGAGATTTAACAATCAGAAGTCTGGTGATCTTGAGATTTTTGCAGATGCAAGTTTTGGAAGTGACACTACAGACAGGAAAAGTACGTCTGGAGTTTGCTACATGTACAATCAGGGTCTATTTGATTGGTCATGCAAGAAGCAAACAACAATTAGCTTAAGTACTTGTGAAGCTGAACTGAATGCACTGTCTTATTCACTTAAGGATTGTGAATGGTTGTTACAATTGTGCAAAGACATGAAAATTCCTGTCAAATGTCCAATCCAGGTTTACCAGGACAACAAAGCATGTTTGGCTTTGCTGAATTCGGAAGGTTGTAAGCAAAGCACGAAGCACTTGCAATTGAAGTTGCAACATGCTAGGGAACATATTCAGAAGGGACTCGTAACGGTGTCCTATATGCCAGGTAATGAAATTCCTGCTGATGTATTGTCCAAGATTGTATCAAGGGATCAACACTGTACCTATGTACAGAAATTGGGTTTGTACTGATATTGTACGAACACGCTGCCCAGTGATGTTCACAGAAAGGGGGAGGATGTTGGTTTCTGCTCTCTTCACTGTGCAGCGAAGTGCTTGTCACGGGACAATGTTTTGCATTCTACAGTCAGAGTACTGTTGGGTTTTCCCACGGGAATGGGAGACTGGATGTGACGTACACTGGTTTCCTGTTTTTCACTCTTTCTCTTGGTGTTCTTCATTCCGAGGAGAAGGAGGTTGCTTCTCTGCTCCCGCAGAGGCAAGATGCATGTTTGTAATCTCTCAACATTGAAATGAAAATAAAGCAAAGTTAAGGATGTGGCACGTACTGCTCATCCTTCCGCTGTGTACAGGACTCTGCAATTACAACATCAACTCCCCTCACCTGGTTAGCCTGCCAGTTGAAGCCATTCCTGGGGTGTGGCTGCTGCTGCAGGCTGACAGTTTCTAAGAGCCGCAGGTGAGAGCTGTAGTGACCAAAGGTGGACAAACTACCCCAGAAGGAGCACAATGGAGAACAGAAGCTCCAGGTGGAGTAAAGAATGCCAGAGGCATTTTTGTGGGATATGAAAAGGGTCTCTACAGAGTAATTTTGTCTGAATCTGGTCAGGTGATTCTCACAAAATTTCTAGAGAGTGCTCCTGAAGAGGAGAGAGTAATTGTTCACACATTTCCCACTGAGAGCAATTCAGATGATGATGATGATGATGATTTTACTGATTACAGTGGTGATGATGACAGTGATAGCTCACAGAGCTCAGTTGACACAGTCATTGAGAGGAAGTCTTACACAATGGATAGGCCTTCACAGATGGAGGAAGAACCACTGTTTACTATTGGATCTGGTTCTCCTAAGAGTCCAGAGGCTGAACCAGTAAGCAGAGAGGATCAGCACCTCATACGCAGGTCTGAAAGGGTTACAAAGGGCGTACCACCCAAGAGGTATTCAAAAGAGTTTGCTAACTTAGCTGTTGCATGTGTTGCTATTGTTAACAACTCAAGACAGGTTGAAGCTGTGTCTAAGTCAGAGACAAAGACACAACAGAGAGCTGCTAGCCAAGGTAATGCAGATGCACTCATTCCTTGGAAGCCAGACAACCAGAGAGGTACACTGGGGAAACCAGTGGCAGGGAGTTCCAAGGGTGGAACTGAAACAACAGGGGAGTGTTATATGTATAACAACTGTTTGTATTCTTCTCTGGATCATGTTTTGCTCGCAACGCACATTGATACTTTTGGGGGAGGATGTCAGGAAAAAGCAGCAATGCAAGAGCGAGCTGCAAGTTGCTGGAATGCAAAACAGGATGTTGATGTTTGGGACTGTACTATTGGAACAAAGGGGCAGTCTATTCACTGTACTGAGCACCGGATGTTAGCTCAGAGTGTCCTCTGACCTGTACTGGAAGTACAGGGGTGGAGTTTTCTTTCTCTACTGTTGGAGACTGGAGAGTGCAGACACGTTTCTCTGTACTGCTGCAATGACAGAAATAAGACATGTAAATAGATTTCTGTCTGTCTCTTTTCCCCTCCCTGAGGGAAGCAGGGAGGAGGGAGGAGAGGTGTGTCCCTCTCACTCTGAGTGGGATCGCCGATTTGTGACCTTGCCTGTATCCTGCCGGGAGACGCAGACGGGGAGGTCAACAAGGATCTCAAGCCGAATGCCTGGAGTGTGGCCAGTTACCTCTGACTGCGGCCTGAGAATCCGACACAGAGGTACTACCCCTCCCCTCGCAACCTTGAGTCATGAAGGACAGAGAGTGGAGAGTTGAATGTGTGTAGAAACCAGCCTCCCTTAGGAAACCAAAGTTTACATTTATCACTCCATCCACTTTCACCTGTGGCCCCTCCCGCTACAGGCACATGTCCCCCGGAAGGCTTCCCAGAGGAGAATATGGCCCTTAAGACTGAAAAAGAGTCCCCAACTCCAAACTAGTGACGAACTGCCATTGATGGCTCCAGCTGGATGTTGAAATCTCCCTCTAAGCTCCTTCTCAGATCCATGTTTCCTTTCAACAACTGGCTTCCTCCTGCGGTCAAACAGTCCCCTCAGTTCAAGGACCCATTGTTTCTCCATGTGCATTTTCAGCAGCCTCCCATGTGACTGCCAGTGATATCATTTTTCCCATCCTCAGATTTTGCCGCACCCCCGGCAGCCTAAAATTCTCATTAGCTTATATCTTCAAAGGAAATAAGACAGCTCCAGCTGAGCAAGACCTGGTATTTCCCCCTCTTCAGATAGCTCTGGATCTTCAGCTGCGGAGGAGAAATGCCCACGGTCCTTTCAAAATTTCCAATGTATTTGTAGGAACATCTCCTGTCTTGGCAAAAAGGAAGGAACAAATGTCTCAGATGCAAGCCCTTTAATCTGGAATTGCTATTCTTAACTGCATGTGGCTGGGGTGTTCTGGGGCTTCTGTACCTTGAACTAATAATTTCTTGTTTGCATGTTCTACCCCAGCTGCTGCTCCCTGTTCAGTTCAGCTGGGGGATTAATTATGCCTTGTCATTTGATTCGTCAGGGTCTGTTCCATACATGCCGGGTGGATAAAACGACTAATTCATGTCATGTCTAACTGGTTTGAGCGAAAGGCTTCTCAGAATCAATTAGAACCATGAAGTACCTTGCTCCACCCAAAGAGGGTGCAAGTGGACCAACCAGGTCTGCGTGGACTAGCTGGTAGGGTTTGGAAGCCTGCCTGCTAGACTCCTTGCCTTTTGGAGCAACCTTCACCTTGTTCTCTGCACAAGATACACATTTCATGTGAAACTTACAGGGCTTGATGTTCAAACCCTGAACCAACTCAGGCATCTTGGCCAGGGCCTGCCAAGACATGTGTCCAAATCTTCTGTGCGCCTCGTGAATACATCCTGCATGAAGAACTTTGTTAGTTTGTGCAACACAACAAGAATCAACATTAGACACAGCAACAGCATTGTCATCGTAAGTTATACAGAATAAGCCATCCATAAACTTTGCATGCAAAATGTCCTCTTTGCCTTTCCTGATGACACAGACGCTCCTCTTGAAGGAAATCTCTCTCTTTTTTAAAAAATAATATTTATTAAAAGTTTAAGGATTACAGAAAGAAGTAAAAAGAGAGAGAAAAAGGAAACAATACAAATCAATACATTACAATACATTAAAAAAACAAAAGACACAATACATCAAAACAAAAGCAAAAACAATTAAAAACACATCCAATATTTCCATATCTTTGTCTTTCATTAACTTGTTTCATCGACCTCCTCACACCTCCCTTTTTTGTGTTCTAGTTATTAATTATTTCAGCAAATCCTTTCCATCTTTCACTGTTTTCTGTCATTTAATTGTCTTAATTTATTTTAACCTTATCTTACCATTAAAACCCTAAAACTTATTTATGCTTAACTCCTTATAAAATTTCTACTAAAGCCGTATAATTTCATTCCAACATTTTTCTAACACTCATTAATTTTACAATATTTCTCTAAATAAATTTTCCAATCTTCTTCCACCATCTCTTCTCCCGGGTCTCGGATTCTGTCAGTCCTTTCTATCCATTTCATATGTTCCATCAACCTGGTGATCTTCTGTCCGAGGCTCTTAACTCTTTTCCATGTCCCTTCTGCAGATCTTCTTCATATTTATACATGCACTTTACTTTATCTTCTGTTGATCTTGTTCTTAATTTCCTTCCTTTGGCGCTGAGGAGTAGATCTCGGGGAAACTCCAACCTAACAATGTCTTTATTCCTTCTCGGCAGGTCAGCCCATTCTCCATAGTCAGAACTAAAGTCCAAAAGATATTTCAGAGCGTGTTTCAAAATCCCTCCGAAGCTAAAGGCCCCCACAACTCCAATCTCCCCCTGACCCAAATCCAGATCCCAAAAGCCAGAACATCCCTGCATAAGGGGATCTATCCAACTTTCCTTCTCCAATCCAAGCGGGACTCCATCCCTCCAAATCTGGCTTTCTCTAAATTCAATCGTAAAAGGCAACAGCTTATATTCATCAAATTGCCTCTGTAAGGCTGGGGCTCTCTCCACTTGTGTTACTTGAGGTTCAACAACCGCTTTCTCCCTCGTCTTCTCCACAGCTTGCCATGTCAAAGCAGATTCCTGAATCGATTCCTGAGTAGTTTCTGTATAGGTATTCACTTTTTGTCCCTAATCAGTCATTTTTTGTCCCAAATTATCAATTTTAATAATCATCACATCCGTCTTCTCATGAAGCTGTTCCAATAAAGCACTTGTCTTGCAAAATGCAATCACTAAGGCTTCTTCTGTCGACATTCTTGTCCAAGGTCAATCTCTGATTCTCACGGTCTTTAATCTCTGCAGCTGGAAAATTCCCCAGCTCCACTCCTGCAACAGTTTCAAAAGCTCCCTCTAGAGGAAACAATTTCTATTTGTATCCGTCCTTTTAAACGCAGATCCAGCAACAAAGTTAGTTTCAATTTTCAGTTACTTTTGCTCCTTTTTAAGTGCAAAAGGAAACAATGGAAACAATATATTTCTCTTATTTAACTATCTGTCAACATAAGTTTTATTCACAGTCAATGAACTTTCCCAAAACGTCGATCTTACTGGCAGCCCGTTCCCAGGTTCAAAACGGTGGTAATTTATCTTTCTTCACTCTCTCTCTCCTGCAGGCTTAGGCGATCTAAAATTTTCCCCCTCTTCTCCTGCTTCCAAGGGGGGTTTAGTAATTTTAACCGATGGAGATTTAATCCTTTACAAAAGGCTTTCCAAGACTTTAGCTTGCAACGTCTTTGCTTCAATCTATTTACAAAAGAGGAAGGCGGACTTCCTGTTTGAAACCTTCCCGTTTCGGTGCCAAATTAAGATGTTTAAAGATCCAATTTTCCATTCTACTCACGGGTAGTTGTTTAAAGTCCAATTGTCCACAGGAAAAAGTCAGCGCTCTCCAGCAACAGCAATGCGGCTTCACTCCGTGAAAGAAGCAGTTGATTTGAAGCACCGCGCCGCTCACCCCACGTCGCTCCGGATCCCCGAAACCGGGTTTCCCCATGAGTAGGGAAGGCGCAAAAGGTGCCAGCCGAATCCCACGTCCACAGGCTTCTCCCGCCTGTGGTTTTTTGTGCAACACAACAAGAATCAACATTAGACACAGCACCATTGTCATCATAAGTTATACAGAACAAACCATCTATAAACTTTGCATGCAAATGTCCTCTTTGCCTTTCCTGATGACACAGACGCTCCTCTTGAAGGAAATCTCAAAGCCACGCCCAGTCAGCTGTGGGACACTGAGCAAATTGTCTGCAGCACCTGGAACCCTGTTGATGGGTTTACCTGGCTGTTCATGGGTTTACCTGCATTACTTGAACTACTTACGGTATTTATGTATGTGTTCTGTACTTTTATTTCCTCCAGTCAATTACTTTGCTATTATAGTAAGGCCACTGGACCCAATAATAATAATAATAATAATGATGATGATGATGATGATGATGTTCATTGAAATGTTGTGTCCAAAGACTGCAGCCGATGGAGAGATCACCCCTCCCTCAATTTTCTATCATATTATTTAGATTTGGTAAATAATTCTTATTGCTATTCTTATTGTATTGATTATTATAATTGATTTCTGTAGTTCTGACGGTTTAGCTGCCTTGAGCATGAAAATAGAAAGGCAGGATACAAACCTAATCTAATAAAGAGCCCTCCTCCTCCTGAGCCTGGGGCAGGACCGTAGCCTGAGAGAGAGAGGGTTGCACAGTTCCCCGATTATTTTGGAGGAATTCCACACCACACATTTAAAGCTCTTACACCACTTGAAAGAGTCCAGGCTTTCCCTCAAGAATCCTGGGAACTGTAGTTTGCCAAGGGTGCTGAGAGATGTTAGATCTGTAGCAAACAGAGGTTCCCAGGATGTGTTGGGTGAATCTGTGACTCTTAGTGCAATGCTTCTTGAAATGTGTGGTTGTGACCATTATCCTCATAACAGCACTGGGGTTCGGATTGCAGTGTGTGTGTGTGTGTGTGTGTGTGTGTGTGTGTGTGTGTTGCAGAATGGTTTAATTAGCTCATTCTCCTCCTAGCACATCGTCTTCATTCAACTCTGGCTGTTGAATGAATGCTTTCTTATAATCATTCTTATGTTTAAGTGGGCTTTGGCCTCCTTCCAGACAGAGGAAGCAGAGGAAAGCTCAAATGATGACAGAAGGCAGGGGCATCCAACAACCCAGAGTTTTGGTTTGGATGTGACACTTTTAGACTTCCCCAAGCCATCCCGAAGCCCCAATTTCACTCGGCCCCATTTCACTCTGGTCCATCTGAGTATCTCCTTTCCACCTATGCCTCCCCTCCCCCCCAAATATTCACAATTAAGAAATCAGAAAACAACCCCCACCTCTCTTTCGACAGAACTAGATGGAATGATCAGGCATAGCAACTCCTGCAGAGAGGATAAAACCAAAATGTTTCCAAGGGACACATTTATCAAACAAGATATCTGCCCATAGCTCAGTCAGTAGAGTGTGAGACTCTTCATCTCAGGGTCGTGGGTTCAAGCCCCACGTTGGGCAAAATATTCCTGCATTGCAGGGGGTGGACTAGATGACTTTTGTGGTCCCTTCCAACTCTACAATTCCATGATATCCTGTGAGGAGTAGTCTGAAGTGAAGACTCAAGACAGGAGTTGATCATCATGTGAGCTGTGCACAGGTGGGCTGAAGCGAGCTGTTGACCAGTCCTGTGGAGCCTCCTTTTATTGAGACAAATATGCAAGCTAGGCAGATACATTTTGGGCTGTGACCTTTACACACCTTCGGTCCCGAGATCGTGGGGTGGTACAAAGTTATTTTGGCACCTGTTTCCACCGTGTCATTTTCCCCTTGCACAGTGTATGACAAAGGAGACAAAAGGTCTCAGGGACAAAGGTTACAGACAGGACACCGCAGACTGCTGAGACCGCAAAAGGTCAGACAGAGGGAACGATGTTCCAGACAGCCATGACTTTGTCTGTGAGGGGGAGTATGCTACGCACCCCAGGGTCACGTGTGCAGGCAGACTGTGGCTGCCTGCTGGTGGGGAGTGTGCTCCCTCCCGACCCCACTGCCCACTCCGCGATTATCCCTACAGTAGTCAACTGAGTTTTACTCAGAAGAGATGCGTCAAAATCAACACAGCCACGTAATTTGTGCCCATCAATTTAAATAGGTCTGCTGTGGAAAGGACTGATGTTGACTACAACCCTGATGTTTTCTGATTATTTTATAGAGCGTTTCCCTCAATAGCAAAAAATGGAGGCAGAGACAATTTACTGAATTTCAAAACCACCAAAGCTTTATTGAATGAACGAATCAATTTATTACATCCACAAACCAGAATATGGACTTCTACAGAGATAGAGAACATGTAGAAGAAGAAGAAGAGTTTGGATTTCATATCCCGCTTTATCACTACCCTAAGGAGTCTCAAAGCAGCTAACATTCTCCTCCCCCCCCCAACAAACAATCTGTGGGGTGAGTGGGGCTGAGAGACTTCAGAGAAGTGTGACTGGCCCAAGGTCACACAGCAGCTGCATGTGGAGGAGCGAAGCACGAACCCGGTTCCCCAGATTACGAGACTACCGCTCTTAACCACTACCAAACACTGGCTCTCATATATATGTAGGTTAAAATCAAAATCTATAAGCTAGAACACAGTAAAGAATACAGATGTGAAACTATTAAAATGTGTAGTTTAAGACCTTAACCGCTAATTTAAAATATGCATGTCAATGCTTTATTATAATTAAGGCAGGTAAAATAATTATTACTCTTTTAATGTACTGTAGGTTTTTCCTGATTTTATGGTTTTATCTTTCTGTAAACGGCAGATGTTTTTGCCTGGAAGGGGGCCGTATTCTGCAATGTGCTATCGATGCAATAATAGTGCAGCTTTCTAATGGACTGTCCACGCAAACATCATTCTGCTTTCTCAGTTGCTCTGCAATGCTTCGCCAGGGTTACCACATCATGGCCCCCTGGGGGTGCGCTCCTGTGTTGTAGCTCAGGAAAAGTAGGGCAAAATTCCTCTAGTATGGCTCACAGTGAGGGCTGCTGAGAGTTGGGAGAGATCTCGGAGGCCAAAGAGTTTGCTTTTCTGCTCAGTACAGGGGATCTTGCCAGCTCTTCACCCCTGACTGGCCGAAGATGCCCATCTCTCATCCATGCAGCTCCACAGCGTGCCTGGATGATGACTCAGATGGAGCTGGACACACCATTCCTGAAGGATGCAATAATATTGCAATTGTGGTGGACCAACTACATGCCAACAGGATGTCGGACTGAATGGGCCTTGGCCTGACCCAGCAAGGCTCTTCAAATGCGCTTATGTTCCCCTGACTTTGGGGACGCCTTGCAGGAGTCTCACCCGTCTCATGGCTATTCTTCTACTGTGGACCAGTTCTACAAGCTCTCCCCCGAAAGCAGGTGCACCATCCAGAACATGCTGGCACTGTACCTGAAGAAGAAAGCGAACACAGACCAGGAGGCAGGGACTTCTAGGGGAAGCGAGGCCTTCATGCGGGAAGCCTTGACTCCTCACGTGCTCCCTGGGATCAGCTTCGACCCCACCACCCAGTCTTCTGCTGGTGTCACTCTTCCCCCTGGCCCAGAACAGGAGGCTCCTTCCCAACACGCAGAATGGCTTGCACGTGATCGATGGGCCTGTGCTCACTGTGACATAGGCAGGGCCGGATTTATGTATAGGCTAAGTAGGCTGAAGCCTAGGGCCTCTAGATCTAGGGGGCCTCGCCAGCCTGCCCGCTCCCCAGCGCCGCAGACAGTCTTCCCTCTCCCCAAATTGCAAACCCAAGACTTCATGCAGGGCATTTCTCCCCCATTTCAAGGACATTTTGCTTCAAAAGGAAAGGTGGACTTGCCCCCCGGGCCCGGGATCGCCCCGTGAGAGAGCCTGTTGATGAAGTATTGAAGAGCTTGACAGCTGTCAAGTCAGCTGTCAAGACGGAAAAAGAGAACCCTGTTTTTATTGCTTCTGCCGGTTACATTGGTTACAATTTGTTGACAATAAGGAAGGGCTGTTACAAAATAACTGGATTTCTGGACTCGAGCTGAAAAGAAAAAAAAAGGAACTAAAATCCCCCTAGAGGGACTTAGTGACATTACAGAAATGGCTGGAGGAGAGAAAATCCAGGTTGAATTGGACAGAGCATTTGTTCTCTTGGGAAAGCTACAAGGTCAATTTGATGTTATGGCTACAAATGTTTCAACTCTGGACTTAACAGTAAATAACATTCTTGGATCGGATAAGGATTGGAAACAAGGAGCTTATTTAACTGGACAAATAGAGAAATCCGAGAGTTTTGAGAATATGGAGAAGGAGACATATGTCGCCCCTGAAGAAAAGGAAGGAGGAGCTGGTGTGCAGATGTTAAAAGAGAGTTCTACTTAGAGGCCTGGCATGATGGCAATAAAGGAAAATAAAAATCTGATGTGGAAAGCCCGGCCTGAATTGGAGATTGAGAAATGGAGAGATCTTCTTATGTGGAGATCAGAAGACCTAGGGATTAGAAATGTGATTAAGGTGGAGGTTATTTTTTTTATATAATATTTTTTATTGCTTTTTTCCAGGCTCAAATACATAATCGATAACTCAACAAAAGCGACTTTACAGAAGGAAAAAGAAAAAGTTAGAAAAGAAAATATTCATATTTCCAAGGCAATTTTTCGTAATCTACTGGACTTCCCCACATCCTCCACACCCTGCATTCTTTACAATAAAAATAACAGCAAATTGTTACCTTGTTTCATGCGTTTTTTGTACTTTCATCTAATTATATTTTAGGTTTAGAGTACTTGTTGTTAAGTCACTTTTTCCCATCATCAATCCTAAAAAAATTACTCTAAACTTTGGTCTTTTCATGGTTATAACTTAGTTTCCATCATTTTCAAATTTAATTGCTGAAGCTAATTTTTCCAAAACTTAGCAAATTCTCAACATTCATATAACTTATAATGTTTTTGTAAGTAGTCCTTAAATTTTTTCCAGTCCTCTTCTATTGTTTCTTCTCCCAGATCTCGGATTCTGCCAGTCATTTCGGCCAACTCCATGTAGTCCATCAGTTGCGTATGCCACTCTTCCAGCGTGGGTAACTCTTGTGTCTTCCAATGTTTGGCTATAAGAATTCTTGCTGCTGTAGTTGCATATAAGAAAGTTCTATCCTTCTTTAACACTCTCTGGCCGACAATGCCCAGGAGGAAGGCCTCTGGTTTCTTGTGGAAGGTATACTTAAATACCTTTTTCAACTCATTGTAAATCATTTCCCAGAAGGCCTTCACCCTCGGGCATGTCCACCAGAGGTGAAAGAATGTTCCTTCAGCCTCCTTACATTTCCAACATTTATTATCGGACAGATGATATATCTTTGCAAGCTTGACTGGGGTCATGTACCACCTGTATATCATTTTCATAATGTTTTCTTTCAAGGCATTACATGCCGTGAATTTCATACCGGTGGTCCATAACCTTTCCCAGTCTTCAAACATAATGTTGTACCCAATGTCTTGAGCCCATTTTATCATGGCTGATTTAACTATCTCATCTTGAGTGTTCCATTTAAGCAGCAAGTTATACATTCTTGAAAGCACTTTAATCTTTGGTTCAAGTAATTCTGTCTCTAATTTCGATTTTTCCACCTGGAAACCAATTTTTTTGTCCTTTTTAAAAATCTCTTGAATTTGGGCATAATGTAACCAGTCTCGCACCTTGTTTTTTAATTTGTCTAAGCTCTGCAGCCTCCAGTTGTCTCCAATTTTTTCTATTATCTCACAATATTTTGCCCAACCATCCTCCATATTAAGTCTTTTTGGGGCCTTTGCCTCTATTGGTGAAAGCCACCTCGGAGTCTTGTTTTCAAGTAAGTCCTTATATTTAGTCCAGACAATGAATAAAGCTTTCCTGACAATATGGTTTTTAAACAATTTATGAACCTTTACCTTGTCGTACCACAAATATGCATGCCATCCAAAAGCATTGTTAAACCCTTCCAGATCTAGGACATCAGTGTTTTCTAGTAAGAACCAATCTTTCATCCAGCAGAAGGATGCAGCTTCATAGTATAACCTTAAGTCCGGCAGGGCAAATCCCCCTCTTTCTTTCGCATCTGTTAGTATTTTAAATTTTATCCTGGGCTTTTTGCCCTGCCAGACAAACTTCGAGATATCTTTCTGCCACTTTCCAAAACCTTCCACTCTGTCCACAATCTGTAGGGTTTGAAACAAAAACAACATCTTTGGCAATACATTCATCTTTACGGCTGCAATTCTTCCCAACAAGGAAAGTTTTAATCTTGACCAAATTTCTAAATCCTTTTTGATTTCTGACCAGCATTTTTTGTAGTTGTCTTTGAATAAATTCAAATTTTTACCAGACAAATTAACCCCCAGGTATTTCACTTTTTTAACCACATTTAGCTCCGTTGCCTTCTGAAACCCATCTATTTCTGAAGGTGTCAATTTTTTTGCCAAGACCTTAGTTTTTTGTTTATTCAGCTTAAATCCCGCCACCCGACCAAACTCGTGAATTAATTCTAAAACTCTTTTTGTACTAGATTCTGGCTCCTGTAATGTTAAAACCAAGTCATCTGCAAAAGCTTTCAGTTTATATTGTTTCGCTCCGACCTGTATTCCTTCCACCAGCTGGTCCTTCCTAATCAAATTCAGCAGCACCTCCAGGACAGAGATAAATAACAGAGGTGATAAGGGGCACCCCTGTCGTGTCCCTTTTTCAATTTTGAATTCTTCTGTCACCACATTGTTCACTATCAATTTAGCCTTCTGCTCTGAATAGATTGCTTCTATACCATTTTGGAACGCCCTTCCCACTCCCATCCCTTCCAAGTGTTTCTTCATAAATTTCCAAGAAATGTTGTCAAAGGCCTTCTCTGCATCTATGAAAATTAACACTGCTTTCGTATTCAAATTTGTCTGCAATAACTCCAAAACATCAATAATATTCCTAGTGTTGTCAGACAAATGTCTACCAGGGAGAAAGCCTGCCTGATCTTTATGAATTACTTCATTTAAGACTTTTTTAAATCTACTTGCCAAAATATCAGCAAAAATTTTGTAATCCACGTTTAGGAGTGAGATGGGACGGTAGTTCTTAAGTTGAGTCTTTTCAGATTCCAATTTTGGTATCAAAGTGATGAAAGCTTCTTTCCACGATTCTGGTGCCACCTTCCCCTCCATAATTTGATTGCATACCTCCATTAGTGGTTGGATCAAATAGTCCTTTAATGTCTTATAATACTTGGAGGTAAGTCCATCTGGGCCTGGGGATTTACCTAATTGCATATTCTGAATGGCACTTTCAATTTCCTGCTGTGTTATTCTATAGTTCAGGGTTGTTTGTTTATCTTGAGATAATTTTTGCAGTCCATTAATTTTTATAAATTGGCTTATCTCAGTCTCTGCTTATCTCTGGAAACACTTTCTAATTTCTTCTGGTTTCTGAATACTTTCTCCTTCAACCTCCAGATTGGTAACAAAGTTCAATTTTTGTCTCTTTTTCAACTGCCATGCTAGTAGTTTTCCACATTTATTTGCTGATTCAAACGATCTTTGTCTCATTTGTTTAATTTTCCATTCAACTTCTTGATTTATCAATTTCGCATATTGTGTTTGGTGAAATTTAATTTCTCTTAACACTTCTTTTGACTTTGGATTAAGTCTAAGCCTCTTTTCACCGTCTCTTATCTTTTTTCCCATTCCAGAGTTTTTTCTTAATAGTATTCTGTTGGATCAGAAACCCTCTCATAACTGCTTTGCTCGCGTCCCAGATTGTTCTCTTTTCCACCGAAGTGTTCAAATTTATCTCGAAGTAATCCTTCAACGTTTTTTGGGCCTTCTTCACAATCTCCTGATCTCTAAACAAGGTGTCATTCATTCTCCATCTAAAGGATCCAGCTGGCGTAAGTCTCAGTTCCATTTTCAAAGCGTTATGGTCGGAGCAGGTTTTGGGGCAGATTTCTATTTTTTTAGTCTTAGGTGCCAGTCCTCTAGTTATCCAGATTTGGTCGATTCTTGTCCATGATAGGTGGGCCTCAGAAAAGAATGTCCCTTCTTTACCTAAGGGGTTCTTTGTCCTCCATATGTCAGTCAAGTCCATATTGTCAGTTAGTTCAAAAAAGGTTTTAGGTAGTCTGCCATCTTTAGTTAAGTTTTGGTTTTGTGACTTGTCCATGTAGGTGGAGACCACCCCATTCATATCTCCCATCAGAATGATGTTAGTATAGTCAATATGATCCAGCATTATCTCATGCAGCTTTTTGTAAAATTCCGATTTCCCCTCGTTTGGTGCATATATTCCTACTATCAGAAATTTTTCTCCTTGTGTTAGTATTTCAATCGCCAAAATTCTTCCTCCCTTTGGTGATAGGTTCTCCTTTGCATAAATCACTACCCCTCTTTTCTTAACCTTATCTGATGAAATAAATTCTTGGCCTAGTCTTTTATTAATTAAAACTCTCCTATGGAGCCTAGTCACATGTGTTTCTTGCAGGCAAATAATGTCCAATTGTTCTTTCCTCAATATATGAAAAATCCTTTTTCTTTTCTCGGGGGAATTTGCACCATGAATGTTCCAACTAAGTAGCTGCAGAGACATCCTGAATCAGTTTGTCAACCAGTAGGGATGCGTCTCCCTTATCGTCTAAGTCTGGAGGTGGGGCGGGTGTTGAGCCAGACGGAGGTGGTGGCCAAACTCCTGCTACTCCTTTCCGAAGGTCCTCCCCGTGGTCGTTCAGGAACTTTTCTTGGTCCTCTGCTGTTCTAATTCTTACTTTTTTCCCTTTAAAATTAAAAGATAGTCCTTGAGGGAATTCCCACCTATAGGGGATTGTGTTGTTTCTCAATAGTCCTGCGAGGTCTTTATATGTGGTTCTTAAGTCCAAAAGTTGTTTCGGTATGTCTCTGAAGATTTCTGCTGTCCTTCCCTGAATCACCAGTGAGTTTTTAAAGTGTAGGCCGAGTATATTATCTTTTTCTTGCTTAGATCTCAAAATGATCAAGCAATCTCTTGGTTTGTCCTTCCTCGCCACTCTTCCCAATCTGAAGGCGGTGACAATTTTGAAGTCCTTGTCTTCTGCTAAACCCCAGAACTTTGATATTTCTGCTGTCAGGAAACCAATCAAATCTTCTTTCTCAAGTTCTGGTATATTTCTCAGCCTGAGATTGCTTTCCCGATTTTTCAATTCCGCCATGGACAGATAAGCTTGCTGTTCATTGATCTGTCTGCTCAGTGGTCTTACTTCCCCTCTTACTTCCTCAATCTTCTTTTTATTTTGTTCTGCTTTTAAATTTGCTTCTTCAGCCAATTTACGATTTTCTGCCGTTGTTATTTGAATATTCCCTATTGCCTGTGTGTTTTGAGCAACTTGGTCAGTCAATTTATTAATTGTAGCTGTCACTTGGTCAAATTTAGTCGCCTGTTCATCAGCGTTCTTATTTAATGCTGCCAGCTGGTCCAATATTTCTCTAGAGACTGGATCCAGCCCTCCTGAAGCCATATCCCCAAGAGCTGGCTGTTTAGCTTCTCCTTCTTGCAGGCCTGTAACAATTGGGACAGATGATCTACGTGGCTGCACAGGCAAAGTTGATTGCAACAGTTCAGTTTGTTCTGCTTTTTTGGCAGCCCTTGTTTTTGCAGCGCCACTCATTCCACAGCTGTCCATGTATCAAGGTCAAATTGTAAATCCCATGGGAAAAGCAGTCCAAGACATAAACATCCAAGCAGAGGATTTGCAAAACAACCAGCAGTTCTCAGAGACTAGATATTCCACAGTCCAGTAGGGGGAGCTCCCCAAAAGTTAGAAAACGAAATGAAAAGTTTCCACCATTAAGTTCCCAAATAAAAATGGAAGAAGGAAAAAAAAAAAAGAGGAGAAAACCTTCAAAGTTCACTTTAAACTTGCAGAAATTTACCCAAATCAAAATGAAAGTTCTTAACAATGGTGCATGCAACAGTTCCTTATTTGTATCTTACAGATAGCCCCGATGTAACATTTTAACTTTAAATACAGTTACCGCAGTCTGATGGTTCTTTTGTATCCAGGCAGCCCGAGAGCTGGGTTCTCAAAGCTTTGTAATCCACCAAAAAGAGGAGAAGAGGTCCCAATCTATGTCCAATCCACTTACACAAATGCGATTTTTTACTTCTAAACAGTCAAATCCGAATTTGCAGAGTATATTCCAACTTCTTTTAAAAACCTCTCTCAGCGCTTCAGCTTTTATAAGCCTTTGCTTGATACTTTGAGCAGAGCCGGAAGACGGACTTCCTTTTTAACGTCTCCCGCTTTCAGCCAAATTTCAAAAATTTAGATTCAAAAATCTTGAGGTTCTTACTCACGGGTATGTTGTTTAAAATCGAATATTCAAAGAAGAAAGGTCAGCGCTCATCAGCAGCAGCCGCGCGGCTTCACTTCCGTGGAAAGAGCGATGAACTCACAGCACCGCTACCCCCTCCACGTTCCGGAGCCCCTTACGGGGTCCCTTCTTCGTTTCCGAGGTCGCTCTTGGTGCCCGCCGAGTCCCACGACCACAGGCTCACTCTACCTGTGGTTTTTCTTAGCGGGTCTCCGCTCTGCCGCAGCGGACGACCCTTTCCCGCGGAGCCCCTCTTCACAGCATAAAGAGGACCGCCATTGCCGTTTCGCGCCGCCTCCGGAAGTGATTAAGGTGGAGGTTAGAGCTTTGGGGATTTTTGAACTGGAAAGGAGCAAGAAACAAGAAATGGAACACCCCATAGGCTCTACTCTTAAGTATGGAGGCCTAGATGGAAAAAATATGGACCCTGTTGGGCCGGAGCTTCTCCAAGATTTGGTGTTTAATATCAAGGTCTATCAAAAAGACCGGCAGAGAGGAACTGAGAGACCATTAAGAGCCTCGGATGTGAGATCTCCAGGCTGATAGTAGATTAAGACTGATGGACATTGTTGGGGGCTGAAACCGGGAAAGGGGGGTGGAGTTTGGGAATCCAAAGGGTTCATAATTACAATTTATTTCGTTTTTTACTTTGTTTGTTATTGTTATGTAAACTGGGAAATTTGTGGAAGGAAATCTTGGTCGACCTTAGAAAAAATGTTTTAAGAATAAGAACTGATGTATAAGTTCGATGTTTAAGTTTGGACAAGGTAAAACTGGATTCTCTTTTTTTTTAATGAACTAAACTAAATGAAAATAAGGTTATCAAAAACAAATTGAAGGAAGGGCTGAGAAACACTGCAAAATTAATGAATGTTAGAATGATGACGGTTTAGAAGCTAAGTGGTTTATAGCAGTAATGTTTAAGTTAAAAGAAAAGGACTTCCGGTCGGCGCCAGCGTTAATGGCGGTCCTCTTTCCGAGCTCCGGAGGAGAGCACTAGACATTCTTAATTTATCGTTTGGACTTAACCCAGCACCATCAGAAGAAGAGCAACAACTTGGAGCGGTTGGAGGAGTAACAGAAAAATAACAAGATGGCCCTGCAATTCCTTAGCTGGAATTGTAATGGGCTGAACATGCCTTTGAAGAGACGCCAAGTGTTTCATATTTTGAAAAGAGAACAATTGGACTTGATTTGTTTACAAGAAACTCATGTAACTAGAGCACACAGGAAATTACTCATAAATAAAAGATTAGGACAAGAATTCATCTCATCGGACAAAGTTAAGAAAAGAGGAGTTGTGATTTATGTAAAAGAGAAATGGGCTCCAAAAATGATGTTTAAAGACGAACAAGGAAGATATCTGGCAGTTGAAATACAAGTACAAGGAGAAAAATTCTTAATAGTTGGAATCTATGCACCAAATGAAGGCAAGGCGGAATTCTTCAAGAAACTCCATGAAACCCTGACGGACTATCTGGATTACAATATGATAATCATGGGAGACATGAATGGTGTAGTTTCTACAAATATGGACAAGGCACAAAGACTGACAATCTCCAAGGAAGGGAGACTTCCGAAGACCTTCTTTGAAATGACGGAAAATATGGACTTAATAGACATATGGAGAACAAGGAACCCTCTTGAGAGAGAGGGAACTTTTTTCTCACAAGCGATGATGACCTGGACCAGAATTGATCAAATTTGGATCACTAGTGGGATGGCTCCAAAGATTAGGAGGGTAGAAATCTGCCCAAAAACTTGCTCCGACCATAACGCCGTGAAGATGGAAATGAAACTTACAACAACTGGCCAATTTAGATGGAGGATGAATGACACCCTATTTCGAGATAAGGAGATCCACATGAAGGCCCAAAAAACTCTAAAGGACTATTTTGAAATAAATCTAAAGGCTGATGTGGAAAAAAGAGTGATCTGGGACGCAAGTAAAGCTGTGATGCGAGGATTTCTGATTCAACAAAACTCAATAAAAAAGAGAAAGCAGAATGAGAAGAAGGAAAAGATTTTGGAAAAAATAAAAGAAGGAGAGAAAAAATTAAGATTAAAACCAAAGTCCCAGGAGATCCTGAGAGAGATCAAGTTATATCAAACACAATACATGGAATTGATGAATCAGGAGATTGAATGGAAGATAAAACAAATGAAACAAAAAACTTTCGAATCGGCAGATAAATGTGGCAAACTTCTGGCTTGGCAACTGAAGAAAAGACAGAAACTAAATACAGTTACAAGCCTAGAAGTGGATGGAAAGAACATATCCAAACCTAATGAGATTAGAAACTGCTTCCTGAGCTACTTTAAAAAACTCTATTCTCAAGGACCACAAAATGAAGAGGACATAGACAAATTTCTTAATAAATATGGATTACAAAAATTATTACCAAATAAGAGAGGCCTACAGTTTAGATAAAAAAATTGGCTTCCAGGTGGAAAAATCAAAGTTGGAAACAGAATTGTTAGATCCCAAAACAAAGATACATTCAAGAATGTATAACTTGCTGTTAAAATGGAACACTCAGGATGAGACAGTTAAATCTGCTATGATTAAATGGGCACAGGACGTTGGACATAACATCATGTTTGCTGACTGGGAACAGTTGTGGACCACAGGTATAAAATTGACGGCATGTAATGCCTTAAGAGAGAATATTATTAAAATGATTTACAGGTGGTACATGACACCAGTCAAGCTTGCAAAAATCTATCATTTGCCCGATAATAAATGTTGGAAATGTAAAGAAACTGAAGGTACATTCTTTCACCTTTGGTGGACGTGCCCAAGGATTAAGGCTTTCTGGGAAATGATCTATAATGAAATGAAAAAGGTATTTAAATATACTTTCCTGAAGAAACCAGAGGCCTTTCTTCTATGCATTGTCGGCCAATTGGTGCCAAAGAAGGATAGAACTTTTTTTATGTATGCTACAACAGCAGCAAGATTACTTATTGCAAAGTATTGGAAGACACAAGATTTACCCACTCTGGAAGAATGGCAGATGAAGATGATGGACTATATGGAATTGGCAGAAATGACTGGCAGAATCGGAGACCAGGGAGAAGAAATGGTGGAAGAAGACTGGAAGAAATTCAAAGACTATCTGCAGAAATACTGTAAAATTAATGAATGTTAAAATGATGTTGGACTGAAAATAAGTGGTTTTGGTATTAAGGCTAATAAGAATATGTAAATATAGATAGTTATATGGATGAAAATTTACAGTTATAATAGGTTAAGAATATAGAGTAAAGAGGGACTTCCGGTGCGAGCGCGGCTCCCGTGGTAGGCGAGGGTTTTTTCCGGTGAGAAAGCCCTAGCTATTCTGACCGAAAAGGGGGGTTTTTAGGGCGCAGAAAACCCCCCGTCGAACCTCTGGAGGGTGTCTAGAGGTCTAGGTTCCCGGCGGTATCAAAGCTGTCCGCCTGGTCGCCAGGTAACCCCTGGAAGGAGGTGAAGAGAGCGACGGTACGGGCAGCAGACAATCGGGCAGCCATTGCAGCGGCAGAATAGCGAAGCCCCGAGCCTGCAGGGATTAGCGCTCCGCTTTCAATACAAAGAAAACCGGATTTGCTACCAAGAATTTGGAGAACTGGTGATTAAATATAATAAGGAAGCCTCCGGTTAAAAAGGAGAAGATCCCGAGTTCAGCGGTTTGTCTGGCTTCATTGAAAAAGACGCAGCACTGATTGCAGAGCCTAAAGTGAAAGTAAGTTGCCGCTAGCGGTTACTGTAACTGTCTCCCCTGCGTTTGTTTGGACTTGAGCTAAGTTAAAAAGTAACCTTTTTGCAAAGTAAAAGAAAAAGAAGAAAGGGAGAAACAAAGGGGGAGCAGAGAAACTGCGTGAACTAAAGAAACTCAGCAGTTACAATTAGTGAAGTTACAGGAAACAGAGAGGGCTATTGGTGAACACTTCTGCGAAGAGGTTAATAAGTTAAAAGAAACTCCGACGCCATATTAACTGGAAAGTAAGAAGGACCTCCGACGCCATATTTAAACTACTTTAAAATACCCTCAGATAAGGGGGGAAAGCATCTGGAGGTTCCCCTTTTATGTTCACCACTGTTTGTATTTGCTCTTTTCTCTCTAAACTTTTGCTAAGGACTTTAAGTAAATGAGAGCCAAAGTTAAAAACTAAATCAAACCAAAATGAACAGCTGGAAATAGGTTGCATGGAAGATGAGGTAAAGACCATCTCTCCTTAAGTTGGAAGAGCTACCCCCCCTTGTGGTTGATGTTGGTGGAACTATTCTCTCTGTGTTGCAAACCAATATCAAGCTGAAAATTAGAAGGAGGTAACTTAGGCTCTGTGAAATATCTATATGAGAACTGTGTTGGAGAGATACCTCCTTTATTATTATTATTGGATTACACCCTTGGGACTATTCAGTATTAATATAAAAATTTGGACTACATTTGGACTATATTGGAAGCGGTAAGCTGACTGCTACTTGAACTAAAGTTACTGTCTTTTGGACTACTCAGAACATAAGCAGAGCTCTACCTGTTTAACGCCTTGGATGGATTAGCCCGAAAAGGGGCAAGAAGAACGTGGACAGATATCCAACCCCCCCAAACTGGCAGGGGAAGGGACAATAATTAAGATAATATCTAGGACTCTGAGGCGAAAGCCTAAGGAAGTTGTGTTCTGCAATTCGGTGTTTATCTTTTTTATGTACCACTCTTTTCTTTTTTTCTGCTCCTTTCTCCCTATATAGGTGATATCTCCTGGCTTTCGGTGGTCAGGTTAATAGCGTTTAACAGTATACAATAGTGCTGTAACTACAATTACACAGGATAATACAGTGTACATATCTGCTATTGAAACACTGAGGAATATGTCGCATACACAGAAAAAAGGGGGAGAGGGAGGGACTCCAACAGACAGGAGAGCTTCAAAGCAGGAAACAGAATTTAGAACAGAAATATTGAAGATGTTTGCAGAAATAAAACAAAGCGAAAAGAATTTGGAGATGAAGCTAGAACAGGTAGATAATAAAATAGGAAAAATGGACAAAAAGATTGAGGAGACAGTCAGCGAATTAAAAGGACAGATTAAGGAGGTCTCAAGGAGAGTGGATGAAGGATTAAAAAAGACAAAACAGGAAATGAAAGAGATGAAAAGGGAAGAGGAGAAGATGAGGAATGAGATTGCAGATTTAAACAAAATACAAGAAGAAATAAAAGATTCTATCGCAATGAATGAAATGAAACAGAGAGAGGTTAATTTAAGGCTGAGGCAAGTTCCAGAAATACAAAATGAAAATATAAGAGAAAGATTAACAAAAGAAATTGCGCAGTGGATGGAGCTTCCGGAAGAAGATTTGGCAATGACAATACAGAATGCTTATAGAATGAAAATTAAGTCAAACAGACTAAAGAAATTCCCAGGTGACTGTTTAATTACTTTTAAGGATAGAGAGATGAGAAATCTGATTTTGCAGAGGAACAGAGAGAAAAGACTTTACATCGATGGGAATTATATAATTATATTTAAAGACATTCCAATAAGGCTGTTGAAACGAAGAGAAGCTTACAAACCACTGGTGCAACTACTTAAGAAAAACAAGATCGACTTTAGATGGGAATTTCCGGAGGGCGTCTCTTTCTTCTACAAAGGAGTTAGAAGAAGATTGTTAAGCCCAGAGGAAATAGGAAAATTTACAAGAAGATACAAAGAATTACAACAAGGAGAAGAAGAGATTAAAGGAGCAGAAGGAGGACTAAGAAGGAGGGAGGAATCTGAACTAGGTGAAGAAGAAGAACAGAGTGGAAGAGAGTCGGACGAAGAGGGAGAAGAAGAAGAAGGAGAAGAGACAGAAAGACTTTAAGTGTAAACTCTTAAATTTAGATAGTGGTAAGGAGAATGATGTTAAAATTATGGAACTGGAATATTAATGGAATGAACAATAAGAAGAAACGGAACGGAATTGAACGTATTCTAAAGAAGAAGAATTTAGATATCATATGCCTACAAGAAACGCACGTGGCCAAAAAACACAGGAAGATCCTTATCAATAAAAGGTTAGGGAACGAATTTATATCCTCAGATAAAAAGAAAAAAAGAGGGGTGGTTCTATACATCCAAAACAAAATTGAGTCCCGTCAACTATTTAAGGACGAGGAAGGAAGAATAATAGCGGCGCAGATTAAATGGCAAGGCGAAGAACTGATAATTGTTGGAATCTACGCCCCAAATGGGAACAAGACAGAATTTTTCAGATTACTGGAAGAAAAATTATTTGAATATATGGATAAAAAAATCATAATAATGGGAGATCTGAACGGCGTGGTATCAACAGAAATGGATAGATTGAGGAAAACAAAGAACAATGAAGGGAAGTTACCAAAGACTTTTTTTACGATGATTAAGAACTGTAACCTAATTGACATCTGGAGATTTAGGCATCCACTAGAAAAACAATTTACGTACCATTCAGAACCAAACCAATCAATGTCAAGAATAGACCAAATTTGGGTGTCGAACGAATTAGTACCAAGAATCCAAAAAATTGAAATTCAGGCTAAAGTCATCTCAGACCACAACCCGATTAAGATGGAGTTAAAAGGACTCGAAGAGCGAACTTTTAGATGGAGATTGAACGATAATCTTTGGGACGATCAAAAATTTGTTGAAAAAATACAGAAAAAATTGTCAGAATATTTTCAAGATAATTCAGATAAAGGGACAAAAATGAGTGTAGTATGGGATGCATCCAAGGCAGTGATGAGGGGCCTTTGTATCCAACAAAATGCGTGGAAAAGGAACAACAAAGAAAAAAAGACAAGAGAGATTTTGAGACAAATTACGGACAATGAACAAAAACTGATTAAAAAACCTAATAATGAGAAGATAAGGCAAGAAATAAAGGCTCTACAAACCCAATTCGCAATGTTAATAAATAAGGAGGTCGAATGGAATATAAAAATGTTAAGACAAAAAAACTTTGAGTTCGCAAATAAATCTGGAAAATGGCTTGCTTGGCAGGTAAAAAGACGGAAAGAACAAAAATTAATTAACAAAATTGAACTAAATGGGGAAGAAATTACAGACCCGAAAGAAATTAGGAAAGGGTTCGTGGACTTTTATACACAATTATATAGGAATAACGAAAGGAATAACAAGGAGGAAATTGAAAGATATCTGGAAGAAAAGATGTTGAAGAAGATCCCGACAGATCAAAAAGAACAACTTAATGCCCTAATATGTAGAGAAGAGGTAGAAGAAGTGATTAACGAACTGAAAAGAGGGAAGGCACCGGGCCCAGATGGGTTTACATCAAGCTACTATAAAGAAATGAAAGATAAGTTGATAGCCCCGCTGACCGAAGTAATGAATAACATCTTAAAAGAAAGGGACATTCCTGAGACATGGAAAGAGGCTTTTATTACAATAATTCCAAAACAAGATTCGGACCCAACACAGATCAAGAATTACAGACCTATCTCCTTATTAAATACGGACTATAAGATCTTTGCCGGCGTTTTAGCCAAAAGATTAAAAAAGATACTATCAAAAATTATACATAAAGACCAAGCTGGTTTTTTACCAGGAAGACAAATAAGTGATAATACAAGGAATATAGTTAATATTATTGAATTTCTCTCAGATAGGTGTGATAAACCAGCAAGCCTAATTTTTGTAGACGCGGAGAAAGCGTTCGACAACGTAGTCTGGGACTTTATGTTGAAAAACTTGGAGGCTATGGAGGTGGGACAGGAATTTCTGAACGGTATAAAGGCAATCTATACAGAACAGAAAGCAAGACTGATAGTAAACAATGTCATCTCCGAAGACATTAAAATAGCTAAGGGAACAAGACAGGGATGCCCCCTTTCGCCACTGTTATTTATAGTGATTTTGGAAACCTTACTAAATGCAATAAGACAAAACAGACAAATTAAAGGGGTCACATTAGGGGCTAATGAGTACAAAGTTAAAGCCTATGCAGATGATGTGGTTTTGACTGTGGAAGAGCCGATAGAAAGTATAAAGGAGAGTTTGGAAGAGATGGGGAAATTCGGAAATTTAGCGGGATTTAAATTGAACAAAGGGAAAACAAAAATGATTGTCAAAAACCTAGACCAAGATAAGATTGAACTACTGCAGCAACGAACAGGGATTGAGGTGGCTAGAAAAGTTAAGTACTTGGGAATATGGCTTTCCGGAAAGAATATTGATCTGTACCAAAACAATTACACCCCAGTATGGAACAGAATAAAAAAAGATATGGAGACTTGGGCCAGAATGAAATTATCGTTCTGGGGACGAATTTCAATGATTAAAATGATGGTGCTCCCCAAGCTGTTATTTCTGTTCCAAACTTTGCCCATAATAAAAGGCACAAAAGATTTCAAAGATTGGCAAAAGGTGATCTCAAGATATGTCTGGGAAGGGAAGAAGCCCAGAATTAAATTTAAATTATTGACTGATACAAAAGAAAGAGGTGGCTTCTCCCTACCAGACATGAGACTGTACTATGAGGCAGCATGTTTGTGCTGGATAAAAGAGTGGGTAAAGTTGGAGAATAATGAACTTTTAGACCTGGAAGGATTTAATAACAGATTTGGGTGGCACGCCTATCTCTGGTGTGACAAAAAGAGGGTTCATAAGGGGTTCGGCAATCATGTTTTCAGAGGCGCTTTAATAGAGGTTTGGGATAGATATAAAAATATATTAGAACCCAAAACTCCTCACTGGTTATCTCCGTTAGAGATAATGGGGGTAAAGAAAATCAACATGAGAGGAAAGTGGGGAAAATACGAAGAAATGGTGACAAATGAAGGAGGAAAGTGGAAAGTAAAACCATATGACCAGGTTAAAGTTTTTACATATGATTGGTTGCACTATTTTCAGATTAATGAAATGTTCAAAAATGAGGTGAAGGAAAGGGGTTATGAGGAAAAAGAGTCTAGGTATCAAAAGGAGATAGTGAACAATGAATGTAAAAATCTGTCAAAAATGTATAAAATACTGCTGGAATGGAATACGAAGGACGAGGAAGTGAAATCAGTGATGGTCCAGTGGGCGAGGGATTTCGGGTACAATATCCAATTGGAGGACTGGGAAAGGTTATGGAAGGTGAACATAAAATTTACGGCCTGTACGCTTCTGAAAGAAAATATGATGAAGATGCTTTATAGGTGGTATATGACACCAGTGAAGTTGGCAAGAATGTACAAGGTAGACAACAAATGCTGGAAATGCAGACAGATAGAGGGGACATTTTACCATCAATGGTGGGAATGTAAAAAAATTAAAAGTTTTTGGGAGGAGATTTATAACGAAATGAAGAAGATGCTGAGATACACCTTTGTTAAAAGACCAGAAATCTTCCTATTGGGTATTGTAAGAAAAGATATAGAAAGAAAGGACCGCAAACTTTTTCAGTATGCGGCAACGGCCGCAAGAATGGTGTTAGCACAGAGATGGAAGCAGGAGGAAACTCCTACGGTGGAAGAGTGGAGAGAAAAATTGATAGAATATGTAGAATTGGATAAATTAACAGGGGAAATTAGATATGCCAAAGACCAAAAGTTTATTCAAGACTGGGGGAAATTTGTGGGGTATCTGGAAAACAACTGTGATGTAAATACAACGCTAGTGGGGTTAAAAGAGGCACTGTAAAAAATCAATAGGTATTGTCGGTTATAAATAATGTAGGAAGGGTGGGATAACGGCAGTATGTGAGAACGGAATGCGTATGAAAGGGAAAACTACGAATGAATGTCAGTAACGTTGAAGGAAGTCCAAAATGGATAAGAATGTTATGATATGGATATAAATGTACAACTGGTTGGAAACCAATAAAATTTTAAAATGCAAAAAAAAAAAAAAGAATATAGAGTAAAGATAAATGTAAGAGGGTAAGGATTTGCTGAAAGGACTTTGTAAACGGGAATACAAAAAGGGGAGGTGTGAGGAGGTCAAGGAAATAAGCAAATGAACCTAAAGATATTGAAAAATGGATTATTTCTTTTTAAAGATATTTTTCTTTTCTTTTCTTTCTTTTTTCTACTTTTTTAACTATCTTTTTTTGTATTTTTTATCACACTGTTTTTCTTTTGTGTAAAATCTCAATAAATATTTTATTAAAAAAAAGAAGAAGAAGGCTGATCACCGAAGAATTGAGGCTTTTGAATTATGGTGCCAGAGGAGACTCTTGAGAGTCCCATAGACTGCAAGAAGATCAAACCTATCCATTCTGAAGGAAATCAGCCCTGAGTGCTCACTGGAAAGACAGACCGTGAAGCTGAGGCTCCAATACTTTGGCCACCTCATGAGAAGAGAAGACTCCCTGGAAAAGACCCTGATGTTGGGAAAGATGGAGGGCGCAAGGAGAAGGGGACGACAGAGGACGAGATGGTGGGACAGTGTTCTCGAAGCTACCAGCATGAGTTTGAGCAAAGTGCGGGAGGCAGTGGAAGACAGGAGTGCCTGGCGTGCTCTGGTCCAGGGGGTCACGAAGAGGCGGACACGACTAAACGACTAAACAACAACAAATGCTGCCTACCCTGAGCTACACACAGGCAGGAAAGTTAAAGAAACATGACTCAGTTTGCTTCTCCAGATAGCAGAGACCAACAAGTTACATCCTTGTAATCCTGGTTTTGGCGCTCAGAGTCTTCCACGTGGGCAGCAAGGTGGGAATTGACCATGCAGAAGCTGGTATTGTTGCAGACAAACCTCATGGCCAAACACCCCTTGTTACCCTGCAGGGGCGGAGCAAAGATGCCTGTTAGTGAGCAAGCAGGAAAGAGGGGGAAACTGGTTGGCAGAGATTAGAAAAACAGATAGACAGACAGAAAGATAGACGTAGGGAATTCCGCTGTCAGGGTCTACTCCCCATCTTCCCCATGATGCCTGTGCCCACTGTCTCCCTCATCACTTCCTTGATGCGGCTGAGCTGGTCCTTCCGGCAAAGATGAGCAACATCATTCTGACTAGACGGACCAGCTGCACCTAGAAGATGCAAGGTACTGGGATGTCTACCAGCTCTGTTCATTGCTTGCTGTCCTGGGCCGGCTGGATGCAGATTGGAGTGGCAGGTGGCACCAACTGGGGATCCCCCAAGGGAAGAAGGCTCAGAGCCAGGGAACTGGTGGGGGGTCGTCAGAGGGAGAAGAGGGAGCAGACTGTGAGCAAGAGGAGGTGTTGGAAACTGAAGAGGCAGGAGGGCAGGAAGATTCTGTGGCAAACAGCAGCCCAGAATCCGAGGCAGAAGTGGAGGCTGGAGGCGGGGGTCAAGAGGCAGAGATCAGGCAGGCTGCTGAAGAAGCCAGGGGGTCTCCCCATCCTGCTGCGATCAGCTCCCCTCCCTGCTGGTCTCCCAGAACACAGAGAAATTAAGAGGAGGGAGCAAAGACAGGCAAGGTGCCAGAGTCTCAGGTTGCTTGGGAAGGACCAGGGGGAGGAGGAGACTTCAGAGAGTGGTGGGAGGGTAGCAACCTTCAGCCTTCACAACTACCTCACTGGGGCAAGAGCTGTTGGGAAAGGTTTCTGTGATCATGAGGCCTGCACGGTTTGGGTTTCTATGAATAAAGAATGTTGGCTTCTTTTGAATAAAACACCACTGACACCAGGTGTTTTTTCTTGCTGACCTCCTCCTCCTCCTCACTCCAGCTCCTGACAGCTGTCTGGCTGCTGAAGAAATGGGTGGGGTTGGACTTACTTTCTTGTACTTGGAATTGGAACGCAAAGCCTTTTCCACAGCTGTCAGCCACTCTTGCTCCTTTGTCGAGTCCAAGTAGAAGAAAGCCTCTGTGCTCAGGTCCAGCTCCTGGAACCAAATGCCCAAGTGCCAAAGAGAAGGATGTGGAACTGCAGGAATAGGACTCCAATCGGAACAGACGTGCTGGTTAAATATGCAAAGACAACAGGAGTGTGCAAGGGCAGGCAAGATCAGGACCAAGAACAAACAAGTAATACCAGCCACTTCTTCCTCAGCTTAGCTATTCGGGGCCCCAAAGGAGCTTTGCTAATGAAAGAAAAAAAGCTTTTCCCTTGTATTTTTAAAGATGTGTCAGCCAGCCTGATATCTAAGCACTATCCCAGTAGCCACAGGCAACCAGAAATTCTTTGAAGGCAAGTGAGTTGGTTGATCTCTCCATTCTTCCTTCACCTGGCAACCTGGTTTCCAGGCTGGCTTTCCGGGAGCAGAAAACCACCTCTCAGATCTGCTGTGCCAAGATTGTTTGCTAGAAGATTACCCCGTAACACCCTTGTCCTCTTTGCAAACCTCCTAAATGGCTAGCCTTCTGTGTTTCCATGCTGGCCATGAAGGAATGGGCATTCCCGACTCTGAAAACAGCACAGAAATACAGCCTGTCTAGTAAAGGGGTAAAAAGAGCAAGCTAAACAGTCTCTGTAAAACAGTAGCATCTGAAGCTGCTAACCACATACTGATAAACATATCATAAAAGCAGACATGAAAAACAAATGGCCACTGAGTACTACTAACAGTTGGACACGGGTGGCACTGTGGGTTAAACCACAGAGCCTAGGGCTTGACGATCAGAAGGTCGGCGGTTCGAATCCTCACGACGGGGTGAGCTCCCGTTGCTCAGTCCCTGCTCCTGCCAACCTAGCAGTTCGAAAGCACATCCAAGTGCAGATAGATCAATAGGTGCCGCTCCGGCGGGAAGGTAAACGGCGTTTCCGTGCGCAGTTCTGGTTCGCCAGAAGCGGCTTAGTCATGCTGGCCACATGACCCGGAAGCTGTACGCCGGCTCCCTTGGCCAATAAAGCGAGATGAGCGCCGCAACCCCAAAGTCGGTCACAACTGGACCTAATGGTCAGGGGTCCCTTTGTTGTTGTTATTGTTTAGTCGTTTAGTCGTGTCCTCTTTGTGACCCCATGGACCAGAGCATGCCAGGCACTCCTGTCTTCCACTGCCTCCCGCAGTTTGGTCAGACTCATGTTTGTAGCTTCGAGAACACTGTCCAACCAGGGGTCCCTTTACCTTTACCTTTAACCTACTAGTACTTCACCTTGGTCTTCCAGCACAACAGTGGCTGTTAATAGACTCCATTGTCAAGCAACAGGGGGTCTTTTGCTTCTCTGCTGATTAGCGATTTCTTTTTGGCTTTAGCTAAACATTCATTTTTTTTTTAAATAGTTTTTATTGCATTTTTTCAGGCACAGACAGAAAACAGAAGAAGAAAAAAGAGAAAGAAAACCATAAAAAGAAAATAGAAAAGATCTTAACCCTTCAACAGCTTATTTCAACTTTCTATCGAACTTCCCCGCATCTCCCGCACAATGCATTCTTAATAATAAATTTATCAGCAAATTGTAACCTTGTTTCATATGTTTCTTTGGTACTTTCAATTGCAATTTAAGTTTAAATCCCTTATTGTCCATTTACTCTAAAGACAAAATGTATTATCCTTTTTAACATTTAAACTTTGATCCCTTCAATGTTGTTATCCAATTTCATAAATATTGCACTCTCATTGCTGGGGCTAGCATTTCAAATTATGCGTCATTTTATAGTTCATATAACTTATAAAATTTTTGCAAATAATTCTTAAATTTTTTCCAGTCCTCCTCCATTGCTTCTTCTCCCAGGTCTCGGATTCTGGCAGTCATTTCGGCCAACTCCATGTAGTCAATCAGTTGCGTTTGCCACTCTTCCAGCGTGGGTAAATCTTGAGTCTTCCAATATTTGGCGATCAGAATTCTTGCTGCAGTAGTAGCATACATAAAAAACGTTCTATCCTTCTTTAAAACCTTTTGGCCGACAATACCCAAGAGGAAGGCCTCCGGTTTTTTAAGGAAGGTGTACTTAAACACCTTTTTTAACTCATTGTAGATCATTTCCCAGAAGGCCTTCACTCTTGGGCAAGTCCACCAAAGGTGAAAGAATGTTCCTTCAGCCTCCTTGCATTTCCAACATTTGTTATCAGACAAATGGTATATCTTAGCAAGCTTGACTGGGGTCATGTACCACCTGTATATCATTTTCATAATGTTTTCTTTCAAGGCATTACATGCCGTAAATTTCATACCGGTGGTACATAACCTTTCCCAGTCTTCAGACATGATATTGTAACCAATGTCTTGAGCCCACTTTATCATGGCTGATTTAACTGTCTCATCCTGTGTGTTCCACTTAAGCAGCAAGTTATACATTCTTGATAAAACCTTGGTCTTTGGTTCTAACAACTCTGTCTCAAGTTTCGATTTTTCCACCTGGAATCCTGTTTTTTTATCCAACTTAACAACCTCGTTAATTTGGGCATAGTGAAACCAATCTTGCACCTTATCTTTTAAATTTTCAAAGCTCCGCAACCTCCAATTGTCATCAATTTTTTCTATTAGTTCCCAATATTTCGGCCAGCCGGCCTCCATATTGGGTTTTTTCCACGCCTTAGCCTCCACTGGTGATAACCACCTCGGAGTCTTACTTTCAAGTAAGTCTTTGTATTTCATCCAGACCATAAAAATTGCTTTCCTGACAATATGGTTTTTGAACATTCCATGTGTTTTTGCCTTGCCGTACCACAGATACGCATGCCATCCTAACGAATTGTTAAAACCTTCCAGGTCTAGGACATCTGTATTCTCTAATAAAATCCAATCTTTCAGCCAGCAGAAGGCTGCCGCCTCGTAGTATAACCTTAAGTCTGGCAGGGCAAACCCCCCTCTTTCTTTTGCATCAGTTAGTATTTTAAACTTTATTCGGGGCTTTTTGCCCTGCCAGACAAACTTTGAGATATCCCTCTGCCACTTTCCAAAACATTCCACTCTGTCCACGACCTGCAAGGTTTGAAATAGAAACAACATTTTTGGCAAAACATTCATCTTAACAGCAGCAATTCGGCCGAGCAAGGAGAGCTTCAGTCTCGACCATGATTCCAAATCTTTCTTAACTTCTGACCAACATTTCTCATAGTTATCCTTAAACAAGTTCAAATTTTTAGGCGTCAAGTTTACCCCCAGGTATTTCACCTTCTTAACCACAGCTAACTCTGTTTCCTTCTGAAACCCCTCCATTTCTAAAGGTGTCAAGTTTTTCGCCAAAACTTTAGTTTTTTGTTTGTTCAACTTAAATCCTGCCACCCGACCAAATTCTTGTATCAGTTCCAGAACTCTTTTTGTACTAGATTCTGGCTCCTGTAATGTTATTACTAAGTCATCTGCAAATGCTTTCAGTTTATATTGTTTCACTCCGACCGTGATCCCCTGTATTTGCCGGTCCCTCCTAATCATGTTCAGCAAAACCTCCAGGACTGATATAAACAGTAGGGGGGATAGGGGGCACCCCTGGCGTGTTCCTTTTTCAATATGGAACTCCTCTGTCACCACATTGTTCACTATCAACTTAGCTTTTTGTTCTGAATAAATTGCTTCTATACCATTTTCAAACCCTCATCCCACTCCCATCCCTTCCAAGTTTTTCTTCATAAATTTCCAAGAAATATTGTCAAAGGCCTTCTCAGCATCAATAAAAATTAACACTGCTTTAGTGTTAATATTTGTTTGTAAAAGTTCCAGAATATCGATAATATTCCTAGTATTGTCAAACAAATGCCTGCCAGGAAGAAAGCCTGCTTGGTCCTTATGAATTACTTCATTTAAAACCTTTTTCAATCTACTTGCCAAAATGTCTGCAAATATTTTGTAATCCACATTTAGGAGTGAGATGGGACGGTAGTTCCTAAGTTGGGTCTTTTCAGTTTCCACTTTGGGTATCAATGTGATGAAAGCTTCTTTCCACGTTTCCGGTGCCCTTCCTCCCCCCATAATCTGATTGCAAACCTCCATTAGTGGTAGAATCAAATAGTCTTTTAATGTCTTATAGTATTTGGAGGTAAGCCCATCTGGGCCTGGAGATTTGCCCAGCTGCATATTCTGAATGGCATCCTCAATTTCCTGTTGTGTAATTTTACAGTTCAAGATTGATCTCTTCTCCTGAGTCAGTTCTGGTAAGCCGTTGAGTTTCAAAAATCGTTCCATCTCAGACACTTCCTCAGGCCCTTGTGTATACAACTTTTTGAAGTATTTCTGGAAACACTTTCTAATTTCACCTGGTTTCTGGATATTTTTCCCTTCCACCTCTAGATTGGTAACGTAGTTAAGTTTCTGTCTTTTTTTCAACTGCCATGCCAGCAGTTTCCCACATTTGTTTGCTGACTCAAAGGATCTTTGTCTCATTTGTTTGATTTTCCATTCCACTTCTTGATTTATCAATTTCAAATATTGTGCCTGATGGAATTTAATTTCTCGCAAGATCTCTTTGGATTTTGGTTTAGATCTCAACCTTTTCTCTCCATCTCTTATCTTCTCTAATATTTTATCCTTTTTCCCATTCCAGAGTTTTTTCTTAATTGTGTTTTGTTGTATCAGAAACCCCCTCATTACAGCTTTACTGGCGTCCCAGATTGTTCTTTTTTCCACTGAAGTGTTCAAGTTGATTTCAAAGTAGTCCTTTAAAGTTTTTTGGGCCTTCTTTACGATCTCTTGATCTCTAAAGAGGGTGTCATTCATTTTCCATCTGAAGGAGCCGGCTGGAGTAAGTCTCAATTCCATTTTCAGGGCGTTGTGGTCGGAGCAAGTCTTTGGGCAGATTTCCACTCTTGTAGTCTTCGGTGCCAGCCCTCTAGTTGTCCAAATTTGGTCGATTCTCGTCCATGATGAGTGGGCCTCAGAAAAGAAAGTTCCCTCTCTACCTAGGGGGTTCCTTGTCCGCCAAATGTCAATCAAATCCATATTGTCTGTCAGTTCAAAAAAGGTTTTCGGTAGTCTGCCGTCCTTGGTTATTTGGCTTTGTGACTTATCCATCAAAGTAGAGACCACCCCATTCATGTCTCCCATCATAATGATGTTCGAATAGTCCAGATAGTCCAGTAGTGTCTCATGTAGCTTCTTGTAAAATTCTGCTTTCCCCTCATTTGGTGCATAAATTCCTAATATCAAAACTTTTTCTCCTTGAGATTGTATTTCAATTGCCAGGATTCTCCCTTGCTCATCTTTAAACAAAAATTTCGGTGCTAGGTTCTCCTTTGCATAGATCACCAGGCCCCTCTTTTTTACTTTGTCTGATGAAATAAATTCTTGGCCTAGTCTTTTGTTAATTAGTACTTTCCTGTGGAGCCTAGTCACATGCGTTTCTTGCAAGCAAATTATATCCAAATTTTCCTTTTTCAAAATATGGAAGATCCTTTTTCGTTTTTCCGGGGAATTTGCACCATTAATGTTCCAACTGTACAGCTGCAGAGACATCCTGTATCAATCTGTTGTTGCTCTTTATGGAGTGTCCTCCTTTTTGTCCGGGTCCGAGGGAGATGGTGTTGGTTCCAATCCAGGCTGTGGCAGAGGCCGAGGGACTGCTATTCCCTTCTGAAGATCCTCTCCGTTGTCGTGCAGGAACTTCTGGTTGTCCTCTTTTGTCTTAATTCTAACCTTCTTTCCTTTGTATTTAAATGATAAGCCTTGTGGGAACTCCCACCTGTAGGGTATTCCGTTGCCTCTCAAGAGTCTTGCTAGGTCAGTATAGATGGCTCTGAGATCCAGTAGTTGTTTTGGTATATCCTTATAAATTTCCGCTCTTCTATCCTGGATCTCAAGTGATTTATTAAAATGAAGGTCAAGTATTTTGTCTCTCTCCTGTTTAGTCCTTAGAATAATCAGGCAGTCTCTGGGTCTGTCCTTCCTGGTGACACTTCCCAATCTAAATGCCGTTGTTATTTTAAAGTCTTCGTCTTCCTTTATTCCCCAGAATTTGGAAAATTCTGCTGTCAAAAAGCCAGTCAAATCTTCTTTTTCAATCTCTGGGATAGAACGTAATCTTAAATTATTTTCCCTGTTTCTCAACTCCACCATAGACAGGTAGGCCTGCTGGTCACTGATGTGCTTGTGTAGTGGCCTTACCTCTCCTTTCAGTTCATCCACTTTTTGAATTGCTTGGTCAGCTTTTTCGTTCGCAGCTTCGGCCAGTTTCCGGTTCTCAGACGTAGCGTCTTTTAAATTCCCAATTGTTTGTGAGTGCTGTGCCACTTGTTCAGATAGCTTTGTAATGGAGGATGTGGCTAAGTCAATTTTTGCTGTTTGGTCATCAACTTTCTTATTTAAAATTGCGAATTGTTGTAGCATTTCCTTCAGAAGTGCATCAGATCCACCTGCAGCCATATCCTCTATTGCTGGTTGTTCAGCTTCCTTAAGTTCAGCTGTTGTTGAAGGTTCAGTTCCCTTCAATTCAGCTACTGTTGGAAGTTCAATTCCCTTCAGTACAGCAGGGACTGATGATCTACGTGACTGAGAAGTCAGAGTTGTTTGCACAAGCTGGCCTTTTGTTGCTTTCGCTTTTGCAGATCTTGTTTTCGGTTGGCCACTCATTCCCCACCTGTCTATGAGTCAAGGTCAAGCTGTCAAAAGTTCCATGGGAAGGACAGGCCTCAGTGTAGATAACAACAGCGGAGAGACAAAACAAAGTTAGTTCCCAAGGAGTTGTAAATCCCAGTCTCCACTAGAGGGAGTACAGTTGGAGGGAGTACAGTTGGAGTTCAGGAGAGAAGGAAAAAAGTTATGGTCGCCATTAAAGTTCCTGCAGCTAAATAGTTTTCCAATAGTCCTTAAAGCTTTTTCCACTGGCAGAGCCCTTCCAAAGTTGCCACAAGTATCACCTCTCGAGGCGCAGGGTACAGTTACATGGTTATATAGTCCAAAGTTGCCTCTATGTATCTGTTTCAATTTTATAAATTGTATCTGCAAAAGACATTCTTTTCCCCTGCCACACCGAGGCTGGGTCTTAAACTTTAAAGTCCACCAGAGGAGAAGGTTCCCAAATTACTTCCACACTATAGAGCAAATTAATGAGAAAACTTGCCTTTCATTTCAAACCTCAGTACTGTCAGACGCATAATACTTCCACTTTTAAAATCCTTTTCCACTGCTTCCAGCCTGTCAGTTCCTTTGCCTTTGATCTGTAAGCCTTGCCGGAAGACGGGCTTCCTGTTTATCGTCACTCCGCTTTCAGCCAAATTCAGTCTTAAGAGTCTTAGGAATCTTAAAATTGTAAAGTCCCAATTACTCACGGATTGTAATTTTCCAAATTTGAAGGTTTCAGGAAGAAAGGTCAGCGCTGATCGGCAACAGCAGCGCGGCTTCGCTCCGTTGACTGCGAAACGACCCTCAGCGCCGCTACCCCCTCCGCGATCCAGAGCCCCGTTACGGGGTCCCTTCAACGTTTTAGGGGCTGCTTCTGGCACCCGCCGGGTCTCGGGACCACAGGCTTCTACCACCTGTGGTTTTCCTTAGTGGGTCTCCGCTTCGCCGTAGCGGACGACCCGTTTTCAGCGGAGCTCCCTTCTCCTTACAAGGAGCAGGCAGCCATTGCCGAACGCGCCGCCTCCGCTTTAGCTAAACATTCAGAGTACCCAAAAGACAGCTTTTGCTGATTTCACAGAGGGAGAGATCAAGTTCATCCCGACGTACAAATTCGACTCTAAAACAGATCCTGCTTGATAGTTGAGCCTTTGTAAGTAAGTCCTCTCAATCATTCTTCTGCAAGGCTTGTTTGTTTTTCCTAGTCTGCTGAGATGCTAGTAGTGTCCTGCCTTTCCATCCTCCTGAGCAGGCTAGTAAAAAATATATTTTAAACAACAACAATATATTTAAGCAACCACACTACCTGGGGTGTAAGAGACATCCATATCTTTCTCGTATAATTTCTCTGTGTATTCTTGCCACCTCTTCTTGACGTCTTCTGCTTCTGTTAGGTTCTTTCCACCTTTGTCCTTTATTATGGTACTCTTTGTATGAAATGTTCCTTTCATTATTATTATTTTTTTAAAAAAATATTGGTTTTTCACAATTTGTATAAACACAAACAATACACAATACAAACATACTAACACATAAACAAACATGTATAATTTCAAATCCTTTTTTCTTCACCGACTTCCCCGTACCTCCCCTTTCTGCATCCCAATTTCCAAATTTGTTTCAGCAAATCCTCCCCCTTGATTTTATCTAATTTTCCCTTGTTCTTTTCTTTTACTTAATCTTTTACAGCTGTAGTCCCCTTTTTTCTATAACCTCAACATTTTAGCACTCATTAATTTTACAATATTTCTTAAGATAAATTTTGAATTTCTTCCAATCTTCTTCCGCCGTCTCTTTCCCCTGGTCTTGGATTCTGCCAGTCATTTCAGCCAGTCCCATATAGTCTATCACCTTCATCTGCCATTCTTCCAGAGTGGGTAGATCCTGTGTCTTCCAATACTTTGCGATGAGAATTCTTGCTGCTGTAGTAGCATACATAAAAAAGTCCTGTCTTTCTTTGGCACCAATTGGCCGACAATGCCCAAGAGAAAGGCTTCTGGTTTCTTGGGGAAAGTACATTTAAGTACCTTTTTCATTTCATTATATATCATTTCCCAGAAAGCCTTAATCTTCGGGCACGTCCACCAAAGGTGATAAAAAGTACCTTCAGTTTCTTTACATTTCCAACACTTATTATCAGGCAAATGGTAGATTTTTGCTAGCTTGACTGGGGTCATGTACCACCTGTAAATCATTTTCATAATATTCTCTCTTAAGGCATTACATGCCGTAAATTTTATACCGGTGGTCCACAACTGTTCCCAGTCAGCAAACATGATGTTATGTCCAACGTCCTGTGCCCATTTAATCATAGCAGATTTAACTGTCTCATCCTGAGTGTTCCATTTTAACAGCAAGTTATACATTCTTGAATGTATCTTTGTTTTGGGATCTAACAATTCTGTTTCCAACTTTGATTTTTCCACCTGGAAGCCAATTTTTTTATCTAAACTGTAGGCCTCTCTTATTTGATAATAGTGAAGCCAGTCTCACACTTTATCTTTTAGTTTCTCAAAACTCTGCAATTTCAGTTTATCTCCTTCCTGCTCCAATATTTCAGCCACTTGGCCTCCATATTGAGCTTTTTCTGGGCCTTTGCCTCCATCGGTGACAACCACCTTGGGGTTTTGTTTTCAAGTAAGTCTTTGTATCTTGTCCAGACGTTAAACAATGCTTTCCTGACAATATGGTTTTTAAATGCTTTATGTGCTTTAACCTTGTCGTACCACAAGTATGCATGCCACCCAAAAACATTGTTAAAACCTTCTAAATCCAAAAGGTCTGTGTTCTCAAGAAGCAGCCAATCCTTCAACCAGCAGAAAGCTGCTGATTCATAATAGAGTTTAAAATCTGGCAGGGCAAATACACCTCTGTCATTTGCATCAGTTAATATTTTAAATTTTATCCTGGGCTTCTTGCCCTGCCAGACAAATCTAGAAATGTCTCTCTGCCACTTCTTGAAACAGTCCATTTTGTCTAAGATTTGTAGTGATTGAAACAAAAACAGCATTCTTGGCAATACATTCATCTTTATAGCAGCAATTCGACCCAACAAGGAAAGCTTCAGATTTGACCATATTTCTAAATCCTTTTTAACATCCGACCAGCATTTTTCATAATTATCTTTAAATAAATTCCCATTTTTGGCTGTCATATTATTCCCCAAGTATTTCACCTTCTTAACCACTGTTAAACCTGTCTCATTCTGAAACCTCTCTCTTTCAGTCATTGTTAAGTTTTTCTCAAGGACTTTAGTTTTTAACTTATTCAACTGAAATCCTGCCACATGGCCAAATTCTTGGATCAGTTCTAATACTCTTTTAGTACTAGGTTCTGGCTCCTGTAATGTCAATACTAAGTCATCTGCAAAGGCTTTCAATTTATATTGTTTGGCTCCGACCTTTATACCCTTAATCAGATGGTCCCTTCTAATCATATTTAACAAAACCTCCAGGACCGAAATAAAGAGTAATGGGGAAATCGGGCAGCCTTGTCATGTCCCTTTCTCTATCTTAAATTCCTCTGTCACCACATTGTTAACTATTAATTTAGCTTTTTGTTCTGAATAAATTGCACTTATACCATTTTCAAACCCTTGACCGACCCCCATCCCCTGAAGGTTTTTCTTCATAAAACTCCAAGAAATATTATCAAAGGCTTTCTCGGCGTCCACAAAGATTAAAACTGCTTTAGTGTTAATGTCCTCTTGCAACTTCTCCAAAATGTTAATTATATTCCTTGTGTTGTCAGACAAGTGTCTGCCTGGGAGAAAGCCAGCTTGGTCCTTATGTATCTCTTCCCCTAGTACTTTTTTTAGCCTTTTAGCCAAAATGTCAGCAAATATTTTGTAATCCACATTTAACAAGGATATGGGTCGATAGTTCTTAAGTTGTGTCTTTTCAGACTCAGTTTTTGGTATAAGTGTAATATATGCTTCTTTCCACGACTCTGACGCTTTTCCCCCCTCCAAAATTTCATTGCAAACCTCCTTTACTGGTTGAATTATCCAGTCCTTCAAGGTTCTATAGTATTTTGAGGTTAAGCCATCCGGCCCTGGAGATTTTCCCAACTGCATATTCTGAATGGCACCTTCTACCTCCTGTTCCGTAATTTTGTAGTTCAACATTATTTTATTTTCTTGAGAAATCTTTTGCAATCCGTTTGTTTTCAAAAACTGGTCTATGTCAGACTCTTTCTGGGGCCCTTGTGTATATAGTTGTTTAAAATACCTCTGGAAGCATTTTCTAATTTCCACTGGATTCTGAATGTTCTTTCCATCCACCTCTAAATTAGCAATAGTGTTTAACTTTTGTCTTTTTTTCATCTGCCAAGCTAGCAGTTTCCCACATTTGCCGATTCAAAAGTCCTTTGTCTCATTTGTTTAATTTTCCATTCAATTTCCTGATTCATCATCTTCATATATTGCACTTGATGTAGCTTTATTTCTCTCAGAATCTCTTGTGAATTGGGTTTCACTCTCAGTTTCTTCTCGCCCTCTTCAATTTTTTCCATTTTTTTTTCTTTTTTCTCATTTTGAGCTCTCTTCTTTAATGAGTTCTGTTGAATCAGAAACCCCCTCATATCTGCTTTACTTGCGTCCCAGATTACTCTTTTTTCCACGGTAGTGTTCAAATTTATCTCAAAATAGTCTCTCAAGGTTTTTTGGGCCTTCTTAATAGCCTCTTGATCTCTAAACAAGGTGTCATTCATCCTCCATCTGAAGGAACCGGTTGGTGTTAGTTTCACCTCCATTTCCACGGCATTATTTATTATTATTATTATTATTATTTTTTTCCAAACATAATTTTTATTAATTTACACCAAAACAAAATAAAAATAAAATTCGGCATTATGGTCGGCGCACGTCTTAGGGCAGATCTCTACCTTTCGAATCTTTGGTGCCAGTCCTCTAGTTATCCAGATTTGGTCAATTCTTGTCCATGTCTTTTGGGCTTCAGAAAAGAAGGTTCCCTCTCTACCCAAGGGATTCCTAATTCTCCAAATGTCAATCAAATCCATATTGTCAGTCAATTCAAAAAAAGTTTTTGGTAGTCTACCATCCTTAGTGACTACCTGTCTCTGCGACTTATCCATGTTTGTCAATACCACTCCATTCATATCTCCCATCAAAATAATGTTGTAGTCCATATAGTCCAACAAAGTCTCATGCAACTTCTTATAGAATTCAGATTTCCCCTCATTCGGTGCATATACTCCTACTATCAGAAATTTTTCTCCTTGTGTTTGAATTTCAACTGCTATAAATCTTCCTTGATCATCTTTAAAAACAAATTTCGGTGATAGGCTCTCTTTTGCATAGATAACTACTCCTCGCTTTTTAACCTTGTCCGATGAAATAAATTCTTGGCCCCGTCTCTTATTGATCAATATTTTCCTGTGTAGCCTTATCACATGTGTTTGTGTGGCAAGTTACCTCCCCCAATGAAATGAAGACACGGACACATGATATAAGGTTAATGGGCGTAAATGGCCACAACTTTATTGATTACGGAAATTGAAGGTATTGGCCTTAGGCATTGGCTCCTATCGACTACCCGGCATGGTGACCGGGAAGGGTTGAACACAAACCGCGGGAGTCCTGTTGAAGTACGCCAACTAGGATCCCACGGGTGTCACCGCTCGGGGGCGTGCCGGGGACCCTACCTCACAAGGCTTCGGACAAGGCCACCCACCCCCCGGAGTCCTCTACTGGACTACCCCTTCACATTGGGGGAAGGTGATGGCGCTTCCTTCCCCCCTCCATTTGTCTAACCATTGCCCCATGCCAATGCCTAACCGCCAATGCCGAGAAAGTTGTGACGATTGCTACGAGGTAGGCGAAAAAACCAAAAGGCAGGAAATTGCGCCAACTTGGAAAAATTCCTACCAGGCCCCTTGCGGCGACCAACCGGAGTCCATAGCAAGGCCAAGTCTAGCTAATCTAAGGGTGGGTGGGATGGGAAAACCGCTCTTCAGCTGGGCGAGGGGAAAAGAGGGCGGTCCCCGGGCGTGCCTGGCCCTAAATAGCCCGGGCCACGCCTCCCCCACCCGCCCATTGGCGGGCTGGGTTGCAGACACGCCCGGGGATTCCCCCAAGTCTCACGGGGGCAAGGGAAGCCCCCGCGGATGTGGGAGGATCCTGCCCGCAACACCCTCTCCACTGCAAGGGCGGAAAGGGCTTTCCTGTAGGCAAATTAAGTCCAATTGTTCCTTTTTCAATAAATAAAAAACTTTCTTCCTTTTCTCCGGGGAATTAAGTCCATGAATGTTCCAGCTTAATAGTTGCAGAGACATGGTATTTTTAAATTATTTTTCCTCCAACTGCTCCCAGTAACTCCTCTTGTTCTGACGGTGGTATCACTTTCTGTAACTTGTCCAATCCCAAGGGTGGTGGTACTTTGTCTGATGTTCCTGGTCGTAAGGCCCTTGGATCTTCTTCCACTCCTTTTTGCAGGTCTTCTTCGTGATCTATCAGAAATTTTTCTTTCTCCTCCACTGATCTTATTTTAAACTTTTTACCTTTAAAGGTAAAAGATAGGCCTTGGGGGAATTCCCACCTAAAGATGGTTCTATTACCTTTCAACAGTGTCACCAAATCTCCGTAGTTAGACCTAAGGTCCAGCAAGTGTTTCGGAATATCCTTAAATATCTCCACTCTTGATTCGTGTATTGTCAGAGTATTCTGGTAATGAAGGCTCAATATTTTATCTCTCTCCTCTTTTGATCGAAGGGTGATCAAAAGCATCAATTCTTCGGTGATCAGCCTTCTTTATGGCAGGCAGCATAGTGCTCTCCAAATGTTGATAGACCAAAATTCCCATAATTGCTAAGAACTGGCCTTGCTGACTGGGGCTCATGAGAGTTCCACTTCAGCAACACCAGGAGGGTGCAGTGTCGGCGATCCCTGTTGCTGCAGCTGCAACACTAAGGTTTCTACTAGAGCAGCCAGTAGAGAGCAACATAAACCGAGTGGCACAGATGTACTAGATTAGATTATCGCAAATGTGGGCAACTTCTCCAGTGATCGGGGTGGGAGTTGCAGTTTGTTAAGGGCAGTAACGCAAAAGCAGAGCGGCCATTTTGCATGGAGAAGGTTCCAGGCTCAGTCACCAGTGTGTGCAGATCGGGCTGGGCATGATCTCTGCCTGAAAGCTGCTGCCAGTCCATGTAGTCAGTCCTGAGCTTGATGGGTCAATGGTCTGCCTCAATATAAGGTAGCTTCCTATGTTCCTGTGTACTACAGCAGGGTTTGGAGGGCCACAAGCGCCCTGCCCATGAATTCAAGAACCAAGGGAAATTCTAAAAGTCTTTGCTGAAAGGACATCAAAGCAGGGGCCAGGTGAACCTCTTTGGGAGATTATTCTGAAAGGTCGGGTGCCATGACTGAAAAGGCCCTGCCATGCTTGAAAGAGCAGGAGTTCCCTGGGAAAGAGCTGCCCCTGCTAAAGATTCTAGTCCAGGGGTCAGCAACCTGCGGCTCCGGAGCCGCATGCGGCTCTTTAACACCTTTGCTGCGGCTCCGGGGCGGAGGCAAGGGGAGGAGGCGCATTTTCTGGGCGGAAACACACAAAAAGCCGCTTATGAGTGGATCACTCCCTTATCTACTGGGGGCGCCTTGATCACGCCGAAAACCTCTCCGTTTGGATTGCTTGCTGCCTATCCAAGTCGATTCGCTGCTGGGAGCCCAGCGCGCTACGCAAGCTCATCGCCGCATTTTACCTTTCCTGGGGAGGACTCGTCGCGTCTGGCGGATCAGGTTGTGGGCGGATCAAGTTGCGGTGGCGTGGAATTTGTGCTTTGTGACCGTTTGAAGTGTTTTTTTTTCTTGGGAGGCTGGGCGGCGCGAAGAGAGGGAGGCTTGTGGTAGCGTCGGGGCTTGTCTCTAGCAAAGTAAGTCCTCGCTATTTGGTCACACGCGCAGCATTCTCCTTGTGGGGGTGAGGTGGCTTCGGCGCTCCAACGCTTGCTTTGCAGGCTGCTTTTAAAAGCGTTGGAAGCAGCTGTGCTGTTGCTGGGTAACCGGAACGTCCCAGCAGCCATCTTATCTGCCCACGTGGTCTTCTGAGGCAGCCACCATCTTACTATAGGCAATTCCACGTGGGAGTTAGTTGCCTGAAGCCCCTTTTTAGTTGCTTGAAGCCCCTTTTTAAACCTAAGCAGGGGAAAGTTTGGTGAATAGCTAACGCTTTCCTTGGGGAACGTTATGCAACAGCTTATTGCTGGTCTTTGTCGTCCCGCCTTTGTAAGCAGGCTGCATTGAAAGGGGGCATATACGCTGGTCACTGTTTTGAAGGGGAGTGAAGAACACACACTCAAAAAAAGGTAACTTGTTAATTTAATGTTTATTTCTATGAGGAGGAGTAATTCTGAGGGGTCAAACAAAGAAATAATAAAAAAGTGTCAAAAAAGGTATTTTTATAATGACGAGGATGACATTGGGCCCTCATTATTAATTATTATTTACATCAGGCACTGATTATGATTTATGGTACACTGGGGCCCTGATTATTTTTCTATGGCATTTTGGGGCATTGATTATTGGGTGTAATGGGTATGAGTTACTCGTGCGTAAACTGCCGCCTCTCTAGGCTTAATTGCCTTGTTAAACCGTTCTGACTGCACAGCCCATCTCCGCGTAGCTGTCTCAGTCGCTAGCAGAATCTGTCTGTGGGCGTTTCTTAAACCTCTTCCAGCATAGAAGCTGTCTGACTCCCAGTCGCCTCCTCCTCTCACTGCGCGGGAGTCTTCTGCGCAGGGTGGGCGTGGGTAGTGGAGGACCTGTGCTCTCCTCACTGATGTCCAGAGAAGAATCCTGGAGCTCTCTCTCCACTTCCCCCATCTGCCCCCCTTTATCCCTGGTGTTGCGCTGATTTCCTTCCTCCTCTACCGAGCTGCTTCTCCCCCTGGTGCTGGGTCCTTCGCCAGCAGAATCTGGGAGCCTCCCCTTCGCCTCTCGCTCTGATGTCAGTTCCCTGACATCGGGCATAGCAAATTTTGCTATGGAGCCCTCTGATTTCTAATTACGTCCCTGTTTTGGACCCCCGGTAGGCCAGCCATGGATAAAGGCAAGAAAAGAAAAATTTCTGAAGAAAACAGAATGTTTAATGATACATGGACAGAATCATTTGCATTCTCTACTGACAAGACTGGTTTACCAGTATGCTTAATATGTGGTGAGAAATTTGCAAACAACAAAATGTCAAATATTGCAAGACATTTCCAGAATAAACACACAGCCTTTGCTGAAAAATATCCAGATGGAGATGAGAGACGAAAAGCCGTTGCAGAACTTATGAGGAAGGTTGATAGGAGCAAAAATAATTTCAAGAATTGGGTGACGTCTGCAAATTACACAACATATGCTAGTTTTGTAGCCGCTCAGGAAATAGTCAAGCACGGGAAGCCGTTCACAGATGGAGAGTATATAAAAGAAGCATTCATTAAGATTTCGGAACATCTATACATGGACTTCAAAAACAAGAATGAAATTGTGCAGAAAATCAAAGACATGCCTCTGTCTGCGAAGACTGTTAAAGACAGAACCCTAAAAATGGCAGAAAACATTAGCAAACAGCAAATTCAAGACATTAATTCAGCTGTGGCGTACTCCATCGCCTGTGATGAGTCCAAAGATAAAGGTGATATTGAACAAATAGCGCTGTTCTGCCGATATGTGAACTCTTTTGGGCCACAGGAAGAACTGATTGAGCTGATACCACTAAAAGACCAAACAAGGGGTGAGGATATCTGTAAGGCTGTCCTGGACTTTTTAAGTGCTAAAAAAATAAACACCAACCACCTGGTCTCAGTGGCTACTGATGGGGCACCGAGCATGAGAGGAGCACAGAAGGGCTTTGTGGCTCTACTGCAGAAGGCACTGGGTAGAACGCTGCTGTCATTTCATTGCATCCTGCACCAAGAGGCATTGTGTGCTCAAACATTTCCCCCCGAATGCACAAAAGTGATGGATGTGGTCATTCAGATTGTTAATAAGATAATGGCAAAGGGTTTAAACCACCGCCAGTTTCGTTTGCTATTGGATGAGGTGGAAAGCACATATTCGGACCTCCTGCTCCACAACAAGGTCCAGTGGTTGTCCAGAGGCGAGGTGCTAAAACGCTTTGTCACATGTTTGGAAGAAGTAAAAACCTTCCTGGCCAGCAAAGAGCTTACCTTTGCTGAGCTGGAACAGCCAGAGTGGCTGGAAAAATTACATTTTATGGTAGACATGACAGCCCATCTAAACACGCTAAATACAACCCTTCAGGGGAAAGGAGGCACAGCCCTGCACATGCTGGAGGAGGTTTTGGCATTTGAGCGCAGGTTGACAGTGTTTGTCAAAGATTTCCAGAGAGGTACACTGTCTCACTTTCCCTCTTTGAGAGAGTTCAAACAAAGTCATGATACGATAAATTTGGAATATTTCAAGTCTGCAATCACCGCAATGCAAAGCTCGTTTGGGAAACGATTCTGTGGGTTCAGAGAGGAAAAAAACACATTATCCTTCCCTGTCACTCCCCTGGCGATCGATCCATCCCTATTGAATATGACTGCATTTCCAGGTGTAAGTCAACCTGATCTTGAGCTGGAACTGGCCGATATAGCCGACAAAGATATATGGGTGTCCAAGTTCAAATGCTTGACCGCTACTCTTGAGGATGTTGCCCGTCAGAAGGCCATTCTGGCTCAGAATCATAAATGGAGTGATATTGAAAACCTTCCCAAACAGGACAAACTTGTATTCGAAACATGGAATGCCATCCCCAACACTTATATAAACATGAAAAAGTATGCATTTGGAGTCCTGTCGATCTTCGGTTCCACATATGTATGTGAGCAGGTCTTCTCCAACATGAACTATATTAAAAACAAACATCGATCACGCTTCACAGATGACAGCTTGCAAGCCTGTGTGAAAATGAAGGTGACGTCTTACAGCCCTGATGTGCAGACACTGAGCACTGAGGTTCAGGAGCAAAAGTCCCATTAATCTGGTTAGCTGGTTGTAAATTAAATATTTTAATTAGCTATTAATTTGTCCTTTTTTCTTGAGATTGACAGCTGACTGCATGATCCTGTATATATAGCATTAAGGCAAGAAACAATATATGCAGTGTTATATTTGTTTTAAATGTTGCAATGTTTTTGCGGCTCCCAGTTGTTGTTTTTCTTCGGAAACGGGTCCAAGTGGCTCTTTTTGTCTTAAAGGTTGCAGACCCCTGTTCTAGTCAGTGGAGAGGCAGTGCAAAAATAAGTGGGCCTTCTTCTGGTACCCTTTTCCCAAACCTTGAAACACTTGAAAGGCCAAATGGGATGCTCTGAATTGGGCCTGGAAGCAGTTCAAGAGCCAGTCTAGTTCACAGAGCACTAGCCTAATATGATCATACTGCCCAATCCTAGTTATCAGTCTTACTACATATTGCAGGAAGTGGCAGCAGGCTGCCCCCCAACCCCCGACTCCGTGAGCTAGCCTGTAGCTGTGGTTGCTTTGCTTTTTTCCAGCATTGTCATCTGATCACTAAAAATGAGCTTCAGAGACTTCTGACCTACAACCAGGTGAGAGACATCTTTGTGTTATATGTGGTGGTTTAGGATATTGCCCTGTTTATTTCCTTTGTCTGGGGGAGGAAAATAGCGCCGAGGTAAGACGCACCTACCGGGGCTCCTCGGATTTCTTTTAATCTTCCTTTAATCCTTTATATATTTTATCTTAACTGACCCAGTCAGCCTTTGAAGCATTTTATAATTGCTGCAACTATATGCCATGGCAACCTTCTGAGAGATTTGGCCCTGCTCCAGATTGCTGCAGACTGCTCCTTGTTTCTCTCTTATCAGCGGGCCGGCCTCGGCTGCTAAAAGAGAAGAGAACGCCATTATCTTAATTGGAGAGAGGGCTTAAGAGGAAGACGCCGTGTGGTGTTTAAATCCTGAATAAGTTATCGTTTGTGCCCAGGCTGCTGTCATAGAGGGCTGAGAGAGGCCAGTGGAGCCAGGACACTTGGCACCCTACCCCCTAGACATTTTGAGGCTGTTACATTTCAATACTTCCTCTTGTGAGAAGTTGCAAACTGGGTCCAAGATGCCCACGGAAGACTGAGGTTGTAAGTGGATTTTACCGCAGTGGAGAGGAAAACTTCACTATTAGTATCCATCCAAGGAGCTTACATCCACGGTGCCATCTTCTGGTGGTCTTAGCTATCTTATTTGTGCGTTAAATGCTATGTTAACTTAAGAATCGTATAATCCTCGGCCTGAGGAAGTATGGGTCAGAACAAACGCTTGAGAGACTTTGACGAGCCCCTATCATCCCCTAAACCAAAACTATCAAGGTTGGTGCCACACCGGAATAGAAGAGGGAGAGACAATGCCGAGCATTGCCTTGCGGTGGAAACTCAAAATCGCTTCCTACCTCTAATTGATTTAGAAGACACTTCAACTCTGACGACTCAAAATTTTTCAAAAGTAAAGCTGGTAAAGGAGAATATGAAAGAAAAACTCTCATCACGGGATGATGGTTTAACATCTGATAGGGGGGAGTTCCCCAGTTGTGAGCAGTTACACTTAGTAATTAAGACCCTTCACTGTATCTTTAAAAGGCTGGACGAGGTATCTTCACAATTATCCAATATCCTGCTGAAAGTCGAAAAACTTGAATCAACAACACAATCTTCAGTTTGTGAGGTCAAAAACTTATTGCCTCACCCCAATTCAGATAAAAGAAAGGAGACTAAAATTAAATATATCTTAAATTCCCAATTGAATAATCAGATATTAACTCTGCAACCCAAGAAAAGTTGTCTTTCTGTCAGGTCGGAAATAGGAAGATGGTCATCACTAGAAGGGGCTAAAGACTGTTTAAGCAAACTTTTAAAAATTAAGAAACACCAGATTGACCTATATGCGGTGATGCCCCTGTTCCGACAAACCACCTTCTTGAAGGTGATACTTGCGTTTCACTCTGAAAAGATACCATCTATTATTGCCAGGCGAAAAACGCTTTTGTCCATGGCTGATATCGTAGCAACAAGGGGTTTTGCAGATAGCAAGATCAAACCCCTTCTAAATAGGTGCCCGGGCAGTGAGGACATTAGGACAAATGACTCTGCTTTACTTCAAAATACTGCCAGACCCTCCTGCGATGATTCTGCAGTGTGTCATTTCCGACCAGTTTCGATACCCTCTCAAACAGCCATACATGAGGACGGAAACCTGCAGACTGCCCTTGATGAAAGGGAACTTATTGATTCGTTCAGAGCCCTCCCTCCGAAAGAACAGTCGGTGATGATGCAAAGATTTGACACGCTTAAATCTCAGCTTTTGCAAGTCCAACACAGAGAGGAAGATACTAACAATGCTTCAAACAATCCCACTTGGGCTCACCGGACAGAAGTGGTAGACCCTCTTCAGCTCAGCCCCACTTTGAAAACAAAAACCATCTTGCAAGACTCAAATCTTCAAGTTGTTAATGCCCCCAGTGCTATTCCACGAGACGACCAGGCTATGCCATCCTCTCTTAACCTTCATCTATAGCCATCGACCAACACACCTAAGGATGAAACTCTGATTTCCCTGCCTGACTCAAATCCCTCTTTAACTTACTCATCTATGCCAGAGCTAGAATCTTCTCCAGTTTCAACCAGTTATAGAAGTAGTTCACAAGTGATGCCCCCGAGAGAGACTTCCGTAATTACCGCCCCCGATGTCCCCTCAACTGTGAATGTTACACTTCGGGACCCGTCGTCGGAAACGATTGAAGACCCGATGGGACGCATCAATAAAATCATCCTAATGCCTGATGATAAATCTGCTAGAGGGTTTCCTCCGACGGACTCAACTTCTCCCTCTCTGGGTATTTCTCTGTCAAGTTGTACAAAGAATTTCGAAATGAAGAGACTTCCTGTTCAGGGATCTACTTCTAGTAGATCAACCTCGGTGTTCCAACAGTCGAACCAAATTGTTAAAAATTTTAATTCGGAGGGCTCCTCTCAGTTACCATCTTCCCAATGTAAAATAACTGATTTTTTTGTTACATCTTCTGTCTCTTCCAGAGAATCTGTCCCTCCTTCGCTTTGACTGTTAAAAGAACAACACAGAAGTACCCAGCTAGCAGTCCTAAGTTGGAATATTGCTGGCTGGAAATGCAAAAGATTAGATCCTGAATTTTTGTCCTATATAAACTCTTTTCAGATAATTCTTTTGTAAGAAACATGGGAAGAAGATAAAATAGATATAAATGGCTTCGAACTGATATCACTTCCAGCTAGTCCCTCCCAAAAAGGTGGTCGGTCCAGAGGTGGTCTTGCAATCGCCATATCGCTTAAAATGAGCACTAAACTCTCACTAGTTCAGACTTTTCCTCCTTTTGCCTTTACAGGTCTGATTTCAAGCGAAAAATTCTCCCTATTAATCACCAATGTTTATCTTCCTCCAGGTGGTCATGTATCGGACCTCCATTATAGATGGGATTCGCTGGAAGATCATTTATTGGCATGTTATGCTATGTACCCTAATACACCATCGATAATGGGTGGTGACTTTAATGCACGTACAGCCGCCAATTGGGATGGGATAATTAAAGCCAAGTGGTGGGTACCTCCCCCCTATCCAAAATCTGATTTAATCTCCTTTATATCAAGAAGATCTAAGGACATCAGAGTGAATGAGGCGGGAGTCCTTCTCTATCAATTGGCCATTCGTATGAATTTGAACATTTTGAATGGCAATTGCCCTCCGGACGTGCCAGGAGAATTCACTCATTTGGGCATAACATCAAATAGTGTCCTAGACTACCTTCTAGTTTCAGAAGACCTATTCTCAAACTTCCCTTATTTTAAAGTAGACAATGTGCAATCCAGTGACCACCTACCTCTAGCGGCCAAGCTAACGCTTGACTGGCACCCAGTTAGCGGCTCACACCCAATTCATGTAGGTTTAAATGCTGCAGCTCAAGTAAGAAGCATTAAATGGTCTGTGAAACAGGCCCAAAAATACGCAGAATTCTTCCAGAGGAATATCTCCGAATCCTTTATTGTCTCAGTGGTGGAGTTGTCTGAACCAAATAGGATATTGGAGTGGTTCTCCCACCTCTCCGTAGCTTTAACTAGCTTCTTTACGATGCCGGCTCACCTGGCTAACCAAGATCAACCCAGGTTCGGTGCTCCTTGGTTTGATTCCAAATGTAAGCAAGCTAGACTCTCTCTCTGTTGTATTTACAACAGATATAAATCTTCTGGAGCTGAAACTCTTTCCCCAGAGTACTTGCAGGCCAAAATTGCTTACAAACAGGCACAGAAGTCAGCCAAGCATGAATGGCACCTAAGACGTTGGCAAGCGCTGATTGCTGCCTCTAAACTTCGCAGCTCTCGTGGTTTCTGGAATTTAATCAACAAAAGATCGAGGAAATACCCACTGACGGTTATACCAGCCCCGGCATGGGAACAATTTCTAAGAAAATATTTCTCCCAGACAGCTATCTCTAACATTCATCCTGACACTCTTTCATGTCACTTGCCCATATGGCCAGATACTGACCCGGAGGAAATAGTAGATTTAATTGCTAAATTGAAAACTGATAAAGCCCCAGGGCCCGATCTGATCCCGGCGGAAGCTATTAAACAACACCCAGTATGGTGGGCCAAAATCCTTGCAAAAATCTTTGATGCAATTAATGCCACGGGCCAGATACCTAGATCATGGAAGGAGTCCATCATAATTCCTATATATAAAAAGGGACCACCAGAGGACCCAGGAAACTATCGTAACATCAGTTTACTATCAATCATCGGGAAAATCTATACTCGCTTCCTGCTAACCAGACTAACCCAATGGGCCGAAGATTCCAATCTGATAGGCCATGAACAGGTCGGGTTTAGACCAAATCGTGCTTCTATTGACCATGCACTAATTTTATATCATTTGGAGCGGAAGTATTCTTTCCCCCCTCATGGTCTTCTATGTGCTGCTTTTATAGACCTGAAGGCGGCTTTTGACAGTATCTCTAGAGAGCTGCTATGGGAAAAATTGGCAAAGTGGGGCATAGAGAAAAGGCTGTTGTGGCTTATGATCAAATTACATGAAGGGACGGCCGCTAGGGTGAGGTTAACACCTGAGGGCGATCTCACAAACTCTGTACCAATAAATAAGGGGGTACGACAAGGGTGCATCCTTGCCCCCTATCTCTTTAATCTTTATATTAGTGACATGAGAACTCCCCTAGCTGAGGCCCAAACCACCATTCATGCACCCAGGCTTGCAGACGATCGCTGCCCCTTATTATTGTACGCTGACGATGCGGTGATCCTCTCATATTCAAGAATCGGTTTGAGGAGGGCTTTTAAGATCTTCGCGTTATATTGCCAATCAAATTTACTTACCATTAACCATTCCAAATCTAAAGTTCTAATTTTTTCCAGGAGTCGTAAAATGTATAGATGGGAACTCGAGGGGAAGCCAATTGAACAAGTCTACAAATTTCAATATCTAGGAATTTACTTCCAGCATAATATGGGATGTGGGAGTCATAGCCACGGTAAAGGCTTGTAATATTGCAGGGTGCCCCCTGACCTCGGCTGACCAGCACTCTGAGCTTTACAATGCATTGGAATGTATTGACCTTATAAGGAGTTATGTTCCCCCCCTCTGGGCAGTGTAACCTTATATGGTTTGGGGGTGGGTTAAAGCCATGACCGGGTGAGGTAACGTGAGAGATTGGAATGCAGCCATGCGGCTGGGGAGAACAAAGAGTAATAAAAGGACTGGAGGGAGAGGAGAAGTCTGAAATGAGCTGCCCTCTGTCCGTGGAAATATTGCTGGCTTCTGTGTCTTTATTTTATGCTAAAAAGCACCATTTGTAACGGCTGGCTCCGACAATGGGATGGCAAGCGCATATCACATACTTACAAAATAAGGGCAAAGCCCTTATCTACGCTCTATTACGCTTTTTCTTTACAGAGGGGGCTATGCATGTTCCATCTGCCTTAAAAGTTTATAGTGCAAAAGTGGTTGCAACTATGGCCTATGCGGTCCCTCTATGGGGCGCTTTTGTAAACCTCATGCCTCTGGTGACATTGCAATTTTTTTTTCTCAGACGCCTTTTGAAACTACCCTCCTGTGTAAGCAACTCTGCTATTCGTTTAGAACTTAAGACCCCATCCTTAGAGATCCTGATGTGGAGACATGCCTTTAATTACTGGCTGTCTCTCTGGCATAAATTGCCCAATTACCATCTTATTCAGTGCCTTTGGAGAGATGAATTCACCAGCCCATGGGCAACAAAAATCCATTCCAAACTGTTGACTTACGGAATCTCTCCTTCCAATATACTAAACTTAGATCTTTATTACAGCAAAAAAAGTCATCAAACAAAGATTGGAAGAGGTTGACTTGCAACAAAATCTTACTACAGGTGGTGGTACATGTTCCCCGATAAACCTGGGCATTACATTTATGTCCCAGATACCTCGATATCTGTCTACCTTATCGGTTGCGTCGCATAGATTCGCTTTTGTTAGAGCCAGATTTAATGTGTTCCCCTCAAATGTGCTGAACAATAGATTTTCTAACAGTAAAACCTCTGTTTTATGCGCATGTGACAACAAATCAATAGAATCCCTTTATCATATCTTGTTTAATTGTCCTTTCTATATTGTTCCCCGATCAAGGATTCTGAGTTCAATCATTTTGGAAACTGTTGCTAAACCACCTGATTTACATCTAGCCTATCTATTCCAAGATATTGACTCTTATAGAACATTACAGGTTGCAAGATTCCGGAATTCTGTTCTTTCATATAAAAGACTTCATGGAATGCTGCATGACTATTAAAATCTAGTAAATTCTATCCACATCTTTATATTCAAGGCCACAATATGGTACATCTAGAGACCATATGTAATGTGAAGGAGATTATGCGTTGAAATATTTTAGTTGATATTTTAAAATGTAAAATGCTATTTTATTTACTGATTGGTTTTACCTGGTGGGCTTATAGCCGAATAAAGTATTATCTATCTATCTATCTATCTATCTATCTATCTATCTATCTATCTATCTATCTTCCTTTGTCTGGGATACCCCAGCCTAGGCTAGAGAAACCACTTTCAGGCAGTTAGGAGCAAAGAACATAGGATGACTGCGACTTCTACAAATGCTTTTTAAGGTTGCAAGTTTGTGCAACCTGAATTAGAAGCAAATCCCAATTAAGTTGGAGGGTTGCCTTGGAATAAGTAGGACTGCTCTGCAATTTCCCAGTTACAGGGCTTTCCTAGCTCAGCACACGCTCCAGATGTTGTTGGACTCCCATCAGCCCCAGCATAGCTGCTGTCCAGCAATATCTAAAGGTCTAAGGTTTCCTGCTCTAGGTTTTGCATCGATCTGGAAAATCTGCGTTGCTCATATGTTCTTATCAGCAGATACTTCCATTTAGTCCAATTAAATTGCTGTTGCTTTTTGTTTTACATTTTTCTCTCCAAGGTTTGTGTGTTCATCATGTTGACGACCTTTCTCCCACTTGGCATAAGGATCATTGGTATTTTGTGTTGAAACAGAGGCCTGATTGCTGCACCTTATGGTGGATTTAAACTCTGTGAGCGTAGTCATGCCTTAGCCCTTTGAGAAGGATGCTGCAAGGAAGGCAAGGGGGGCAGCCTCAGACTTCCAACATACGCAAAACCATCATAAAACATTAAAAACTTCCCTAAAGGCTGTATAGTTACTTATCTCCTTGACATCTGATGGGAGGGTGTCCCACAGGGCAGGTGCCACTACTCAGAAGGCCCTCTGCCTGGTTCCCTTCGCTTCTCACAGTGAGGAAACCGCCAGAAGGCCCTCGGTGCTGGACCCTGATGCCTGGGCTGAACAATGGGGATGGAGACACTCTTTCAGGGCTGAGGCCATTTAGGGCTTTAAAGGTTGGCACCAACACTCAGAATTGTGCTCAGAAATGTCCCGGGAGCCAACGTAGGATGCAAAAGGATGGTTTTGCAGTTGCTCATAGTGTTGGGGTGTATTCTGGTGCTTGTTAACAGTTTGTATGGATTATTGGTACATATAACATTGCATATTGTAGGTATGGCTAACCTGTGGTCTGCCAGATGTTACTGAGCTGCAGTTCCTGTTGGCTCCAGCCATCATGGCCAGTAATCAGGGATGATGGGAATTGGAGTTCTGCAGCATTGTGAGGGCCACGTGTCTGCTGCTCCTGAGTTAGAGGATTTTCCTGTCGTGTGATGCAGCAAAGTAATTTAAGATGACATGGGGCAAAAATGCACAAGCATCCTGTACCTTTAATAAGTGTGTATAAGATAGGATTTCAGCAGGTATACCCCTTTTTTTGCACTTGGCTAACCTACTAGTAGGGACGCGGGTGGCGCTGTGGGTTAAACCACAGAGCCTAGGGCTTGACGATCAGAAGGTCGGCGGTTCGAATCCCCGCGACGGGGTGAGCTTCCCTTGCTCGGTCCCTGCTCCTGCCAACCTAGCAGTTCGAAAGCACGTCCAAGTGCAAGTAGATAAATAGGTACCGCTCCGGCGGGAAGGTAAACGCCGTTTCTGTGTGCTGCTCTGGTTCACCACAAGCAGCTTAGTCATGCTGGCCACATGACCGGGAAGCTGTACGCCAGCTCCCTTGGCCAATAAAGTGAGATGAGCGCCGCAACCCCAGAGTCGGTCACAACTGGACCTAATGGTCAGGGGTCCCTTTACCTTTAACTTTAACCTACTAGTACTTCACCTTGGTCTTCCAGCACAACAGTGGCTGTTAATAGACTCCATTGTCAGGCAACAGGGGGTCTTTTGCTTCTCTGCTGATTAGCGAATTCTTTTTGGCTTTAGCTAAACATTCAGCGTACCCAAAAGACAGCTTTTGCTGATTTCACAGAGGGAGAGATCAAGTTCATCCCGACGTACAAATTTGACTCTAAAACAGATTGCTGGGACTCTAGGTAAGCGCCTGCTTGATAGTTGAGCCTTTGTAAGTAAGTCCTCTCAATCATTCTTCTGCAAGGCTTGCTTGTTTTTCCTAGTCTGCCGAGATGCTAGTAGTGTCCTGCCTTTCCATCCTCCTGAGCAGGCTAGTAAAACATATATTTTAAACATGGCTTTCTGCTAAGCAAGCTGTTGGAGGAGGGCTAGAGTTGAGGGCTGGACGGACTTCCTTTCCTCTGCAGCCAGAATGGACACCAAGCCACGGAGGAAGAGAGAGATCCAGCTCTCCTTCACCTGCTCACTTTGCTTGCATGGAATTCTGGGTTGCCAAAGGCTGCTAGGCGAGTTGTGAAATGCAAGGCTGTGGTATGTTGTCTTCCTCAAGCCATCCCTGCTCAAAGTCTCTGGAAATGTTTTGGCTCCTTTTCCACAAGCAGCCTTTCCCCCACATTTGTCCTGATAACCAGCATCCTCTGTTTCATGGCGTGTATAAGCGGAGAATCCTCTTTGTGTCAAGGAAGTCTGGGAATGAGACTTGGTGCTCTCTCAAGATGAGTCTGCCAGGGCATAAGAGCATGAGAGCAGCCCTGCTGGATCAGGCCATTGGTCCATCTGGCCCAGCATCCTGTTCTCACATTGGCCAATGAGATGCCTCTCGGGGAGCCCACAAACAGGACCTGAGTGCAACAGCACGCTCCCCTCCTCCAAGCCATACTGTTCTCTTGGTGGAGTATGTTCTGTGGCCATTATGGCTAGTAGCCATTGAGCCTCACCATCCAGGATTTGGCATATTCTTGTGGTTCTTGACAACTGTCAGAAGCCACCTAGGCCTGCTAGTTTCATTGCTCTTGCTGTGGTAATGGGGAAATCAAAAGGACAGGCGGAACATGTAGTGACGAAGCCGGAAAACGGCAGGCTCCTTTGGGCAGCATTTCAGGTGCCAGAAAGGGTCTTTTGGATCACTGAAAAAATAGTGTCTGAACAAGAATAACGGGGCCCCTTGCTTTGGGGAAGGATCATCATTTGGTGGTGTGCCATATGCTTTGTATGCAGAGTCTCAAGTTGAAACTCTATGGCGCCTCCACCTGAAAAAGGATTGGGCCACAGAGAGCTGCTGCCAGCCAGAGGAGACTTAATTAATGAATTGTGGGGTTGGAAGGGATAACGAGGGTCATCTAGTCCAACCCCCTGCAATGTAGGAATCCAAACTGGGGGAGGTCAGAAATTCATTCTGACTTGGTTGAAGGCAGCTTTGGATTTCCTATCAACTCTCTCCATGAGGCAAAATGCCTGCACACCTGCAAGGTCTGCCCCTTCAGAATTAGGACTCCCAAGCCCCATCATCTCCAGCTGTTGACCGTGGTCAAGATCACAGGCCGTGTGTGGAGCCAAAGTTTGACTGTGTGAGCCTTGTGTGTTGCCTCAGCCAGTCCTACAGTCCTGGTGTCTCTCCTGTCTCCTTGCAGTGGGAAGTGCCGTGTGCCAGCATGGTGTGAGCCAATCCTCTGCAGAGGAGGCAGCGTGAATCAGCTCAGCTACCGAAGCCACATGGAATTGAAAAGGAGCGACCACAAGCCCGTCAGCTCCCTCTTCCTCACAGGGGTAACACCTGCCCTGGCCAGGGCTATCGTCCATTCAGGGTTTTTAGTTGCCTGCTATGTGGCACCTCCTCGAATCTGGGCAGGCCCTGACGAACAACCAGGCCCCAGGTTTTGGCTCTGTTAAATCCCTAGGCTTCCATTCTCCACTGTTCTGAGTACACGCTGCTGCTGCAGGCATGGCAGACCACATGGGCTGAAATGTATACCTTAACCGTTGGCTCCATTCATGCAATGGAGCTTCTGTGGTACTTGGCTTGGAGCATTTGGCTTCAGCCCATTGGCTCTGGAAGTCACAGCCGCTGCCATCCTGGGGAAGCTCTCAGAGTTACAGTACTTGCCTCTTTCAGGGCAGGGAACAGGGGGGGGGGCATCAGGCATTTCTGCTCTTAACTCATGCCCCCCCCTATAGTCCATAGCCCCAACAATGTGCTCTGCCCCCCCATAGGTGAAGGTTGTGGCTGACCGACGGTACCGGAAAGTGTTTGAGGATATTGTTCAGTTGATGGACAGGATGGAGAACGAATTCCTTCCCTCCCTGGAGGGAGGTAAAGACGAATAGGATCCTCTCCAACCCCTTAAAGAGGGTTTGCTGCAAAAAGACCAGGGGGGAAAGAAGCCCTTGGCCCATCTAGCTCAGTCTTGATTTCCGGGGGATCTCTCCCAGCCCTACCTGGAGATGCTGGGGATAGAACCTGGGACCTTTGCAGGCAAGGCAGATGCCCTTCCACTGAGCGGCAGCCTCTTCCTCCTCCTCGCAGGCAAAGACTCCAGGGGTAGCCAGCGTGGTGCCCTCCAGATGCTGGACTACAACTCCCATCATCCCCAGCCAACATGGCCAGTGGCAAGTGCAGCAATATCTGGAGAGCCCCACGTGGACCTGTTGCATGTGCAGTCCCCTAAACGAGAGCCCGGGGCCAAGGGCAAACTCCCCCCTGGAGCATGTTTCCTTGCCTCTGCTGAAGGCAAGCACTCTCTTTCCTCCCCCCCCCCCCTTTTGCTCTCCAGTTTCCGTTTGAGAATGTGAAGTTCCGGCAGCTGCAGAAGGAGAAGTTCCAGATCACAAACAACGTGCAGGTCACCCTCCACTTCTCCTTTATCCCCAAGCTCAGTGACAGCCAAGATTGGAAGCCATGGCTTCGCGCTGAGCCCTGCGAGGGATACTTGGAGCCCAGCGCGTCTCTCTCTGGAATCAGAGAAGTGTAGAGTTGGAAAGGGACCCCAAGGCTCATCTAGGGAAGGCCTTCCTTTTCTCCTCCTCTTCCCAACCCTCCTCCCTCAAACCTTGGGAGTTTGGTAGAGCAGGGGAGGCTTAACATTTGTGGGCTGCATTGCCCCATGCTAAAGCCTCCAAGGGCCGCACGTCAAAGCAGCTGAGCCCAAAGTGTAAAAGTGTGTGTGACCAGCTTTAAACACACACACACAAATGAATTGAAGCCAAACAATGCTGGAGGGTCCCAAAACACCTTTTGGCATCACAGGGAACCAGTGAGAGCATTCCGTCCAAAAATTACTTTTTTAAAACAATGCGTATTTTTATGTTGTGGAGGCACAAAAATATCTTGGAGAACATATAGAACTAGCCAAACTTTTAAAAACTCAGTGAAATGTAAACTAAAAAAGAAAGTAACACTGGGGGCGCAAAAATCCTTTCCCTTTTTATATTCTTTTGTTAGGATCACTTTCTCTCACCCCCCAGTATCCTGTCACCATCTTCTGTGCAGCTGCTGCTTTGGAGGACTAGAGAGGAAAGTGGGGTGGGGGTGGGAACTGAGTCGCTTCTTCTCCTAATTCTTGAAGTTAAGGTTTCCCCCATACACCTGGGAGAACAGGATGCTGTACTAGATGGGCCATTGACCTGATCCAGCAGGCTCCTATTGTGTCCTTCTGTTCAATTCTTCACTGTCTTCACTTTTAATTTACAGACAAGCCAACTTGGCTGTGCCAAAGAGTGTATCTACCTGACCTCCTCCCGTTTTAGGTGAGACGGGGGACATTTCCCTGGATGTGTACGTCCGCAAGGAAGAGAAGATTGAGGCTAGCTTTGTCCTTCACCTTGACCGTGGCAAGGACTATTTCCTCACCATCAGTGGGAGCTACCTACCAAGCTGCTTCGGGACCTCCTTGGAAGCCTTGTGCTGGATGAGGCAGCCGCTTGGCGAAGTTCCCGTCACCAGGCTTATTGACCTGGTAGGGAAAGGGGTTGATTTACCTGGCAGGTTCATGTGCTGGATGTCTACCCTTCCCACTCTGCTTGCCTGCTTGAAAAACAGCTGCTCTTCCACTCAGAAATGTGGGGGCTGGGGGTCCTCCGCTGCATTCAGCTTCAGCTTCTGTAGCTGTGCATCCGCTTCCTGTGTGCTGTTCATGCCCTTTGTTTGCCTTGACTGAGTCATCCCAGGTTCTGGTCCTCCCACCTGCCCTTTCGCAGGGCCACTGAACCGTGTGCATTTCCCTGCCATCTGCCCAGATACTGTTCAGCCAACGGGCTGTTTCTTTCTCTTCTCACCCTTGGTTGTCTTTTGCTCTTGCCTTCCTCCTCTGATCTCAGGGAGAAGACAGCTTCCTAGAAAAGGTAACAGTTGGTTTGCTATCCTCTAGATGTTCTTGTAGCGGGCTCAAATCAGGTACAGGCAACGCCCCGTTTACACGGGGGTTGCGTTCCGAGGTACCGTGCGTTTAAATGAAATTGTGTATATTGGGGACAGCATTGGAAAAGCCTGCAAACACCCTCTAAACTTCCGGAAGCCCTTTTGAAAGGCCTTTTGAAAACCAGCAGCCTCCCTGCAAAACTCCTTGCTCCAACTCTCCACAGGCCTGAGAGGTCGGTGCCAAAGCTCCTGGGAGGGAGTCGAGATGCTGTTTCCATGCCACTTTGCCGCTTTTGTGCTCTTGGGGGGGACATTTTTGCCCCTTCAAGTGCCCCTTCCAGCTTTGCGGCAGTGTGCGTGTGCCTCGAAGGCACGTAAATGGAGTTGCCCTTGTCAACGATCAGCAGCTGCTCCATGCAGTGACAGCTGGTCCCTTAGGGCAAACCAGGCACTACCCCACCAACCTGACTTTCCTCTCAGGCAACCCGCACCTGCCTGCCTTCTGACTCAAATCCAGTCCAGGTGGTGGCTCTAGCTCTCTGCTTTGGTCTCTTCCCTAGTCTCAACGTGGCCCTTGTAGAACTCGGCAGAGGAGAACGGAGACGAAACCAGAATTTGCCAGCACTGCTTGTCACTGATTTTGCGCTGCTTGACTCTGGGTCCGCTTGCGATTGGCAGCACGGGAGGCAGAAAGCTCAGTCTCATGATGCAGGCGCCAGCCCCCTCTGGCCCCAAGAGCCAGTTTTCTCCTTGTCTCTGTGCTCAGCCACTGCTGCACAGGCTATGCCACTCTGGCTTACTCTTACCACCTGAGCACTGGCATTTGGGAAGCGGTAGTGGCTGCTTTGGGGTGGCTCAGGGAAATGTCACTCCTCTCGAAATCAGATCTACTTGGGTGTATTATCCTAGCCACAAGGAGACAGTGGTGACTGTCAATTTGGACAGCTGTAGACATTTAGAACCATGGAGGATATGTTTATCAGTGGCTATTTCTTGCCACTATTATCACAAACCACATGCTTTTGATTACCAGTTTCTGGGGAACATGATGGACAGAGTGCTCTTGTCCCCGTGTCCCTATGGACTCCCAAGGGCATGTGGTTGGCCATTGTGGGAACAAAATGCTGATCTAACCCAGCAAGGCTCCTGTGTTCTTTAGCAGGCACCAGCTACTCTTGCACTAAGACTCTGATACAGCATGTGTCATTCCCCACACCAATACACTCTCTCTCTCTCTCAAGACAGGGGCGGGGAGTATTGGCGGGGGGGGGGGAGGGGGGATTAACTGGGTCCTAATCCACAGCTGCCCTGGGGATGAGGGGATCAAATTCTCCATCCTTGCCAACTCCTTTTAGTGATGGGCTGCTTGCCATTGCTGTGCTCCTAAAGCTCTCTTGCTCCCCCCTCCTCTCTTTCTCTTTCTCTTGAATGTGGTGGCTTGAGATAGAACTAACCACCCTGAACATTTCTGGAGAGGAAGATGGGAAGGAGACCGGAGGCATGGTTCACCAGCTGCTGTGTGCTGCATTGCCCAGACAAAGTCGTGGGCTGGGGCTCCAGCTGTTGCTCAGTTTCTACCACTGCCTCTGCAACGTGCTCTAGACAAGGGGTGGTGAACATGTGACCCCATCATCTCATCATGCTGGCTGGGGCTGCAGCCCATCAACCTATGAAGACCCATCCATGTTCTGTTGCTCTTTTTCTTACTTATTTCCTGCCCTTCACCCTAAGGTCCCAGGGCAGGTTCCAGCAATTTAAATAAAATGTTAGCCAAACCTTATGTCCACAGCTGCATATTTAGTAAGCTTTTGGGTGAACTGCACATCCGGAGTGGGAGGATTACGAGCTGCATATTAATAGGGGAGGGGGAGCTTGGATTTGGGGTGCGAGCAATTTGTTTTTTGTTTTCCCCCTTGAGATGCTTGCTGTGGCTAGGGCCGGGCGATACGTCAATATAGATATATTTTCAAATCAGCTTGAAGTCTAGATAGTGAGACTGGTTTCATAATTTCTGACCTGGCAATATATTGTGAATCATGATGTGTGTGTGTGTACTATGCAAAAAACACCATGTGGGGGGAAACTGTGAAGCCAGACAATGCTTCTCGAGATTCCTGCAGCCCCTGTGGACTCTTCCGGTTCAGCTTTCCCCTGTCCTCCTGCAGGGGGCAGCGAAAATCACAATGCGGGGGAAACCGTGAAGCCAGCCAATGCCTCTACATAGCTCCATCTTATTTCAGACATCGTGCTATATTGGTGTATTGCAATGTTTAGCTAGTGATATATCACCGTGTTGAAAGCCAGCTATCGCCCAGCCCTAGTTGTGGCCTCAGAGGGCAAGACTTGTCCACCCAGCTGGAGCAAGGAAAGAATGCATACAGGCACAAATTCTGTCAGTCTCTCATGCCAGTCCTGCTTGTCATTGGACCTCCAGGAGAAGCAGTTTCTGGATATCGTACCCCAGGATGGTGATGACTCCACTGAGCGGCCAAGGAGATCTGGCTTTTGGTGGACCACCTCTTCAAGAATGCCTGCCACCAGGTGAGCTGAGGGGGACTGCACCATTGAAAGGATGGGTGTGGGCTGGAATCCAGTACCAGTTTTGGGGTGTGCAGGTTCCAAACGTCCCAATTGATTTATATCTTAGCTACCGACTCGCTCTTACAAACTCCTGCTGTGAGTATAGTGGCACCTTGGTGGAGCGGCAGCGGGTGGGACATCCAGCATACGGTCTTCCTTAGAGCGGCTCAGAAGAACCCAAGTGTTCCCAACCATTGTCTGTCTCTCCCTAGCAAAGCGGCTCTCTGAGACTCGCCACTAGAAGAAGCGGGGAATGAGTTCACTCTCCCATTGCCCCAAATCAGGAGAAGGGGAGTAGGAATGCTACTGTGGAAAGCAGGCGGGATACAATTCTCAGCCCTTGTGCCAGCTCTCTTGGTGAGGGGCTTCTCTCCATTGTGGCATTCGTCGACCTCACATTATGCACCTCAGGGCTGGATTGTTCTTCATGCTATCCAGGATGTACCTCATCCCTTCCGAACGCATGGGTGATACTCTGCTTCAGGAGGACGTCTTCCAGACCCCGGGGACGCAGGACGAGCTGCAGGAGATAACTGAGTGCCTGGACACCAGCATTCCCGAGACGATCCGTATCCTCTTTGGGGGACATTGTTGGGGAGCAGGGCTGCTTGGTGGTTTTCTTTCGCTCTTGGCTGGAGTGGACCTCACTTTTATATTTTTTTTATTTTTTTAATCTTTCCAAGACATTTTTTCATAACCAACCGGACTTCCCCACATCTCCCTCACCCTGCATTCTTTACAATAAAAATATCAGCAAATTGTTACCTTGTTTCATGTATTCCTTTGTACTTTCAAATAATTATATTTTATGTTTAAAATACTTGTTGTCCATTTACTTTTACCTTAAAATAAATATGATATTACTTTAAACTTTAGTCCTTTCATAATTATAACTTGGTTTCCCATATCACCGAATCTTATTGCTGAAGCTAGATTTTCCAAATCATGCAAATTCTTAACATTCATATAACTTATAATATTTTTGTAAATAGTCCTTAAATTTTTTCCAGTCCTCTTCCATTGTTTCTTCTCCCAAGTCTCGGATTCTGCCAGTCATTTCAGCCAGTTCCATATAGTCCATCAATTGCGTCTGCCACTCTTCCAGTGTGGGCAAATCTTGTGTCTTCCAATACTTTGCAATAAGTATTCTTGCTGCTGTGGTTGCATACATAAAAAAAGTTCTGTCCTTCTTTAATACCTTTTGGCCAACAATGCCCAAAAGGAAGGCCTCTGGTTTCTTGGGAAAGGTATACTTAAGTACCTTTTTTAACTCATTATATATCATTTCCCAGAAGGCCCTCACTTTTGGACAAGTCCACCAAAGGTGAAAGAATGTCCCTTCAGCCTCCTTACATTTCCAACATTTGTTATCAGACAGGTGATATATTTTTGCAAGCTTGACTGGGGTCATGTACCACCTATATATCATTTTCATAATATTTTCTTATAAGGCATTACATGCCGTAAATTTCATTCCGGTGGTCCATAACCTTTCCCAGTCCTCAAACATAATGTTATACCCAATGTCCTGCGCCCATTTTATCATGGCTGATTTGACTGTCTCATCCTGAGTATTCCATTTAAGCAGCAAGTTATACATTCTCGAAAGTACATTAGTCTTTGGTTCAAGTAGTTCTGTCTCTAACTTCGATTTTTCCACCTGGAATCCTACTTTTTTGTCCGTTTTAAAAACCTCTTGAATTTGAGCATAATGTAACCAATCTCGCACCTTATTCTTTAATTTGTCCAGGCTCTGCAACCTCCAGTTGTCTCCAATTTTTTCTATTATCTCCCAATATTTCGGCCAACCGGCCTCCATATTGAGTCTTTTTCGGGCCTTAGCCTCTATTGGTGATAACCACCTCGGGGTCTTATTTTCTAGTAAGTCCTTGTATTTAGTCCAGACAATAAATAATGCTTTTCTAACAATATGGTTTTTGAACATTTTGTGAACCTTTACCTTGTCGTACCACAAATATGCATGCCATCCCATCCGAAAGCATTATTGAACCCTTCCAGATCTAGGACATCAGCGTTTTCTAAAAGAAACCAATCTTTCATCCAGCAGAAAGCTGCAGCTTCATAATATAACCTCAAGTCCGGCAGGGCAAATCCCCCTCTTTCTTTTGCATCAGTTAGTATTTTAAATTTTATTCTGGGCTTTTTGCCCTGCCAGACAAACTTAGAGATATCTTTCTGCCACTTTCCGAAACATTCCACTCTGTCCACAATCTGTAGGGTTTGGAATAAAAACAACATCTTTGGCAATACATTCATTTTTACAGCCGCAATTCAACCCAACAAGGAAAGTTTTAATCTTGACCAAGTTTCTAAATCCTTTTTGATTTCTGACCAGCATTTTTCATAATTATCTTTAAATAAATTCAAATTTTTAGCAGACAAATTAACCCCTAGGTATTTCACTTAAAAAAAAAAATATTGGTTTTACAGCGTTTTTTTTAAACAATACAAACAAATAAAAAGACAAACAAACATGTATAATTTCATAGCCTTCTTTTCATAACCCTCATTTCTCGGACTCCCCCATACCTCTCCTTTCTGCATCCCAATTTCCAAAGTTATTTCAGCAGCTTCTAAATAATTTTATCAAATATATGTCCTCTTAGACTTTTCTTCAACTTAATCTTATGTCACTGTAATCCCTTTTTCTTTCTCAACACCTCGACATTTTAGCATTCATCAATTTTATAATTGTTCTTAAGATAAACTTTAAATTTCTTCCAGTCCTCTTCCGCCGTCTCTTTCCTCTGATCACGGATTCTGCCAGTCATTTCAGCCAGTGTCATGTAGTCCATCACTTTCATCTGCCATTCTTCCAAGGTGGGTAGGTCTTGTGTCTTCCAATACTTTGCGATAAGTATTCTTGCTGCTGTCGTTGCATACATAAAGAAAGTTCTATCTTTCTTTAGCACCAATTGGCCGACAATGCCCAAGAGAAAGGCCTCTGGTTTCTTAGGAAAGGTACATTTAAGTACTTTTTTCATTTCATTATATATCATCTCCCAGAAGGCCTTAATCTTTGGGCACGTCCACCAAAGGTGATAGAAAGTACCTTCAGATTCTTTACATTTCCAGCACTTGTTATCAGGCAAATGGTAAATCTTCGCTAGCTTGACTGGGGTCGTGTACCACCTATAGATCATTTTCATAATATTTTCCTTTAAGGCATTGCATGCCGTAAATTTTATCCCGGTGTTCCACAACCATTCCCAGTCAGCAAACATAATGTTATGACCAATGTCCTGTGCCCACTTAATCATAGCTGATTTAACTGTTTCATCTTGTGTATTCCATTTCAGCAGCAAATTATACATTCTTGACAAATTCTTAGTATTGGGTTCTAACAGTTCAGTTTCTAATTTTGATTTCTCCACCTGGAAGCCAATTTTCTTGTCCAAATCATATGCCTCCATTATCTGATAATAATGAAGCCAATCTCACACTTTATTTTTTTAGTTTTTCAAAACTCTGCAATTTCAATCTGTCTCCCTCTTGTTCCAAAATTTCCCAATATTTCGGCCATTTGGCCTCCATATTGAGCTTTTTCTGAGCCTTCGCTTCCATCGGTGACAACCACCTTGGGGTTTTATTTTCAAGTAGGTCCTTATATCTTATCCAGACATTATTTCACTTTTTTAACCACATTTAACTCTGTCTCCTTCTGAAACCCATCTATTTCTAAAGGTGTCAGATTTTTTCCCAAAACCTTGGTTTTTTGCTTATTCAACTTGAATCCCGCCACCCGACCAAACTCATAAATCAATTCTAAAACTCTTTTTGTACTAGATTCTGGCTCCTGTAATGTTAAAACCAAATCATCTGCAAAAGCTTTCAGTTTATATTGTTTCACTCCGACCTGTATTCCTTGCACCAACCGGTCCTCCCTAATCATATTCAAAAGTACCTCCAGGACTGAAATAAATAGCAGAGGGGATAGGGGGCACCCCTGTCGTGTTCCTTTTTCAATTTTGAACTCTTCTGTCACCACATTATTCACTATCAGTTTAGCTTTTTGCTCTGAATAGATTGCTTCTATACTATTTTGAAACCCCCGTCCCACTCCCATCACTTCCAAATTTTTCTTCATGAACTTCCAAGAAATGTTGTCAAAGGCCTTCTCTGCGTCAATAAAGATTAGCACTGCTTTCGTGTTGATATCAGTTTGCAAAAGCTCCAAAATGTCAATAATATTCCTGGTGTTGTCAAACAAATGTCTACCTGGGAGAAAGCCTGCCTGGTCTTTATGAATTACTTCATTTAGCACTTTTTTAAGTCTACTTGCCAAAATATCTGCAAAAATTTTGTAATCCACATTAAGGAGTGAGATGGGACGGTAGTTCTTAAGTTGAGTCTTTTCAGATTCCAGTTTAGGAATCAATGTGATGAAAGCTTCTTTCCACGATTCCGGTGCCTTCCTCCCCTCCATAATCTGGTTACATACCTCCATTAGTGGTTGTATCAGAAAGTCTTTCAGTATCTTGTAGTACTTGGAGGTGAGACCATCTGGGCCTGGAGATTTACCTAGTTGCATATTCTGAATGGCACCCTCAATTTCTTGTTGTGTTATTCTATAATTCAGGATTGTTCTCTTCTCCTGAGGTAGTTTTGGTAGTCCATTAACTTTTAAAAATTGGTCTATCTCAGTCTCTTCCTTGCGTAAAAAGTTTTTTGAAATATCTCTGGAAACACTTTCTAATTTCTTCTGGTTTCTGAATGTTTCTCCCTTCAACCTCCAGATTGGTAACAAAGTTCAAATTTTGTCTCTTTTTCAACTGCCATGCTAGCAGTTTTCCACACTTGTTCGCCGATTCAAATGATCTTTGTTTCATTTGTTTAATTTTCCATTCCACTTCTTGATTTATCAATTTCGCATATTGTGCTTGATGGAACTTAATTTCTCTCAGAACTTCTTTTGATTTTGGTTTTAGTCTCATTTTTTTCTCTCCATCTCTTATCTTCTCCAATATCTTGTCCTTTTTTCCATTCCAGAGTTTTTTCTTGATCGTATTCTGTTGTATCAGAAACCCTCTCATAACTGCTTTACTTGCGTCCCAGATTGTTCTCTTTTCCACTGAGGTGTTCAAATTTATTTCAAAATAGTCTTTTAAAGTTTTTTGGGCCTTCTTCACAATCTCCTGATCTCTTAGTAGGGTGTCATTCATTTTCCATCTGAAGGAACCGATTGGAGTGAGTCTCAATTCCACTTTCATGGCATTATGGTCGGAGCAAGTTTTTGGGCAGATTTCCACTTTTCTAGTCTTAGGTGCCAGCCCTCTAGTTGTCCATATTTGGTCGATTCTTGTCCATGACAGGTGGGCCTCAGAAAAGAATGTCCCTTCTTTACCTAAGGGGTTCTTTGTCCTCCAAATGTCAATCAAATCCATACTGTCAGTTAGTTCAAAAAAAGTTTTAGGTAGTCTGCCATCTTTTGTTAAATTTTGATTTTGTGACTTATCCATGTGAGTAGAGACCACCCCATTCATATCTCCCATCATAATGATGTTGGTATAGTCCAGATAGTCCAGCATTATCTCATGCAGCTTCTTATAAAATTCTGATTTCCCCTCATTTGGTGCGTAAATTCCTAATACCAAAAAATTTTCTCCTTGTGTCTGTATTTCAATTGCCAAAATTCTTCCTTGCTCATCTTTAAATAGAAATTTCGGTGACAGGTTCTCCTTTGCATAAATCACCACGCCTCTTTTCTTGACTCTGTCTGATGAAATAAATTCTTGGCCTAGTCTTTTGTTAATTAACACTTTCCTATGGAGCCTAGTCACATGCGTTTCCTGCAAGCAAATAATGTCCAATTGTTCTTTTTTCAATATATGAAAGATTCTTCTTCTTTTTTCCGGAGAATTTCCGCCATTAATATTCCAACTAAAGAGCTGCAGAGACATCCTGGATCAATCTGTTGGTCCTAAAGTGGTGTCTCTTCCTTTTCCTCTGAACCCAGGGGTGCTGGTGTTGATGCAGGTGCAGGCGGAGGTGGTGGCCAAGATGCTGCTGCTCCTGGACCTCACTTTTATATACCTGGTGTCTTAGGTTCCTAGGCCACCCCATCCTTAAGGCTCTGGGACACAGCACAATGAAATGCCCACAGTCAAGTCCAGTCATGCATCCAAACAGCTTCACAGCTTTAACCCCCATTTGAAAACATCAGCCTGGCTAGATAGAGCAGAGGTGGGGAATCTTGACAGGCCCGCAGGCCCCACATCTAGCATCATACGTGGTGTCAGGTGTGGAGACATGGCTGCAAAGGAGCTTCAAGGGTGCGTTCAATTGTTCTTTGGCAAGCAGGGTTTCTTGACCGCACTTTTGAAGTTGACCACTAGTATTTGCTGTTTGGATTGAAACCATGCCTGCAGAAGGACATTTCCTCGGCAGATCAGCTTTGCCGGCAGCTTCGTCAAGAGGGGAGGTGTGGGACCATTACAGTGGGGTGGCTCAGTTGGTAGAGCGTGACACTCTTAATCTCAGGGCTGCGGGTTCAAAATGTGGGGTAATAAGCAAAGGATTTTAGGTATACTAAAAACAACAAGACCGCCCATAAAATGTATGCTATTGCCATGCCAATATGAGAGAAAATTAGTTGGAGGGAGGCAAGGGATGGGGCCACGGACCCCTGATTGGGAATAAGGGAACTAGGTGGTCCTCAGTGTCCCTTCCAACTCCACAATTCTATGATCCTGTGTCTTAAGGACAAATCTTGAGGCATAGTGTGTGTGTGTTTCTGTTTGAACTTTCCCAGCCTTTGCTTTATTCTGATTTGCGCTTGCGTCCCTACTCCCCACGTGTAGAATTGCTATACCTTTGGATTTTCCTGGACATTCAAGCGTTTCCCGCATGGACACTTGTTTCCAACGGCCAAATCCCGGCGGATGGCAACGCTACCCACTTGTGCCAGATTGCCTGGCATACATTACAAGCATCTAGTCACATAGATTCTCCAGAATCCCGGGGCTAGCCCACCTGACGGGAAGAGTCCGCGACCAGAAGGAGGAGGAGTACCATGAAGAATGGACAAAATTCAAAGATTATTTAGCTGAATATGTCAAGATAACCTAACTGGAAAAGCTTGCAAATATGAGATAGGCTTAGGATTTAAATATGTAAGGATAGGAATTAAGATGTTTCAAGCTAGATTAGAAAGAATGAAAGATGTGATCAAGTTATTTTTATTTTTTTTTGAGAAGATTGATTTTGGAAAACTGTAAATAAGGAAATACAATGAAATTCAACCAGGGGGATTTGAGGAAGTCAACAATGTTATCAGGATTGGTTTAATTACAATTAGGATGTATGTACGTTTGTTTGTTTGTTTGTTTGTTTGTCTTAATTTTTTTTGGGGAAATTAATTAAAAAAACTGAAAAGAAAAACACCATAGATTATCCAGAATCCCAAGCAGCGACACTGTGAAACTTTCATAGGAATAAAAGGTAGGGGGGAAGGAGGCACAATGTCAAGCAGGCAACAGAATAAACCCGAGCACTGTGGGTCTAAAACCGGCCCCTGAATCTCTTGCTCCCCACTCTGCCCTTCTAACAAGAACATTTTTTTGCTTGCTGGGTGGCTGTGTGCAATGAGAGCTCAGTCACTGAGGAAGGGTGCTGGCCCAGTGGGAGAAGTATGTGCTTGGCATGCAGGCGATCCAAAAATCCATTCAAGAGCAAAATTCCAGTTCTCATGTTTTCTGTCGAAATGGCTAGTTTAAAGGGGAATAGCATGGTGGCTTCCACAGAGTCAGACCATTGAGCCGCCTAACTCCTTAAGGGAGGACCAGAGCTCGCTGGTGATGCAGGTCCCAGAACAGTCTCCAGCATCTCCAGGTGAAACGGAAAACATCACCTGCCTGGAACCTTGTAGAGCCACTGCCAATCAGTACAGACAGTGCTGAGTTAGGTAGCTAGGATCCATCCACCATCACCCTTTGCCCGAAGCAAAGGCACATCGCTGGTCCAAATCTTTGAAAGACTTTCCCTGCTCACCAAGCCACCTGCCCTCCTTTATGCATTGCCGATGGCTTATCAAAGGGATCCTCACTGCAAGTCTCATCAAGGCAGACAGCTTGATGAAATCTTGGCGCCCTTGCTTTCAAAATGCTAACAGGGACAATGGCACCAGTGGACCTCTGGACTCACAGGGTGCAGCTTACTTGGGAGCCATCAATTGTACACATTTGGAATGGCCCTTGAGAAATGATGGTCTGCCTATATTCAGCAGCTTACCACCTTGTTGTTTGTTAAAAACTTGAATAAAAAGCATGCTTAAAACGAAACAGGAAAAATGAAATTTTGCTGGCTTCTTGAGAAAAGAATAATGCCTCATTATTTGTATCTGCTTTTAAATGTTGTTTCTCTTCTCTTTGTAATGAGTTTTACTGGGTCTGTGGTCATTTTAAGTTGCTTACCTTCACTAAAATATATAAATCTACTCGACTGGAAACTTTTATTATCCAAATTCAAACCCACTTTTCTTTCTTGGAATATCCTCCATGGAAATGAGATGAGCAACTGGATAGCAAAATTCCTGGAGTGGGGAGGAGGGTTCAGTGTTCTAATAGATTAGATATGGACAGTCCTTCAGTACAGCAAAACTTGACACTTTGAAACCTTTGAGTCCTTTCCAAAAGGACTTCACCCACTATTTAGGGGGGAAGTATGTCAGAACTGACCTTCTGCAGTACTGATTCCACATTCTTGGACTCCTAATCTTTCACGTAAGTTAGAGCTGGAACCATCTCAGGCCCTATGGCTCTTGAAATGACCATGACCTATTCAGCAAAACCACAGAATCCAGCTCTCTGGTGACTAAACCCCACTTGCGTTTACAAAATAAATTAACAACAGAGGAAAATCATGGAAGAAATAAAATGGCTTTTGAAATTAACAAAGGCGATTCCTTTTATCCACATGTATTACGGGACATGTTCAAATTGCCCCTAAGGAGAAATTCTGTAAGCAAAGGTAGCAGGCTTTGAAAAGCTTATGCAGATACACAAGGACACATTGCTAAAAGAAACAAAGGGATTTGGAGGGACCATGAGTGAACAGGTAGTACCAGAATGTACAGAATTGTACCTAGAAAAAGGTTACAACTGGATTACCTTTCTGTAAACAAAAACAACAACAACCCCCAAAATAAAACTCGGAAGCAGCAGGACTCCTTAGGAACTCTTCAAAAAACAAAACACAAAACTGCTTATCCCTACCTAGTCACCAAATGTGAGGGGAAACGTAAACCAGCATCTTACACTGCTTTAAATGATAGCCAGGTTCTGCAATTTTTTACCACACCAGAAGTAAAAGCACGGGGCATTAATAAGTTTTTGAAAAATCATGCACTTCATTTGTAGGCAAGGGAAAGCTTTCTGAAATGTACAAAATCTTACTAAGACACACAATCTGTTGAAATGACCAAGCAGCGGACGAGATTCGGGGACAGTGGTGTGCCGCCTGGGGAAATGTTCCTTTCCATTCACCTTAAGCAAAGATGTGGTGACCTTGTGCATCCATAAATAACTTTCAGAAATGTATTTCATTACTTCCCAAAGCTTCTCAATGGGCTACCAAATGGCATTTCTTTCTATTTGGGATGAAACTGGGGAAGCAGCTTTAGAAGAAGGGGTTGCTGACATTCACTGGCCTGGAAAACACCTGATGCCAATATGATGGCAAATTGTGGGTGGTGCATTGATGGAGAAACTAAGGCAACAAATGGGGACATGACGCCACCGGTGTTCTAAAGATACATTTCATGTAAAGATTATGATGGGCTTCTTCACATGCCCATAGCCTCTTACAAGCAGAGGTTTTAGATCAATTTTCTGTAAACCTCTGTCATAAATAGTTGTCACTGAAAATACGACCCAACAATGCAATGCTGGACTCATCCCTCCCGTCAGCGTGCCTGGAAAACACGGGTCCCAGTAGTTTCCGCCTTACTCTGCTCCTTTCTCCGTGAAAGGCTGCTCTTTAGCTTTCACATCGGAGCAAACCTCAACCCACCCCCTCCCAAAGAAACCTTTTTTATGAGCCCCCCTACTCTGCGTGTACTTTCTTTGGCTCCTGTCTCAATGTGCAGAAATTGAGCACATGATTTTTTCCAAGATCAAATGCATGGATCATGCAGCTGCAAAGAGGTCTACCCAGCCGCTCCCACAGGCAACATGGAATTCTTCTGTGCAATTTACTGTGTTGTTGCTGTTGTTGTTAAAGATGTAAGACAAGCCTATATTGCACTTCATTAAAAATGCCAGGTCACTTCACAACAATATACTGATGGACTCAGTAGAATCAGCAATCAGTACTGGGGCAGGGGCCTTGGCTGGCACCCTGCAATGCACGGCCCCTGCGCCAGTCCTGAGGAGGCTCAAGGCCAGGGGTCAGCAACCTTTTTCAGCCGTGGGCTGGTACACCGTCCCTCACAGCATGTGGGGGGCCAGACTATATTTTTGGGGGTGGGGGAAATGAACGAATTCCTATGCCCCACCAAGAACCCAGAGATGCATTTTAAATGAAAGGACACATTCTGCTCATGGAAAAACACATTGATTCCCGGACTGTCCGTGGGCCGGATTGAGAAGACGATTGGGCCGCATCCGGCCCCCGGGCCTTCGGTTGCCTACCCCTGCTCAAGGCAATCACTTCTTGCACTTCACGTTAACGCAGAAGACGGCCCAGTTGTGCTCAGATGCTCAAAATTCCCTTTTCACCTTTGAATCTTTGGAGGGTCTGTTTCAGTTGGCATCGGGACAGCTCACCTAGCAGTGCAGCTGCCTTTATTGCAGAGGCAGGAAGTTTCCTTCCTTTCATATTCAGGATTTCTGTACTCTCATAGAAATAATAAGATGGTTTCTGCTGTTTGTTAAAAGTCATGAATGAACTCTCACAACTCGTTGATAAGGTAGCTTGCTTGTGTTTCGAGAAATCGTATAAGAGGAGCATTATAGGAAGTTGCACTTGACAGAGTCAATCTAGCCCAGCACTGCCTACACTGACTGGCAGCAGCGCTGCAGGGTTTTCAAACAGGGGACAGTCCCAGCCCTGTTTGGTGGAGATCCTGGACTGAACCTGGGATCTCCTGCATGCAAAGCAAGGCCTCCCTCAACTTTATCATTTCATTTTCATCTGTATATTTTGTGCACATATTTTCCTGTATATTTTAGACAGAGAGGAGTAGCAATAGGGTTAGAGGCAAGGTTCAGAGTTAGTGTTGTGTGAGCATTTTAAAGCAGTTGAGTTTAAACAGGAGGGGATTTCACCTGAAGAGAAGGCCAGCATCGTGAATCTGTAAGTAGGATTTCGTCTGCTTCTTTTTTGTAATCTTCTGGGGCGAGGGCTTGGGGTCCCCCACACGGCCAGCATCCCCATGGAATTCAACCCCTTCCTGAACAGCTTAACTTCTCTTCCCACCCGCCTTCCCATTCTCCCTCAAATCTCATTGCAGCTCAGCTGGTTAGAGCAGTGTTTCCCAACCGGTGTTCCGCGGCACACTAGTGTGCCGTGGAACTTTGCCTTGTGTTCCGTGGAGGCGGGCGAGTCGGGCGGTGAGAGGCGGGGCGGCGGCGGCGAGCACACGCGGGGCGGCGAGCGAGCGAGCTCCCACATCCCATCGCCGCTCGCTACTGGGCCTGCGCATCCGCTCGCCACTGGGCCTGCCCCAGGAGGTGGGGTTGCGGGCATCACGCCCTTCCCCATGTGAGCGGGGAATCCCATCCGCCCCCACGTGAGCGGGGAATCCCATCTCAGCCCCCGCGAGAGCAGGGGAATCCCATCCGGCCACGCCTCCTGGCTGGCTGGAGGGGGCGTGGCTTGCCCTTTTTAGGGCTGGAGCGGAGGGGGCTCGCCCTCTCTTCTCCGGCTAGCCCCATCGCCGCTCGCTACATCCTATCGCCGCTCGGCGAGCACACGCGGGGCGGCGAGCGAGCGAGCTCCCACATCCGACGGCACCAAGCAGGGGCCCTTGGCCGTGCCGGTGCCCACCGTGCCTGCCTCCGCCCAGGAGGGCGGCAAACAGCCACCGCCACCACCACCCCCGCCGCTGCCCGGCAACTGCGCCGCCGCTCCCCGCGGCGGGTGATCGTGCAGGCTTCGACGGGCGAGCTGCGAGCTCGGCGGGCAGCGCCTCCGTCCGCAGTGCCCGCCTCGCGGCTCTCATTCCCTGCCCCTGCCAAAGCTCACTCAGCCAAGCCGCGCTCTCCTTCCTGCCTCGCTTTGCTGCCTTCTCCCCCCCCCCACCCCCAAAGCTTGGAGGTTCCCCGGCAAGGGGGAGGGGAAAAAATTGAAAACTTTCACTTTCGTGCGTCCCTCCCGACGTGACGCTGCGCGCTGACATCACGGGGCTGTAATGGTGGTGTGCCGCGAGATTTTTTTCATCAAACAAGTGTGCCTTTGCCCAAAAAAGGTTGGGAAACACTGGGTTAGAGGGAGCTGCAGATAGCACCAAGGTTGCAGGCCCGATTCCCATAAGGTACAGCTGCATATTCCTGCATTGCAGGGGGTTGGACTAGATGACCCCCGGGGTACCTTCCATGATCATTATTTTGGGATGCTTTTTATTACATTCATAGCCCACTTTTCATCCAAGCAGTTCAAGGTGGCATTTATGCTTCCCTTATCTTTCCTTTGCTGGGGGTGGGGGGAGTGTTGGAATCCCCCCCCCCATACATGAGATGCACCACTGTGTTCCTGTGGAGAGCAGTTTGGGGTCTGTGGGTGCATAAAAAAACAAAAAGAGCCCTATTGCGTGGCGAGTTCCCGCCCCCCCCCCCAAGTGGAAATAAAGACACATGACACAATTATTTCAGGTATACGGGCTAAATATGGCCACAACTTTATTGGTTACAGGTGATGAGTGGTATTGACTCAGGCATTGGTCCTAACTGACTATCCGGCTTCAGCCCGTCCGTTTGAAGTCTGGGAAGGGTTAACCACCAGTAGGGGGAGTCCTGCTGATGCACATCAACTCGGAACCCGCCCCCCGGGGGTCACTGCTATGGGGCGTGCCTTAGGCCATCACCTCCATAGGCTTCGGACAGGGCCACGCCCCCCGGAACCCTTTATCGGACTACCTTTCAATATGCGGGGCAGCTGATGGCTCTTCCTCCCCTCTTCCATCTACAGAACAATTCCAATACCAATGCCTAACCACCAATACCCAGAAAGTTGTGACAATTTGCTACGAGGTAGGCGAAAAACCAGCCGCGCCAGCGATAAATAGGGCTGGTCACGCCCCCTGAGCCAGCCGATTGGCTGTCCAGGGGCTGACGCGGCCGGGGATTCCCTCAGTCGCCCACAACTCCACCTCCTTTGTATTTTTTTAATAAAATTTTTATTGAGATTTTACACAAAAGAAAAACAATGTGACAAACAATACCAAAAAAAAGACATTCAAAAAAGTAGAAAAAGAAGAAAAAAGAAAAAAATATCTTAAAAAATAAGAATAATCCATTTTTCAATATCTTTAGGTTCTTTTGCTTATTTCCTTGACCTTCTCACACCTCCCCTTTTTGTATTCCCGTTTACAAAGTCCTTTCAGCAAATCCTTACCCTCTTTCATTTATCTTTACTCTATATTCTTAACCTATTATAACTATAAATTCTCATCCAAATAACTATCTATATTTACATATTCTTATAAGCCTTAATACCAAAACCACTTATTTTCAGTCCAACATCACTTTAACATTCATTAATTTTACAGTATTTCTGCAGATAGTCTTTAAATTTCTTCCAGTCTTCTTCCACCATTTCTTCTCCCTGGTCTCGGATTCTGCCAGACATTTCTGCCAATTCCATATAGTCCATCATCTTCATTTGCCATTCTTCCAGAGTGGGTAAATCTTGTGTCTTCCAATACTTTGCAATAAGTAATCTTGCTGCTGTTGTGGCATACATAAAAAAAGTTCTATCCTTCTTTGGCACCAATTGACCGACAATGCGTAGAAGAAAGGCCTCTGGTTTCTTCAGGAAAGTATATTTAAATAAATCGTTTCCAGGCCTTTGACCGTTTTGGTTGCCCTCCTCTGGACACGTTCCAGTTTGTCAGTGTCCTTCTTGAATTGTGGTGCCCAGAACTGGACACAGTACCTGGCGGGGTCTGGCCAAGAGAAGGGTTGTGCAGGCATTTGGCATTACATTGCCAATTCCTGCACTGAGTTTGGGGTTGGAGGAATCCACCTGATGTCCGTAGGGAACTGACGTTTTCCCCCTCCGCCCTCTGTTCTCTATCAGGATCTCATGGGACGGATTGCGTGCTTTACGCAGCCTGAATTGGTCCTTGCTACGGCACTGGAAGCCCTTTACCAACTGAGGTATACCGGGGGTTTTTGAGCTTGACGAGGAGCTGGCGGGGGGGGGGGGGAGGGGAGCAGAATGTGGAAAGGTGTTACCAGACCTTGCCACTGCAGTGAATTCGATTGGAAGAATTGCTTACAATTTCTTCGGTTTCTTGTGTTCAAAAAGCTTTATTCATGCAGCAACTATTTACAGGATGAGTGGAGATGTGAGAGAGAAAATAGAAGCTATATTGTCTAGAGATGACTGCGAAATGGCTCAGCTTTTAGGGGTGGGATTAACTAAGACCTAGAGGCTTGCAACCAAGTGCCAGGTAGACTGCCACATGAACAGTGCCCTGGTGTGTTTATTTTACATTTATTCATTTTTACCCTGTAAAATCTATACGCTGCTTGATTGTCAAAAGTGGTTTTTGTTTTTTTAAAAAGATATTTATTAAAAGTTTTTAAGATATAACAAGAAAAAAGAAAAATAAACATACAAAATAAAAAACAGTTAAAAACACACATTAATTTTCAATAACATAACTTCCATACACTTATTTCCTCGGACCTCCTCATACCTCCCTTCTTTGTATTCCAGTTCGATTTGTTAGTTCAGCAAATCCTTACCATTAAACTTTAACCCGTTTGTGAAACCTCTTTTTTTTTCATATCTCTTAAAGCATTACAGCTGGAAACCGCTTAGTTTCTATCCAACATCCTTCTAACATTCATTAATTTTACAATGTTTCTGTAAGTAGTCTTTGAATTTCTTCCAGTCTTCTTTCACCGACTCTTCTCCCTGGTCTCGGATTCTGCCAGTCATTTCTGCCAATTCCATGTAGTCAATCACCTTCATCTGCCATTCTTCCAGGGTGGGTAGATCTTGTGTCTTCCAATACTTTGCAATAAATATTCTTGCTGCTGTTGTTGCATACATAAAAAAAGTTCTGTCCTTCTTTGGCACCAATTGGCCCACAATGCCCAGGAGAAAGGCCTCTGGTTTCTTCAGGAAGGTATACTTAAATACCTTTTTCAATTAATTATATATCATTTCCCAGAAGGCCTTAATCTTTGGACACGTCCACCAAAGGTGAAAAAATGTACCTTTGGTTTCTTTACATTTCCAGCATTTATTATCGGGCAAATGATAGATTTTTGCAAGCTTGACTGGGGTCATGTACCACCTGTATATCATTTTCATAATATTCTCTCTTAAGGCATTACATGCCGTAAACTTCATACCTGTGGTCCATAACTGTTCCCAGTCAGCAAACATAATATTATGTCCAACATCCTGTGCCCATTTAATCATAACAGATTTCACCGTTTCATCCTGAGTATTCCATTTCAACAGCAAATTATACATTCTTGACAAATTCTTAGTTTTGGGTTCTAACAGTTCTGTTTCTAATTTTGACTTTTCCACCTGGAAGCCAATTTTCTTATCCAAATCATATGTCTCCATTATCTGATAATAATGAAGCCAGTCTCTCACTTTGTTTTTTAATTTCTCAAAACTCTGCAATTTCAATCTATCTCCGTCTTGTTCCAAAATTTCCCAGTATGTCGGCCATTTGGCCTCCATATTGAGCTTTTTCAAAGCTTTTGCTTCCATTGGTGACAGCCACCTTGGGGTTTTATTTTCCAACAAGTCCTTATATCTTATCCAAACATTAAAACAAAGCTTTCCTGACAATATGATTTTTAAATGCTTTATGAGCTTTGACCTTATCATACCATAAATATGCATGCCAACCAAATACATTGTTAAAACCTTCTAAATGAAAAATGTCTGTGTTTTCAAGAAGTAGCCATTCTTTCAACCAGCAAAATGCTGCTGATTCATAGTAAAGTTTAAGGTCTGGCAGGGCAAATCCACCCCTTTCCTTTGCATCTGTCAGTATCTTAAATTTTATTCTAGGCTTCTTGCCCTGCCAGACAAATCTAGAGATATCTCTCTGCCACCTCTTAAAACAATCCATCTTGTCCACAATTTGCAATGTCTGAAATAAAAACAACATTCTCGGCAATACATTCATTTTTATCACAGCAATTCGGCCCAACAGTGAAAGCTTCAAATTTGACTAAATTTCTGAATCTTTTTTCACTTCAGTCCAACATTTTTCATAATTATCTTTAAATAGATTCCCATTTTTGCCTGTCATGTTAATCCCCAAATATTTCACTTTCTTTACCACAGTCAATCCTGTCTCATTCTGAAACCTATCTCTTTCAATCGGTGTTAAATTTTTCTCTAAAACCTTGGTTTTTAACTTGTTCAGTTTAAAACCAGCCACTTGACCAAATTCCTGAATTAATTCTAAAACCGATTGTCAAAAGTGGTTTAAGCTAACACATGCATTCACTAGAAGTTCAAGAGAATGACATGTATTTGATGCTCCCCCCACCCCACCCCCAATATGTGGAAGACTCCAAGGAGACAGAGTCTAAAAAGGTTTCCCTCCTTCTCTCCAGCCTCATGAAGCCCAAATTACCACTGAAGCTCCACAGCCTGATTGTGCATGCAGCCTTTGCGGCGGTCATTGAGGTCAAAACTGAGCCCGACAAGCAGGTAAGTTGTTAGCCTTGAAATTTGACTTCTCTAGTTGTTGTTTCTTCTTCACACGCTTTAAGCATTGCTCCCATTGCTCAACATCTGATCTCTCTTTCCCCTGCTTGGCGCACCCTCTCCCTCATTGCCATTGCCTGCAGGAGTTAGAGGAACGTTATACTCTGATGCTGGGAGGCCTTCTCTGGGAGGCCCCAAGCACTAAGACCCTGAACTTGCTGATGAATGTAAGTATCTTGATGGCCTCAGTGGCTGTTTGACCTAGAAAGCTTTCATGGAGAAACCGCCACCTAGCAGTGCACCTCTTGGGCCCTTCCCCTCTTGTAAGGCAAGCTGGCCACATGGACGAGCCAGCAAAGGCCCACTTGCCCAGACAGCCAAAGGAGGGCCTTGGATGCAGAGCTATAATTTGGGGCTGGAGGACATTGCCATTTTAGAACAGAAACGGATCTCTCTCTGAGAGTGTAAAGGGCTTCACAGTGGTCTGCCTCTTTTCCCCAGACCAGCCTCCTGATCCTGAGGTCCCCTTTCCTCCCACAGGAACTGAGAGGTTACACAACAAGTGCGATTGCAGCGGAGAGGCAACTGGCAGCCAGTGGCATTAGCTGGCTGATGTCCTGTGCAAGAAGGCTCAGTTGCCTGAAGGTAAGTCTCTCACCTTTGGCACCTTCACAGCCCCAAGAGGCTCCCAGAGTGGCTTGTGAAAGGATTCCCACAGGAGGAATCACAGTCTGGTATCAGGCGCACAACACAATGTGTGTCCCTGGGAGGCCAGACAAGGCTGGAGACATTTCCTGCCCTCTTCCTTGATCTTACACTTCCACCTTGGGGCCAGGCAATAGAACTCACTCATCCCATGATGGAAGCAAGTCTTCCCTGGCTTGGGTCTGCTTCCATGTTCTCTTGCACCCATTTTTTTTTTGGGGGGGGGAGAGTTTAGGATCAGATCAGTCATCTGATCCAGTACGGTCTTTTCCTTTCTCTACAGCATGCTCTCGTCCCTCTGGAGCTGGCTCACTTCTGCCCCAAAGAAGGTAACACCCACAGCCTGGGGACATGGGACACACTTTCCAGACTAAGGAGAGCCCACTCAGTAGCTGCAGCATCCTTGCTTGATGCAGACCTCCTGGGTCATGTGGCTGTGAAATCCTGCCACAGCACAAAGATGGCCAAACTGCAGGCTTGGAAGGAGTCGTTGCCACCAAAGACAGGATCCATAAAGCCTCCTTGTAAATAGGGTGGAATGGGGGCCAGGTCAATTTGGTGAATCAGTAAATGTGGCAGAAATTCATCTCTCTTCTCCTTCATTCTCTTCCAGATGACATAAGACTTGATGTCAGTTTCGATTATGGGGATAAGACACAAGTTTGAAGGCTGTTTCATTGTGTGTTGTTGCTAATTGTGATCATTGCTGTTGTTTTAGAATTCTTTCCTATGCAATATTACTTTTTTATTGCTTTTAAATTGTTGCTTTTTAAGTTGTCCTTGTAAAGGAAAGTGTTCTGCTAATGTTGATTGTATTCTGAATTGCTTCAAGAAGCCTCATAGCAATGAATAATATTAAGAGTAATGATTACTTTACCTGCCTTAATTATAATAAAGCATTGACATGCATATTTTAAATTAGCGGTTAAGGTCTTAAACTACACATTTTAGTAGTTTCACATCTGTATTCTTTACTGTGTTCTAGCTTATAGATTTTGATTTTAATCTACATGTATATGAGAGCCAGTGTGGTGTAGTGGTTAAGAGCGGTAGTCTCGTAATCTGGGGAACCGGGTTCGCGTCTCCGCTCCTCCACATGCAGCTGCTGGGTGACCTTGGGCCAGTCACACTTCTCTGAAGTCTCTCAACCCCACTCACCTCACAGAGTGTTTGTTGGGGGGGGGAGGGAAAGGAGAATGTTAGCCGCTTTGAGACTCCTTAGGGTAGTGATAAAGCGGGATATCAAATCCAAACTCTTCTTCTTCTTCTACATGTTCTCTATCTCTGTATAAGTCCATATTCTGGTTTGTGACTGTAATAAATTGATTCGTTCATTCAATAAAGCTTCGGTGGGTTTGAAATTCAGTAAATTGTCTCTGCCTCCATTTTTTGCTATTGAGGGAAACGCTCTATAAAATAATCAGAAAACATCAGGGTTGTAGTCAACATCAGTCCTTTCCACAGCAGACCTATTTAAATTGATGGGCACAAATTACGTGGCTGTGTTGATTTTGACGCATCTCTTCTGAGTAAAACTCAGTTGACTACTCCTCACAGGATATCATGGAATTGTAGAGTTGGAAGGGACCACAAGAGTGTTGGTATTAAAGGGTTAAGAAGCTCTAATCAAGACGCTCTAGTCACTGAGCAGCTGAAGGTCGTTAGGCTTCCAGGAATGTGAGTTTGTATAAATAGTCAACTCACTCCTGTGTTTGCCCCTCCTTTTCCCCCTTCACCTTTCTTTTGGGGCGTGTTTTGCTGAAAAGTGTGATTCTTCACCAGGGTTTTTTGTTTTGTGTAAATAAACCTTTTATTTGAGTTCCAAACCGCTTGCTCCAAGATTCCTTTATTGAAAAGATGCTGACTCTCCAGCCCTTCTTGAGCCGCTGTGCGAAATGCTCTGCTGTAATGGGACATTGTGGCATCGGAAGTGCACTGGACATTTGCTAACCATTAAACTAATTAAAGTTTAATGGGACAGGTTATGGCTGTTTGTACGCCAAGAAGGAGATAAGGAGTGCAGTTAAGAGTGATTTATGCAAGGACTGGAGCGAAGACAGAAGCGGTTGCCGACAACGAAAGCCTTCAAAGCAGCTAGAGTCCTGCAACGTGCCTAGGAAAAGTTTTAAAGAGGCACTGCGCAGTTTGTACTCGCTGGAAGACGTCTTATTCCTCGAGGAGCCACCTCAGCAGCTGGGAGACGGTCTACAGGTCTGTGAGTATCGTTCCTAAGCCCCAGGGAGGATGGCAGAGTCCCAGGAAAGTTTTACTGTCCCCTTTACGCGACTCAATGGGAAAAATTGGCAAGATTGGAAGGCTAGAGTAAGGGTTTGGTTGCAAGCAAAAGAGTTGTGGAGTTGTACTGAAGCACCGCCTTTACAGGCAGCTGCAGACGCGTCTGCAGAAGGCAAAGCAGCAGCAGCAGCTTCACAGAAACGCGACAGGAAAGCCCAAGGTCTACTAGTTTTGGCAGTGGGACCAGAGCAAATGCCTTATGTTTCTGAGTTAAAGAACACGCATGAGGTCTGGACGGTTCTGCAGCGGCTAAATTCCAGAAACACTGCCGGGGCCAAGATCCATGCTACAAGATGTTTGTTTGATTTACGTCTCCGACCGGGAGCTTGTGTGAAAGAACATATTGCCAAAATGGTGTCTGCCTTTAATCAACTAAGACAGCTGGGCATTCCTTTCTCTATAGAGCAGCAGTCATACATATTGTTGTCTTCTCTTGATAAAAGCTATGAGACTCTAGCTTTAACTTTGGAAGCTATGCCTTCATCTGAATTAACCTTTGAATGCATTTCTTCTCGACTTGCAGATGAACAGGATAAAAGGCAAAGAGAAAGAGGTTTGTCTTCAAAGGGGAGTTATGCTGTGCCTAAGAGTGGGGATGCTGAGTTTGAGAACACAGTAAATGCTTTTGCAGCTAGACACTGTTTTCGCTGTGGTTCCTCTTCCCATTTAATCAGGAATTGTACACGTGAACCTGGTCAAGACAGCACCAAGGCCGTTGCCCCTAGTTACCAGACAAGGAGTTCCAGGGGACGTCGAAGAAGAGGAGGAGGTCGTGGCTACTCCCACAGCACACAGCACATGGCTTCAGCAATGGCGTTGATGCAAGGGCGTGGCCAAGGCAGCAATCTACGCTGGTTGATCGACAGTGGTGCATCTCATCACCTGGTGGCGCCATCTAGTGTCCGTTTGCAGAATTGCAGGCATTTGCAAACCCTTAAAGTTGTGACAATGGCAGATTCAACTAAACGTTCCTTAGACACCGTAGGCACAGTGTTTTTGAAGTGTTTGCAAACAGAAATTGATGCCTATGTGCTAAAGGGAATGAAGGGGTGTATTTTGTCTGTGTCAGAACTTGATAGAAATGGGTTTAAAACTGTGTTTGAAAATGGGGTTTGCACTATTTCAAAGAATAACGTATCTCTTTTGCAGGTGGAATGCAGAGATGGGTTATATTATTTTGAGACAAGTCCAGATGAAGTTGAACAGGTTCATGCTGGTTGTGTGAACTCGCCTACCCATAATTCTTGTGTTCATTTATGGCATCGCCGTTTGGGACATATTAATTTTCAGTATGTTAAAAGACAACCTGAATTATCAGAAGGGTGCAAATTGAACAAATGTACTAAGTATTTGGATTGTACTGCATGCAAAAGGGCAAAGGTTCATAGATGCAGCTATCCCAGTTCAAATAGGAAATCTGACAAAGTATTCCAACTTGTGCATATGGACCTATGTGGCCCAATGCCTGTTGCTAGCATGGGAGGTTCGAGGTATGCACTGTGTCTCTCAGATGACAAAACAAAGGTTACATGGTTTTTTCCTCTCAAAACAAAAGCAGATACTGCAGAAACAGTTAAAAATTGGGTTCATGCAGTAGAACTTGAATTCGGTACTAGAGTTCTTGCTTTTCAAACAGACAGAGGGTCAGAATTTACCGGGTCTGTGTTGCAGAATTTCTTTAAGAAAAAGGGAATTAAGCATCGTCTGTCTACACCTTATTCCCCCCAAGAAGGAGGCGTGGCCGAACGTAAAAACAGGGTTCTGCAAGAGTTGGCAAACTCTATGTTGTTTGATGCTAAACTTCCTCAAAGTTACTGGGCGGAAGCCTGGCAGACGGCTACTCATGTTCTGAACCGAGTATATAATTCGGTAATTGATACTACGCCATATTTTGCTTTATATGGGAAGAAGCCCAAAGTTAATTACTTTCGGGTGTTTGGATCTCAAGCCTATGTACTTATCCCAAAAGCGTTAAGGAAAAAGGGAAGTCCAAGGGCTAGGAAACTCATCTTTTGTGGGTACGAACCACATGCCAAATCTTGGAGGTTCGTGAACCCAGATGGGGATACTACAAGAGTGGTCCTCAGTAGGAGCGCTGAATTTTGTGAGCAATCCGGATGGACTCACTTACATGCTAACCCTGACATTTTGAGAGATGATTTAGGCATTTATGCTGAGAATGAAAGTCCAGAGGGTGATGAGCCAGAAGGGGATGGTGCACATGGTTCAGATGCAGATTCTGACCAGGCACAAGGTTCTTCTCCTAAGGTAGAAAAGCCAGAATCTAAGAGTGTTCCAACATCGCCAGTCATTAGGCCTAGCAGACAACAAAAGCGAAGCAGGTCGCCTGCAACACCAAGCCCAAGGGAGGTATCTAAACGGAGGTCTTTATCCCTAGAGGCACGTCCAGACATAAAGTCTGAGACAGATTCTGACAGCCAACGGTCAGAGGGGGCACAAGAGGAGCAATTGCGCAGGTCAAAACGTGCCACAAAGGGCAAGCCGCCAGAGCGGTTTAAGGTGACAAGTGTATACGTAAATATGGCACAGTGTGAGCCAGATAGCTATGTAGAGGTACAACAGCTTCCAAGCTCAGAAGCCGTAAAGTGGCAGGAAGCAATGGAAAAAGAGATGGCTTCAATGAAGTCTCTCGGTGTGTTTACAAGTACAGAGCTTCCGAAAGGGCAACAAGCTGTAGGTTGTCGATGGGTATATCGTTTAAAGCCCACAACTACTGAGGAGTTGCAATATAAAGCCCGACTAGTTGCAAAAGGGTTTTCGCAGCGCAAAGGAGTTCACTATTCTCAAATCTATGCACCTACTTCAAGATCGGAGTCATTAAGAATGCTTTTAGCCTCTTCAGCTAAGAAGGGAAATAAGCTGTTTCATTTTGATGTCAATGTGGCTTATTTAAATGCAGACTTACAGGAGGAAGTCTATATGACGCCACCACCAGGTTTTGAAGGAGACAAGCCAAACCAGGTCTGGCGCCTACACAAATCCATTTATGGGTTGAAACAGTCCGCCCGTAATTGGAATTCCTGCTTAAACGATGCTCTAGAGAGCATGGGGTTCAGAAAGAGCGCAGCAGATGCGTGTCTTTATCTAAAAGGCTCGGGATGTGAACAAGAAGCAGTCTTGATATTTGTTGACGATTTATTATACAGTGGAAAGGACGATAAACTTGCACAACAATTTGCCACAAAGCTTGGAGAAAGGTTTCAGATAAAATCACTAGGCAATGTATCTGTTTATCTAGGAGTTAAAATTCAGCAAGATGAAGATGGGAATTATTGGCTCAGCCAAGAAGCTAAGATCCAGCAGTTGCTGGAAAGGTTTAAAATGGACAACTGTGCTGGTGTTAAAACCCCAATGGAGTTAAGTTACACAAAGGATGCTCAAACTGAGCAACAGACAGAGTTCTGTAATCCCGGGGTTTATCAGTCAGCGATAGGCAGTCTACTCCACATTGCACAGTGGACTCGGCCCGATATAACATATGCTGTCAACATGCTGTGTAGACAAGCTGAAAAACCATCAATGCATGCTTGGCAAGGAGTAAAAAGAGTTTTAAGGTATCTCCAAACTACCAAAACGTTTCGCTTAAAACTATCAGCAGAGGGCAGCACACAACTTGAATGTTGGGCCGACAGCAGTTGGGCTGATGCTGGACCAGATAGAAAATCAGTGTCAGGAATGGCGATACAATTTGGAAATGCACTAATTGGTTGGAGATCAAGAAAACAATCACTTATAGCTTTGAGTTCAACTGAATCTGAGTTCAATGCATTATCAGATGTATGTAGAGAACTGGAATTTTATAAGCAACTGGTGCAAGAATTGTTTGGAGAATGTTCCCTACCTATCAGAGTGTGGGAAGACAATCAACCTTGTATTAAACTAGCTAAATCGGGTCAATTCAAGGCACACACAAAACACTTGGATATCCGTTATCAAAATGTATGCCAAAGTGTAAAACAAGGTTTAATTGAACTAAAGTATTGTCCAAGCCAAGAAAATCTCGCAGACGGTTTTACAAAAGCTTTGAGTCCGCAATCTCATAAATGTTTCTGTTCAGGTTTAAATTTGAATTAAGGTTGGTACAGCTCAGTGTTACGAGCGAGAGGGGGTGTTGGTATTAAAGGGTTAAGAAGCTCTAATCAAGACGCTCTAGTCACTGAGCAGCTGAAGGTCGTTAGGCTTCCAGGAATGTGAGTTTGTATAAATAGTCAACTCACTCCTGTGTTTGCCCCTCCTTTTCCCCCTTCACCTTTCTTTTGGGGCGTGTTTTGCTGAAATGTGTGATTCTTCACCAGGGTTTTTTGTTTTGTGTAAATAAACCTTTTATTTGAGTTCCAAACCGCTTGCTCCAAGATTCCTTTATTGAAAAGATGCTGACTCTCCAGCCCTTCTTGAGCCGCTGTGCGAAATGCTCTGCTGTAATGGGACATTGTGGCATCGGAAGTGCACTGGACATTTGCTAACCATTAAACTAATTAAAGTTTAATGGGACAAAGAGTCATCTAGTCCACCCCCTGCAATGCAGGAATATTTTGCCCAACTTGGGGCTCGGACCCATGACCCTGAGATGAAGAGTCTCACACTCTACTGACTGAGCTATGGGCAGATATCTTGTTTGATAAATGTGTCCCTTGGAAACATTTTGGTTTTATCCTCTCTGCAGGAGTTGCTATGCCTGATCATTCCATCTAGTTCTGTCGAAAGAGAGGTGGGGGTTGTTTTCTGATATCTTAATTGTGAATATTTGGGGGGGAGGGGAGGCATAGGTGGAAAGGAGATACTCAGATGGACCAGAGTGAAATGGGGCCGAGTGAAATTGGGGCTTCGGGATGGCTTGGGGAAGTCTAAAAGTGTCACATCCAAACCAAAACTCTGGGTTGTTGGATGCCCCTGCCTTCTGTCATCATTTGAGCTTTCCTCTGCTTCATCTGTCTGGAAGGAGGCCAAAGCCCACTTAAACATAAGAATGATTATAAGAAAGCATTCATTCAACAGCCAGAGTTGAATGAAGACAATGTGCTAGGAGGAGAATGAGCTAATTAAACCATTCTGCAACACACACACACACACACACACACACACACACTGCAATCCGAACCCCAGTGCTGTTATGAGGACAATGGTCACAACCACACATTTCAAGAAGCATTGCACTAAGAGTCACAGATTCACCCAACACATCCTGGGAACCTCTGTTTGCTACAGATCTAACATCTCTCAGCACCCTTGGCAAACTACAGTTCCCAGGATTCTTGAGGGAAAGCCTGGACTCTTTCAAGTGGTGTAAGAGCTTTAAATGTGTGGTGTGGAATTCCTCCAAAATAATCGGGGAACTGTGCAACCCTCTCTCTCTCAGGCTACGGTCCTGCCCCAGGCTCAGGAGGAGGAGGGCTCTTTATTAGATTAGGTTTGTATCCTGCCTTTCTATTTTCATGCTCAAGGCAGCTAAACCGTCAGAACTACAGAAATCAATTATAATAATCAACACAATAAGAATAGCAATAAGAATTATTTACCGAATCTAAATAATCTGACCCCTTCATGGATCACTGCCTTGCCGTGGTGAAGGGGCTTCCCAAGAGAATAAAATATGATCATAAGCATGACACGGCTGTTTAGCAGGCACAAAAAGATGGGGCAAAAGAATCCAATAGTTTGGGTTTCTTGTCAGGCCGAGCGATGTCCCTCTGGTCTCACCAGGAGCCTCTTTAGTAGAGCTGGTGTCTGGGCCCTGCCCCCCAGGCCAGGTGGAAAGGGCCTTGCAGGAAGCGGCCTTCACAACTCACAACCGGCCAAGGCCATCATGATGACACACAGTTCAATAGGGCAAGGCTTCTGGCAGGTGGGCATCTAAAGCCTACCAGATTGTCCACGCAGACCTTGTTGGTCCACTTGCAACCTCTCTAGGTGGAGCAAAGTACTTCATGGTATTGATTGATGCTTTTTCCAGGTACATTCATGTGTTCGTGCTCAGGCAGAAATCAGAAGCATTTCCGAGGTTCAAGGAATTCTGTGCTTGGTTGCAAAATGTCCATGGAAAGCAACTGCAAAACCATTGGTTGGCTTTCATTGAGTTCTGTGGACACAGTAAAAAAAAGCTGCCATCTGGTTTCTCTCTGGATGTTCGGATTGTGGAACACAGATTTGCTCTCCACCGTAACCATGTCTCTCAGCATACCACTTTATTTCCCCCCAGATAGGTGGCTACTATTCACTTGTAGGAAGATGTGCTTATTTAGATTACAACACTGCAGTGGGAGCAAAAGCCACCTTTCTTCTCTCAAGAGGGTGGGAGGCTGCTCAGAGCCCGTGGGTCCCTGCGGAACAAAAAAGGAGTCCAGCCACCAACCGGAGCAAATAGCGGAGACCAAAGTTTATCGCGCAACAGGTTCAGAGAGGAATTGAACCCCGAGAACGGGGTGATAAGGGCTTTTAAAAGCTCCTATCTTATACCAGCAGACAGTTCGCTAAACATCACCACTCCATCAGAAAAGGGGAGGGTTATACATGATTAACATAGGAGGAATGTGTTGGGGTAACATGCAAATACAGGATATGTCTTGGGAAATCCGCTCCACTTCCCAGTGGGGAGGAGTTGTGGTGGACCACGTGGCCACCCACTCTCCACCAGGGGCGGGGGACTCTGTCCCCCATTGCCTATGGGATCCTGGCCATGTCAGAGCCCGGCCAGCCAACCCCCAGAGTGTCAGAATTCAAGCCTATATCAGTAGTAACTGGCAACTCTCCAGGCACCCGGCTTGGTCTCCTGTTGACCTCCCTGTCTGCATTCCCCAGCAAGATCCAGGTTAAGGTCGCGATAGGCGATTCTTCTCAGCGTGAGAAGAACACCCCCCCTCTTTCTTGCCCCCCCCCAGCAGGGGAAAGAGATAGACAGAAACATATTTACATGCCTTTATTTCTGTCTTTGCAGCGTTACAAAAAACATGACTGCTCTCTTCAAGCTCCAGCAGTCGAGAGACCAACACTTCCTGTACTTCCTGTACAGGAACAATAGGAAGAGCTCATATTACACTCTGAGCTAATTCCGGTGCATTGCCCTGTGAATTGACTGTCCCTCTTTTTCCCACGGACAGTCCCAACATTCCCATCATGTTTTGTTTTCAAGCTAGCAGTTGGCAGCTGCATTGCATCCATATCGTAACACAGAGAACTTCCTCTTTGGCTCGCTTCCTCAATCACCCTCCCTCCCTCTCTATTTTGCAGGTTAGGCAATGGCCTTGCTATGGACTTTGGTTGGTCGCCTTGGTTGTCCGAGGGGCCTGGTAGGAATTTTACCACTTGGCAAATTGGCACTGGACACTTGGTTTTCGCCTACCTCGTAGCAATCGTCACAACTTTGTTAGGGTTGCGGTTAGGCATTGTTTGACCTTGTGTGGGGGATGGGAGGTGTGGTCACCACCTGCCCCTCCATGCTTAAGGGTATTCCGCTAAAGGAATCCGGGATGTTGATCTAGTCTGAAGCCCGGCTGGGGGGCTAAGGCCTTGACACGACCTCGACGGGAGCACCAGGGGGAGCTTGAGTTGGTTCACATTGACAGGGCCCCCCCTACCGGTGGCTTACCCTTACTGGGATTTCCTGCACAATGGGCAGGAGTCAGATATAGTCAGGTCCAATCAATGCCTAAGCCAATACCGCTCACATTCTTTAATTTCAATAAAGTTGTGGCCAAAATTTGCCCAGTAACATAAACCTAATATCCGTGTCCTTGTGTGAGTCATTTCCAACGAGGGGGTGGCTGCGGGGTCTCGACACCCAAGTACATTCTAAGCACCTACTGCAAGAGGACACTAGAACTTTGGTTTGCATAGTCTGCCGCCTGGGTAAGTCCGGAGGAGAGCTTTTGCCCAGCGATTGTCACCTACGGGTAAAGTACCTTCCTATGAGTAGGTGACCTCCCGCTTGGGGAATTCTGGCGGGGACCAAGGGGTTCCCAAGTCCTTGGCCAACGACGCAGACTGGCGGTGGATTGAAGAGAATCGGTGAAACTGGTGGTTTTCTATGAATTGCCAAGTGTTTTCAAGCTTTTTTAATACAGACGGTTCTTTTCGGAAGTGGCCTGGCCTGACATTGCTACATTGTATCTAGCTGGACCATAAAGAAGGCTGATCGCCGAAGAATTGATGCTTTTGAATTCTGGTGCTGGAGGAGACTCTTGAGAGTCCCATGGACTGCAAGAAGATCAAACCTCTCCATGCTGAAGGAAATCAGCCCTGAGTGCTCACTGGAAGGTCAGATCCTGAAGCTGATACTCCAAGACTTTGGCCACCTCATGAGAAGAGAAGACTCCCTGGAAAAGACCCTGATGCTGGGAAAGATGGAGGGCACAAGGAGAAGGGGACGACAGAGGACGAGATGGTGGGACAATGTTCTTGAAGCTACCAGCATGAGTTTGAGCAAAGTGCGGGAGGCAGTGGAAGACAGGAGGGCCTGGCGTGCTCTGGTCCAGGGGGTCACGCAGAGTCGGACACGACTAAACAACATCTAGTTTTGATTGGATTAACAGGGTAACGAGGTTTCGATTGACTCAGTCCGTTGTTCTCGCGGCGGGAGCTGTCATCACCTTGTCAGCGCTCAGTGGAGCGTGCAAAACAGCTGGAGCTGAGCTTCCTCTGCAGAGCCATGGCATTGCTGCGATTGGCTGAAGGGCTACATTCAACGACATCTGATTGGCTAGAGCGCATCCTCATGCAAATACATTGTTCATTCATCAAATACATCGATCGTGGATACTGTATAGCATCGGGATACGGGGTCAGAAATGGCGCTTTCTTGGCACCGGAGTCGTGGAAAGAAGCTTTCATCACATTGATACCTAAATCTGAAACTGAAAAGACACAACTTAAGAACTACCGTCCCATTTCCCTGTTAAATGTGGATTACAAAATTTTTGCAGATATTTTGGCAAATAGATTAAAAAGAGTGTTAAATGAAGTGATTCATAAGGACCAGGCAGGCTTTCTCCCAGGTAGACATTTGTCTGACAATACAAGGAACATTATTGATATTTTGGAACTTTTGCAAATGAACACCAATACAAAAGCAGTATTGATTTTTATTGATGCGGAGAAGGCCTTTGACAACATTTCATGGAAATTTATGAAGGAAAATCTTAAAGGGATGGGAGTGGGACGGGGGTTTGAAAACGGTATAGAAGCAATTTATTCAGAACAAAAGGCAAAATTGATAGTTAATAATGTGGTGACAGAAGAGTTTAAGATTGAGAAAGGAACACGACAGGGCTGCCCTATCTCCCCACTGCTATTTATTTCAGTCCTGGAGGTGCTCCTGAACATGATCAGAGGGGACCGGTTGGTTGAAGGAATTCAGGTCGGAGCTAAACAGTATAAACTTAAAGCTTTTGCAGATGATTTGGTTTTGACATTACAGGAGCCAGAATCTAGTACGAAAAGGGTGTTAGAACTGATTCAAGAATTTGGTCGGGTGGCGGGATTTAAATTAAATAAGCAGAAAACTAAGTTACAGATAGGTAGCCGTGTTGGTCTGCCATAGTCAAAATAAAAAAATTCCTTCCAGTAGCACCTTAAAGACCAACTAAGTTAGTTCTTGGTATGAGCTTTCGTGTGCATGCACACTTCTTCAGATACCATCTGAAGAAGAATAAGATACTATCTGAAGAAGTGTGCATGCACACGAAAGCTCATACAGAAAACTAAGGTTTTGGAAAAAAACTTGACAACTTCAGAAAAAGAAAGGTTTCAGAAGGAGACAGACCTAAATGTGATGAAATAGGTGAAATATCTAGGGGTTAATATGACAGCTAAAAATCTGAATCTATTCAAGGATAACTATGAAAAATGTTGGTCAGAAATTAAAAAGGACTTAGAAATTTGGTCAAAATTGAAGCTTTCCTTGTTGGGTCGAATTGCTGCTATAAAGATGAATGTATTGCCAAAAATGTTGTTTTTGTTTCAGACCTTGCAGATTGTGGACAAGATGGAGTGTTTCAAGAGGTGGCAGAGAGATATCTCCAGGTTTGTCTGGCAGGGCAAAAAGCCCAGAATAAAATTTAAAATATTAACTGATGCTAAAGAAAGAGGGGGGTTTGCCCTGCCAGACATGAAATTGTACTATGAATCAGCAGCTTTCTGCTGGTTAAAAGACTGGCTACTTCTGGAGAACACTGACATTTTGGATTTGGAAGGGTTCAACAATGTATTTGGGTGGCATGCATATTTGTGGTACGACAAGGTTAAAGCTCATAAAGCTTTCAAGAACCATATTGTCAGGAAGGCAGTGTTTAATGTCTGGACAAGATATAAAGATTTATTAGAAAGTAAAACCCCAAGGTGGCTGTCACCAATGGAAGCTAAGGCTCAGAAAAGACTCAATATGGAGGCCAACTGGCCAAAATATTGGGAAATAGTAGAAAAAGATGGAGACACATGGAGGTTGCAGAGTTTTGAGAAATTAAAGGATAAAGTGCGAGGTTGGTTACATTATGCTCAGATCAGAGATGCCTTTAATATGGCCAAAAAAATAGGCTTCCAGGTGGAAAAATCGAAACTAGAAACAGAACTGTTAGAACCAAAAATTAAGGTACTTTCAAAAATGTATAACTTGCTGTTAAAATGGAACACTCAGGATGAAACGGTTAAATCAGCTATGATAAAATGGGCGCAAGATATTGGTTACAATATTATGTTTGCTGACTGGGAACGGTTATGGACCACCGGTGTGAAATTCATGGCATGTAATGCCTTGAAAGAAAATATTATGAAAATGATATATAGGTGGTACATGACCCCAGTCAAGCTTGCAAAAATATACCATTTGCCAGACAACAAGTGTTGGAAATGTAAAGAAACTGAAGGAACATTCTTTCACCTTTAGTGGACGTGCCCAAGGGTTAAGGCTTTCTGGGAAATGATCTATAATGAGCTAAAAAGGGTATTTAAATATACCTTCCTTAAGAAACCAGAGGCCTTCCTTTTGGGCATTGTCGGCCAAATGGCATTAAAGAAGGACCGAACTTTTTTTATGTATGCGACAACAGCAGCAAGAATACTTATCGCAAAGTAGTGGAAGACTCAAGATTTGCCCACTCTGGAAGAATGGCAGATGCAACTGATAGACTACATGGAGATGGCAGAAATGACTGGCAGAATCCGAGACCAGGGAGAATAGATAGTGGAAGAGGACTGGAAGAAATTTAAGATCTACTTGCAAAAGTATTGTAAATTGTATGAATGTTAGAATGATGCAGGATATAAAGATAATGTGGCATTAGTGACAAATTTGAAAGGAATATGTAAAAATTGGTTTATAAGAACAAAGGTGAAATTCGAACAATATTAGGTTAAGCTCAAACAACTGATAAGAAAAGGGAAAAATTGGAGACGTAATAGTTGAAGTGTATAACATAAAATAAGATTTGAAAGAAGGTGAAGTATTGCTGAATAAGATTTTATAAACAGGAACACAGAAAAGGGAGATGTGAGGGAGTCATGAAAGAGGGTTATGGAAATAATATTCAAGAAATTGAATCATTTTCTTTTTTCTGTCTTTTAATGTTTTTTTTACTTGTTTTTTCTGTATGCTTTGTATGTTTTTCTTGCCTTTTGGTGTTTTTCTTTTTTTGGATTGTGAATGCGAAGTTTGTTGTGTTGTTTAAATTGTTTAAAACCCTTAATAAATATTTTATATATATAAAAAAAGAAATGGCGCTTTCTTCTCGGGGTTTTGGACTTTTGTGCGGTGCTTGGTGCAACGTTGTGACGGGGCGAGGGGAGTCCTAGTGTGGCAGGGTTCCCTTGAGGTCATCGCCTCGGGCTCTACGTCTCTTACTCGGGAGTAAGACTTCGTTCATATGCCCCCCCTCCATTCCGTAACACTATTCATATGGACTTCATGGAGTGTGCACTCTTGCAGGGTCTGCTTCCAGAAACTACTATTGCAGATGTATATATTTTGGCAGAAATGGTTTACAAATATGCACGATGGCAAGCAGGCAGACAGGAACAGTTACAAAGCAACCTTGGTCCTGCCTAGCCTGGAAGCGGTTTCCAACTAGTGAACTGGAAACCTTTCAGCAACCTTTACAACCATCTACAAACCCCGAAGTTTGTTAAGATATTTATTAAAGTTTCAACATATTACAAAAATAAGCAAAGAAAAAAAGAAAGAAAAAAGAAAGAAAAAAAATACAAAATGAAAATACAAGATAAAAACAATTAAAAAACAGATTAGTCTTTCCATGTCTTATCTTTCATTTGCTTGTTTCCCCGACCTCCTCACACCTCCCTTTTTGTATTCCAATTCAAATTAGTTAGTTCAGCAAATCCTTTCCCTCTTTGATTTTATCTTAATCTCTTATCTTAAAATATAATAACTTTAAATTATCACCTGTTAACAATCCATTTTTACATATTCCTTTTAACATTGCTGCTAAAAACCACTTAACTTCAATCCAACATCATTCTAACATTCATTAATTTTGCAGTATTTCTGTAAATAATCTTTGAATTTCTTCCAATCTTCTTCCACCGACTCTTCTCCCTGGTCTCGGATTCTGCCAGTCATTTCCGCCAGTTCCATGTAGTCCATCACCTTCATCTGCCATTCTTCCAGAGTGGGTAAATCTTGTGTCTTCCAATACTTTGCAATAAGTATTCTTGCTGCTGTTGCAGCATACATAAAGAAAGTTCTATCCTTCTTTGGCACCAATTGGCCAACTATGCCCAGGAGAAAGGCCTCTGGTTTCTTCAAGAAGGTATATTTGAATACCTTTTACATTTCATTATAGATCATCTCCCAGAAAGGCTTAATCCTTGGGCACGTCCACCAAAGGTGAAAGAATGTACCTTCAATTTCTTTACATTTCCAACATTTATTATCGGGCAAATGATAGATTTTTGCAAGCGTGACTGGGGTCATGTACCACCTGTATATCATTTTCATAACATTCTCTCTTAAGGCATTACATGCCGTAAATTTCATACCTGTGGTCCATAACTGTTCCCAGTCAGCCATCATTATATAATGTCCAACATGTGCCCATTTAATCATAGCAGATTTCACCGTTTCATCCTGAGTATTCCATTTCAACAGCAAGTTATACATCTTTGACAAAATCTTGGTTTTGTGTTCTAACAGTTCTGTTTCCAATTTTGATTTTTCCACCTGGAAGCCAATTTTCTTGTCCAAATCATATGCCTCCATTATCTGATAATAATGAAGCCAATCTCACACTTTATTTTTTTAGTTTTTCAAAACTCTGCAATTTCAATCTGTCTCCCTCTTGTTCCAAAATTTCCCAATATTTCGGCCATTTGGCCTCCATATTGAGCTTTTTCTGAGCCTTCGCTTCCATCGGTGACAACCACCTTGGGGTTTTATTTTCAAGTAGGTCCTTATATCTTATCCAGACATTAAACAATGCTTTCCTGACAATATGATTTTGAAATGCTTTATGTGCTTTGACCTTATCATACCACAAGTATGCATGCCATCCAAATACATTATTAAAACCTTCTAAATCCAAAATGTCTGTGTTTTCAAGAAGCAGCCAATCTTTCAGCCAGCAAAAAGCTGCTGATTCATAATAAAGTTTAAGGTCTGGCAGGGCAAATCCACCTCTTTCCTTTGCATCCGTTAGTATTTTAAATTTTATTCTAGGCTTCTTGCCCTGCCAGACAAATCTAGAAATATCTCTCTGCCACTTCTTGAAGCAATCCATTTTATCCAAAATTTGCAATGTTTGAAACAGAAACAACATTCTAGGCAATACATTCATTTTTATCGCAGCAATACGGCCTAACAGTGAAAGCTTCAAATTTGACCGCTGTAATGGTTTGGAGTTAGTCGTGCGTAAACTGTCCCCTTTGGGAGCTTGGCTGCCTGGGTTAAACCGTCCTGACTGCACAGCCCATCTCAGCGTGGCTGCCTTAGTCGCTCGCAGAGTCTGTCTGTGGGCGTTTCTTAAACCGTTGCCAGCATAAGAGTTGTTTGACTCCCAATCGTCTCCGCCTCTCATTGCGCGGGAGTCTCCTGCGCAAGGAGGGCGTGGGTAGTGGATGACCAGGGCTCTCCTCACTGACTTCCAAGGAAGAATCCCGGAGCCCTTCCACCTCTTCTCCCATTTGCTCTCCTGGCTCCTTGGTGTTACTCTGATTTCCTTCCCCCTCCATCAAGCTGCGTCTCCCCCTTGTGCTTGTTCCTTCCCCTGCAGAATCCGAGAGCCTCTCCTTCGCCGGTTGCTCTGATGTCAGTTTCCTGTCATCCACCTCCCCTCCAGGACCCCCCCAACCCCCGCTCGACCTGTGGAATCGATTTCTCTCTCTTCCTCGGCCGACGAGACGGGGAAACCCCTGAAGGAATCGTCACCCTCCTCAGTGGATTCGAAAACCTCTGTCCACCTGCCTTGGTTCCCACCCACTGGGTGACCTTCCCAGTCCGATTCTTCCTCGGATTCTGAAAACCCCTCAAAACTCTCTTCATCATCTGTGGTTCCAAATTGTTCCTCCCAGAATCTCTCCAAGGGTTTGGGCTTGTCTGGGAACCGGCGATGGAATACTTCCACCATATACCTGTCATCGACGGCTTCCGCGGGGACCCACATGTTTTCTGACCTGGGCTCCCCTTCCCAAGCCACCAAGTACTCCACCTGACGCCCTCGCCACCTTGAATCAATTATTTCCGTGGCCGAGCTCTGGTGTTCCCTTTCTTCTACCTGCGGTTGTGGGATGACTCCTACCTCCCGCCCCTGGAATTCCCGCCCCTCCCTGTGTGGTGAGAGCAAGGACCTGTGGAACACAGGGTTTATCTTCATACTGTCGGGCAACTTGAGCTTGAATGCTACGGGGTTTACCTGTTGTGTTACCTCAAATGGCCCCAGCCGTCGGGGCTGCAACTTCTTACACCCTCCCTTAAATGGTAACCCTTGAGTGGACAGCCACACCCGGTCCCCCACCCGTATGGTTTCCCCTTCCCTGCGGTGCTTGTCTGCTTGCTTCTTGTAAGTCACCTTAGCCCTCTCTAAGTTAATCTTGACTTGCTGGTGTAGGGCCTCCATTTCTTCCACGAACTGCTCTGCCGCGGGTACACTCCAGCTTTGCTCCTCACTCCCCGGGAAAGCTCTGGGATGGCACCCATAATTGGCCATAAACGGACTCATTCCCGTCGACACGTGTTCAGCGTTATTGTACGCAAATTCCGCCAGCGCTAGTTTCTCTACCCAATCATTCTGCCTCTCGCTGACGTAGCAGGGTAAGTATTGTTGAAGTATACTGTTTGCCCTTTCCGCTTGCCCATTGGTCTCTGGGTGCCTTGCTGTCGAGAACCCCACCTCTACTTGCAGCAAGCTCATGAGCTCCTCCAGAACCGGGAAGTAAATTGTTTTCCACGGTCGGAGATAACCCTCAAGGGGGCGCCATGCAACCTGAAAATGTGCTCTACGAACAATCGTGCCGTCTCTTCCGCCGTCACCGCATGTGAGCAGGCTATAAAATGGCACATTTTGGTCAGTAAGTCGACTACTACCATGACCGCGGTTTCCCCCCGTGATTTGGGCAAATCTGTCATAAAATCAATGGACACCACCTCCCAGGGTTTGCTCGGTGTGGGTAAGGGTTCCAGGAAGCCTTCTGGTACCGTCCGCTCCCCTTTTGCCCTTTGGCAGTGGTCGCACCCTCGTACATATTCCCGTACATCCTCCCTCACCCGTGGCCACCAGAACTGTCTGGTGACCAACATCATCGTTTTGGCAGCGTGGCTGCCTCAGTCGCTCGCAGAGTCTGTCTGTGGGCGTTTCTTAAACCGTTGCCAGCATAAGAGTTGTTTGACTCCCAATCGTCTCCGCCTCTCATTGCGCGGGAGTCTCCTGCGCAAGGAGGGCGTGGGTAGTGGATGACCAGGGCTCTCCTCACTGACTTCCAAGGAAGAATCCCGGAGCCCTTCCACCTCTTCTCCCATTTGCTCTCCTGGCTCCTTGATGTTACTCTGATTTCCTTCCCCCTCCATCAAGCTGCGTCTCCCCCTTGTGCTTGTTCCTTCCCCTGCAGAATCCGAGAGCCTCTCCTTCGCCGGTTGCTCTGATGTCAGTTTCCTGACAACCAGATTTCTAAATCTTTTTTCACTTCAGTCCAGCATTTTTCATAATTGTCTTTAAATAGATTCCCATTTTTGGCTGTCATGTTAATCCCCAGGAATTTCACTTTCTTAACCAGTACTAATCCTGTCTCATTCTGAAACCTCTCTCTCTCGATCGCTGTTAAATTTTTCTCTAAGACCTTTGTTTTTAGCTTATTCAGTTTAAATCCTGCAACCTGACCAAATTCTTGAATCAGTTCCAAAACTCTTTTGGTACTAGATTCTGGCTCCTGTAATGTCAATACTAAGTCATCTGCAAATGCTCTCAATTTGTACTGTTTAGCTCCGACTTGTATACCTTTAACCAATTGGTCCCTTCTAATCATATTCAGCAAAACCTCCAGGACCGATATAAAAAGCAGTGGGGAGATTGGGCAACCTTGTCGTGTCCCTTTTTCTATCTTAAATTCCTCCGTCACCACGTTATTAACAATAAATTTAGCCTTTTGTTCTGAATAAATTGCACTTATACCGTTTTCTAAACCTTGGCCTACCCCCATCCCCTGTAGATTCTTCTTCATAAAACTCCAAGAAATATTGTCAAAAGCTTTCTCCGTGTCCACAAATATCAAAACTGCCTTGATATTAATATTCACTTGTAATTTTTCTAAAATATTAATTATGTTTCTCATATTATCAGACAAGTGTCTACCCAGGAGAAAGCCTGCTTGATCTTTATGAATCTCTTCCACTAACACTTTTTTTAGTCTTTTAGCCAAAATGTCTGCAAAAATTTTATAATCCACATTAAGCAGTGATATGGGGCGGTAGTTCTTGAGCTGCGTCTTTTCGGTCTCTGTTTTCGGTATAAGTGTGATATACGCTTCCTTCCACGACTCTGGTGCCCTTTTCCCATCCATTATTTCATTACAGACTTCCTTTAAAGGTTGTACTAACCATTCTCTTAAGGATCTGTAATATCTAGAAGTCAGTCCATCTGGTCCTGGAGATTTACCTAATTGCATATTCTGAATGGCACCTTCTACCTCCTGTTCAGTTATTTTATAGTTCAGCATTAATTTATTTTCTTGAGAGATTTTTTGTAATCCATTTATTTTCAAAAATCGGTCTAAATCAATTTCTTTCTTTGGCCCTTGTGTATATAATTGTTTAAAATACCTCTGGAAACAGTTTCTAATCTCGACTGGGTTCTGTATGTTCTTTCCTTCCACTTCTAAATTTATAATAGTGTTTAATTTTTGTCTTTTTTTCATTTGCCAGGCCAACAATTTCCCACATTTATTTGCCGACTCAAATGTCTTTTGTCTCATTTGTTTAATTTTCCATTCTATCTCCTGATTCATCATTTTCATGTATTGTACTTGATATAGCTTTATTTCTCTTGCGACTTTGGTGTTGCTCTCAATTTCTTTTCACTTTCCTTTATTTTCTCCAATATTTTATCCTTCTTCTCATTTTGAATTCTCTTCTTTATTTCATTCTGTTGTATCAAGAACCCTCTCATAATAGCTTTGCCTGCGTCCCAGATTACTCTTTTTTCAACATTGGTGTTCATATTTATCTCGAAATAGTCTCTCAAGGTTTTTTTGGGCCTTCTTAATCACTTCTTCATCTCTAAATAAGGTGTCATTCATCCTCCATCTGAAAGAGCCAGTTGGTGTTAGTTTCATCTCCATCTTCACAGCATTATGGTAGGAGCAGGTTTTTGGACAAATTTCCACTTTTCTTGTCTTTGGTGCCATTCCTCTAGTTACCCATATTTGGTCAATTCTTGTCCATGTCATTTTGGCTTCAGAGAAGAAGGTTCCCTCTCTAGCCAAGGGATTCTTTGTTCTCCAGATATCAACTAAATCCAAGTTGTCTGTCATCTCAAAAAAGGTTTTCGGTAGTCTACCATCCTTAGTGACTACCTGTCTTTGTGCCTCCGTTCATATCTCCCATCAAAATCACATTATAGTCCAAATAGTCCATCAAGGTCTCATGCAACTTTTTAAAGAATTCAGATTTCCCCTCGTTTGGTGCATAAACTCCCACTATTAAGAATTTCTCTCCTTGTATTTGAATTTCAATTGCCACAAATCTTCCTTGGTCATCTTTAAAGATAAATTTCGGTGATAGTCTCTCCTTTGCATAAATCACTACTCCTCTTTTTTTAACTTTGTCCGATGAGATAAACTCCTGACCCAGTCTTTTGTTGATCAGTACTTTTCTATGTAGCCTTATCACATGTGTTTCCTGTAGACAAATCAAGTCCAATTGTTCCTTTTTTAATAAATGAAAAACTCTTTTCCTTTTCTGGGGGGAGTTGAGACCATTAGTATTCCAGCTTAATAGTTGCAGAGCCATGATGTAGTTACTTTACTTTTCCTCCAACTGCGCCAAGTGCCTGTTCCTGCTCTGTCGGTGGTATCACCTCCTCTAGGCAGTCCAGTCCAAAAGGTAGTTTTGCTATGTCTCATATTCCTCTTTCTAGTGCTCTTAGCTCTTCTCCAGATTCTTTCTGCAGGTCTTCTCCGTGGTCTTTCAAAAATCTTTCTTTGTCGTCCACTGATCTTATTTTTATCTTTCTTCCTTTGAAGCTGAAAGATAGGCCTTGGGGAAATTTCCACCTAAAGATAATTCTGTTGCTTCTCAACAGGGCAACCAAATCTCCGTAGCTGGACCTAAGGTCCAAAAGATATTTCAGGATGTCTTTAAATATCTCCACTCTTGACTGATGTATTTCCAGGGTCTTCTGAAAGTGCAGACTCAAGATTTTGTCTCTCTCCTCTTTTGTTCAGAGGGTGATCAAACAGTCTCTCACCCTGTTCTTCTTCCCTTCTCTTCCAAGCCTGAAAGCACTCACTATCTTAAAATCTTCCTTCTCCAAATCTAGGTCCCAAAAGTCTGCAAATTCCTGCATAAGAAAGTGAGTCAGATTGTCTTTCTCAGGTTCAGGTACGGCCCTGATCCTGAAATTCGTTTGTTTCTCCTTCAATTCAATCATAGACAATATCGACCTGTGGCCCTCAAGTTGTCTATGTATCGGTGGTATCTTCTCTTCTACAGAAACTGCTATTTCTTTTGCTTCTTCAGCTGTCTTTCTGGTCAAAGCAGATTCCTGTAGCAGTTTCTCAATAGTTTCTGTGTTAGTATTTACCTTCTGTCCCAGATTGTTAATACTTGTAGTATTTTGATCAATTTTAATTGATGCTTCAGCTACTTGTTTACTTAGTTTTTCCAGAGATTCATTAATTTTGCCTAAAGCCTGAGCTAAAACATCTTCGGTTGCCATTCCTTTAGGTTTAGGTTGTACAAATGCAGCCCCTGATGATGCAAAGGGGCCAGATGTTGATGCTCTTCGCTGCAGCCCAGTGTCTGGGCGAAAAGATCTGCCAGACCTTGTTGTTTTTTCCTGAGGCAAATCTATCTTTTCTTTCCCATCTGCCATAACACTCTAGTTAAAGCCCAAGGTCAGTCCCACGGCCTGAATTTGTTTTGAAGTGGAAAATTCCCCTGGCCCAGTTGTTATTGTAACAATTTCAAGCTTCCTCTAGGGGGACACAGTAACAGTCAAAAGTTTTTGCCTTAAAAAAAAATACACTTTTTAAATCCCCCAATTCACAAAATAGACAACAGTTTCAATTTCAATTAGTTTCCAGTTACTTTAAAACCAGGAGAAGCCAGCCAGAAACCTTGTATCTCACTTGCAGAGTTAGCTGTCAAAAAGTACTCTATTCACCAACAGCGCATTTCACAGTACGGCATTTTTATTGTCCATTGGCAGTCCGTTCCCAGGTTTTAAGCGGTGGATTTTAGCTTCCTTTCCTCTCTTTTTGCAGGAAAATACAGTTCACACCTTTCCCCCCTCCTCTCCTGCAGCCAAGGGGGGAAATCACTTGTTTTGATGTTAGAATTATAGTCCTTTTCAAGCGTCTTTCAAGGTTTTAGCTTACATGTTCATTGCTTTACTCTATTTACAAAGAGCAGAAGGCAGACTTCCTGTTTATGCCTCCCCGCTTCGGTGCCAAATTACGTCTTTGTTCTCCTTTATTTCCAAAATTAACCTACTCACGGGTAGTTGTTTTTGCAGCCAGATTGTCACAGGAAAAAGGTAGCACTCTCCGGTAACGGCTGTGCGGCTTCGCTCCACGGAAGAAGCAGTTGACTCTCAGCACCGCGCCACTAGCCCCTCTTTGCTCCGGAGCCCGTAGTTGGGCTCCTTTACAAATGGGGGGGGGCGCGAAAGGTGCCCGCCGAGACCCACGGTCACAAGCTTCACCCGCCTGTGATTTTTGAAGGGTCCCCGCTTCACCGTAGCGGTACAGACCCGATTCCCGCAGAGCCAGTCCCTCCGAGTCAGAGGGAATCCGCCATTGCCAATGGTGCCACCCCGGAAGTCCTACAAACCCCGAAGTTTGTAGGATTCTCTTATTTCAGCTGTGTCTTGGCTCTGTGCTCGCAAGTGTTCTAGTGACTTTCAGGTAACTTGGAAAGCATGGTAATGATGTCTTGGTTCTGAAGAATGATATTTCCCCCAGTCTGACTTCGTTATCCTGGTGATGATTCAGCTAGATGTTGTACACGCTGACCATATTCCAGAAGGGGTTTGTTGTCTTGGCCTTGCTTTGGCTTACTGAGATCTGTCTTCTCCCTATAGGTGCTCATTCTAAAATGGATAATTGTAATGTTTGACTTCCTTGATCAGAAGGAAAATATGAATGCTCTCTATGGTTTCTTCTTCCGCTTCTTACAATATGAGAAATTGGTAAGATAAAAAGGAATGTGTTATTTGGAAGGAACTCGCTTTTATTCTGACATTAACCCAAATCAAACAATAAAGAGTACTTTCTGAACACACAAAAGGACACCATGTGAAAAGTGGGGCCTTAAATATATTTGAATCAAATACATTTGGAACAAGTGATTGTTACATTTAAGGAACATTCTCTAGGCGATGAGATTGGGGGGAAATACAAAAACCCATTCGGATACATTTGGATACATTTAGAAAAATACAGCATTTTGAGGGAAAATACATCTGAGTCGAAAAATACATTCAGATCCATTCTTAAAGTCAATGAGAAAGATACAGCAAAAAGGATACAATTCGATACAGCGAAAAAGGATCCATTCTCCAAGGCACCGTTGACCTTCTTGTAGGGTGTGAAGGCAGAATACGATCTATTTGATATTGGTAGGGTCCTTCTCCTTCATTCCCCTCTCTGACCCTGACTCTCTTATGACACAGGGACCATCCCAGAGTGTGGGCAAAACTTCTGCCGGTCCGGCCTGATCCAGTGCAGCGGGGCAAAAAGGAGGCTGGCTTCCTGTCCTCAAGGCCAAGTTGGAGTCCAGAGAAGGAGCCTTGTCCGCAATCGGCAATTGGCTACCTTTGTCGAAGTAGCCAAGACTCTCAGTCTTCCAGAGGGAAAGGAGGAGTCTGTGAGAAGCACCAGGAGCCCCTGAAACTCTTTTGCAAGGAGGATGAAGCCCCCATCTGTGTGGTTTGGGGCAGATCCAAGAAGCACCAACACCACGAGGTGATTCCTCTGGAAGAGGCTGTCGAGGAATACAAGGTACCTTGAGGGTGAGAAATAGCTCTTCTTGGCAGGTTATCTTTTTAATTCTCAGATCCAAAGTAGGCATGGTATTCATTGGTGGTTGTTTATTACCTTAGAAGCAGCCAAGGGGAAGCCTGAGGGCTGCTGGGATGGCTGGGAGGAGGGGGTCGAAGTCTTTCTTTCTGCCGGGGGGGCCAAGGGATCTTCCCTTGAAATACAGCAGCTTCATGGGACCATGGCAGGGAGAGAAAGGGTTAACCTCATCCACATCCCCCAGCAAGGTTGCTTTGTACATATTTAGAACACTACAAATGTGAATTGCACATGTCTCCTTTGGCTAGCAGGATGCCTCCTCAATACCCTGCCAAGCAGAGAGCAGCAAGGGGTCAGCTGCAAGGGGGTGGGGACTGGGGGCCAGTGTTCTAAGGAAAAAACGGCCCCTTTTCCCTTCTGGGGTACCTCAGAGCCCATATAGAGTCCTTTGGTAGCTTCTCTATCGGTAGGGGAAAATAAGAAGAAGAAGAGTTTGGATTTGATATCCCGCCTTTCACTCCCCTTCAGGAGTCTCAAAGCGGCTAACATTCTCCTTTCCCTTCCTCCCCCACAACAAACACTCTGTGAGGTGAGTGGGGCTGAGAGACTTCACAGAAGTGTGACTGGCCCAAGGTCACCCAGCAGCTGCATTTGGAGGAGCGGAGACACGAACCCGGTTTCCCAGATTACGTGACTACCTCTCTTAACCACTACACCACACTGGCCAACCAGAGAATATTGAGAAGCAAAGCAGCTAGTGAGCCAGATCTTTATTAACTGGTGCTCACCCCCCCACCCCCACGCAGAAGGGAGGAGGAGACCCCGAACCAAGTCCTTATATAGACATTTGAAATTGCCCACCCTGGAGCCCAAGACCACCCCTCCATACATCACAGAAGGGGCGGCCTACAACAGACTCCTTTCTGGCAGGAAACCTCTTGATGGGTTTACCTGGCTGTTCATGGGTTTACCTGCATATTCTTTTGTGATGAGAACTACTTACGGTATTTATGTATGTGTTTATATCTTAGACCTTCTAATTCTCCTAACACCAGGAATACACCAGATGGTGCAGGATGCCCCCCCCCCCAAGTATCTGTTGGAAGCAGATTTAGGAGTGGGGGGTGGAAGCACCTACTGGTGGGGAGCACACTTCTTCTGGGGATGCTTCCTCCTCCTCCTCCCACTTCTCGCTGGGGCCTCAAGATGAGAAGTCAGGCTGGAAGTCTCCTCGGAGAAGACAAAGGAGCAAGCATGGCTGCCTTTCCTCTTCTCCAGACCAATTAGTTGGACTAGAAACCTTTCCCGTCCCAGTTCTGCAGTGGTTTTCAAGCAGTGTGCTGTGGCAGCTGGGGTGCTGCGGGAGACACTGGCCTCTGTCCCTCTTTCCTTCCCTCCCTCCTCGGATGCCATCTCTGCCTCCCCAAGGCTTGCCCAGCTGTTCTCCCCCAGAGAATGGTGCCTCTGGGGCTGGCCAGGGGGTGTGGGCTGCCAGGAGCTGAGGCGGCTTCAGAGGAAGCAAGCCAACTGGCGAGGGTCCCTTGCTGTTGGGAATGGACAGGCAAGTCCCAGGCCCCTGGGGGGCAGCGGGGGCAGCTCAGAGACCAAGAGGAGGACTCCTAAGGAGAGGAGGCTGAGAGAGCACTCCGCAAGGGAGGCTGTTGGAGAAAGGGGGAGGGGAGGCAAGCAAGGGGGGACCTAACTGGTCTCCTGAGCCCCACAGGGGTGCCGCAGAAAGAAGGGAGTTGGTCCAGGGAGCCGTGGACCCCAAAAGGTTGAAAACCTCTGTACTTTTCTTTCCTCCAGTCAATTACTTTCCTATTATAGCAAGGCCACTGGACCCAAGAAGCCAGTAGAATATTCATCTCCTCTCTTTGTCGCCACCTGGAGATTTGGAGGAAAGAGAGAGGGGAAATTCTGGCCTATCAAGCAGACCTGGACAAGGAAAGCAAAGACCTCCTTGGAAGTGTCCTTATTGTTACTAGTGAGGGAACAAGCACTTCAAGAAGCAAGTCCGGACTGAGGAGGGATGGGGAAATCTGCCCATTTCAACTTCTCTCTCCTTTTTCCATATCAGTTTGTTATTTATTTATTATTCTGAAAATGAATCAAATGCTAGGGTGGCTACCTTCTCGTATAAATATTTTGATATGTGCTTTGCCCTCATAAATACATTTTTTGTGAACATTACCTGGCTGGGTCAACCTTGAGAAATTCAGAGGTGTGAATTTCAAAAGATTGCTGTTTTGGTCTCCATATTTTTCCAAGAATTGTGAATTAGGTAAGTTCGCCTTTGAATGCAGCTAAATGGAGTTTCTTTCCCATTGTTGTTTATTATGTGAAAAGCAGTCAAGGAGAAGCCTGAGGACTTGTGAGCTGAGAGGGTGGAAGCAGTTCAATTCCAATCCTAATTCTCTTGCTGATGTTTTGAAGGCTGACCATCTTCCTCACTTCGACCTCCTCAGAACCGGAGAGGCTGAAGACTGTGGAGAAGTTGAGACAACTGCACCAGTTCCTGGAAGAAGAAAAGCGTCTGCTGAATCATGTGGAAGAGGTGGAGAAGGAGATTGCAGGGAGAAGGGATGAGCAGCTGGCCAGACTCTGCAGGAAACTCTCCTCTCTTGAGAGGATCATCCAGGTGATGGAGAAAAAGGGTCAGCAGCCAGAGAGTGAACTGCTGCAGGTAAGACGGCTCCAGGAAAAGGCTGCCTCCCATCCTTTCTGTGGCCCTTTCATGTATGCAAGGAGTGTAGGGGCTCAGTTGACGGAGCCTCGAGTCAGCTTTGTAATGGACAGGAACACCCCAGAGACCTGGGATGCTGAACTCACCTGAAGGCCGACTAGAGATTCTTCAGTCTTCTTGAGGGAAGGGGAGGGGATTTTCTGCTCCTTGCTGATGATTTGCCTCCAAATGCCTTCCCGCTGGGCAATGCTGCCTTCCTGCCCTGCCCTGGGCTTCGCCAAGGATGCAGTCAGGCCTCCTTCTGACATGAGCCAGTCTCTTGACCAGGCTTCTCTTCCCGTTCCCTCCACAACTTCTGGGTGGATCCCCTTCCCCATAGATCCTGATGGGCCCAAAATGGTGCTCGGTCACAGTGACCAAAGAGCAAGACAGAGGGACTCATCCAGACTGCGCCACCTTCTCCACTCACAATCCCATATGGCCAGACATACAAGTGCTTCTGAAGGCTGAGAAGGTTGACATACTGGCAAAGGCAGGAGAAGCCCTATTACGGAATGATTACCAGATATCCCCGTCTCCCAGGGACAGTCCCTGGATTTACAAATCTGTCCCCAACAGATTGTAGATTTGTAGATTTATTAGTAGGGAAGGAATGTTGCGTGATTGGTTCAATGGCACAAGACACATCATATGGGGACTTATGACTAGGCAAAATGGCAGGTGCCAGGGCAATGAGCAGCTCCTGAAGCGAGCCAGAGCCAAGTGCACTACCAGGCTGGCTCCGGGCTGCTGAGACTGCCACTACCGCTGCCACTGCCGAGGGGGAACCAGGGATGCCCGGCGCGTCAACTGGGGGAACTGCTGACACACACACACCCAGGACCCAAATCGAGGCGGGAGCGAGAGCGCCCGGCCATGTGGCCGACTGCCCAGCGGCGTTCCAGGGCCAGTAAAAACCCCGGAGTCAACCCAGGGAGAAGGAGAAAGAAGAGAGAGAAAGAGGGGAGCCCCAACCTTGTAGCGCTGCTGCCGCTGAGGAAGAGAGGTAGGAGAGCACCAGGAGGGCAAGGACATGGGGCCGAGCCCAGGCCCGACCCGAGCCTACTCCAGGGCAGATAGCACTCCAAGAGATCAGGCTGGGGCCCAGAGGAAGGCCACGCGACAGAGGAGACCCAGAAGAGAAGGTATTACTTCTTATTTTTTTAAAAAATGATTTTAAAAAATAACATTTGTTTCTCTTTTGAAAAAGTGTCCCCGGATTCTTTGAAAAAAATCTGGTAACCTTACCTTAAATCCTAACCTTCTAATTCCAAGTCTCTTCTTTCTCAATATCCCCATTCCGTTAACCGCACCAAGCAACAAGGTGTAAAATGCAAGTTTAAAATGCAAGCTTTCCTTTGCATCTCGCAGAACTTTAAATGTAATTCGTGGTTTTTTTCACCTGTCCTCCAAACTTAGGTCTTTTTGCCATCCTTTAAATGGGAAATCAGTAGTCGAGCCATACTTTTTGGTAAAACGTTCGTCTGGATCCCGGAAGTCCTGCCTGAGAAGAACAATGGGAGTGTCCGCTAGCGCCAGCCACTTCTCCTTCTGCAAGCAGCGCTACCCGAATTCCCACCTGGGATGAGCCGCTTGGCGCACTAAACTGAGCCGCCGGAGAAAGACTGGGGCGGGCAGCAAGTGGGAGGGGGAAGTCGTCAGGGGAATCATCAGAACCACCTGTGCTGCAGAGCTTCTGGCTGAAAGGCGACTCATGGAGATTTGCAATGACTCCTGCAATGCACCCCTAATGATTCAGATTGTATCATTATAGCCTTATTGTGTTTATTTGTTGTTGGTGTATTAAATTTGTATACTCTTAGAAGCGGTGTGGCTGTGAGTACCATGAAGGGAGTCTGCACTTTGTCATTTGCCAGGGCACTACTGCAGGTTAGGAAGGAGGAAGAGGCAAAGATCCTTTCCCCAGTAAAACATGTTTGCACCCAGGGTGTTTCCAGACTGTCAGTATTTTGTGGGAGGGATTCAAGGAAGGCTTACAATGTAGGAGGCTTTGGGGCTATGCGAGAGGGGGGAAAGTGGGGAAATCATAGATGTATGCATGATGCGGGAAAGGTGCGGAGCGATGTTTTCTCCCTCATAATATCAGAACCTGGATCTCTTTAAGAAAGCGGAATGATGGCAGATTCAGGCTAGACACAGAGTGCCTAGTGACACTGAAATTTCCTCCTACCAGAGGCACTGACGGGGATGGCTTTAAGAGACGATTCGTCAAATTCATGGAGGGTTAGACCATGTTGCACCTCCAGCCGCAGAAGCAGTCTACCTCTGCATACCAGTTGCGGACGTCCCCAGTGGGAAGAGTGGGGCTGCATTTGGAGTCTGCTTGGGGCTTCCCTTGGACATCTGCTGGGCTGCTGAGAGCTGGACTAGATGGGCCTTGGCCTGATCCTGCAGGGCTGTGACAATAAGAGCCTGGAGTATGGCTGCTTCGCGAGCAATTCAGGGAACAGTAGTGCAGAGTTGCATCTCCCTGGGAAGGGGCACGTGCTCAGCAAAGCTGTCTCTTGCTTCTGGTCCTAAGAGTTGGGGTGGGGACATGGAGGAAAGGGGTGCAGCCTTCTGTAGAGGCCGGAGTCTCTCCCCTGCCTCTCTCTGCAACCTCTGAGGTGCCCGAAAAGGCAGATAGCAGAGGAAGCGAACCAATACTCACGTTCATCTGTACTGGCTCAGTATGACCTATTCTGCCAGATGCTGCCTTTCATTTCAGAGATCTGGGGCTGAACACGGGATCTGCACGCCAAGGCTGGAGTAAGAAAGAGCCCTTGCCAGCTGGCCACGTTGGGCGCCTGCCTGGAGAGTGGAAGCCGGGGAACAGATGCAAAGGAAAGAGGTGGATTTGCCCTGCCAGACCTTAAACTTTATTATGAATCAGCAGCTTTTTGCTGGTTGAAATAATGGCTGCTTCTTGAAAACACAGACATTTTTGATTTAGAGGGTTTTAATAATGTATTTGGATGGCATGCATACTTGTGGTATGATAAGCTCAAAGCACATAAAGCATTTAAAAACCATATTGCGTGGACAGGCGGAGTCCCCAGATCCTGCACGGTCCCCCTGTCATGTGGAATAACGACTCAAGACAACGTGCTATGGGATTAAATTGGCCACAACTTTCTTAAATTTCAAATGTGGGTAGACCTTGGCTCAGGCATTGGGCGTTCTCCCTCCCCGGTCCCCAGCCGGGGACCTAGGGAGCATCAGGGTTATCCAGTGTGTGGGGGGGGGATGGGCCGGCTCTGGAGAACATAAGTTCAAGCAGAGATGGCCGCCCCCGTAATGCCGCCGCCGCAGGAGAGGGCAATGACGACCTTTCGGTGTACGGCCAAAGCCTCCCTTCAGAAAACCCCTTTAACGGGGAACCCTGGTATCGCCGCCGCAAGAGGAAGATGGACAAAAGGATTCCGCCCAAGGCCTGATACCGCCAAAGTTGTGACGTTTTGCTACGGGAAAGGCAAAACCTGCCAATGCAGGGAAATTCCTTTCCGGCCCTTTAACAGCGACCTTAACGTAGCAGCGCCCGCATACCTGTGAAGAAAAGTTAACCTGCAAAACCTGTGAAGAAAAGTTAACCTGCAAAATAAGACATTAACTGAGGGTGGGTAGGGTGGGAGAAGCTCTGGAGCCAAGTGAGGATTCCTAGGTAAGATCCTCCCTCTATTGTGTGGGCAGGTAATCCCTCCCCTACCTGGCCTGGTCTCCTTGGCAACGCTTCCCCCAGGTGGGATTGGACAACTGACTGAGGTAGGCGGAGACCTCCAGGTATCCCACCTGAGGGAAGGCAAAGCCAAGCCTATGCTGTTGGGGCCGCTCCAGATCTAGGGGCTGCACGCGTCCACGCAAAGGCCGCCCCCCGTTTTAAGCGGGGAGCGGTCATTGTCAGGAAAGCATTGTTTAATGTTTGGATAAGATATAAGGACCTACTGGAAAACAAAACCCCAAGGTGGCTGTCACCGATGGAAGCGAAAGCTCAGAAAAAGCTCAATATGGAGGTCAAATGGCCGAAATATTGGGAAATTTTAGAACAAGAGGGAGATAGACTGAAATTGCAGAGTTTTGAGAAATTAAAAAACAAAGTGCGAGACTGGCTTCATTATTATCAGATAATGGAGGCATATAATTTGGACAAGAAAATTGGCTTCCAGGTGGAAAAATCAAAATTAGAATCAGAACTGCTAGAACCCAAAACTAAGATTTTGTCAAAGATGTATAACTTGCTGTTGAAATGGAATACACAGGATGAAACGGTGAAATCTGCTATGATTAAACGGGCACAAGATGTTGGACATAACATAATGATGGCTGACTAGGAACAGTTATGGACCACAGGTATGAAATTCACGGCATGGAATGCCTTAAGAGAGAATATTATGAAAATGATATACAGGTGGTACATGACCCCAGTCAAGCTTGCAAAAATCTATCATTTGCCCGATAATAAATGTTGGAAATGTAAAGAAACTGAAGGTACATTCTTTCACCTTTGGTGGACGTGCCCAAGGATTAAGGCTTTCTGGGAGATGATTTATAATGAAATGAAAAGGGTATTTAAATATACCTTTCTGAAGAAACCAGAGGCCTTTCTCCTGGGCATGGTCGGCCAAATGGTGCCAAAGAAGGATAGAACTTTTTTTATGTATGCCACAACAGCAGCAAGAATACTTATTGCAAAGTATTGGAAGACACAAGATCTACCCACTCTGGAAGAATGGCAGATGAAGGTGATGGACTACATGGAATTGGCGGAAATGACTTGCAGAATCCGAGACCAGGGAGAAGAGTTGGTGGAAGAAGATTGGAAGAAATTTAAAGACTATTTACAGAAATATTGCAAAATTCATGAATGTTAGAATGATGTCAGAATGAAGTTAAGTGGTTTAAGCAGCAATGTTATAAAGGTGTATGCAAAAATGGATTGTTAACAGGTGAGAATCCAAAGTTATAATATATTATGTTAAAGGACTAAGATAAAAGCAAAGAGGGAAAGAAATTGCTGAATTAACTAACTGAATTGGAATACAAAAAAGTGAGGTGCGAGGAGGTCAGGGAAACAAGGAAATGAATGTAAGGTATGGAAAGACTGATGTATTTTTTAAAGTGTTTTTTATCTTTTTTGTATTTTGTATTTTTTCTTTTGTCTTTTTTCTTCTTCTTTTTTTAATTCATGTAATTCTTTTCTTTGAAACCTTAATAAATATCATTAAAGAGAGAGTGGAAGCCGGGGGTTGGAGGGACATCCTGCTGCTCCTGGCAACTCCCACCGAACCCGACGTCCTCCTCCGCCTGAATCCCGCTTCCCCCGGGACGCACTTCCCATCCTGGAGCGGCTGGGGGGGGGAGCGCTCCCCACCCCCCTTTCCAGACCCCACTCTCCTCGTTCTTCTTCTTCATGCCTCGGGTGTTTTCCTGAGTGTATCTTCAAAACAACCCTCTGCGAGGGAGGCTAAGCTGACCCAAGGTTGCTAAGCCACGTTGCCAAGGCCAGCATTTAAAACCGTGCATCCTTTCCCCTCAGATGATAAAGCCAGGATGAGTCATGCTAGCAGCCCGTGGCCTTGATGGGCTTCGAGGCAGCCCAGCCCCCTTGTCTGCAAGCAGGCTGCCTCCGGGGAGGAGCAGCACTTTTCTCAAGGGACAGAAGCGCACGACTTCCCCCTCCCACTTTCCGCCCGCCCCAGTCTTTCTCCGGCGGCTCAGTTTAGCGGCTCATCCCAGGTGGGAATTCGGGTGGCGCTGCTTGCAGAAGGAGAAGTGGCCGGCGCTAGCGGACACTCCCATTCTTCTTCTCAGGTAGGACTTCCGGGATCCAGACGAACGTTTTACCAAAAAGTATGGCTTGACTACTGATTTCCCATTCAAAGGAAGACAAAACGACCAAAGTTTGGAGGACAGGTGAAAAAAAACACGAATTACATTTAAAGTTCTGTGAGATGCAAAGGAAAGCTTGCTTTTTAAACTTGGATTTTACAGCTTGTTGCTTGGTGCTGTTAACGGAATGGGGATATTGAGAAAGAAGAGACTTGGAATTAGAAGGTTAGGATTTCAGGGTTAGGTGGCTTGGATATTTGTGGTAGATCAAGTCAGAGTAAATGCGCACCTTGAGAACCACTGTATTAGACGTGCGTGGCGCATTAAGAATCTGAAAATAGATATAAAGTTAGTTTATACGCAAAGACTCTGTTTCACCAGAAGACACTTTTTATAGACAAAAGGGTGACGGATAAAGAGAAATGGTTAATCTATTGAGAGATCTTAAAGTGGAAATTGGGAGATTGTAAAATTTAAACAAGGGGTTTCTCTTTTACACTTTATAAAATAGGGTTGGGGTGTTGTTTATGGCTTCTTTTTCCGGTGTGTGTGTGTGTGTCCTGCACCACTGGGTTTTTCAGGTATTCAGAGACATTGTGGATTTTAGGACTTAGAAATGGGTCAGCAGCTTCATTTGGCAATGCCAGAAGAGAAGGCCCCTTCAAATTCTGTTTCTAACGCGTATAATAATTTAATAATTATATTTTTTAATTATTTCTACCCGGCCCATCTGGCTGGGTTTCCCTAGCCACTCTGGGCGGCTTCCAGCAAAAGATTAAAAATACATTAAAACACCAGTCATTAAAAGCTTCCCTAAACAGGGCTGCCTTCAGGTGTCTTCTAAATGTCATATAGTTGTTTATTTCTTTGGCATCTGGTGGGAGGGCGTTCCACAGGGTGGGCGCCACTACCGAGAAGCCCTCTGCCTGGTTCCCTGTAACTTCGCTTCTCGCAATGAGGGAACCACCAGAAGGCCCTCAGCGCTGGACCTCAGTATCCAGGCTGACCGATGGGGCTGTATTGAAGCACAATAGGGGGTGGTGTAGGGACTTTGCGCAGGTGATCGATGGTCAAGAAAAGGCAACCTTTGTGCTGTTTTATGTCAGGAGTTGGGAATTCTAGAAGTAGTACTCCTTTTTCCACGTTCTTACTTCCTGTACTGCTTGAATGGAAGAGGAAAACTTCACTTACTAATTAATTATGTTAAGCGAGGCAAATGTTAGGTCAGGAAGCTCAGCGCAGTATACCTGAAGGAGCATCTCCACCCCCATCCTTCAGCCCGGAGGTCCTCCTCCGAGGGTCTTCTGGTGGTTCCCTCGCCGCAAGAAGCGAGGTTGCAGGGAACCAGGCAGAGGGAGGGCCTTCTCGGTGGTGGCAGCCTCTCTGTGGAACGTCCTCCCTACAGGTGACAAGGAGATGAGCAACTATCAAACCTCTGGAAGGCAGCCCTTTATAGGCAGGCTTTGAATGTTTGTTGTTTTAATATGTGTTGGAAGCCGCCCAGAGAGGCTGGGGAAACCCAGTGAGGTGGGTGGGGTACAAATAACACAATTACATTTATAGCCCCCATTTCCTGCAAGGAGGTCAAGTTGGTGTGCAGAGTTCTCCCCCCCCCCCATTTTATCCTCACAACAACCCTTTGAGGTAGGTTAGGCTGAACGTGAGTGCCTGGCCCAGGGTCACCCAGTGAGCTTCAGGGCTGAGTTTGAATGCCTGCCATCAGCATTCCTCCTCTGCAAGGCCTGCCTCCTCCCATGACAATGTCTGCTCACACACTCTCAAGCCCCCATGGATGGCTGAGGCAGGTAAGGTTGTGTGTGTTGGAGGAGGGCAGGAGCAGGCAAGGTGAGCCATGCCCCCAAAGGAGGCAGCTGCAGCAGCCCCCTCCTCCTGCTGCCCTCCAGGAACAGGGCGGGGAGGGACCAGCCCCCAGGAAGGACATGTTTGCCTCCCTCTGCAGTGCTCAGAACAAGAGGGGAATGAGGCCACCCAGGCCCTCTGGAGCACAGAAGGGCTCACCATCCTTGACTTTCCCCCGTCAACTGCCTTTTTACCCAATCCCTCATTTTGAGGAAGTCTCCTCTTTTGAAGTCAAATGTGACTGTTCTGGATTTCCTTAGCAATTGTCCACTTCCATACTGTGTATGTTGAGTCTGATAGCACTGTGGTCACTGTTCCCATTTGATTCAACCACACCTACATCTTGTCAGTTGAGAGCATCAGGCAGAGCACCCAGCACCTACCGAATCCTTTTTTTATTCCAGCAGGTCTTTTTAACGGAAGTCTGATGTCATCCATGTTAACTTTTTCTGCAATGTATTTCTCGTGTGTCACTTCAGAGATGATTATAGTCATGTGGTGTATAAGCTGTTTAAATAGTAAATGGTTGAATGCAATTTTAAAAATAATAATTGTATAACAAGGGGGAAAGCATACTTGTATCTGACCATATTTTAATGGGCACAGACTTTGATAAATAGCATCCTAGCCATAGGCTAATTTTGTGGAGTTTAAAGCTAAGCATACAAGTTCTGAAAGCATGCTTTGAAATCCATATGAACTCTAGTATGCTGTCGGGGGAAGAGGAAATATGTGGTTGGCTGAAATGAAGTCCGATCCTGTACAGATAAATCACTAGTGGAAGCGTCAACAGAAACATGTACAGATTCCACACGATCATGAGGAAGCCTGAATCTGGGCAGGACCTTATCTCTTTGCCTGTCATTTGTGGCTGCTCCACCCAGGTCTGAGACGCCTTCCACAGTGAAACAGTGATGGGGGGGGGGGCGGGGGAGGCAAGAGGATGGAGCCGTCTAAACCCCTCTGCGGGTACTGTGAAAACAGACTCCTTTTGTCTGGATCTTCCCCGCGCAAAGATGGGTCTGTATGCATTTTGAGCAGAGGAGGAGGGTCTGTGGAACTGCCCACCACTGTGGTGTACTGTTCCCAGGATATTAAAAAATAAAAATATTCAAAGTTATAACAAGACATATTATCCAAAAACATATCCTTATTCCCCCCCCCCCATTTTCCTCCCTCCCCTCCCCCCCAGAACCCACCCCCACCCCACCCCCCGACTTCCCTCAGTTGCAGTCTTTGGTTTCTCTAATATTGCTATTTTCTGCATGTTACAAAGTTGTATAGATCCTCAAACTGTTTAGCTGATTATTATCAGTAAAAAAAATTGTGGATGTTTATTCAAAACCTGCCAAGGAGTCCAATTTGCTTTGTTGCGTCTTCAGACACTTTGTGAAAGGTTCCCATTCATCCTTAAAGTCACAGTTATCCTTGTTCCGTAGCTTATATGTCAATTTTGCCAGTTCTACATAGTCCATCAACTTTTCTCGCCATGATTCTTTAGTTGGGGTTTCTTCAGTCTTCCATCCTTGCGCAACCAGAACTCTCGCGGCCGTTGTCGCATACATGAAGATGTTTTTCAACTTTTTTGGCAGATCTTTCCCTACAATCCCCAACAAAAATGCCTCGGGTTTTTAAATAAATGTTAAATGGGACATTTTCTTCAATTCATTGTATATCATTTCCCCAAATGTTTTAATTACCTTACACTCCCACCACATATGATAAAATGTTCCCTCCTTTTCCTTACACTTCCAACATATATTTGAACTAGTTTTGTACATTTTCCCTAACTGCACTGGTGTTGTATACCATCTGTACATCATCTTCATGTAGTTCTTCATGTACTGTTCCCAGGATAGTTAAAGATCATTCAACAGTTTTCAAATTGAAAAACAGTGTTTCATTTTGAGATCCTTTGTAACACCATCCAGTTCATTTAATCACAACCTACGGCCCTTGAGGTTTTTACTGAAGCAAAAGGATTGATTCCATCCCTGTATCAAACAGCTGTGATTTGAGGATCGTCTGTTTCATAGCAGCTCCTGTGCCCCTTCCCTCTGCTGCATTTGGCATGAAGTTGCCGGTGATTTCCCCAGGAGTCAAAAGGCCTACCTACTCTGGGCTTATTCTTGGGAATTACTTTGCAACAAAGAAGAAAGCTTTTCGTCTTCTGTTTCTTTTCATTTTTATGTTTTCAAAATGCTTGATATCTGACACTGATTTCTGTACATTGTGTTTTCTTTGTTTTTCAAGCTTTCATAAAAAATAGCCTTTGAAACCAGCTGGTACAGTGGTCAGAAGACTTGCCTTCGTGTCCACAGAATGGAGAAGAAAAGTTCGCCCAACGCATCCCTGGGTGCGACCCCAGAGACCTCCGGCTGCCACCTGGCTGAGCCTTCTCATTGCCAGCTTACTTCGATGCCCTCTGTTCCCAGAGATACCACTGGAAGAGCTGCTTCCCTTAGCCAGGAAGCGTCGGGGTCCCAGCAGCCTTCCCAGCAGGCCTCCCACATTTCCTCCTCCTTGGGCAGTGCTCCATTGCAGGTCCCCGAGCAGCTTTCCGAAGAAATGCCCCATGGCACTGGCCAAAGTGCTTCCCTCCCATCTCTGGACGTTGCAGCGACGTTCTCTAGCCTGCAGTCTGGGAGTAGGAAAAGTGTGATCACCTTTGTGGGGACCCAGGCTGTTTCCTCTACCTCTAAGTCTCCAGAGGGGTCTGTCCCAGCTCCGAGCACAGCTGATCTGGCTAAAGGCGGCCAGGGGCAAGGCCAGGTAAGTCCAAATTGAGAGGTAGGGAAAGGGCTTTGAGGCTGTAATGCCCTCCTTGAGTCTCTCCAGCTGGTTTGGACAACTGCCCCCATCCCTGACCCCTGGCCATACCGCCTGGGCCTGGTGAGAGATGGAGCCCCAGAACACCTGGAGTGCACCAGGCTGGGGAAGGATGTCGTGAGGTGGAAGGCAAAAGAAGGCAGACAGCCCATCCCGGGGTCGGTCCTTTTCCTCCTTCTAGCTTAATGGCTCACCTGAGCCGCCATCCTTTAAACTGGGGAAGCAGCAGCGGCTCATCAGAACTCACAAGTTTGGAAGTCCTATGTTATAGTGCCCATCTTCTTGTTATGTCCTGTTGGTGGGGAGAATTGTGCCGTTTTCCTGTGGGTGGGCAGCCAGCCAGCAGCAGGCTGGCAGGTGGGCCCAGGGAAATGGCTTTGTTGGGGGAGCCTCCGAACTCGTCCTCTGCATGTTTGTTCCCTGTTGCCCCAAAGTGGGAACTGTCTTGCAATTCAGGCTTGTGGCACACAGGTAGAGAAGGGGAGCCGTTTGTCTCTTCAGATGCCTGGGAGAAGAGAGCAGTGGGTGGGGGCAGCCTCTGCTCCCCCTTTTAGAAAGGAGGCCTTTGCCAACATGGGTGCAATTCTGCTCCATGTGGGGAAAGTGTTTATCCATCATGGATTTGGGGGGATGCTGCTGCCAGCCAATATGGGATTTGAAGGATATTTTTTTACTGTAGGCCTGTTTATTCTGCTGCATTTCAATGCCTATTTTCGGAGCTAGTTGTAAAGTACCTTGAGATTCCCACATAAGAGGTTGCAGGTAAATACTCTAAAAATAAGAACTCCCCCCCCCCCATCATGTCACAAAGTCAATTGACACAGAGCCTAGAATAATGCCAACGAGCTCTTCTACCTGGAAGTGCAACATCAGCCCTTAAACACATCAGCATGATGTGCAGTTGTCACACGGCTACGACTCATAAGCCATGAATGCAGGTCTGAATAGTGCCCCTTTGGAAACCCCCACCCTCCATGCAGAAAAAGAGCATCTGCCCCTGAAATCCTTTCAGTATAAAGTGTATGAATGACAGGCAGCTAAAAAACTGTCTCCTTGGCTATTTGGCTCATGTGTCTCATAGAAGAAACTCCGTGGACGAAAACAGCCTTGCCAGGAATGTGAGCCGACTTTAATCCAGCCTGCCCTGAAATATCTCAGAAGTGAAGCAGGAGAAAGAGGCCCAGTTTATGGCGGTGAGCTGACTTGGTTTTGAGTAGGAGGGTGTGTGCTGCAGGGGACTGGTCTGCTTAATTAATTAATTAATTAAAATTAATTTTATAATGAATGATTTTAGAGTGTTGTTTATGCTGTACTTTTGTACTGTTTTATTGTTGTTAGCCGACCTGAGCCCGGCTTCGGCTGGGGAGGGCGGGATATAAATAAAATTTATTATTATTACTATTATTATTATTATTATTATTATTATTATTATTATTATTATTTGAATAGGCTGGACTACAAAATCTCTGGCTGCTCTTATATTCTTTTCCTGCAAGGCTGCAGTTAGGTTAGGGAGTGGCAGGCTATTGCCTATCTTGTGTATCAGCAGCACTGTAGAGTCAGGCCACATGGCAAATCCTGATAGTTGGGGTCGGGATGCATATGGAATGGGTTGGGGAAAGAGGGGTGGCCACTTCCAATCTACCAGGAAGCATTTTTCAGCTGGAGAAACAGCTTGCACCAGCAGAAGGAGGCAGCACTCCAGAGAAAACCTCTCTGTCATACAAGCAGTCCTCTACAAGGAGATCCTTGGGCTGGGAGGGGGCTGGAAGTGACCATATTCCAGATGAGGGGGAGCATGAAGCCAGGCTCTGGGCTTTCGTTTCATGTTGGAATGGAGATGTAAAATCACTTCTTTTATATTCAGGTCAGGACAAGAGATCCACACCTGGGAGCTTGACGGCAACTGAAGGGATCCATGGTGATCCAGGGCAAGCTGCACTTGCTGCTCAGGTAAGGCCAGAAGGAGGCTTACCAGGCGTCCCCGGTTGCCAGGGACAGTCCCCGGATTCAGCAATCTGTCCCCGGCAGAAATTTGTCCCAGCAATGTCCCCGGATATAATTAATGTCCCCGGATTTACGCCTGGGGACTTCCTGCGCTGCAACATGGCTGACGCCATGGCAGGAAGCAGCATCGGAGGTCCCGACTACATCTGGGGACATTAATTAAATCCGGGGACATTCCAGCCAGCCAATCCACTGGCTGGGGGGGCGGTGCCCCGACCTTGCTGCAGCCGCCGCCGCTGAGGAGAGGGAGAGCCCGACCCGAGAGAGAAGAGACCCAGAGGAAGGTATGTCTGCTTTAACGCCTCATTGCGTTCTTGGCCATTCCTGTGGCGTACACCCCTCCCCCCTTTTCTCCAGCTGGACGGCTTGTCTTTGGGGCTGTGAGGCAAAGCACAGCAGAGGGGATCCCCCCCCCCACTTTGTGGGAGAGCTTGCTTGCAGATAGGGATAGCGCGCGGTTGGAGATCCTTTTATTTGTAATTGCTCTGGATGCTTAGAACGGTAGTTGGCGGATGAAGTGAATCAAGTCAACTTTAATCATTTAACCTGCCAGAAAAAGGGCCAGTTTAAAACAGCGGCTGTCTAGTTCACAGAGTTCCTGAACAAGCCTGCATGGAAACACCGGTTTCTATCATGACTGAAATGTGTTTCATTTGCAACTAAGTAGAGCCTCTCTGCTAATGCAGAGCACAATCCACAGCTTCAGGCAAGGCCATTTATATAGCCAGAATCCAGAGCAGCCTTTTCTCCTACTCCTCTGAAGTACCACCACTGCAACACCAGCGCTTGGCCTTCTGGCACCTGCAGGCTAGGGAAAGAGCTCTTTAGCACCCTGGGGTGGAGCTCCTTCTCAGCAATAGCACTGTCTGCTCATTCCCAACTTCTTCAACCAGTGCCTCTGTGCCTTCTGCAAATGTCTGGAGTAAATGAGAGTCTGCAGGGCAGAGTTGAAGAAGGAGCAAAAAGGGTTTTCTTGTGTGTGTGTGTGTTTCTTTGTGGCTGATTAGCTGTTTTCCCTGTGTAAAGGTCAGAGGGGGCAGGGTTTCTGTTGAGGCAGGGGATTAGCTGTGGGAGGAGCTTATCAGAGGCTGCAGGGCAGAGTTGAAGAAGGAGCAAAAAGGGTTTTCTTGTGTGTGTGTGTGTGTTTCTTTGTGGCTGATTAGCTGTTTTCCCTGTGTAAAGGTCAGAGGGGGCAGGGTTTCTGTTGAGGCAGGGGATTAGCTGTGGGAGGAGCTTATCAGAGGCTGCAGGGCAGAGTTGAAGAAGGAGCAAAAAGGGTTTTCTTGTGTGTGTGTGTTTCTTTGTGGCTGATTAGCTGTTTTCCCTGTGTAAAGGTCAGAGGGGGCAGGGTTTCTGTTGAGGCAGGGGATTAGCTGTGGGAGGAGCTTATCAGAGTCTGCAGGGCAGAGTTGAAGAAGGAGCAAAAAGGGTTTTCTTGTGTGTGTGTGTGTTTCTTTGTGGCTGATTAGCTGTTTTCCCTGTGTAAAGGTCAGAGGGGGCAGGGTTTCTGTTGAGGCAGGGGATTAGCTGTGGGAGGAGCTTATCAGAGTCTGCAGGGCAGAGTTGAAGAAGGAGCAAAAAGGGTTTTCTTGTGTGTGTGTGTGTTTCTTTGTGGCTGATTAGCTGTTTTCCCTGTGTAAAGGTCAGAGGGGGCAGGGTTTCTGTTGAGGCAGGGGATTAGCTGTGGGAGGAGCTTATCAGAGGCTGCAGGGCAGAGTTGAAGAAGGAGCAAAAAGGGTTTTCTAGCGGCGCGCGCAGTTATACCCATCTTTTAGATTTAGGGGAGCTAGTCTCAAACGTTTGTTGGGGGAGACCTAGGTGTTTTTGTGTGTGTGTGTGTGTGTGGAGGGGAAGTTATTTGTCCTGTCCTCAAGCTTTTTATGATGGAGGACCTCTGTAGCCACCCCCAACGACACGATCTCAAGATGGAAGGGGAGGGAACAGCTGCAGTCGCCTGCGATTCCTGCGCAATGTTTGCCATCTTGCCAAAGGTTGCAGGCAGCTTTACCTGCAGCAATTGCATGTTGATTGCCCTTTTAAAAGACAAAGTCCAGCAACTGGAGGAACGTGTAGCTACGCTTCAAAGAATTAGAGAGCTGGAGCTCTTCTTGGAAGCAACAGAGCACACCGTCTCCACCAGAGAGGAGACAGGGGACTCCCCTGAGAAGGAGGATAGTTCAGCAACACAGGAGCCAGATATATGGAGAAACGTGACTCAAAGAAGTAGGAGGCCCAGGGTTCACTCTGATTGTTTAGAAATACACAATCGCTTTGAGGTCCTCTCCCCTAGCATGGAAGACGAAGAGCAGACTCCATTTGAGGATCTCTCCCTCATTACAGTCGATCAGGTATATGAAGACGAGCAGCAAAGTCAGTCCTCAGGGAATGTGCAGGCGACCTTGGAACAGACAGCTCACAGAAGAACCCCGACCAAACCCAAGAGGAGGCGTGTAGTGGTGATAGGGGATTCCCTACTGAGGGGAACAGAAGCAGTGATCTGTGGGCCTGACAAGATGTCTCGGGAAGTGTGCTGTCTCCCCGGGGCTAAGATCCAAGATGTAACTGAACGACTGCAAAAAATCATAAAACCCACTGACGAATACCCCTTCCTCTTGGTTCATGTGGGAACCAATGACACTGCAAACAATAGCCTCCAGAAGATCAAAAGAGACTACGAGGCTCTCGGCAGGAAATTGAAGCAACTAAATGCACAAATTGTCATCTCGTCTGTCCTCCCAGTTGAACGACGTGGCCCAGGGAGAGAGGGGAAAATAGTGGAAGTGAACAGCTGGCTTCGCAAATGGTGTAAACAGGAACGGTTTGGATTCTTAGATCACGGACTGCAGTTTCTTGAAGATGGACTTCTGGCAAGTGATGGGCTGCACCTCACAACGGTTGGGAGAAATGTTTTTGCCAAAAATCTCAGAAACCTCATCAGGAGGGCTTTAAACTGACTAATGTGGGGGAGGGAGACAGTGCTCCTGAAGGTAGGAGTCTATCAATTAATGAAGATGATCATCCAAATGTCATAGACCAAATGGAGCAAACAGCACGCGGACCTAGTGGAGGGAGGAAAAAATCCTTAAATAAGAGACACGGGGGAATGATTAATGGACTTCAATGTCTGTACACTAATGCGCAAAGCATGGGAAATAAACAAGATGAGCTTGAGCTCTTGGTACAGCAAACTAAATATGACATAATAGGCATCACTGAAACCTGGTGGGATAAGTCCCACGATTGGAATGTAATAATGGGGGGATACAATCTATTTCAGAGAAACAGACCAGACAAGAAAGGAGGAGGAGTGGCGTTATATGTCAGGGATGTGTATACCTGTGAAGAGATCCAAGATTTAGAACCTCAAAGCCAAAGTGAGAGCATTTGGGTCAAAATTAAGGGAGAGAAGAATAACAGAGACCTCATTGTGGGAGTTTACTATAGATCCCCAAGCCAAACGGAGGACATAGATGCTGCCTTCCTGGAACAGATGGCCAAGTATGCAAAAGGAAGGGAGATAGTAGTAATGGGGGACTTCAATTACCCGGATATTTGTTGGACGTCAAACTCAGCCAAGAGCATAAGGTCAAACAGATTCCTCACTGGCCTTGCAGACAACTTCATTGTCCAGAAAGTGGGAGAAGCAACAAGAGGAACAGCCATTTTAGATCTGGTCCTAACCAATGTTGATGACCTGGTTAGTGGGGTAGATGTGGAAGGATCATTAGGCGCGAGTGATCATGCTCTTCTGAAGTTTACTATACAGCGGAAAGTAGCAGCCAAGCATACTAGGACTCAATTTCTTGACTTTAAGAAAGCCGACTTCATAAAACTTAGGGAAGTGCTGGGTGAGATCCCATGGACAGCAATACTAAAAGGAAAGGGAGTTCATGATGGCTGGGAGTTTGTTAAGAGGGAGATAGTAAAAGCACAACGTCAGGCAATACCAATGAGACGAAAACATGGAAGATGCCTAAAGAAACCAGGGTGGCTATCTAAAGCACTTTTAACTGAATTAAGATTAAAAAAGGATGTGTACAAAAAATGGAAAAGGGGGGAAACCACCAAAGAGGAATTCAAACAAATAGCCAGCACGTGTAGACACAAAGTCAGAAAAGCTAAAGCACAGAATGAACTCAGGCTTGCTAGAGAGGTTAAAAGCAACAAAAAAGGTTTTTATGGGTATGTTCGTAGCAAAAGGAAGAACAAAGAAACAGTGGGGTCACTCAGAGGAGAAGATGGTGAAATGCAAACAGGGGACACAGAAAGGGCTGAACTCCTCAATGCCTTCTTTGCCTCAGTCTTCTCCGATAAAGAAAACAATGCCCGACCTGAAGAATTTGGAGCAAATGATTCAGCAAAGGAAACACAGCCCAGAATAACTAAGGAGATAGTACAAGAATATTTGGCTAGATTAGATGTATTCAAGTCTCCAGGGCCAGATGAACTGCATCCAAGAGTATTAAAAGAACTGGCAGATGTGATCTCAGAACCACTGGCAGTCATCTTTGAGAATTCCTGGAGAACAGGCGAAGTCCCGGCAGACTGGAGGAGGGCAAATGTTGTCCCTATTTTCAAAAAGGGGAAAAGAGAGGACCCAAATAATTACCGCCCAGTCAGTCTGACATCAATAGCAGGGAAGATTCTGGAACAGATCATTAAGCAAACAGTCTGTGAGCACCTAGAAAGGAATGCTGTGATCACCAATAGTCAGCATGGATTTCTGAAAAATAAGTCATGTCAGACTAACCTGATCTCGTTTTTTGACAGAATTACAAGCCTGGTAGATGAAGGGAACGCAGTGGATGTAGCCTACCTTGATTTCAGCAAGGCATTTGACAAGGTGCCCCATGATATTCTTGTAAAGAAGCTGGTAAAATGCGGTCTTGACTATGCTACCACTCAGTGGATTTGTAACTGGCTGACTGACCGAACCCAAAGGGTGCTCATCAATGGTTCCTCTTCATCCTGGAGAAGAGTGACTAGTGGGGTGCCACAGGGTTCTGTCTTGGGCCCGGTCTTATTCAACATCTTTATCAACGACTTGGATGATGGACTCAAGGGCATCCTGATCAAATTTGCAGATGACACCAAACTGGGAGGGGTGGCTAACACCCCAGAGGACAGGATCACACTTCAAAACGACCTTGACAGATTAGAGAACTGGGCAAAAACAAACAAGATGAATTTTAACAGGGAGAAATGTAAAGTATTGCACTTGGGCAAAAAAAATGAGAGGCACAAATACAAGATGGGTGACACCTGGCTTGAGAGCAGTACATGTGAAAAGGATCTAGGAGTCTTGGTTGACCACAAACTTGACATGAGCCAACAGTGTGACGCGGCAGCTAAAAAAGCCAATGCAATTCTGGGCTGCATCAATAGGAGTATAGCATCTAGATCAAGGGAAGTAATAGTGCCACTGTATTCTGCTCTGGTCAGACCACACCTGGAGTACTGTGTCCAGTTCTGGGCACCACAATTCAAGAAGGACACTGACAAACTGGAACGTGTCCAGAGGAGGGCAACCAAAATGGTCAAAGGCCTGGAAACGATGCCTTATGAGGAACAGCTAAGGGAGCTGGGCATGTTTAGCCTGGAGAAGAGGAGGTTAAGGGGTGATATGATAGCCATGTTCAAATATATAAAAGGATGTCACATAGAGGAGGGGGAAAGGTTGTTTTCTGCTGCTCCAGAGAAGCGGACACGGAGCAATGGATCCAAACTACAAGAAAGAAGATTCCACCTAAACATTAGGAAGAACTTCCTGACAGTAAGAGCTGTTCGACAGTGGAATTTGCTGCCAAGGAATGTGGTGGAGTCTCCTACTTTGGAGGTCTTTAAGCAGAGGCTTGACAACCATATGTCAGGAGTGCTCTGATGGTGTTTCCTGCTTGGCAGGGGGTTGGACTCGATGGCCCTTGTGGTCTCTTCCAACTCTATGATTCTATGATTCTATGATTCTATGAAATGTCTAGCAGGAAGTGTCTGTCCTCTCCAGGATGTTGAAATACTGAAGAAGGCACCCAATAGCCCGAAGACGGGGGCGGAAACAGTACTTAAGGATGATCAAGCATTGCGTATGAAGGTCCAGGAGCTTGAAGAAAACCTCCAGCTGTTGCCTGCAATACTCCAGGAGCCGCAAGGAAGAGGTATTTTTGAGAATCCTGTCTTCACAAATTCCGGGGACATGGCCCTCCCAGTGTTAAGGTGGGAGGTGGGGTTGGGAGTTTGCAGATAAGAGTCAAAAGTTTAAAATGTAAAGGCTAATGGAATTCTATTTAAAAATCAAAAGTCGCTGTGGTGATTCAAGTTATAGTGTCAGACAAAAGACAAGATGGAAAAGAAAAGATAAGGAAGAGAGAAAAGAGATAGAGAGAAAAAGAAGAAAGAAAGTAAAAGAAAACGCAAAAAATCCTACTGAAAATTGTTTGTTTGTTCAGAAAAGAGAAGGAAAAGAAAAAAACCATTGTAATAAGTATATAGAAAAACTGGGGAAGTGGGGATGGAAAAGTAGATATATATATAGAACACTTTAATGAGAAATTTTAAAAAAACTTTTTAAACTTTTTTTGAGTGATAGCAGCTCTTTTGGCTGAGGTGTGGCATGCAGCTGAAACAGTATTTCAGGAAACTCAAGCATTCGGTGTGAATCTCCAGGAACTTGAAGAGAAACTCCAGGCGTTGCCAGCAACACTCCAGGAGCCACAAGCCAGAGGTATTTTTGAGAATCCTGTCTTCACAAATTCCGGGGACATGGCCCTCCCAGTGTTAAGGTGGGGAGGTGGGGCTGCAAGTTTGCAGATAAGAGTCAAAAGTTAAAAATGTAAAGGCTAATGGAATTCTATTTAAAAATCAGGTCAGGACAACAGATCCACACCTGGGAGCTTGACGGCAACTGAAGGGATCCATGGTGATCCAGGGCAAGCTGCACTTGCTGCTCAGGTAAGGCCAGAAGGAGGCTTACCAGGCGTCCCCGGTTGCCAGGGAGAGTCCCCGGATTCAGCAATCTGTCCCCGTAGAAATTTGTCCCCGCAATGTCCCCGGATTTACGCCTGGGGACTTCCTGCGCTGCAACATGGCTGACCCCATGGCAGCAAGCAGCATCGGAGGTCCCGACTACATCCGGGGACATTAATTAAATTCGGGAACAACCCAGCCAGCCAATATGCTGGCTGGGGGGGGGGTGCCCCGACCTTGCTGCAGCCGCCGCCGCTAAGGAGAGGGACAGCCCGACCCGAGGGAGCACACCCAGAGGAAGGTATGTCTGCTTTAACGCCTCATTGCGTTCTTGGCCGTTTCTGTGGCGTACACCCCTCCCCCCTTTTCTCCAGCTGGACGGCTTGTCTTTGGGGCTGTGAGGCAAAGCACAGCAGCAGGGATCCCCTGTCCCCCCCCACACACTTTGTGGGAGAGCTTGCTTGCAGATAGGGATAGCGCGCGGTTGGAGATCCTTTTATTTGTAATTGCTCTGGTTGCTTAGAAGTGTAGTTGGCGGATGAAGTGAATCAAGTCAACTTTAATGGTTTAACCTGCCAGAAAAAGGGCCAGTTTAAAACAGCGGCGGTCTAGTTCACAGAGTTCCTGAACAAGCCTGCATGGAAACACCGGTTTCTATCATGACTGAAATGTGCTTCATTTGCAACTAAGTAGAGCCTCTCTGCTAATGCAGAGCACAATCCACAGCTTCAGGCAAGGCCATTTATATAGCCAGAATCCAGAGCAGCCTTTTCTCCTACTCATCTGAAGTACCACCACTGCAACACCAGCGCTTGGCCTTCTGGCACCTGCAGGCTAGGGAAAGAGCTCTTTAGCACCCTGGGGTGGAGCTCCTTCTCAGCAATAGCACTGTCTGCTCATTCCCAATTTCTTCAACCAGTGCCTCTGTGCCTTCTGCAAATGTCTGGAGTAAATGTCTAGCAGGAAGTGTCTGTCCTCTCCAGGATGTTGAAATACTGAAGAAGGCGCCCAATAGCCCGAAGACGGGGGCGGAAACAGTACTTAAGGATGATCAGGCATTGGATATGAAGGTCCAGGAGCTTGTAGAAAACCTCCAGCCATTCCCTGCAATACTCCAGGAGCCGCAAGCAAGAGGTATTTTTGAGAATTGCGTCCCACGGTGACCCGGAAGTAACGGAGCGGGTTACCTCCAGGTTTCGCTGCTCGCCTTGGTTTCCGAATGTTTTGGAAGTCAAACGGACTTCTGGCATGGATTCGGTTTGACTTCCGAGGTACCACTGTATATCTTCTCGGAGCAGGGGCAATCCCATTGCCGCCTTCAGTTCTGGTAAAGCTAAGAATTGCTTGTGCCGATCTTGATGCCTTCAAGGCCGAGGCTGTCATCTGATGTGACCCAGTACTCCTATCAGAGAAGCAAATCCTCAAATACAGTCATACCTCTTCTTCCGCTCGGTTCAGGTTACGTCTTTTCAGGTTGCGTCCTGTGGCGACCCGGAAGTAACGGAACGGGTTACTTTCAGGTTTCACTGCTCGCGCATGTGCAGACGCTCAGAATGATGACACGCGCATGCGCAGAAGCGGCAAATCGCGACCCACACATGCGCAGACGCGGGTTGCGTTCTGCTCATGATGCGAATGCGGCTCCGGAACGGATCCCGTTCGCAACCAGAGGTACCACTGTAGTTGAAATGCCTGGCTTGTTCAATGGCCTGTCCATTTAGGAGCCATTTCTGCTTCCTGGGCTCTGCCCCCAATACTACGGCTTTTGTCTTGGAATAATTTGTATTCAAATCTTTGTTACGACACAGTCTCCCAAAGTTCTTTAGTAATTGCCTCATACCCACTTGCGTTTGTGCTCACAACACCGTATCGTTGGCATGTAGCAAAATGGATACATTCTGGGATAAAAGTGAAACAGGGAAATATCTGGCCATTTGGGTTCCTTTATTACATCATTTACATAAATGTTAAAAAGCAGAATTTTAGAAAGTATTTCAAAGTGTTTAAAATGATTTAGGAATTACAAGGTTAACTTTTTAAAAAAGATATTAAATAAGTTTTAAAAGCCTGTATGTGTAACTGCTGATGATGTTCGGGGTGGCGGCAGCTGTGGTTGTAAGACTCCCTTAAAACTGATTTACAGTGCTGGCTCTTGGGGATTGAAAGGGCACATAAAAAGGCCTTGCCCCAAATGAAAGAAAAACCAACAAACAACCCCAGTCAAACAATTAAAAAAACCAGCCTGTGGAGCTCAGATGAACAAGTCCCACTTTGGTGCAACTTGACCGGAATGACATGCACAGATGCTCCCTTCTTTTTCTCAGTGATAGCAGCTCTTTTGGCTGGGGTGTGGCAAGGAGCTGAAACAGTATTTAAGGAAACTCAAACATTCCTTGTGAAGCTCTGGGAGATTGAAGAGAAACTCCAGGCGTTGCCAGCAACACTCCAGGAGCCACAAGCAAGAGGTATTTTTGAGAATCCTGTCTTCACAAATTCCGGGGACATGGCCCTCCCAGTGTCAAGGTGGGGAGGTGGGGCTGCGAGTTTGCAGATAAGAGTCAAAAGTTAAAAATGTAAAGGCTAATGGAATTCTATTTAAAAATCAGGTCAGGACAACAGATCCACACCTGGGAGCTTGATGGCAGCTGAAGGGATCCACGGTGATCCAGGACAAGCTGCACTTGCTGCTCAGGTAAGGCCAGAAGGAGGCTTATCAGGCGTCCCCGGTTGCCAGGGAGAGTCCCCGGATTCAGCAATCTGTCCCCGGCAGAAATTTGTCCCCGCAATGTCCCCGGATTTACGCCTGGGGACTTCCTGCGCTGCAACATGGCTGACCCCATGGCAGCAAGCAGCATCGGAGGTCCTGACTACATCCGGGGACATTAATTAAATTCGGGAACAACCCAGCCAGCCAATATGCTGGCTGGGGGGGGGGGGGTGCCCCGACCTTGCTGCAGCCGCCGCCGCTGAGGAGAGGGACAGCCCGACCCGAGAGAGCACACCCAGAGGAAGGTATGTCTGCTTTAACGCCTCATTGCGTTCTTGGCCGTTTCTGTGGCGTACACCCCTCCCCCCTTTTCTCCAGCTGGACGGCTTGTCTTTGGGGCTGTGAGGCAAAGCACAGCAGCGGGGATCCCCTGTCCCCCCCCCCCAATTTGTGGGAGAGCTTGCTTGCAGATAGGGATAGCGCGCGTTTGGAGATCCTTTTATTTGTAATTGCTCTGGTTGCTTAGAAGTGTAGTTGGCGGATGAAGTGAATCAAGTCAACTTTAATGGTTTAACCTGCCAGAAAAAGGGCCAGTTTAAAACAGCGGCGGTCTAGTTCACAGAGTTCCTGAACAAGCCTGCATGGAAACACCGGTTTCTATCATGACTGAAATGTGCTTCATTTGCAACTAAGTAGAGCCTCTCTGCTAATGCAGAGCACAATCCACAGCTTCAGGCAAGGCCATTTATATAGCCAGAATCCAGAGCAGCCTTTTCTCCTACTCTTCTGAAGTACCACCACTGCAACACCAGCGCTTCGCCTTCTGGCACCTGCAGGCTAGGGAAAGAGCTCTTTAGCACCCTGGGGTGGAGCTCCTTCTCAGCAATAGCACTGTCTGCTCATTCCCAACTTCTTCAACCAGTGCCTCTGTGCCTTCTGTAAATGTCTGGAGTAAATGTCTAGCAGGAAGTGTCTGTCCTCTCCAGGATGTTGAAATACTGAAGAAGGCGCCCAATAGCCCTAAGACGGGGGCGGAAACAGTACTTAAGGATGATCAAGCATTGCCTATGAAGGTCCAGGAGCCTGTAGAAAACCTCCAGCCGTTGCCAGCAATACTCCAGGAGCCACAAGCCAGAGGTATTTTTGAGAATCCTGTCTTCACAATTTCCGGGGACATGGCCCTCCCAGTGTTAAGGTGGGGAGGTGGGGCTGCGAGTTTGCAGATAAGAGTCAAAAGTTAAAAATGTAAAGGCTAATGGAATTCTATTTAAAAATCAAAAGTCGCTGTGGTGATTCAAGTTATAGTGTCAGACAAAAGACAAGATGGAAAAGAAAAGATAAGGAAGAGAGAAAAGAGATAGAGAGAAAAAGAAGAAAGAAAGAAAAAGAAAACACAAAAAATCCTACTGAAAATAGTTTGTTTGTTTAGAAAAGAGAAGGAAAAGAAAAAAGAACCATTGTAATAAGTAAATAGAAAAAGGGGAGGAGTGGGGATGGAATAGTAGATATATATATAGAATTCTTTAATGAGAAATTTAAAAAAAAAACTTTTTTTAAAAAAAGAGAAAGTAATAATAATGAAAATGAGTAAATGAGTAAGAAGTGAATAGAAACGGATGAATAATGAGTAATAATGTATTCATAAAAAAGGGAGGATTGTGTGTATAGCTAAAGAAGAAGGGGGCGGGAGAGAGAGAGACAGAGAAGGGAACAAGAAAAAGGGGCAGTTTGAATTCTCCCGTGGGACCCCCAGGGCTTGGTGTCGGGTCCCAAGATCAGGGCTGAGGTGGCGGTTCCAGGAAATGGGCTCCAGTGGTTCAGGCCGCCTACCTGGGTTCATAGGGCTTTAAAATACGGATAAGAAATGGACTGAAAATAAACTCAATAACATAAAGCATGGTTTTTGCTGTACCCCCCTGCACTGGGGAGGGTCCATGCCGCGTTCTTCTTTCCCCCAGCCAGTCGCCGGTGCGTGGTTCCTCTGCTCTTTTGCTCCAGCCGCTGGTGATATTGGCTTGGGGTCGGAGCTGGGCTAGGTGGGGCGTTCCCTCCGGGATTCTCTGTCTCTCCCGATCCTCTCCTATCGTTCTCTCCCCCCCCCATGTTACCTGTGGGGACCCCTTTCCAATACAGTCGTACCTTGGATCCCAAACACCTTGCGACTCGAATGTTTTGGCTCCCGAACGCTACAAACCCGGAAGTGAGTGTTCTGGTTTGTGAATGTTCTTTGGAGCCCAAATGTCCGACGGGGCTTCCGCGGCTTCGGATTGAGTACAGGAAGCTCCTGCAGCCAATCCGAAGCCGCGCCTTGGTTTCCGAATGTTTTGGAAGTCAAACGGACTTCTGGCATGGATTCCGTTTGACTTCCGAGGTACCACTGTACATCTTCTCGGAGCAGGGGCAATCCCATTGCCGCCTGCAGTTCTGGTAAAGCTAAGAATTGCTTGTGCCGATCTTGATGCCTTCAAGGCCGAGGCTGTCATCTGATGTGACCCAGTACTCCTATCAGAGAAGCAAATCCTCAAATACAGTCATACCTCTTCTTCCGCTCGGTTCAGGTTACGTCTTTTCAGGTTTGGTCCTGCGGCGACCCGGAAGTAACGGAACGGGTTACTTCCAGGTTTCGCTGCTCGCGCATGTGCAGACGCTCAGAATGACGTCACGTGCATGCGCAGAAATGGCAAATCGCGACCCACACATGCGCAGACGCGGGTTGCGTTCTGCTCATGATGCGAATGGGGCTCCGGAACGGATCCCGTTTGCAACCAGAGGTACCACTGTAGTTGAAATGCCTGGCTTGTTCAATGGCCTGTCCATTTAGGAGCCATTTCTGCTTCCTGGGCTGTGCCCCCAATACTACGGCTTTTGTCTTGGAATAATTTGTATTCAAATCTTTGTTACGACACAGTCTCCCAAAGTTCTTTAGTAATCGCCTCATAGCCACTTGCATTTGTGCTAACAACACCGTATCGTTGGCATGCAGCAAAATGGATACATTCTGGGATAAAAGTGAAACAGGGAAATATCTGGCCATTTGGGTTCCTTTATTACATCGTTTACATAAATGTTAAAAAGCAGAATTTTAGAAAGTATTTCAAAGTGTTTAAAATGATTTAGGAATTACAAGGTTAACTTTTTTAAAAAGATATTAAATAAGTTTTAAAAGCCTGTATGTGTAACTGCTGATGACGTTCGGGGTGGCGGCAGCTGTGGTTGTAAGACTCCCTTAAAACTGATTTACAGTGCTGGCTCTTGGGGATTGAAAGGGCACATAAAAAGGCCTTGCCCCAAATTAAAGAAAAACCAACAAACAACCCCAGTCAAACAATTAGAAAAACCAGCCTGTGGAGCTCAGATGAACAAGTCCCACTTTGGTGCAACTTGACCGGAATGACATGCACAGATGCTTCCTTCTTTTTCTGAGTTAAAGCAGTGATTTTGGCTGAGGTGTGGCATGCAGCTGAAACAGTATTTAAGGAAGCTCAAGTATTCCGTGTGAAGCTCCAGGAGCTTGAAGAGAAACTCCAGGCGTTGCCAGCAACACTCCAGGAGCCGCAAGCCAGAGGTATTTTTGAGAATCCTGTCTTCACATGGCCCTCCCTCCCAATGGGTTTCAAGTGCCATCATCCATGATGAGCACTGGCCATGTTGGCTGGGGCTTAGGGGAGTCCCACCACAGTCTGGAGCCCAGTTCAGTGCGCCTTTGTGGGCAGCTGGTAGCCATGCCAGGGTCGCCTTCGCTGCGTGGAAGGGGTGGCCTCCCCCCCACCCCCACCCCATGCGCAGGAGACCAGAGACCAGTAGCAGACTGCGCATGTGCCTCTGAAGGGCACAAAGGTTTGCTGCCTCCTTGTGTGCCCATTTTCTTGCCAAAAAGAATAAAAATACAGCATATGGTTGCACATACCAGGCACCAATGTTAATGGTGGTTCTTTGGCTTTTCCTTCAGGTGAGGAACACGAGGAGGAGGAGCAGCAGCAGCAGGAGGAGAAGGAAAAATAAAGAAAATGGGGGGGGGGTATATATTTTCCTATATATTTCTATTATGAATTCTATGTATTGCTTCTTTATTTAATAAAATTTATTTTAAAAAGCCTGCAACGTGGTTTACCAAAACAAAAAACAAAAAACCACCACAGCAGTAAAATCAAGAAAAATCAGCAATCCTACTTTAAAACATACAAAAGCTAAAATATTAAGAGATGAAAATTACTTCAACTTCCTAAGCTTCTAGGTATGCTTGCCTCAACAAGAATGCTTTTAGCAGGTGCCTGAAAAGCGTCTAGCAAAGGCACGTGCTTTGTTGCAAGAGGCGGGGAGTTCCAAAGGGCAGGTGCTGCCACACTAAACCATGCAGTACAGATATTCTGCGGAACCTGTGGTAGCGCTTGAAACTGTTAGAATTCCAGCTCCATGATTGCAGTCATGGGATTGTTGTCTATGTTTTGACTCCACAGAGTGGGAAGTGACGGCGACAGGATGTTTGTGTTCCTGTGTTCCATGAAGTGGGACTATTGTCCTTTGTTCTTTTTCTCTTTGCTGTCTGATGCTAGAGAGAGAGGGAGCCATGTTGCAGTGCTCCGTGTGTGTGTTTACATGTAAATAAAGTCGATTAGCCAAAATGCTGAGTTGCTGAGGTCTGTCACGCATGATCCACAAACTCTGCGGATCCCTAAGTGTGCCGGTGTCGCTTGGCATCGGTCGCTGTGATGTTCGGGCTGAAGAAAGCTTATGAAGCTCCCAAACAATCGACCAGGAGGGAGGGAACATGCCAGTTGGGCACGTGTCTCTGCCAGGGTGCTACTCAAGTGTAGGCTGAACTCCTGACAGAAACTACGGAAGGGGAGGTTTTAGTCATGGGGATTTCACCATGCTCTGAAAAGGAAAACATTGATTTCAACAGCAGGCCTGCACAGCAGCAATCTACTCGCCTGCGAGTCTCATCAGGATCAGTGGGACTTCTTCCCGAGCCAGCGGTGCATAAGATGGGCTGCACCCCTTGCACCCAACTTGTACTCTGCACAAGCCTGCACCAGAGAAGAATGGAGCTGGAAGGGACCCCTGAGGGTCATCAAGCCAACCCCCTGGGGCAATGCAGGAATCTCAAGTAGACTATCCCTGACCGATGGCCCCCCGTCTTCTGTTTTTCCTCTCAGCCAGGACCCACAACAATGGAGACTGGAGGTGGGGGGAAAGATAAATTTTGACTAGGGAAAGGCAATGGGGCCGATTTGTCAGGCGCACACAGGCACAGCTTGAAGACTTTACGCAGAGAGGAACCCCACACGGGAGACACAGATACACAAGCACACAGAAGTCAATAACCCAAGAGTGGCTTCTAAGTGGGGGGTTGGCTGAGGACAGGGTGGGGCGGAAACATGTGGAGCTTTGCAGAGGGGAGGCAGAAAGCGTTTGTCAGAGGGAAACTCACTTTCCCTGTTTAGAAACCGGCCAAGATCCCTTCTGCATTTGCAGCGCTGCCCCCAAAGTGACCCTTTCAATCCACTTGATAGTCCAGCTGTAGGCGCTGGTCTTCCAGGCAGAAAGAAAGGCGCACCCACCAATCCCGCTTCCTTCCTCTCCCCTTCCTGCCCCCCTCCGTTCTTTTCTCACCTGCCTCCTTCCCGTCCTCTCCCCTGCCTGCCTCCTCCAGCCGGGAGCGCCCACCCACGACCCCCAGCTTCCCAAGCCACCAGTGAATGTCCCTCCCACCCCCCGGATGACACCCAGTGCGGACCGCCCCCACCCTGCTCCGCCACTGCTCTGGAAGAAGCTGCTCTGCTGAGAGCAGGACAGCTCTGAAGACTCGGCTGGGGTTCTGTAATCTCTGGTGATACATCCCACTGGCTGAGGTGTGGTGAGCTGCAGACTGACTCCCACAAGTCACCAGCTGAGAGGTCCATGGTCCAGATGCCACTACACCCCTAGGTGCTGTAAAGTACCAACTTGAATGGCTCTGAAAGGAAATCAGACAAATTCAACATTGAGATTTCTATGCTGTCCATCGGACTGGGTTGCCCCAGCCATTCTGGGCGCTGCCAGCAAATTGAAACATCCAAAGCAGTAAAACACCCCAAAATCTTTCCTGTTCCGAAGCCAATTGGATTGACTGCTGAATCTTCTTCCAAGTACTTTGGAAAGGACAGGAGCTTTCCCTGCACTTGAGAGCAGTCAGCTAACGTAGGGGTACAGGCCACTCCCAGCTCAATCCCCTCACCTCAGCATCGGCCGCCTGAGGCAGCTGCCTCACTCTGGCTCATCAGAGGTCCGGCCCTGCTTGGGAATATGAGTGGGAGAGGGCCATTGCACTCAGGTCCTGCTTATGGGCTTGTTGTGAGCCTCTGCTGGGCAACGACGGGGAACAAGGTGCTGGACTAGATCATCCATTGGTCTAATCCAGAAGGACTGTTCTGACATCCGGGCTGGACTGGAGGCAACTCCAACTTGCAAAAAGCCCTGGAACACCAAGAATTGCAGACTCCCACACTCGCAAGCAAATGAGCTATTGCTTCTTAAACCAAAAGAAAAAAACAAACCCCTTTTGCCAAGCTTGGCGACCACGTCCAGTAGCAAACAGACCAATGAAAGTTGCATTTTTGCGTGGGTAGGAAGGCTTTTAGACTCCAGAACTGGCACAAACAGGGATGGAACTCTGCTTCAGTTCACAGGGAGGTATGATTGGCAGGCAAGGTGACACAGCCAGTTATGTGGAAGGGAGGAGGAGGAGGGTGGGGAGGTCACAAGGGAGGAAAGAGCTCTGCACCTCAGCTCAGAATTCTTTTGGAAGAGTGGAGGGGAACAGAGGAAACCTTTCTTCCCTTTCAGTCTTTTCTCTCCACCCCTCCTTTTTCCTTTTCCTTTTTTTCTTTTTTAAGAATATGCTATACGGAATTTCCGAGGGGGAAATTCGCTAGGGATCTCGCCTTCCCCAGAAACCCCTCCACATACCTAGGGCGCGAGACAATGAGCTCGAGAAAGCCCTTTCCTTCCCCTGTCGCACCAAGCACCACATCTTTTTTTATTAATGAAAGACCCTGCTTCCCTCTTTCTGGTATGAAAGTGTATCAATATGAACGGGGACTTGGGAATGAACTCTGTATTTACATACTGCTGCGTATAGACTAATCAAAAGCATCGGATTTGGACAGCTAGCCAATAGCGCTTAGCGGCCTCTAGTGAATCTTTCTTGTGCCGCTGCCTGTTTCCGTTCTGCAGAGCAGCGGAGCTTCGCCAGCTTGACTGAGCTCCTGAGTGGCCGCCGGCTGAGAGAACAATGGACTCAGTTCATCAAAAGCCCATTAACTGGTTTCTATTGCCAAAAGTAATCCTTTGTTGCAGGAAATCTGTCAAGCCACTTCCCTTATGGACTGCCGGCTTAGGAAAAGCCCCTCACTTCAGAAAATCCTCGAAACTCAACCCTCTGCATCAATTTCCTCCATTCCAACGCCATTCTTGCCCTTAAGGAAAGGACTCTTTCCCCCTCTATCTCCCGCCATAATCCCTCAAGCGTGAGGACACGTGTACACCCAGGGAAGTGCCCAAAGGTGACAATTACTGAGCAGTTAGTTGGCCAAAGAAACCAAGAGCCCATCCCCAGACTTGCCCCAGGGTATGGATGTGCAGGAGGGACGCGGGTGGCGCTGTGGTCTAAACCACAGAGCCTAGGGCTTGCTGATCAGAAGGTCGGCAGTTTGTATCCCCGCAACGGGCTGAGCTCCTGTTGCTCGGTCCCTGCTCCTGCCAACCTAGCAGTTCGAAAGCACGTCCAAGTGCAAGTAGATCAATAGGTGCCGCTCCGGCGGGAAGGTAAACGGCGTTTCTGTGCGCAGCTCTGGTTCGCCAGAAGCGGCTTAGTCATGCTGGCCACATGACCCGGAAGCTTTATGGCGGCTCCCTCGATGGCCAATAAGGTGAGATGAGCGCTGCAACCCCGAGTCGGTCACGACTGGACCTAATGGTCAGGGCTCCCTTTACCTTTAGCTTTACTTAAGAGGTGCCTGGACATGTTTGCCTGTGTTAAGCTTGTACTGAGTGAGAAGTCTGGACATGTTTGCCTATGGCCTGTCCACCGTCCCTCAGACCTGTGGGAATGTTCAGGGATGCAGGAGAGGATATATTGTCTGATTATATCCTTATCCAACTTGTCTTAACAAGTTCCACAATTTAGCAGAGTAACATTCCCCTCTTCTAAAATTTGCAGCGGATGCGTTTGCTCAGGCTCGCTAAAGCCTCTATAATAACTGTTCTGGTATTTCCCCCTTATTCCCTCATAAAAGATAAGACATGATACAGTCTTCTATAAAAGTATAAAAAGAGTTTACTCACATTCTGTTCACAATCGGTTCCCAGAAGGCAGACTTAGCTTAGAAAAGTAACATACACTTGAAAACTATTCCATAAGAAGACAGTCCCTTTGTCCTCTCTTGGCTGGAGGCCAAGAGGGCATCTTTGGCTAAGCAGATGTTGCTTCTTCGATGCATGTGGTGAAAGAGAGAGAGAGATGGCTGCCCTGCCCTGTGCTTTTGTCCTTACCTGCACAGGTGAGGCCACACCCACCTTTAGTCACATGTAAAGGAAGTTTGTCCCAGCCCAGAAGGAAACAGGAAGTTTACCTGCTGGCTGGACAAACATTCCTCCCCATGTGTAAACATGTGCACTCTAGGAATGTTGTACTTGACTGCTCTTGTGTTTCACATCCCACAAGAGCATGTGGTGGGCCGGACTATATTTTGAAAAAATATAGTAGCCTCACACCCCGGAATTTTCCTCATCAATGCCAACTCACCCATAGAGGCAGAATAGGAAGCCAGCCCTCCAGGACTTGCTCCTCTGCTGTAAACATAGTTAAACTTGAGCTGCAGCTAGTAAGACCAAGCACTGGGCGCCTCTCACAGAATCAAAGGCTAAAATTGGGTCGAGTGCTTCTCTCCAGAATCTCTTTCCAGGATTATGGCTTCACATGTCTCCTTCTAATAGCAAATTCATCTGCGGAGACCCGACAGATGGCGGCCAAACACATGGAAAGCACATTTGGTGGTGGGGAATAAGAGGGTGCTGCTCCACAAACCTTAAAAAGCACCCTCTCCAATGGCATGGCACTTGGATGACCCTGTGGTTCTACCCCTGGGGCTGAGGGTGATGAAACAATTACTGAGACAGCTAAAGTGCTGGTGGTGAAAAACCCACTTCAAATGAGACCAAACACGGGTTAGAGCTCAACATCGAGCCTACCAAGTGGCGATAGCGACGGTGAGGAGGACCATTGTTGCTGGATCTGTTGGTGAAAACAGTACCAGGAGACTCTTTCAGGTGGTTCATAGTCTAACAGAACCACCTTTGCCATCAGGGTCTGATACAGAGTCCAAGATCTCCTGTGATGACTCCTGTCATGAGTTTTCTTGCAGATAAAATTGCTCAGGTTTGGAAAGAGGTAGACTCCACCAAGGTAGGAGGGTGCCAGAGCTCTGCCTAGTCAGAGACATAGGATGGCTTGCCAGTTCCCGGGGCCACGTGGAGGAGGGGGTAGGAGGGAGGGAAACAGACGGAGTATGCATGCGCATTTGACTGCCTAATGGCATCCACATCACCCAGGGGATCACAGCCACAGAGATAAGAAAAGAAGAGCCATCCCATTGTCTGGAGAGGTCACTTACCTGATCGCATGGACAAGCCGTTGTCATCGGACCCCAGTGATGGAAGCGTGCAGCTGTATTGAGGCAGCACCAGGTGCTGAAATTGTGCACCTCTAACAATTTTGTGCCTGGGGCAACTGCCCCTGTGTCCCCGCAGCCCACTATGCCACTGGGTCTAGTCAAGTAAAGTGAAGTTGATCCTCCAGTGTGGGTTACTTTTGTTCAAAGCAAGATTCCTCTGGAGGGAGAGGATGTTGCAAAGTAAGTCAGAGGCAAAGCAGCCCAAAGCCAGGTTCTGTGGTTGCACACATGATTTGCAGTGAGCCAAGGGCTGAATTGCTGCTGTTGTTTCATAGCCCAGAACAGCAGGTGTAGGCGAAAGGTCTAAAGTTGGACAACCAGGTCTTGGTCAAGGCATCCGCTGACCAGCAGGCCATAGAGAAGAGGAACGTCAGCATTTCAACTCTGAGCCCAAAGTTTGGCTTTTGCTATTTTTGGACACCCTTGGTCATGAGCCAAGTGTGATTCTCGAACTGTGAATGCTGACTTTGCCAAATCCATACAGGCCCTTTTCATCTCTCATGCTCAGAAAGTAGCAGCCACAGCTCAGGAGAGGATTTTTCATTTGCTCCTTTTCCATGGGGTGGGGAAAACTCAACACTTTTAATCTTGTCTTCTTTTTATGCAAATTGGGTGGTCCAAAACAAGGAGAGTTATATCTGCACCCTCTCTTTAGCACAGATGGCCTGCAGGAGAATTTCCTGTCCTTAAAAGTAAAACTGAACTTTTTTGGCAGTGCAACTGCAGGGAAGGCATTGTCTGCCACGTTTGCATTGAAGGCAGAGCTTGGGGGGGGCAGGAATGTTCAGCAGAGGGCAACCAAAATTATCACGGGGCTAGAGCAACTCCCAGATGAAAAGCTAAAACATTTGGGGCTTTCTAGTTTAGGGGGGAAATGAGTAAGGGAGGACACGGTCAGGGGTACACGCATAGTGTAGAGAAAGTGGAATGTGATAAGTTTTTCATCCCTCCATAATTCCAGAACCCAATGGGGCCATCCAATTGTGGGTTACTGGGTGGTTGTTGTTTTGATTGTGATTACAGTCGTACCTTGGAAGTTGAATGGAATCAGTTCCGGGAGCCAAAACGTTCAAGAACTAAGCTGTTTGAAAACGAGGGTACAAGAGCAAAAAAAGAGGACAGCCTGAGGCACTGCCAGCCCGAGCTGGGAAAAGAGGTGTGCGGGGTCGCCACTGCCATGCCCCTTTCGCCAGCTCGGGCTGGCAGGGGCCATGACGGGCAGAGCAGCCCACTCCCGAGCCACCTGAGCCCGAGACCCCAACACCTCCCCCTCAACCTGGACATTTCCTTTAAAATGTAAAAAATCGCCCAGATAGGCATGTTGGTCCCCAAAAAGAGGACATGTCCGGGTTTCCCCAGACATATGGCAACCCTAAATTGTGGTGGAAGATGACCCTGAAAATACTGGCAAAGCCTTGTATGGTACGGCATGGAAAGGGGAACTAGAATAAAGGACTGAAGGGGCTAAATTAGTGAGGTTGTTAGAGCAAGTTTCCTTGGAATGAGGCTCAGCGGAGACTGTGGTGTCTTTATGATATATGGTTTATTCACACACATATACAACCTGAGCCGAAGATGGAGAGGCTCACAGCATTAACGCCCCAGAAGGTCTTGCTTCTTCCAGTTACAGCCTTCGAATCAAGAAGAAATCAGGCATGGCTCTCTCTGTGACTTCTGCCAACTTCCAGCCCAGCTCTCTCACACAACTCTGACCTTTTCCTTTCTCATTCCCAGCCAGGCGAGGGAGGAGGCCCACCCTCATTTGCCCTCTGGCACAGAGCAACCACAAGGTACATAGGTGGCAACTATGACCCTTGCTTGGTTAATTCAACAATGGAATCCTCCATTAGATTTTCACCCTTGCAGACTAGCTCCCAAACTCACAAGGCTGAGGGACTAGGCAAGACCAAGGCTATTTCAAAACCAGTTTTTAGGTGCATGTAGCTTTGTGTTCTATTGCTTTTAGCCCAATATTGATTGATGGGGAATGTGTGGGAATGTTCTGGGGTGCAGGAGAGGATATATTGTGAGATTATATCCTAATCCAACTTGTGCTAACAAGTTCCCAAAATATCAGCAGAGTTTATAACATTCCCCCTTTTAAGTTCACAACAGTAACGTCTGCACAGGTTCACTAGAACCTCTATAATAATTACTCTGGTAATTTCCCCCTTTTGATCCCTCTTAAAATACAAGACACGACACAGTCTTTATAAAAGTATAAAAGAGTTTACTCACGTTCTGTTCACAATATGATCCCAGAAGGCAGACAGGCTTAAAAAGGTAAAATACATTTAGAATCTATCTTATAGGAAGATAGTCCTTTCCTCCTCTCTTGGCTGAGAGCCAAGAGGGCATCCTGCTTCTTCGAAAGATGAAGATGAGAGAGGCAAGAGGCAAGAGAGAGAGATGGCTGCCTGCCCTGTGCTTTTATCATTTACCTGCACAGGTGAGGCCACACCCACCTCTGGTCACATGTGGAGGAAGTCCGTCCCAGGAAGTTTACCTGCTTGCTGGACAGACATCCATCCCCATGTTCTAACATGTACACTCTAGGAATGTTGTCATTGACTGCTCCTGTGTTTTACATCCCACAGAATGGAGGCTTATTTTGGGATGGTTTGTGGTGCACAGCCCTTTCTTGTCTTGTCCTCTTGTGTGTGAGTTTGTGTGTGTGTGTGTTTCCAAGGGCTTTTTACTTGTTCACCGGGATCCTTCAGTAGGAAGAGACAAAAGAGGAGTAGTGACATTTTCCTGCAGGTACCATCTTATCGGGGGTCCCTTCTCTGCTATCTTTTCTTTAAAAATAAATAAATAAATGATATTTATTAAAAGTTTAACAATTACAAAAAAAGAAAGAGAAAAAAGAACAATAAAAAGTTACAATACATAAAAAATAAAAATAAAAAGCAGAAAAAAAGAATACAGCACAATAATAAAAAAGAAAAAAAGAAAAACATTTAAAAACAAAAACATTTAAAAACACATCCAGTATTTCCATATCATTGTCTTTCATTTACGTATTTCATCGACCTCCTCACACCTCCCTTTTTTGTATTCTAATTCAATTTGGCTATTTCAGCAAATCCTTTCCATCTTACTCAATTTTTGTTCTATAATTTACCTTAACCCAATCTGACCTTATATTTTACACTTTGGCCCATTAACAATCCATTTTTACTTAATTCTTTATAACATTTCTGCTAAAACCATGTAACTTCATTCCAGCATCCTTCTAACATTCATTAATTTTGCTGTATTTTTGTAAATATACTTTAAATTTTTTCCAATCTTCTTCCACTGACTCTTCTCCCTGGTCTCGGATTCTGCCAGTCATTTCCGCCAGTTCCATGTAGTCCCTTCTCTGCTATCTTTTCAATGCCTACTTCCTCTTCCTCTTTCAAGAAGCCTTCTAAGGAGAGATTTTTCTTAGTCTGCTTCTGTGTAGGAACTGTTTTTGGATGTTTTGCTTGTTTAACTGCTGTGTCTTTGCTGCCCTGGACTCCTTTGGGAGGAAGGGTGGGATATAAGGATGCCGAGTAGTGCCTCCTGTCCATACCTGAAGGTTTTGTGGAGGCGCCATAGCCTCAGTGTGTCAACACCTGAATTGCATGCAGAAGGTCCCAGGTGCAGTCCCTAGCACCTGCAGTTAGAAGCTCAATGTAGGTAGGAGCCTCTCTCTGCCCAAGACCTTGGAGAGCTTCTGCCACTCAGGCTGGAAGTGGGCAATACTGGGCTAAATGGATCAAGAAGGTTTAGGATCAGGGACTTCCTTCTCTTAAATGAGCTACCTTCCCAGGTGGATGAGCCCCACTGCTCATCACTTCCCTCTACAGCACGGGCAGAAACCACCTTCTTGACTGTTGGACCCCCTAGTGGTCTCATCTGCTCAATTGTCCGGAGCCTGGCTGTCAGGGCTGATTCAGCTGCAGTTCAGCATCAAAACTCAGAGATGAGCAGTAAGGTGGACTCTTTCTTCAGAGAGACAAAACCCGAGAGAGAAACTCCACAGGCAGGATGTCAGGGAACTGACATCAGAGCGAGAGGCGAAGGGGAGGCTCCCAGACTCTGCAGGCGAAGGACCCAGCACCAGGGGGAGAAGCAGCTCGGTAGAGGAGGAAGGAAATCAGCGCAACACCAGGGATAAAGGGGGGCAAATGGGGGAAGCGGAGGGAAAGCTCCGGGATTCTTCTCTGGATATCAGTGAGGAGAGCACAGGTCCTCCACTACCCACGCCCTCCCTGCGCAGAAGACTCCCGCGCAGTGAGAGGAGGCGGCGACTGGGAGTCAGACAGCTTCTATGCTGGAAAAGGTTTAAGAAACGCCCACAGACAGATTCTGCTAGCGACTGAGGCAGCCACGTGGAGATGGGCTGTGCAGTCAGAAAGGTTTAACCAAGGCAATTAAGCCTAGAAAGGCGGCAGTTTACGCACAAGTAACTCATACCCATTACAGCAATCTGTCTGTCCCTGAAAGTTGCTCGTGCGCAACAGGCAGACGGCATCATGAGTAAGACAGGAGAAGTGAAAGCCACGGAAGGGGCTGCTGGAGGGCAATCGCTGGTGGAGAGGAACCGCGAGTTGGAACAGCATGTGGCCCTCCTGATGGCGCGGCTGGACGAAAGGCGGTCTCAAGATGCCCAGGTCAGGCCCACCCCCATAGCAAGGAAGGTACCGGGACTGGTGCACAAATTTGGGGGGAGGCCTCAGGATTACAGTGCGTTCCGAACAGAAATAGAATACGCATTGAAACTGCAGCATGACTATTTTGAAGATGATGGGGCGCGAGTGGCCTATATTGTGGGGCACCTGCAGGACGGGGCCAGAGAGTGGATCAGGCCCCTTATGGCGACGCAGAATGCTGCCATGCAGGACCTGCAGAAATTTTTTCAGGCAATGGACGCAATGTTTTCCAGTGATGTACAACAAAGCGTGACAAAGCGGGAACTGATGAACTGTAAACAGGGGAACCAGTCAGTTAGAGACTACTGGTCACGCTTTGCAATGATAGTTCACCGTCTCGGGTGGCAGCTGGACTCTGAACCCATACAAATGTTATTTGAGGAGGGGTTGTCCCCAACGGTCAAGGATGAGCTTTCGCGCGCACCCCGCCCACAGTCCATGGACCAGCTGACCAAGGCTGTGCTTGCGATTGGCGTGAGGCAGGAAGCGCGGGCTCAGGAGAGGTGGGAAGGGAGAGAGCAGCGTTGCCATGACTACCGCATTCCTGAAATACCAAGGCAGCCTTCCCCGCCGGCGGAGCCAATGGAAATAGATGGGGCGCGCGCGGGGGAAGTTTCAAGTTCCAGCGAAAGTCGCAAGAGGGAGGGAAAGGATGGAAAAACAACCAAGGAGTGTTTCCTTTGCCAGCGGCCAGGACATTTTGCCAGGGCCTGCCCTCAAAGAAAAGCCTGGCAAGGAATGGTGGGAGCCGCAGGGGGTGAGGAGGAGGTGGAAAAGACACAGGAACAGGGAAACGGGAGTGCTTGGCTGCCACTCAGCGGGCACAGCAGCCAGGCCAGCAACCAGTAAGAGTGCCCCAACCAGACCCCCCTAAGGCGGCTATAGAAATCGAATTGGTGCTAGAACTCCCGAATGGGCACCCAGTCAAGGTGAAGGGAATGCTGGATTCAGGCAGCTCCTGCAATTTCTTCAGCAAAGACTTTGCATTAGAGCACCAGCTTCACTTATTGCCTTTGGATTTTCCCTTGCAAGTAACCACTATTGATGGCAGGGAGCTTCTAGGAGGGGAAGTGACACACCAGACCCCACCAATGAGAATGAGGGTGTCCAGGCACTTGGAGACCATCACCTTTCACGTTGCCTCACTAGCGGGGCCTCCAATAATATTAGGGATGAGCTGTCGGATCCTCAGGCCGCAGTCAGAGGTAACTGGCCATTCCTCAAGGCATTCGGCTTGAGATCCTTGTTGACCTCCCCGTCTGCGTCTCCCGGCAGGATACAGGCAAGGTCACCAATCGGCGATCCCACTCAGCGTGAGAGGGACACACCTCTCCCCCTCCTCCCTGCTTCCCTCAGGGAGGGGAAAAGAGACAGACAGAAATCTATTTACATTGCTTTATTTCTGTCATTGCAGCAGTACAGAGAAACGTGTCTGCACACTCCAGACTCCAACAGTAGAGTAAGAAACTCCACCCCTGTACTTCCAGTACAGGTCAGATGACACTCTGAGCTAACATCCGGTGCTCAGTACAGTGAATAGACTGCCCCTTTGTTCCAATAGTAGAGTCCCAGACATCAACATCCTGTTTTGCATTCCAGACACCTGCAGCTGGCTTTCGCATTGCTGCTTTTTCCTGACATGAGCTGGCTAGCACAGCATGATCCAGTGGTGGCGTGGCATCAGAGGACAGTCAGCTTTGGGTCAGCCTACTGCCTGGAACACTGTCTAGGAGGGGAAACCCCAAGGATGAGTGTGGCCAGGGTGGCTGGGATGGCGGTGGAGCGGAAGGTTGAGGTGCCGCCGCAATATGCTGATCTGTGGGAGGTCTTCAGCGAGAAGGAGGCAGATAGACTACCACCCCACAGGCCCTTTGACTGTCAAATCAACTTGCTCCCGGGGGCGCAGCTGCCGGTGGGTAAGCTGTATGCCATGTCGGACAGGGAGATGAAGGAGTTGCGGGAGTTTATTGACAAGAACCTAAAAAGAGGATTCATAAGAGAATCAAAGGCAGTGGGAGGCAGTCCGGTGTTTTTTGTGGACAAAAAGGACACTAATAAACCCAGGCTTGTGGTGGACTTTAGAGCCGTAAATTTGGTGTCGGAGCCTGTGACCTTCCCAATGCCCAGAATCGACGACATTTTGACGAGAGTGAGGAAAGGAAATTTTTTTTACCAAGCTGCACCTCAGGGGAGCATACAACTTGATCAGGATGAGGGAGGGGGATGAATGGAAGACCACAATGTTCATCCCCCTAGGGGCATTTGAGTATTTAGTTATGCCTTTTGGATTACAGTCAGGCTCCGCCTGTTTTCAAGCTTTCATGCACCACGTGTTGGGGTCTCTGCTTTACAAGAACTGCGTAGCCTTCTTGGACGACGTCTTGATTTATTCGGACAATGAGGAGCAACATGTCCGAGACGTTAGGGAAGTGCTACAACGATTGCAGAAACACCAGTTGTGCGTCAAGCTAGAAAAATGTCAGTTTCACGCCAGAGAAGTCGAGTTCCTGGGCTACAAGTTATCTGACAAAGGCCTAGTGATGGACCCAAGCAAGGTGCAAGCAGTGTTGGAGTGGAAGGCCCCCCAAACACGGAAGGATGTGCAAAAGTTCCTAGGTTTCAGCAACTTCTACAGGAAGTTCATCAAGAACTTCACCCACTTGACAGCACCCATCACGGATTGTCTCAGTAGCAAAAAGAAGTTCGTGTGGACAGAGGAAGCCCAGCAATCCTTTGAAAAACTAAAGAAGGCGTTTGCGTCGGAAGAGCAACTCCTGCACGTAGATTTGGAGAAACCCATGAGGCTAGAGACCGATGCGTCCGACCGGGCCATAGGGGCGGTCCTCTTGCAGCCAGGGAGGAGCAAGCAGGAATGGAAACCGTGTGCCTTTTTCTCGAGGAAGCTGAGCAAGTCGGAGCAAAACTATACCGTGTATGACCGAGAACTGCTCGCGATCTACGCTGCCTTTCATCGTTGGCGTCATCTACTGATAGGAGTGCAACACAGAATCCAGGTTTGCACCGATTCTTCAGAGAGACAAAACCCGAGAGAGAAACTCCACAGGCAGGACTAGCCCCAGTTGCCAGAACGGAGGATCTTAGCCTCCTCCTAAGGTAGGGCTATCAGACATCAACAGCTTCTGGGTCTTCCTTTAAGAAGCTCAACAATTTGGGGGTCTTCCTAAAAATAGCTCCACAGCTTTCGGGGTGTCTTGGTTTCTACTTTTAGAAATATGGCATCCCTAGCCTAAGGCTCCTCCTCAGTCGGCTGACTTCCCAACAGTCGTGGAGGGGCTCTCTGTGCCTTTTGTTCTGCTCCATGTAATGCCTCCCTTGTTCCTGGGGACAGAGGAGGAGGGGAGAAGGGAACAGTGGACATGGCAGGTGCCTGGGGATCTGTTGCAGCCTCAGCCTCCACCTCCTCCTCCTCCTCAGCTGCCTCAGTCTCACTTAAACCTGTTGCTTGTTTAGCCTCCAAGCCATCTGCTCCCCCTTCTTTTCCTTCTTCTGACCTGTCTCCTGCATCCCACCAGCAGTCTCCTGGCTTGGAGCCTTCCCACTTTGATGCTTCCCTGGGGGGTTCCCTGGCTGTAGCCTCCCACCATTCCTCCTCCTCTAGCCAGTACCCGACACTAGCTTTGCGTGCAGGGGAGGCCCCTAACTCACTGAGGGTTTGAGACCCATCAACTCCCCTCACCTGGTTAGCCTGCCAGTTGAAGCCATTCCTGGGGTGTGGCTGCTGCTGCAGGCTGACAGTTTCTAAGAGCTGCAGGTGAGAGCTGTAGTGACCAAAGGTGGACAAACTACCCCAGAAGGAGCACAATGTGCCCCCCACCAGAGGTACTACCCCTCCCCTCGCACCCTTGAGTCGTGAAGGACAGAGAGTGGAGAGTTGAATGTGTGTAGAAACCAGCCTCCCTTAGGAAACCAAAGTTTACATTCATCACACCACCCACTTTCACCTGTGGCCCCTTCCACCACAGGCACACGGCCCCTGGAAGGCTTCCCAGAGGAGAATATGGCCCTTAAGAATGAAAAAGAGTCCCCAACTCCAAACTAGTGACGAACTTCCATTGATGGCTCCAGCTGGATGTTGAAATATCCCTCTAAGCTCCTTCTCAGATCCATGTTCCCTTTCAACAACTGGCTTCCTCCTGCAGGTCAGACAGTCCCCTCAGTACAAGGACCCATTGTTTCTCCATGTGCATTTTCAGCAGCCTCCCATGTGACTGCCAGTGATATCATTTTTCCCATCCTCAGATTTTGCCCCACCCCCGGCAGCCTAAAATTCTGTTCCATACATGCCGGGTGGATAAAACGACTAATTCATGTCATGTCTAACTGGTTTGAGCGAAAGGCTTCTCAGAAGCTAGGGCATGTCATAAAATACGGCAATGTACAAAAGCGGGTGGAGGGTGGATGTCAGAGTTGCTTCCAGATCCTAGCTCACAGAGGATCACGCTAGCCAGCGATCATTAAATAAAAGTCTTTATTGAGTTACAGTTTCCATTCTCAAGCTGCTGCGTGCAACTCTACGTCTTATGGTTAGATCGGCGAAGCTCCGTCTGAGTCTCCGCCCCTTGTACACCAACTTAATATCCTAGCCCTGCTCCACCTTTTCCGCCTGACTGTTCTCCTCTGGGTCCCTCTGCCCCCCGGGGTCTCTTCCTTCCGGGATTCTTCTGACGCCGACCCCCCGGACCCTCCTGTCTCCTTGCGCCGGGCTTTAGGACCTGGCTCCCTTTCCGGGCTGCCTACTGCGTCACTTTCCTGTGCATTTGAACTTGGCGCGCGCGCCCAACCTTCCACTTTCCGTCTGACCGTTTCTTCGCTCCCCGATGGAGGTGTGGCCACTCCTGACTCGTGCCCTCCCCCCTGTTGTGAGCTGCCAGCGCTTGATCCCTGGCGCCCTTCCTCTTCCCTGCTCTCTGGCGGTGACGCTGGTCCCGATTTCCAACTGCTCCCCTCTGAGTCCCCTCTGGCTCTATCTTCCTGGGGTGTCCCCCTAGGCTCCCCCCTCGCCCTGGCCACTGGTGCTCCTTTCTGTGAATCTTCTGATTCACTGGAAAGACTCGGAGATCTCGGGTCGTCGTCATCACTCATCTTTTCTTCTGCCCCCTCGCTCTCTGTTTCCTCCCTTGCCCTTGCCTCTGCTCCTGAACCCCTGACAGTGGACATTAAAATCAGTCCAAAGAATTCAAATGTCTGGGTGCTCAAGAAATGTTTAAATGATAGCACAGAGCTGTTGGCATAAAAAAGGTCTTCAAGAGATGCCTGAAAGTCAGCGTTTCATTACAGATCAGCCTTCTCACGGATTCAGTCACTTGTGTAGACAGCTCAACTTCTGCAACCAATGACCTCCTGCAGAGTGTAGCCACAAAAGAGAGTTTGGGGAGGACTGTAGGACAGGCTTGCAGTTCATTCAGGGAAGAAGCAATGGGAGAAGGGCCATAGCTTAGTGGTAAAGCAGCTGCTTACATGCAGAAGCTCTCCGGTTCAATCTGTTGTATCTCCAGCTAGAATGTCCTCTGTCTGAAACCCTGGAGAGTTTTTGCCATCCATTGTGGACACCACTGAGCTAGATAGAGCCATAGTGGGACTCAGTATAAGGCAGCCTCCTATTGTCCCAGCAACAAGCCTTTGCCACGCACAGAGGACTCCTTAAAGACATGAAATAAATAAAGCTGCCCTGGAAAGGGATGCTGAAAATTAGAAAGCCCTGGGACAACAAAACACTCGGACACAGTGCCTTTAAAGCACGGACCAGGGCCTAGGAAGCATGGGGCACCAGGTACCTGTGGCTGAGCCTTGAGAGAGTGCTGTCCAAGGTGCTGAAGGGATTGAATACAAAGATGCAACTGTTAGCATGTCAAGGGGCATGATGGTGCTTTGAATGCATAAAGCAGATGCGGCCTAACTTGCACAGTTGCAGAATGAACTGAACTGAGCTGGAAGAAGCAGGACTACATGGGATGTAGAACGCTATACAGGAAATGGCTCGGGGTGGCCCACTGGGAGAGGCACATGATGCAAAAAGCGGCAGTTCCAACCCATTCATGGGAAAGAGAGCTCTGAAATCCTGGAGAGCAGCTGCTGACCATACAGAACTAGATGGCCCAGTGGTCTCACTGGGTTTTCAAGCCAGAACACAGCTTCAGCGCCCCCAGGACAAACCAATTTTTAATTCCCCAAACTCTTACTAATCAGAGTTTCCTTTTTAAAGCGACAGTAGTTCAAAGCATTGGCTAGGGGCTTTTCAATGTTCAAAGGCACTTGGATGCCTTGACTTGCAATCCTTACAACAACCCTGCAGAGCAGTTCAGTGTTATCTCGAGTTGCAGAATAGCGAGGCGCGATGCCGAGGCGGGCGCAGGGTGGCCCACCTAAGGAGTTCATGGTAGGGGGACCTCATGAGGCCAAACTCTGTCTTTTGCTCTTATTTCAGCTGTGTCTTGGCTCTGTGCTCGCAAGTGTTCTAGGGACTTTCAGGTAACTTGGAAAGCATGGTAATGATGTCTTGGTTCTGAAGAATGATATTTCCCCCAGTCTGACTTCGTTATCCTGGTGATGATTCAGCTAGATGTTGTACACGCTGACCATATTCCAGAAGGGGTTTGTTGTCTTGGCCTTGCTTTGGCTTACTGAGATCTGTCTTCTCCCTATAGGTGCTCATTCTAAAATGGATAATTGTAACGTTTGACTTCATTGATCAGAAGGAAAATATGAATGCTCTCTGTGGTTTCTTCTTCCGCTTCTTACAATATGAGAAATTGGTAAGATAAAAATGAATGTGTTATTTCGAAGGAACTCACTTTTATTCTGACATTAACCCAAATCAAACAATAAAGAGTAGTTTCCAACCACACAACAGGACACCATGTGAAAAGTGGGGCCTTAGAAATACCTCTCCCATTTCCTTCCTTTTCCTGTCTTGTTCCTTCCCAATGGGCGCCGGTCGCAGCACCCCCCGGGTGCACCGCATGTTCAGGCAGGCAGGCAGGCAGGCAGGCAGCTATCGGATGTCGATCCCGCCCGTTCCTCCCTCCACCCCCCTCAAAGACAGCAACGCAGGCAGCTATCCGATGGAGGGGGGGGGGAATCCTGTTCTGCATAGCTATCAATTCGGGTGTGATAGTCTTATGTTTGCATACTTATGGGAAAATAAAACTAATTTATTTTAGAGCTTGTATTTGTGTGTATTCATGGTATCATTTATAGACCCAGTAGATGGCAGTGTGGTGTGGAGAGTGTTTTTGGCAGCTCGTGAAAGGATAGAGGGTGGAACGCTGACCGTTCAAAGGCACTATAAGCAATATATATATATATATATATATATATATATATATATATATATATCCACATTGTCCTAGCTACGTTTCCCCATAAAAGTATACACTCGAATACATTTGAATCAAATACATTTGGAACAAGTGATTGTTACATTTAGGGAACATTCTCTAGGTGATGAGATTGGAGGGAAATACAAAAACCCATTCGGATACATTTGGATACATTTTGAAAAGTACAGCATTTTGAGGAAAAATACATTTGAGTCGAAAAGTACATTCAGATCCATTCTTAAAGTCAATGAGAAAGATACAGCAAAAAGGATACAATTCGATACAGCGAAAAAGGATCCATTCCCCAAGGCACCGTTGACCTTCTTGTAGGGTCTGAAGGCAGAATACGATCTATTTGATATTGGTAGGGTCCTTCTCCTTCATTCCCCTCTCTGACCCTGACTCTCTTACGACACAGGGACCATCCCAGAGTGTGGGCACAACTTCTGCCAGTCCGGCCTGATCCAGTGCAGCGGGGCAAAAAGGAGGCTGGCTTCCTGTCCTCAAGGCCGAGTTGGAGTCCAGAGAAGGAGCCTCGCCTGCAATCAGCAATTGGCTACCTTTGTCGAAGTAGCCAAGACTCTCAGTCTTCCAGAGGGAAAGGAGGAGTCTGTGAGAAGCACCAGGAGCCCCTGAAACTCTTTTGCAAGGAGGATGAAGCCCCCATCTGTGTGGTTTGGGGCAGATCCAAGAAGCACCAACACCACAAGGCGATTCCTCTGGAAGAGGCTGTCGAGGAATACAAGAGACCTTGAGGGGGAGAAATAGCTGTGTATTCTTCTTGGCAGGTTATCTTCTTAATTCTCAGATCCAAAGTAGGCATGGTATTCATTGGTGGTTGTTTATTACCTTAGAAGCAGCCAAGGGGAAGCCTGAAGGCTGCTGGGATGGCTGGGAGGAGGGAGTCGAAGTCTTTCTCTCTGCCAGGGGGGGCCAAGGGATCTTCCCTTGAAATACAGCAGCTTCAAAGATTTGGGTTGGGACCATGGCAGGGAGAGAAAGGGTTAACCTCATCCACATCCCCCAGCAAGGTTGCTTTGAACATATTTAGAACACTACAAATGTGAATTGCACATGTCTCCTTTGGCTAGCAGGATGCCTCCTCAATACCCTGCCAAGCAGAGAGCAGCAAGGGGTCAGCTGCAAGGGGGTGGGGACTGGGGGCCAGTGTTCTAAGGAAAAAACGGCCCCTTTTCCCTTCTGGGGTACCTCAGAGCCCATATAGAGTCCTTTGGTAGCTTCTCCATCGGTAGGAGAAAATAACAGAGGCCAACCAGAGAATATTGAGAAGCAAAGCAGCTAGTAAGCCAGATCTTTATTAACTGGTGCTCACCCCCCCACCCCCACGCAGAAGGGAGGAGGAGACCCCGAACCAAGTCCTTATATAGACATTTGAAATTGCCCACCCTGGAGCCCAAGACCACCCCTCCATACATCATACATACATCACAGAAGGGGCACCCCCCCCAAGTATCTGTTGGAAGCAGATTTAGGAGTGGGGGGTGGAAGCACCTACTGGTGGGGAGCACACTTCTTCTGGGGATGCTTCCTCCTCCTCCTTCTCCTCCTCCCACTTCTCCCTGGGGCCTCAAGATGAGAAGTCAGGCTGGAAGTCTCCTCGGAGAAGACAAAGGAGCAAGCATGGCTGCCTTTCCTCTTCTCCAGACCAGTTAGTTGGACGAGAAACCTTTCCCATCCTAGTTCTGCAGTGGTTTTCAAGCAGTGTGCTGTGGCAGCTGGGGTGCCTTGAATGATGGTCAGGGGTGCCGCGGGAGACACTGGCCTCTGTCCCTCTTTCCTTCCCTCCCTCCTCGGATGCCATCTCTGCCTCCCCAAGGCTTGCCCAGCTGTTCTCCCCCAGAGAATGGTGCCTCTGGGGCTGGCCAGGGGGTGTGGGCTGCCAGGAGCTGAGGCGGCTTCAGAGGAAGCAAGCCAACTGGCGAGGGGCCCTTGCTGTTGGGAATGGACAGGCAAGTCCCAGGCCCCTGGGGGGCAGCGGGGGCAGCTGAGAGACCAAGAGGAGGACTCCTAAGGAGAGGGGAGAGGAGAGGAGGCTGAGAGAGCACACCGCAAGGGAGGCTGTTGGAGAAAGGGGGAGGGGAGGCAAGCAAGGGGGGACCTAACTGGTCTCCTGAGCCCCACAGGGGTGCCGCAGAAAGAAGGGAGTTGGTCCAGGGAGCCGTGGACCCCAAAAGGTTGAAAACCTCTGTACTTTTCTTTCCTCCAGTCAATTACTTTCCTATTATAGCAAGGCCACTGGACCCAAGAAGCCAGTATAATATTCATCTCCTCTCTTTGTCGCCGCCTGGAGATTTGGAGGAAAGAGAGAGGGGAAATTCTGGCCTATCAAGAAGACCTGGACAAGGAAAGCAAAGTCCTCCTTGGAAGTTTCCCTATTGTTACTAGTGAGGGAACAAGCACTTCAAGAAGCACGTCCGGACTGAGGAGGGATGGGGAAATCTGCCCATTTCAACTTCTCTCATTTCTCCTTTTCCCATATCGGTTTACTATTTATTTATTATTCTGAAAATGAATCAAATGCTAGGGTGGCTACCTTCTCGTATAATTAGTTTGATATGTGCTTTACCCTCATAAATACTTTTTTTTTGTGAACATTACCTGGCTGGGTCAACCTTGAGAAATTCAGAGGTGTGAATTTCAAAAGATTGCTGTTTTGGTCTCCATATTTTCCCAAGCTGGAAGCAGTTCAATTCCAATCCTAATTCTCTTGCTGATGTTTTGAAGGCTGACCATCTTCCTCACTCCGACCTCCTCAGAACCGGAGAGGCTGAAGACTGTGGAGAAGTTGAGACAACTGCGCCAGTTCCTGGAAGAAGAAGAAGAAAAGCGTCTGCTGAATCATGTGGAAGAGGTGGAGAAGGTGAACTGCTGCAGGTAAGACGGCTCCAGGAAAAGGCTGCCTCCCATCCTTTCTGTGGCCCTTTCATGTACGCAAGGAGTGTAGGGGCTCAGTTGACGGAGCCTCAAGTCAGCTTTGTAATGGACAGGAACACCCCAGAGACCTGGGATGCTGAACTCACCTGAAGGCCGACTAGAGATTCTTCAGTCTTCTTGAGGGAAGGGGAGGGGATTTTCTGCTCCTTGCTGATGATTTGCCTCCAAATGCCTTCCTGCTGGGCAATGCTGCCTTCCTGCCCTGCCCTGGGCTTCGCCAAGGATGCAGTCAGGCCTCCTTCTGACATGAGCCAGTCTCTTGACCAGGCTTCTCTTCCCGTTCCCTCCACAACTTCTGGGTGGATCCCCTTCCCCATAGATCCTGATGGGCCCAAAATGGTGCTCGGTCACAGTGACCAAAGAGCAAGACAGAGGGACTCATCCAGACTGCGCCACCTTCTCCACTCACAATCCCATATGGCCAGACGTACAAGTGCTTCTGAACTTTAAGGAGGCTGAGAAGGCTGACATACTGGCAAAGGCAGGAGAAGCCCTATTACGGAATGATTACCAGATGTCCCCGTCTCCCGGGGACAGTCCCCGGATTTACAAATCTGTCCCCAACAAAATCCGTCCCCGGAATGTCCCCGGATTTCATATAAGGCCCCCAGATTTATATTTTAAGTGTTGTAGATTTATTAGTAGGGAAGGAATGTTGCGTGATTGGTTCAACGGCACAAGACACATCATATGGGGACTTCCAGCGAGGCAAAATGGCGGGTGCCAGGGCAATGAGCAGCTCCTGAAGCCAGCCAGAGCCAAGTGCACTACCAGGCTGGCTCCGGGCTGCTGAGACTGCCGCTACCGCTGCCACTGCCGAGGGGGAACCAGGGATGCCCGGCGCGTCAACTGGGGGAACCGCTGACACACACCCCCAGGACCCAAATCGAGGTGGGAGCGAGAGCGCCCGGCCACGTGGCCGACTGCCCAGCGGTGCTCCAGGGCCAGTAAAAACGGCGGAACCAACCCAGGGAGATGGAGGAAAGGAGAAGGAAGAGAGAGAAAGAGGCAGGAGAAAAAAGAGGGGAGCCCCGACCTTGCGGCCGCTGAGGAAGAGAGGTAGGCGAGCACCAGGAGGGGAAGGACACGGGGCCGAGCCCAGGCCCAACCCGAGCCTACTTCATGGCAGATAGCACTCCAAGAGATCAGGCTGGGGCCCAGAGGAAGGCCACGCGACAGAGGAGACCCAGAAGAGAAGGTATTACTTCTTATTTTTATTAAAAAAATGATTTTTTAAAAATAACATTTTTTTCTCTTTTGAAAAAAAAAGTGTCCCCAGATTCTTTGAAAAAAATCTGGTAACCTTACCTTAAATCCTAACCTTCTAATTCCAAGTCTCTTCTTTTTCAGTATCCCCCATTCCGTTAACCGCACCAAGCAACAAGGTGTAAAATGCAAGTTTAAAACACAAGCTTTCCTTTGCATCTCACAGAACTTTAAATGTAATTCGTGGTTTTTTTCACCTGTCTGCCAAACTTAGGTCGTTTTGCCATCCTTTAAATGGGAAATCAGTAGTCAAGCCATACTTTTTGGTAAAACGTTCGTCTGGATCCCGGAAGTCCTACCTGAGAAGAACAATGGGAGTTTCCGCTAGCCACCACAGCCATCCGCTGTCTGCCCTCATGGAGCAGCCAGAATCCACTGGGCAAATGCTCATCTTGCCAGAATCTGGGTCTTCTGCTGTTGCTCTCTCAGAAACCGTGGCCAGGTGGGATGTTTCATTTTTCGTAGCTTGTTCCTTTTCTTTGTTCGGGTTCCTACGTCACACCAGCAGTTTAAATGGCAACACTCCTTTGCAAGATTGGCCGCCTTTTTAATTGTTATGGAAAATCAATAAAATGTTAAGTTGCCCCTGCCAAAGGGTTGCATGACATCTGGCTGAAGACTTTTTGTGCTAAAAGTTGAAGCTATGCTGGTGTGTGTGTGTGTGTGTGTGTGTGTGTGTGTGTGTGTGTGTGTGTCCGTCCGTCCGTCCATGTGGCCGCTGTGTATTCAACTTTCCACCCCCTCCAAAGAATCCTAAGAACCTTAGTTTTCCTTTCACAGTGCTACGATTCCCAGCACCCTTAACAAACCATTGTTTCCAGGACTTTTTGGGTGTGGGTGGGAGGATTTGTGCTTTACATATGCGGTGTGCAGGCATCTCCCAGCACATGTGTGGGGGGATTCAAGACTAACTTTTATGCTTTTCTTCCTTAGACCAACTTGACGTTGAACGAGAGGTTCTCTGCGTTGAGGAACACACGCCATTTCACAGCGAAGCAGAACACGGGCCGAATGGTCACTCTGTCATTGCATTTGGTGAAGTCAGACTGGCTTTGCAAAGGAGCTTGCCCCTGAAGCCAGTTGGTTGCCTGCCTCTGGCTGGCTGGCGGCTTGTCACCAGCAAAACACAAAGAGACAGCCCCACGCAACCTCACACCCAAAGATTTCTGCCCATGCTTCAGACATGCAGCCCTAAGAGCAGCTCTGACTCCCACTCTAGGCCCCTCTGCCCCAGTCTTCCTCCTGATGTAGGCCACAGGATCTGGGAAGTCTGATCCAGCTTTGAGGTGTGGTTCCATATGGTCGTTAGTACTGTTGTGCTTTTGCCAGAGAGCCACGTGGTAAGGAAGATCTCCAAACACGCTTCCTAGGGGGTCCTCTTTAATCCTCAAATGTGCCCACAAAGGCATGATCCAGCACCCTCATGCCACAGCTGCCTCTGGAGTGACCCTCCCTCCGGTAAGAGGCATGCCTCACAGCTGAGTGCCTGGTTGTTTGTGTAGGGCGGAGGCTTGGAAATCTTGTGGGCTCCCAGATATTGCCAGATCTAATGGCCTTCTGTCTCAGCCAGCATGGCCGACGGTCAGGGGTGATGTAATCCAACAACATCTAGAGGGCCACACAATTCCCCATCCCTGGTCTAGTGAATTTGAGGTTCTTGGTTTCTCTCCCTCTGCCCCCTTTTGCCTGGAATCATAGAATCATAGAGTTGGAAGAGACCACAAGGGCCATCAAGTCCAACCCCCTGCCAAGCAGGAAACACCATCAGAGCACTCCTGACATATGGTTGTCAAGCCTCTGCTTAAAGACCTCCAAAGAAGGAGACTCCACCACACTCCTTGGCAGCAAATTCCACTGTCGAACAGCTCTTACTGTCAGGAAGTTCTTCCTAATGTTTAGGTGGAATCTTCTTTCTTGTAGTTTGAATCCATTGCTCCGTGTCCGCTTCTCTGGAGCAGCAGAAAACTGTTACGATATGGATGCAATGCGGCAGCGAGCTGCAGCTGGCTGGAAAGCAAAACATGATGGGAATGTTGGGACTGTACCGTGGGAACAGAGGGACAGTCTAGTCACAGTGCTGAGCACCGGATTTAGCTCAGAGTGTAATTTGACCTGTACAGGAAGTACAGGAGGTGGAGTTTGTCTCTCTGCTGTTGGAGTTTGAAGAGAGCAGACGTGTTTCTCTGTAACGCTGCAAAGACAGAAATAAAGGCCTGTAAATACATTTCTGTCTATCTCTCTCCCCTGCCTGGGGGCAGGGAAGAGTGGTGTGTTCTTCTCACGCTTGAGGAGGATCGTCGATCGTGACCTAGCCTGGATCCTGCTCGGGAATGCAGACAGGGAGGTCAACAGGAGATCAAGCCGGGTGCCTGGAGAATGGCCAGTTTCTCCTGAGAGGCAAGATTTCCTACCATCTGGTAGCAATGAGCCGATGGTTTTGATCCATGAAAACTGCAAGAGAGGTTGATGGATCGTACTTCATCCTCTGCACCAAGGGAAGGGAGATACAGTCAACGTTCAGCTGGAAGCTGCACAGACGGCTGGACACCAAGAGAAGGTGTTTGCCGAACAACGGAGCAACGGAGCCCCAAAGGTAAAGTGTTTTATGGCTGTGAGAGTGAACGGGTAAAGAAGCATTATTCGGTTCACTGTGTGCCTGCGTTTGGCTGAAACCAGCACTGGAAGTAAAAGGCGAAAGATTTATACGATCTGAGGTGAAACCTGGACCAGAATCGACCAAATCTGGATTACTAGTGGGATGGCTCCAAAGATCAAGAAAGTAGAAATCTGCCCAAAGACTTGCTCCGACCATAACGCCGTGAAGATGGAGATGAAATTTACAACAACTGGTCAATTTAGATGGAGGATGAATGACACCTTGTTTCGAGATGAAGAAATCCACAGAAAGGCCCCAAAAAAATTAAAGGACTATTTTGAAATAAATTTAAAGGCCGACGTAGAAAAAAGAGTGATCTGGGACGCAAGCAAAGCTGTGATGCGAGGATTTTTGATTCAACAAAATTCAATAAAAAAGAGAAAGCTAAATGAGAAGAAGGAAAAGATCTTGGAAAAGATAAAAGATGGAGAGAAAAAATTAAGATCAAAACCAAAGTCCCAGGAGATTTTGAGAGAGATTAAGTTATATCAAACACAATATATGGAATTGATGAATCAGGAGATTGAGTGGAAGATAAAGCAAATGAGACAAAAAACATTTGAATCGGCAGATAAATGTGGTAAACTTTTGGCTTGGCAATTGAAGAAAAGACAGAAACTAAATACAGTTACAAATCTAGAAGTGGATGGAAAGAACATATCTAAACCCAATGAGATCAGAAATTGTTTCCTGAGTTATTTTAAAAAGTTATACTCACAAGGACCACAGAATGAAGAGGATATAGACGAATTCCTTAAAAAATATGGATTACAAAAAATCTCTCATCAAAGTAAGGTGGATTTAAATCAGAGAATAACAGAACAAGAGATAGAGGGTGCCATTCAGAACTTGCAATTGGGCAAATCTCCAGGACCAGATGGACTGACTTCCAGATACTATAAAGCATTGAAAGAGTGGTTGGTTCAACCGTTAAAGGAAGTCTGTAATGAGATTTTAGAGGGGGAAAGGGCGCCAGAATCGTGGAAAGAAGCTTATATTACACTCATACCAGAGACTGAAAAGACTCAACTCAAGAACTACCGCCCAATATCATTACTTAATGTGGATTATAAAATTTTTGCAGACATTTTGGCAAAAAGATTGAAAAGAGTACTGATGGAGAAGATTCATAAGGACCAAGCAGGCTTTCTCCCTAAAAGGCATTTATCAGACAATGTGAGAAACATAATAGACATTTTGGAACTACTAGAGGTGAATATAAACACTAAAGCAGTTCTGATTTTTGTGGACGCGGAGAAAGCCTTTGACAATATTTCTTGGATTTTTATGAAAAAGAATCTTCATGGGATGGGGGTAGGCCAAGGATTTGAGAATGGTATGGGTGCGATATACTCTGATCAAAAAGCTAAGCTGATTGTAAATAATGTGATAACCGAAGAATTTAAGATAGAAAAAGGGACACGACAGGGGTGCCCAATTTCCCCATTACTTTTTATTTCTGTCCTGGAGGTGTTGCTAAATATGATTAGAGATGACCAGCAGATTAAAGGTGTACAGGTCGGAGCCAAACATTATAAGTTAAGGGCCTTCGCAGATGACTTAGTTTTGACCTTACAAGAGCCAGACACTAGTACGAAAAGGGTGTTGGAGATAATTCAACAATTTGGTCAGGTAGCCGGATTTAAACTAAATAAACAAAAGACTAAAGTATTAGAAAAAAAATTGACAGTGATGGAGAGGGAGAAATTCCAGGAGGAGACAGGTTTGATAGTGGTTAAAAAGGTGAAATACTTAGGGGTTCATTTGACATCTAAAAATTTGAACTTGTATAAAGACAATTATGAAAAATGTTGGTCAGAAATTAAAAAAGATCTAGAAATATGGTCAAATTTGAAATTGTCAATGTTAGGCCGAATTGCAGTTATCAAGATGAATGTATTGCCTAGAATGTTATTTTTGTTTCAAACTTTGCAGATTCTTGACAAGATGGACTGTTTCAAGAGGTGGCAGAAAGATATTTTGAAATTTGTCTGGCAGGGCAAAAAGCCCAGAATTAAATTTAAAATACTGACAGATGCTAAAGAAAGAGGGGGATTTGCCCTGCCGGATTTAAAATCGTACTATGAAGCAGCAGCGTTTTGCTGGCTGAAAGAGTTTGCTCCTCGAGAATACAGACATTTTGGACTTGGAAGGTTTTAATAATACATTTGGTTGGCATGCATATTTATGGTATGATAAAATCAAGGTGCATAGGGCCTTTAAAAACCATATTGTCAGAAAAGCATTGTTTAATGTCTGGACAAGATATAAAGATTTGTTGGAAAATAAAACCCCTAGATGGTTGTCACCCTTGGAGGCTAAGGCACTGAAAAAGCTCAATATGGAGGCCGAATGGCCAAAGTATTGGGAAATTTTGGAACAAGAAGGAGATAAATTGAAGTTACAGAGTCATGAGAAATTGAAACCTAAAGTACGAGACTGGCTCCATTATTATCAAATAATGGAGATGTATAAACAAGACAGGAAAATTGGCTTCCAGGTGGAGAAATCAAAATTAGAAACTGAATTGTTAGAACCCAATACTAAGAACTTATCAAGAATGTATAATTTGCTGTTGAAATGGAATACACAAGACGAAACAGTAAAATCGGCTATGATTAAGTGGGCACAGGACATTGGTCATAACATCATGTTTGCTGACTGGGAATGGTTGTGGAACACCGGTATAAAATTTACGGCATGTAATGCCTTAAAGGAAAACATTATGAAAATGATCTACAGGTGGTACATGACCCCAGTCAAGCTAGCAAAAATATACCATGTGCCTGACAATAAGTGTTGGAAATGTAAAGAAACTGAAGGTACCTTTTATCACCTTTGGTGGACGTGCCCGAAGATTAAGGCTTTCTGGGAAATGATATATAATGAAATGAAAAAGGTACTTAAATGTACTTTCTCTAAGAAACCAGAGGCCTTTCTCTTGGGCATTGTCGGCCAATTGGTGTTAAAGAAAGATAGAATTTTCTTCATGTATGCTACGACAGCAGCAAGAATACTCATCGCAAAGTATTGGAAGACACAAGATCTACCCACCGTGGAAGAGTGGCAGATGAAAGTGATGGACTATATTAAGAGAGTTTGAGTACTGGTCCAGTAAACGCTTCCGCTGCGCCACCAGCAACAGCTCTCTTTGCAGAGTATTAATTAAGTCCAGTGCAGAGATTCTTGTTGCAGTACAAGCTTCAGAGTCTCAGCAGCAAAGAAATAACGACACAGGGAAGCCTGTCTTTCCAAAGACAGGTTTATTGCAGAAAGATAACAGAAACACCTCCGGAGCTTTCGGACATTTTTGCTTCACGCCCCACAGGCAGAGAAAACAAACACTCTTTATATACTGAGCAACTTAACAACTTAACGAGCTTGACTACTTAAAGTCACATGACATTGCTAACTTGCCAGCGTCTTAGGTTTCACACCCTAACACCCCCTCTCGCTGGCAATACAAAAAACAAAATTACTTCAGACCCATTTCTTCACAAAAGTTTTCATGCCGCTGAAACCCAAGCGGTTTTGTAAAACCATCAGCTTGATTTTCATGACTGGGACAGTAATTTAATTTAACAATTCCTGCTTTTACCGTTTGACAAACATTTTGAAAGCGGATATCCAAATGTTTCGTACGACCTTTAAACTGCCCATTTTGTGCTAACTTAAGACACGGTTGATTATCACCCCATACAGTGATTGGAGTGATGGCCTTTTCATACATCTCTTGTGCCAAGCATTTGTAAAATTCTAGATCTCTACATAACTCAGATAAGGCACAGAACTCAGCTTCTGTTGACGACAAAGCAATCAGGTTCTGTTTCTTGGATCTCCACCCAATCAGAGAGTTACCAAATTTTATTACACAGCCAGACACTGATTTTCTATCCTTTAAATTTGCCCAATCACTATCTGCCCAACAAGTAATCTGTGCTTGTCCTTCCGAAGACAATTCAAGGCAAAAATCTTTGGTGTATTGTAAATATCTTAACACTCTTTGAATTCCTTTCCATGCATTTACACTAGGTTTCGAAGCTTCTCTGCTGAGTAAGTTAACAGCGTAAGCAATATCTGGTCTACTCCATTGCGAAAGATGAAGTAAGCTTCCCAGTGCTGACTGAAAGATTTCAGCACACTTGAATTCAGCACTATCCTTGAACTCATTGTCTTTTACAAAACCCATTTCCACCGGTGTTCTAACACCTGCACACTCCATCATGTTAAACTTTTTCAACATTTGCAATATCTTGCCTTTTTGATTCAGTAGAAAACTGCCATTTTTGGTCCTATCTATCTGAACACCAAGATAGACCTTCACATCACCAAGATTTTTAACTTTGAAGTGTTTATTTAACTCTTTGGCTAGTTTTTTTACTTGTTCTTCTGTCTTTGAAGTATAAATCAGGTCATCTACATAAACAAGCAAAGATTCTTGAGCATCTCCTGAACTTCTGAAATATAAGCAATTGTCAGCCTTGCTTCTGCTAAAACCAATGCCTACCAAAACGTCATTCAAACACTCATTCCAATTATGAGCAGATTGCTTGAGTCCATAAATAGATTTATGTAGTTTCCATACCTGATTTGATTTACCAACTTTCAGTCCTGGCGGTAGCTCCATATAGAGCTCTTCAGCCAAGTCTGAATGAAGATAAGCTGTAGAGACATCAAATTGATTCACTTTGAACCCTTTCTGAGCAGCAACTGCTAAAAGTGCCCGTAGGGTTTCACTCCTTGAAGTGGGTGCATAGACTTCGGAATAATGTAACCCCTTTCTTTGCGTAAAACCTCGAGCTACAAGCCTTGCTTTGTACTCTGGTTTCCCCATCGCTGTTGTCTTTATCCTGTACACCCACCTACAACTTACTGCCTTGGTACCTTCTGGCAGTTTGGTGATGGAAAACACACCCAGTTCTTTCATAGAATTCAACTCCTTTTGCATGGCCTCACGCCACCTACTGGCCTCCTCCTGGGGTAATTGCTCAACCTCCTCAAAACTTTCAGGTTCGCAATTTGCCAAACCAGCCCAAACACTAATAGCTTGGTACCTTTCAGGAGGTTTACCTTTGTTGGTACGCTTAGAACGCCTTAACAGTTCCTGCGATGTTCCTTCAGTTTCCCCCTCTGACCCAGAATCACTAGTCGTCACCTGTTTGTCACTAGTAGTTGAAGAACTTTCTGATTCTGACTTTACACGTCTCTCTTGCTGTACAGGTGAACTTTTAGAGCTAGAAGATTCTGACTTTACAGACTTGGGTGAACTAGGCGATTTCTCACCCTTGTCCTCAGACTTAAATTCCTCAGTCTGTTCTGGAACTAATACCTGCCCTGGGGCCTGAGTTTCATTGTTACTGTTCACCACATCAAATAGTATGTCAGGATTTCCATGAATTTTATTCCAACCATCCTGTTCACAAAATTCCGCACTTCTGCTGATTGTGATTTTCGTTTGATTGCCTTCTACATTCACAAATCTCCAACCTTTTGTGTTTGCTTGATAACCACAGAAAAACATTTCTTTAGACCTAGGATCGCCTTTCCTACGTTGTGCCCTAGGCACTAGCACATAAGCACGACATCCAAAAACTCTTAGATGATCAATTTTTGGTTTTTTCCCAAATAGCATGAAGTAAGGAGTGTTGCCTACTGTGCTATTGTACACTCTGTTAAAAGTATAATTCGCATACAGTGCAGCCTCAGCCCAAAAACGCTGTGGAAGTCCAGAATCAAACAGCAAAGCAGCAATGGCTTCCTGTAATGTTCGAAATTTTCTTTCGGCAACTGCATTCTCCTGTGGTGAATAGGGATTGGTAAGTCTATGAACTATACCTTTCCTTTTTAACCACGCTTCCAGCGTGTGGTTCACAAATTCCCCACCACGATCTGATTGTATTTTACGTACCCTGGTGTCAAATTTACATTCGACTTCTTCAATCCAATCCATCAGGATGGAAGCTGCTTGTGATTTTTCTTTCAGAAAGAAAACCCAACTAGCCCTTGAAAAGTCATCCACCAAAATTTGCATAAATCTTGCACCTCCAAGCGATTTGACTGGCATAGGGCCACACACGTCTGTGTGCACAAGTTCAAAGGGTTTCTTGCTTACTCTATCAGATCTAGGATAGTTACATGTCTTAACCTTAGCATGTTTACAAGCACAACAATCCAGAAAATTTGGACAGGGTTTAATGTTACACTCCTCAGCTAAATCTGGCATCTTGCTTACATACTTAAAGCATATATGAGCTAACCTTCTGTGTAGTAGATGTGCACAACCTGTATGAGGAGCCTTATTTACACACTTAGCTTGCGCTTCACCTGTTGAACATCTACCTGCTGCTAACTGCCCTTCAACCAAAACAAAAAGCCCATCCTCACAGGGAATTTTAACTAGCTCCTTCCCCTGTTTCGAAATGGTGCACACATCATTTTCAAACTCAACCTTAAAACCACTTTTTACCAGGCATGACACACTCAAAAGTCCATTCTTCATTCCTGGAAGAACAAAAACAGGAAGGTTAGTTTGCAAACAGTTAACATAAATTGTGCCTTTAAGGTTCATTTCTCGTTTACTATTGTCTGCTATAGTCACAGTTTTTGCAACTGGCAATGTCTTGCAGTTCATCAAGCGGCCACTAGATGTCGCTGGAACTAAACTGTGACTTGCTCCACTGTCAATTATCCACTTCAAAGTTTGTTGCCTCCTTTTAGGACTCTGTTGTGCTGCCATTGCAGATAGTCCCTTATCAGCACCTGCTCCCCCTCTGGATCGTTGATTCTTGTAGTTCTCACGTCGTCTTCCCCTGTAACTCCGGAAACTGGCCTTGGACTGTTGAAATTCCTGTTGCTTTTCTGGACACTTTGCTATCAAATGAAACCTGCTGCCACATCGAAAACATGACTTGCTGGCCATAGCAGACACTTGTGAGACTTCCTTACAGCTCTGCCTGCTAGTTTCCCCACGCTGGGAATTATCTGAACATCCAACCCTTGGGGTATTTGAACTATCCCCTGGCTTCAGTTTCAACTCATACAAAGCACGTATAATGTTCACCTTCTCTCCGGGCGTGGCTCTATGGTGAATTCGTCTAAGAGCTTCCCAAATTTCAAATGCAGACCTTAAATTTTCCACATGAGGTAATTGGGAATCATCTATCGATACCATCAACATGCATCTAGCTTTAGTGTCCATTTTATCATGTTCCCTGTTCTGAGCATGTGCAGCAGCCTGTTGCTCTGCTGTGGCATCTGCTGCAACAGCCACAAACGGCTTTCGCCTCTGGACATAGTCAGCCCACACTTCTTTGGCTTCCAACCAGACTTGAGCCCTCTTAGACCACTGCACGTAATTAGCAGAGTTCAACTTTGTAAAGGGAACCTGGAAATTTTCTGCTGCCATTCTTGGGGTCTGCTGCTACTCCCTCTGTGTGCCCTTGCTTCTCTTTCCCCTTGGGATTTGCTTTACTCACTTTTCAGACGCATCCAGCCTCCTCTGAAGCCTTTAAGAGCTGGATTTACGACCAAGCCGGTCTTCTCTCATCCGAAAGCTGCTTTCACTTTCTCTGCACACAATACAGCTGTAGAAACGTAGAAGGATCCATAACCTAAGAGAGTTTGAGTACTGGTCCAGTAAACGCTTCCGCTGCGCCACTAGCAACAGCTCTCTTTGCAGAGTATTAATTAAGTCCAGTGCAGAGATTCTTGTTGCAGTACAAGCTTCAGAGTCTCAGCAGCAAAGAAATAACGACACAGGGAAGCCTGTCTTTCCAAAGACAGGTTTATTGCAGAAAGATAACAGAAACACCTCCGGAGCTTTCGGACATTTTTGCTTCACGCCCCACAGGCAGAGAAAACAAACACTCTTTATATACTGAGCAACTTAACAACTTAACGAGCTTGACTACTTAAAGTCACATGACATTGCTAACTTGCCAGCGTCTTAGGTTTCACACCCTAACATATATGACATTGGCTGAGATGACTGGCAGAATCCGGGACCAGAGGAAAGAGACGACGGAAGAGGACTGGAAGAAATTTAAAATTTACCTTAAGGACTATAATAAACTTGATGAATGCTAAAATGCCGAGGTGTAGAGAGAAAAAGGGACACAGCGATATATGATTAAGTTAAAGAAAAGATTAAGAGAACATAGATTTGACAAAAAATATTTAGAAGCTGCTGAAATAATTTAGTAAATTGGGATGCAGAAAGGGGAGGTATGGGGAAGTCCGAGAAATGAGGGTTATGAAAAAAAGGTCATGAAATTATACTTGTTTGTTTGTCTTTTTATTTGTTTGTATTGTTTAAAAAATGTTGTAAAACCAATAAAAAATTTATATATATATATAAAAAAAGAAACCAGCACTGGAAGACAGCCGAATACCTCGCATACCTTGATAAGACTGGTATGCACAGTTGCTAAGCAACGATACGTCAGTGTAGTGGAAACTTACTGACAAGGGGCTAGAACAGTGAGAGACTGAAAAACAAAGTTTGTTTTGTCTATTTCGCTGTTTTGAAAGGACTTTCAAACAGCTTGCGTTTGACTGCCAAGTGGTGAGGCAGAAAACAACCAAGAGAGACTCTTGGATTTTACAGGCTCGAGAGTGAGAGCTGAGGCTTGGATTCAAAATGGATGCCAAGAAGGGGGGAGGCTTACCTTACCCACCTCCACTGACTAATGACAATTATTCATCGTGGTCTGTAAAGATGAAAGCCCTGCTGCAGAATCAGAGGATTTTTGGGGTGATTGAGAACCCCATCCCTGCAGCACCAACGCCAGGTTGGAATTCACAGAATGTGAAAGCCAGGACGGCTATAATTCTGTGTGTCTCGGAAGACCAACTCGTGCATATCCAGAGTTTAGATAACGCGCGAGAGATTTGGGAGACGCTGAGTAGAATACATCAAAGAGATGCTGGTTCTTCAGCGTTGCTGCATTTTGAAAAGCTGACCAATCTGAGGCTTGCGCCTGATGGAGATGTACAGGCGCATTTGACAGAGATGAAGTTCCTACGCCAGCAGATGGCGGAACGCAATTTCCCTCTACAGGAAGAGATATTCTGCTTCATGATTATAAACAGCCTAAATCGGATTTATAAAACGGTTGCAAGTCAGCTTGGTTCCCTACCGGCCGCGGATCTCACGGCAGAGAGAGTGTGCGCCATTGTTCTGAATGAGAGAGACCGCCTTGCTGCAATAGATGTCAAAGACAGGGGGAGAGAAGCTCGGAGTTCTGACTCCCCCACTGCTGTTGCAAATGAAGAGCAGGCTGTAGTTTTGAACGTTGTCCAATGTTTCAATTGTGGACAGACTGGGCATCTTCAGCGGAACTGTAAGAAGCCACGTCAACAGAAAGGAGCTAAGAGGAGCTCTGCAGAGCCTGAGGCGTCAGGCAAAAGTCGTACCAAGTCCCAGGTGAAACCTGCAAAAGCTTTGATGTCGAAAGGAACCACACCAGAAGTGGAAAACACGTTTGTCATTGACACATGAGTTCACACAGAAGTCTGTTTTCGACGTTTAAGAAGCAAATCTTCACTGTGAAGCAGGCCAACGGTCAGGAGCTGGAAGCGACCGGGTTTGGAACTGTGTATCTTGAGAATCTGAACTTGACTATTAACAATGTGTATTTGGTTCCTGATTTAAAGTTCAATCTGCTGAGTGTTTCACAGATTGCAAAGAAAGGACTGACTTTGTCCTATGATAGTGAAAGCTGCAAGATCTTCAAAGATGGAAAGTTGTATCTTTCTGCCAGAGAGAAAGATGGACTGTATTTGTTGACTTTTGATCAAAGTGATTACATGAAATGTAATTCATCTGATTCTAACATGATTTCTCTCGCAGGTGTGACGGAGAATGTCAAAAAGGAGACAAGGGTCGACAGCGCATTTCAGCGGGTGTATGCTGATGTGGTTGGTCCTCTAGCACCATCTAGAGGCAATGCAAGATATTATCTTGTGTGTGTGTGGATTGTTTCTCTCATTTTGTCTGGGTATATATGTTGGAGAAACCACAAGAAGCCTTAGAAAGGTTTAAAGAGTTTTGTGACAAAGTTAAGAATGTTCATGATGCTAACATTGATTGTCTTTTCACAGATGAAAAGCCAGTTTTTCTTTTACAGGATATTCAGGAGTTCCTGGATAAGAAAGGGATAAGGCACAGGGTTGCTGTTTCTGCAGAAGCATGGAACAGAAGTGTCTGTGTACAGGTGAACAAAGAATTGCAAAAAGGGATGAAGGCGCAATTGCTGAGTTCACATTTGCCACATGAGTTTTGGGCGGAGTCGTTAATGTGTTATTGTCACACGTGGTTGAGAAAGGTTTCAAAAGATTTGGGAAGTTCTCCTTTTGAGAAGCTGTTCCATAGAAAACCTTCTGTTGCCCATTTTAAGGTTTTTGGGTCTCATGTGAGGACAGAAGCTCCAGGTGGAGTAAAGAATGCCAGAGGTATTTTTGTGGGATATGAAAAGGGTCTCTACAGAGTAATTTTGTCTGAATCTGGTCAGGTGATTCTCACAAATTTTCTAGAGAGTGTTCCTGAACAGGAGAGAGTAATTGTTCACACATTTCCCACAGAGGACAATTCAGATGATGATGATGATGATTTTGTTAGTATCTTGGCTCACAGTCAGAGGTACCTGGCCTCCCCCGAGGCAATTGAGCGAGATACTGTGTTTACCTTCCGTCTGCAACCGCCGGCAGGCTAGGTAAACAAACCCGGCGATTCTTCTCATTAGACTGAGAAAGAACACACCCTCTGCTTCTTCTTCTTCTCTCCCTCCCTGCATTCTCCCAGGGAGGGGAAATGAGACAGACAGGAGTCCTTTTTACATGTTTTATTCCTGTCACTCAGCAGTACATAGAAATGCTACTGTTCCCTTCAGACTCCATCAGAAGAGACTCAGACTACTCCCCTGTACTTCCAGCACAGGTCAGATGACACACTGAGCTAACATCCGGTGCTCAGTACAGAGAATAGGCTCCACCTTTTCCCCAACAGTACATCTGCAAAACATAACATCCTGTTTTGCATTCCAGCCATCTGGAGCTGGCTTTTGCCTTGCTGCTTTTTACCAACATCCTCCCCCAAAAGCATCAATAGGCAAAACATGATCCAGAGAAGAGAACAAACAGTTGTTATACACATAACAGTCCCCTGTTGTTTCAGTTCCACCCTTGGAACTCCCCACCACTGGTTTCACCAGTGTACCTCTCTGGTTGTCTGGCTTCCAAGGAATGAGTGCTTCTGCATTACCTTGGTTAGCTACTCTCTGTTGTGTCTTTGTCTCTGACTTAGACACTCCTTTAACCTGCTTTGAGTTGTTAACAATAGCAATACATGCAACAGCTAAGTTAGCAAACTCTTTTGAGTACCTCTTTGGTGGTACACCCTTTGTGACTCTCTCAGACCTGCGAATGAGGTTCTGATCCTCTGCGCTCACTGGTTCAACCTCTGGAGTTTGTTGAGAACCAGCAGCAATGGCTAACAGTGGTTCATCCTTCATCTGTGAAGGTCTATCCTTTGTGTGAGATTTTCTCTCAATGACTGTTACAACTGAACTCTCTGAGCTATCACTGTCATCGTCAGTACCACTGTAATCTGTGACATCAGAAAAATCATCATCATTATCATCTGAATTGCCACCTGTGGGAAATGTTTGTACTACAACTCGCTCTTGTTCAGGAGCACTTTCTAGGAACTTTGTGAGAATCACCTGACCAGATTCAGACAAAATTACTCTGTAGAGACCCTTTTCATATCCCACAAAAATGCCTCTGGCATTCTTTACTCCACCTGGAGCTTCTGTTCTCACATGAGACCCGAAAACCTTAAAATAGGCAACAGAAGGTTTTCTATTGAACAGCTTCTCAAAAGGAGAACATCCCAACTCTGTTGAGACTTTTCTCAACCACACATGAAGATAGGACGCTAGCGACTCGGCCCAATATTCATGTGGCAAATGTGAACTCAGCAATTGCGCATGCATCCCCTTTTGCAATTCTTTGTTCACCCTCACACAGACCCCCCTGTTCCACGCTTCGGCTGAAACAGCAACTTTGTGGTCTATCCCTTCTCCATCCAGGAACTTCTGAAACTTCTGTAACAGAAAAACTTGTTTCTCATCTGTGAAAAGACAATCAATGTTAGCATCATGCATATTTTTAACCTTGTCACAAAACTCCTGAAACTTTTCTAAAGTTTCTTGCGGTTTCTCCATCAAATAAACCCAAGAATAATTAGTGAAACAATCCACACACAAAAGGTAATATCGTGCACTGCCCCTAGATGGTTCCAGAGGACCAATCACATCAGCATACACCCGCTGAAACGCTCTGTTGACCTTCTTGGTCACTTTCCTGGTGCTCACACTGGTCACACCTGCAAGAGAGATTTCCTTAGAATCAGAAGAATTACATTTCATGTAATCACTTTGATCAAAAGTCAACAAATACAGTCCATCTTTCTCTTTGGCAGTAAGAAACAGTTCTCCATCTTTGTAGATCTTGCAGCTTTTAGCATCATAGGACAGTTTCAGTCCTTTCTTTGCAATCTGCGACACACTTAGCAGATTAAATCTTAGTTCTGGAACCAGGTAAACATCACTTATAGTCAAGTTCAGACTCTCAAGATACACAGTCCCAATTCCAGTTGCTTCCAGCTCCTGACCGTTGGCCTGTTTCACAGTGAAGCTTTGCTTCTTCAATGTCAAAAACAGTTGTCTGTGCGGGCATAAACGTTTTGTACATCCAGTGTCGATTATAAAGGCGTTCCCAACATCTGGCGTGGTTCCTTTGACCATCATGGCCTTTGCAGGTTTCACCTGGCACTTGGAACGGCTTTTGCCTGACGCCTCAGGCTTCGTAGAGCTGCTCTTTGCTCCTCTTGACTGGCGCGGCTTCCTACAGTTTCGCTGTAGATGCCCAGTCTGTCCACAATTGTAGCATCGGACAGCACTCAATGCTACACCATGCTTCCCAGTAGCTTCACCAGTGGGGAGATTTGAACTCTGTTCTTCCCTCCCCCTGTCAGCAACACCCATTGCACCTTGTTCAGGAACACCAACAGTTCCAACAGCCACAGTTCCTGTACTCTCCCCTCTGGGGTCAAAGCTCTCCTCAGCTTTCGATGAGCTCTTAGGAACTTGGCCAGCATCATCTTGGCTCACCCCTTCTGGGGTTGTTATACATCCAGACCATGATGAATAATTGTCATTATTTAGGGGAGGTGGGTAAGGCAGAGCTCCCCCTTTCTTGGCATCCATCTTGAAGCCAAGCCTCCAGCTCACACTCTCAAGCAAGCTGTAAAATCCAACAGTTGTTTTTTTCTTTTCTCAGGCAGGCAAACTGCAAGCTGTTTATGCTTTTAGCACCTGGCAGCTTGACGCTAGCTGCTATGGAAAGTCCCTCCAAGAGCTCTTAAACGCGTAGCCAAAACACTCCGTGTTTTTGTTTCGCTTTTCTCAAGCCTCACAATCCAGCCTCTCTGCCAGTAACTTTCCAACTTTCCGTTACTTAGCAAGAGTGCATTCAGGACTTCTTATCTTAACCACAAGAATTTGTGGAATGCAGGCTTCAGCCTCTGAGCTGCAGGCCTTTTCCTCCGGAGCTTTTGTTTTTCAAACGCAGAGCTCCCGTGAACCAGGGAATTAATCAACCTGCGTTCACACTTTTAGCCCGAAATGCAGCATACCTTGAGCTCCGTTGCTTGGAAACACCTTCCTCTGGCTCTGTTCAGCCTCTGGCTTCTCTCAGACGCTTGCCTTCTCCCTTGGAGCAGAGGAGGACAATTCACCAGCCTCTCATGCAGATGTCCGATGAATCGCAACCATCCGAAGGCTGCCATATGTTAGTATCTTGGCTCACAGTCAGAGGTACCTGGCCTCCCCCAAGGCAATTGAGCGAGATACTGTGTTTACCTTCCGTCTGCAACTGCCGGCAGGCTAGGTAAACAAACCCGGCGATTCTTCTCATTAGACTGAGAAAGAACACACCCTCTGCTTCTTCTTCTTCTTCTTCTCTCCCTCCCTGCATTCTCCCAGGGAGGGGAAATGAGACAGACAGGAGTCCTTTTTACATGTTTTATTCCTGTCACTCAGCAGTACATAGAAATGCTACTGTTCCCTTCAGACTCCATCAGAAGAGACTCAGACTACTCCCCTGTACTTCCAGCACAGGTCAGATGACACACTGAGCTAACATCCGGTGCTCAGTACAGAGAATAGGCTCCACCTTTTCCCCAACAGTACATCTGCAAAACATAACATCCTGTTTTGCATTCCAGCCATCTGGAGCTGGCTTTTGCCTTGCTGCTTTTTACCAACAGATTTTACTGATTACAGTGGTACTGAAAATGACAGTGATAGCTCACACAGCTCAGTTGACACAGTCATTGAGAGGAAATCTTACACAATAGATAGACCTTCACAGATGAAGGATGAACCACTGTTTACTATTGGTACTGGTTCTGAAAAGAGTCCTGAGACTGAACCAGTGAGCAGAGAGGATCAGCACCTCATACGCAGGTCTGAGAGAGTTACAAAGGGTGTACCGCCCAAGAGGTATTCTAAAGAGTTTGCTAACTTAGCTGTTGCATGTGTTACTATTGTTAACAACCCAAGACAGGTTGAAGCTGTGTTTAAGTCAGAGACAAAGACACAACAGGGAGTTGCTAAGCGTAACACTACATTCCCTAGCCAAGGTAATGCGGATGCACTCATTCCTTGGAAGTCAGACAACCAGAGAGGTACACTGGGGAAACCAGTGGCGGGTAGTTCCAAGGGTGGAACTGAAACAACAGAGGAGTGTTATATGTATAACAACTGTTTGTTTTCTTCTCTGGACCACGCTTTGCTCGCAACGCACATTGATTCATATGGGGGAGTATGTTACAATATGGATGCAATGCGGCAGCGAGCTGCAGCTGGCTGGAAAGCAAAACATGATGGGAATGTTGGGACTGTACCGTGGGAACAGAGGGACAGTCTAGTCACAGTGCTGAGCACCGGATTTAGCTCAGAGTGTAATTTGACCTGTACAGGAAGTACAGGAGGTGGAGTTTGTCTCTCTGCTATTGGAGTTTGAAGAGAGCAGACGTGTTTCTCTGTAACGCTGCAAAGACAGAAATAAAGGCATGTAAATACATTTCTGTCTATCTCTCTCCCCTGCCTGGGGGCAGGGAAGAGTGGTGTGTTCTTCTCATGCTTGAGGAGGATCGCCGATCGTGACCCTGCATGGATCCTGCTCGGGAATGCAGACAGGGAGGTCAACAGGAGATCAAGCCGGGTGCCTGGAGAGTGGCCAGTTTCTCCTGAGAGGCAAGATTTCCTAACAAAAACAACCTTTCTCCCTCCTCTATGTGACATCCTTTTATATATTTGAACATGGCTATCATATCACCCCTTAACCTCCTCTTCTCCAGGCTAAACATGCCCAGCTCCCTTAGCCGTTCCTCATAAGGCATCGTTTCCAGGCCTTTGACCATTTTGGTTGCCCTCCTTTGGACACATTCCAGTTTGTCAGTGTCCTTCTTGAACTGTGGTGCCCAGAACTGGACACAGTACTCCAGGTGAGGTCTGACCAGAGCAGAATACAGTGGCACTATTACTTCCCTTGATCTAGATGCTATACTCCTATTGATGCAGCCCATAATAATAATAATAATAATTATTATTTATTATTTGTACCCCGCCCATCTGGCTGGGTTTCCCCAGCCACTCTTTGCGGCTTCCATAGAAACCAAAATACAGTAAAATATCACAGATTAAAAACTTCCCTGAACAGGGCTGCCTTAAGATGTCTTCTAAATGTCAGGTAGTTATTTATCGCTTTGACATCTGATGGGAGGGTGTTCCACAGGGAGGGCGCCACTACCGAAAGGGCCCTCTGCCTGGTTCCCTGTAGCTTTGCTTCTCGCAATGAGGGAACCGCCAGAAGGCCCTCGGCGCTGGACCTCAGCGTCCGGGCAGAACGATGGGGGTGGAGACGCTCCTTCAGGTATACTGGGCCGAGGCCGTTTAGGGCTTTAAAGGTCAACGCCAGCACTTTGAATTGTGCTCGGAAACGTACTGGGAGCCAATGTAGGTCTTTCAAGACCGGTGTTATGTGGTCTCGGCGGCCGCCCCCAGTCACCAGTCTAGCTGCCGCATTCTGGACTAGTTGTAGTTTCCGAGTCACCTTCAAAGGTAGCCCCACGTAGAGCGCATTGCAGTAGTCCAAGCGGGAGATAACCAGAGCATGCACCACTCTGGCGAGACAGTCCACGGGCAGGTAGGTTCTCAGCCTGCGTACCAGGTGGAGTTGGTAGACAGCTGCCCTGGATACAGAATTGACCTTCGCCTCCATGGACAGCTGTGAGTCCAAAATGACTCCCAGGCTGAGCACCTGGTCCTTCAGGGGCACAGTTACCCTATTCAGGACCAGGGAGTCCTCCACACCAGCCCGCCCCCTGTCCCCCCAAAACAGTACTTCTGTCTTGTCAGGATTCAACTTCAATCCATTAGCCGCCATCCATCCTCCAACCGCCTGCAGGCACTCACACAGGACCTTCACCGCCTTCACTGGTTCTCATTTGAAAGAGAGGTAGAGCTGGGTATCATCTGCATATTGATGGACACCCAGTCCAAACCCCCTGATGATCTCTCCCAGCGGCTTCATATAGATGTTAAATAGCATGGGGGAGAGGACGGAACCCTGAGGCACCCCACAAGTGAGGGCCCAGGGGTCTGAACACTCATCCCCCATCACCACTTTCTGAACACGGCCCAGGAGTAAGGAGCGAAACCACTGTATAACAGTGCCCCCAGCTCCCAGCCCCTCTAGACGGTCCAGAAGGATGTTATGGTCGATTGTATCAAAGGCCTCTGAGAGATCCAGCAGAACCAGGAAACAACTCTCACCTTTGTCCCTAGCTCGCCGGAGATCATCAACCAGCGCGACCAAGGCAGTTTCAGTCCCATGGTGAGGCCTGAATCCCGATTGGAAGGGATCCAAATGGTCCGCATCCTCCAGGCGTGCCTGGAGTTGTTCAGCAACCACGCGCTCAATCACCTTGCCCAAGAATGGAAGATTTGAGACTGGGCGATAGTTGGCCATACTGGCCGGGTCTAAAGATGTTTTTTTAAGAAGCGGTTTAATGACCGCCTCTTTCAGCGGATCTGGGAATGTTCCCTCACAGAGGGAAGCATTCACCACCCCGCAGAGCCCATCGCCCAGCCCTTCCCGGCTTGCTTTTATTAGCCAGGATGGGCAAGGATCAAGGAGACAGGTGGTTGGTTTCACGCGTCCAAGCAGCCTGTCCACATCCTCGGAGGTAAAGGATAGAAATTGATTCCATGCAACTTGACCAGACAGAGCTCTAGCACTCTCCCACCCCGGCCCTGCTCCCACGGTGGTGTCTAGCTCCTTCCGAATATGAGTGATTTTATCTGCAAAAAACTTAGCAAAATCATTGCAGGAGATCTTGGGGTCTTTACAAGGCCCCGGTGGTAAAGGTGGTTCCGTTAAATTGCGAACCACCTGAAAGAGTCTCCTGCTACTATTTTCTGCAGATGCAATAGAGGCGGCGAAGAAAGTCTTCTTCGCCGTCGCTATCGCCACTTGGTAGGCTCGACGTTGAGCTCTAACCTGTGTTCGGTCAGATTCGGAGTGAGTTTTCTGCCACCGACGCTCTAGCCGTCTCAGCGATTGTTTCATCGCCCTCAGCTCCGAAGAAAACCACGGGGCTGTCCGGGCTCCATGCAATCGGAGAGGGCGCTTCGGAGCCAGACAGTTGATAGCCCTGGTTAACTCCGCATTCCAGCGGGCCACCAGGGAATCAGCTGAAAGGCCATCAACATGGGCTAAAGCATCCCCTACCACTCTCTGGAAACCATTTGGATCCATTAAGTGGCGGGGGCGGACCATCTGAATTGGTCCCACCTCCCTGCAGAGGGGAAGGGTCGCGGAGAAGTCCAGTTGCACCAGGAAGTGATCTGACCATGGCACTTCTTTTGTTTCACTTTTACTTAGTGTCAGATCACCCACGTCACTAGAGGTGAACACCAGGTCTAAGGCATGTCCATGACTATGAGTTGGGCCAAACTTATTCAGGGACAGCCCCATGGAGGCCATGCTTTCCACGAAGTCCCGATCAGCGCCTTGTAAGGTCGTGTCGGCATGGATGTTAAAATCCCCTAGGACAACCAAACTAGGTGTCTCCAGGAGAACATCCGCCACGACCTGAAGCAACTCGGACAGGGAATCCTTGGTGCAGCATTGCATTGGCTTTTTTAGCTGCCGCGTCACACTGTTGGCTCATGTCAAGTTTGTGGTCAACCAAGACTCCTAGATCCTTTTCACATGTACTGCTCTCAAGCCAGGTGTCACCCATCTTGTATTTGTGCCTCTCATTTTTTTTGCCCAAATGCAATACTTTACATTTCTCTCTGTTAAAATTCATCTTGTTTGTTTTTGCCCAGTTCTCTAATCTGTCAAGGTCGTTTTGAAGTGTGATCCTGTCCTCTAGGGTGGAAAAGCACTTTGGCAGATTCCTTTGGAGGATTTGGGTGTGACAAGCTGTAGCAGCGCACTGAATAAAACAACTCTGAGAAGCTGAAACACCAGGCTGTTTTCTTTTCTAATAAAAATATTCACTGTGCAGTTCACAGGCACAAAACACAATGTTGATATTGTCCAGGAAATGGGTTTTCAGTTGGAGGGCATGGGTTGTGTGAGAGCATGTTGTGCGGGATAACCAGTCTCATATAACCAACATGCTTCAGTCTAATTAGTGCATGAAGGGGTTAACACCATAGAGTAAGCTGTCCTGCCATCTTAGCCATGTCTCTTCCCCTTACCTTGGGAGTGAGTTCTGATCTATTCTGGTATTCACTTCTTCAGCGTTTAATGTACTGTAGGTTTTTCCTGATTTTATGGTTTTATCTTTCTGTAAACGGCTTTGATGTTTCTTACCATCTGGTAGTGTATATGTTTTATGAAATAAATAAATAATTTCGAATAAATAAATAGGAAGCTGTAAAACCACAACCTCCGAAATGAAAGCTACTGTGCCTCCAGACGGATGTTTTTGCCTGGAGGGGGCCCGTATTCAGCAATGTGCTATCGATGCAATAATAGTGCAGCTTTCTAATGGACTGTCCACGCAAACATCATTCTGCTTTCTCAGTTGCTCTGCAATGCTTCACCAGGGTTACCACATCATGGCCCCCTGGGGGTGAGCTCCTGTGTTGTAGCTCAGCAAAAGCAGGGCAAAATTCCTCTAGTATGGCTCACAGTGAGGGCTGCTGAGAGTTGGGAGAGATCTCGGAGGCCAAAGAGTTTGCTTTTCTGCTCAGTACAGGGGATCTTGCCAGCTCTTCACCCCTGACTGGCCGAAGATGCCCATCTCTCATCCATGCAGCTCCACAGCGTGCCTGGATGATGACTCAGATGGAGCTGGACACACCATTCCTGAAGGATGCAATAATCTTGCCATTGTGGTGGACCAACTACATGTCATTTTGTTCTGTGATGCGTCCCCTGTGCAACTATATTATTATCAGCCAGAGGGGCCCTCTTGAGCTATGAAGTGCAACTTAAGTGGGACAAATCCCCCCCCCCAATTACATTTAGATGGATTTAGGGGAGTGCAACTGGTTTGGTCACCCTGGCGTGAAGTCTTGCGGGCCCCACAGGGGACACCACAACTATGATGTTGAATAGACTTTAAGAGGCGTGGGGGCACTGAATTTTGGCATCGTACAGGGCTCCCCTGGAATTTGAGATGTCATGGTTCACCACTGAAGAACGTTTGTGGTATGAAAAAGGTACCTGGTTTCAGCTGGAAGTTAGGGGGCACTGGTTGGAAGTGTCGGAGTATGTCTGTCCCGAAAGCTTTGCAGGCACGAACAGTACTGAATACAGTCGTACATATAACTGCCCTCCTACTGTCATGAATAGATACAATCATGAATTGACAAAAACGGGCATCTGGAAGGAACCACTATGCCAACAGGATGTGGGACTGAATGGGCCTTGGCCTGACCCAGCAAGGCTCTTCAAATGCGCTTATGTTCCCCTGACTTTGGGGACGCCTTGCAGGAGTCTCACCCGTCTCATGGCTATTCTTCTACTGTGGACCAGTTCTACAAGCTCTCCCCCGAAAGCAGGTGCACCATCCAGAACATGCTGGCACTGTACCTGAAGAAGAAAGCGAACACAGACCAGGAGGCAGGGACTTCTAGGGGAAGCGAGGCCTTCATGCGGGAAGCCTTGACTCCTCACGTGCTCCCTGGGATCAGCTTCGATCCCACCACCCAGTCTTCTGCTGGTGTCACTCTTCCCCCTGGCCCAGAACAGGAGGCTCCTTCCCAACACGCAGAATGGCTTGCACATGATCGATGGGCCTGTGCTCACTGTGACATAGGCAGGGCCGGATTTATGTATAGGCTAAGTAGGCTGAAGCCTAGGGCCTCTAGATCTAGGGGGCCTCGCCAGCCTGCCCGCTCCCCAGCGCCGCAGACAGTCTTCCCTCTCCCCAAATTGCAAACCCAAGACTTCATGCAGGGCATTTCTCCCCCATTTCAATGACATTTTGCTTCAAAAGGAAAGGTGGACTTGGAGAAGGCAAGCAAAATGCGAGGGAGATAGTGAAAGATACAGGAAATTGAATGCAGATTTCCAAAAAATAGCAGGGAGAGACAAGAGGGCCTTCTTAAACGAGCAATGCAAAGAAATAGAGGAAAACAACAGAATGGGAAGAATCAGAGATCTGTTCAAGAAAACTGGAGCTATGAAAGGAACATTTCATACAAAGAGTACCATAATAAAGGACAAAGGTGGAAAGGACCTAACAGAAGCAGAAGACGTCAAGAAGAGGTGGCAAGAATACACAGAGGAATTATACTAGAAAGATATGGATGTCTCATACACCCCAGGTAGTGTGGTTGCTGACCTTGAGCCTGACATCCTGGAGAGCAAAGTCAAATGGGCCTTAGAACGCACTGCTAATAACAAGGCCAGTGGAAGTGATGATATTCCAGCTGAACTATAAAATTTTGTTAAAGATGATGTTGTTAAAGTGCTCCACGCAATATGCCAGCAAGTTTGGAAAACTCAGCAGTGGCCAGAGGATTGGAGAAGATCAGTCTACCTCCTTTAGAGGAAAAGGCCTTGAGGGGAGGACCTGTTGCCTCCACAATCCTTCGTAAACATGCATAAGCTGAGAGGCAATTGTCCGACAAATGTGGTGCTGTGCGGAGGCAGGAACATTTTCCTGCAGTTAAGTATTATCTAAGTTCCTTTCCCGAAACTTCCCCAAATGGTTCTGAAGCCTCTCTAACCTCAGAAATCTTTTCCTCTTTCCGGAATTCTGGGATTCGAGGATAACTTCATGGAGAAGGAAAGAAACCTGCAGAATCAGCAAATGAGTGCCCGCCGGGAGCCTCCACCCCCACCGCTGCCACCAAGCAGGCTGTAAGTTGCCTTAGAGGTGTACTGTGCCCTCCCGCCTCCTTGCTTTTAAGGACTACTTGAGTTCTGTTCTCATCTCCCTGAGGCGTATCCGTGACAAGGAGAGCATGAGCAAGAAGCAACCCCAATGACGCACACTATGCGCAAGCTCTTTGTGCCTTCCACACATACGCAGTCCGGACAGAGAGAGGGACTCATCAAGCACGTCCTCGCCAAGAGAGAGAAGGAATATGTGTTGGTATTAAAGGGTTAAGAAGCTCTAATCAAGACGCTCTAGTCACTGAGCAGCTGGAGGTCGTTAAGCTTCCTGGAATGTGAGTTTGTATAAATAGTCAGCTCACTCCTGTGTTTGCCCCTTTCCCTTTCTTATGGGGCGTGTTTGCTGACATATGTGATTCTTCACCAGGGTTTTTTGTTTTTGTGTAAATAAACCTTTTATTTGAGTTCCAAACCGCTTGCTCCAAGGTTCCTTTATTGAAAAGATGCTGACTCTCCAGCCCTTCTTGAGCCGCTGTGCGAAATGCTCTGCTGTAATGGGACATTGTGGCATCGGAAGCGCACTGGACATATGATTAGCATTAAACTAATTAAAGTTTAATGGGACAGGTTATGGCTGTTTGTACGTCAAGAAGGAGATAAGGAGTGCAGTTCAGAGTGATTTATGAAAGGACTGGAGCAAAGACAGAAGCGGTTGCCGACAACGAAAGCCTTCAAAGCAGCTTGAGTCCTGCAACGTGCCTAGGAAAAGTTTTAAAGAGGCACTGCGCAGTTTGTACTCGCTGGAAGACGTCTTATTCCTCGAGGAGCCACCTCAGCAGCTGGGAGACGGTCTACAGGTCTGTGAGTATCGTTCCTAAGCCCCAGGGAGGATGGCAGAGTCCCAGGAAAGTTTTACTGTCCCATTTACGCGACTCAATGGGAAAAATTGGCAAGATTGGAAGGCTAGAGTAAGGGTTTGGTTGCAAGCAAAAGAGTTGTGGAGTTGTACTGAAGCACCGCCTTTACAGGCAGCTGCAGACGCGTCTGCAGAAGACAAAGCAGCAGCGGCAGCTTCTCAGAAACGCGACAGGAAAGCCCAAGGTCTACTAGTTTTGGCAGTGGGACCAGAGCAAATGCCTTATGTTTCTGAGTTAAAGAACACACATGAGGTCTGGACGGTTCTGCAGCGGCTAAATTCCAGAAACACTGCGGGGGCCAAGATCCATGCTACAAGATGTTTGTTTGATTTACGTCTCCAACCGGGAGCATGTGTGAAAGAACATATTGCCAAAATGGTGTCTGCCTTTAATCAACTAAGACAGCTGGGCATTCCTTTCTCTATGGAGCAGCAGTCATACATTTTGTTGTCTTCTCTTGATAAAAGCTATGAGACTCTAGCTTTAACTTTGGAAGCTATGCCTTCAGCTGAATTAACCCTTGAATACATTTCTTCTCGACTTGCTGATGAACAGGATAAAAGGCAAAGAGAAAGAGGTTTGTCTTCAAAGGGGAGTTATGCTGTGCCTAAGAGTGGGGATGCTGAGTTTGAGAACACAGTAAATGCTTTTGCAGCTAGACACTGTTTTCGCTGTGGTTCCTCTTCCCATTTAATCAGGAATTGTACACGTGAACCTGGTCAAGACAGCACCAAGGCCGTTGCCCCTAGTTACCAGACAAGGAGTTCCAGGGGACGTCGAAGAAGAGGAGGAGGTCGTGGCTACTCCCACAGCACACAGCACAAGGCTTCAGCAATGGCGTTGATGCAAGGGCGTGGCCAAGGCAGCAATCTACGCTGGTTGATCGACAGTGGTGCATCTCACCACCTGGTGGCGCCATCTAGTGTCCGTTTGCAGAATTGCAGACATTTGCAAACCCTTAAAGTTGTGACAATGGCAGATTCAACTAAACGTTCCTTAGAGACTGTAGGCACAGTGTTTTTGAAGTGTTTGCAAACAGAAATTGATGCCTACGTGCTAAAGGGAATGAAGGGGTGTATTTTGTCTGTGTCAGAACTTGATAGAAATGGGTTTAAAACTGTGTTTGAAAATGGGGTTTGCACTATTTCAAAGAATAACGTATCTGTTTTGCAGGTGGAATGCAGAGATGGGTTATATTATTTTGAGACAAGTCCAGATGAAGTTGAACAGGTTCATGCTGGTTGTGTGAACTCGCCTACCCATAATTCTTGTGTTCATTTATGGCACCGCCGTTTGGGACATATTAATTTTCAGTATGTTAAAAGACAACCTGAATTATCAGAAGGGTGCAAATTGAACAAATGTACTAAGTATTTGGATTGTACTGCATGCAAAAGGGCGAAGGTTCATAGATGCAGCTATCCCAGTTCAAATAGGAAATCTGACAAAGTATTCCAACTTGTGCATATGGACCTATGTGGCCCAATGCCTGTTGCTAGCATGGGAGGTTCGAGGTATGCACTGTGTCTCTCAGATGACAAAACAAAGGTTACATGGTTTTTTCCTCTCAAAACAAAAGCAGATACTGCAGAAACAGTTAAAAATTGGGTTCATGCAGTAGAACTTGAATTCGGTACTAGAGTACTTGCTTTTCAGACAGACAGAGGGTCAGAATTTACCGGGTCTGTGTTGCAGAATTTCTTTAAGAAAAAGGGAATTAAGCATCGTCTGTCTACACCTTATTCCCCCCAAGAAGGAGGTGTGGCCGAACGTAAAAACAGGGTTCTGCAAGAGTTGGCAAACTCTATGTTGTTCGATGCTAAACTTCCTCAAAGTTACTGGGCGGAAGCCTGGCAGACGGCTACTCATGTTCTGAACCGAGTGTATAATTCAGTAATTGATACTACGCCATATTTTGCTTTATATGGGAAGAAGCCTAAAGTTAATTACTTTCGGGTGTTTGGATCTCAAGCCTATGTACTTATCCCAAAAGCGTTAAGGAAAAAGGGAAGTCCAAGGGCTAGGAAACTTATCTTTTGTGGGTACGAACCACATGCCAAATCTTGGAGGTTCGTGAACCCAGATGGGGATACTACAAAAGTGGTCCTCAGTAGGAGCGCTGAATTTTGTGAGCAATCCGGATGGACTCACTTACATGCTAACCCTGACATTTTGAGAGATGATTTAGGCATTTATGCTGAGAATGAAAGTCCAGAGGGTGATGAGCCAGATGGGGATGGTGCACATGGTTCAGATGCAGATTCTGACCAGGCACAAGGTTCTTCTCCTAAGGTAGAAAAGCCAGAATCTAAGAGTGTTCCAACATCGCCGGTCAGTAGGCCTAGCAGACAGCAAAAGCGAAGCAGGTCGCCTGCAACACCAAGCCCAAGGGAGGTATCTAAACGGAGGTCTTTATCCCTAGAGGCACGTCCAGACATAAAGTCTGAGACAGATTCTGACAGCCAACGGTCAGAGGGGGCACAAGAGGAGCAATTGCGCAGGTCAAAACGTGCCACAAAGGGCAAGCCGCCAGAGCGGTTTAAGGTGACAAGTGTATACGTAAATATGGCACAGTGTGAGCCAGATAGCTATGTAGAGGTACAACAGCTTCCAAGCTCAGAAGCCGCAAAGTGGCAGGAAGCAATGGAAAAAGAGATGGCTTCAATGAAGTCTCTCGGTGTGTTTACAAGTACAGAGCTTCCAAAAGGGCAACAAGCTGTAGGTTGTCGATGGGTATATCGTTTAAAGCCCACAACTACTGAGGAGTTGCAATATAAAGCCCGACTAGTTGCAAAAGGGTTTTCACAGCGCAAAGGAGTTCACTATTCTCAAATCTATGCCCCTACTTCAAGATCGGAGTCATTAAGAATGCTTTTAGCCTCTTCAGCTAAGAAGGGAAATAAGCTGTTTCATTTTGATGTCAATGTGGCTTATTTAAATGCAGACTTACAGGAGGAAGTCTATATGACGCCACCACCAGGTTTTGAAGGAGACAAGCCAAACCAGGTCTGGCGCCTACACAAATCCATTTATGGGTTGAAACAGTCCGCCCGTAATTGGAATTCCTGCTTAAACGATGCTCTAGAGAGCATGGGGTTCAGAAAGAGCGCAGCAGATGCGTGTCTTTATCTAAAAGGCTCGGGATGTGAACAAGAAGCAGTCTTGATATTTGTTGACGATTTATTATACAGTGGAAAGGACGATAAACTTGCACAACAATTTGCCACAAAGCTTGGAGAAAGGTTTCAGATAAAATCACTAGGCAATGTATCTGTTTATCTAGGAGTTAAAATTCAGCAAGATGAAGATGGGAACTATTGGCTCAGCCAAAAAGCTAAGATCCAGCAGTTGCTGGAAAGGTTTAAAATGGACAACTGTGCTGGTGTTAAAACCCCAATGGAGTTAAGTTACACAAAGGATGCTCAAACTGAGCAACAGGCAGAGTTCTGTAATCCCGGGGTTTACCAGTCAGCGATAGGCAGTCTACTCCACATTGCACAGTGGACTCGGCCCGATATAACATATGCTGTCAACATGCTGTGTAGACAAGCTGAAAAACCATCAATGCATGCTTGGCAAGGAGTAAAAAGAGTTTTAAGGTATCTCCAAACTACCAAAAGGTTTCACTTAAAACTATCAGCAGAGGGCAGCACACAACTTGAATGTTGGGCCGACAGCAGTTGGGCAGATGCTGGACCAGATAGAAAATCAGTGTCAGGAATGGCGATAAAATTTGGAAATGCACTAATTGGTTGGAGATCAAGAAAACAATCACTTATAGCTTTAAGTACAACTGAATCTGAGTTCAATGCATTATCAGATGTATGTAGAGAACTGGAATTTTATAAGCAACTGGTACAAGAATTGTTTGGAGAATGTTCCCTACCTATCAGAGTGTGGGAAGACAATCAACCTTGTATTAAACTAGCTAAATCAGGTCAATTCAAGGCACACACAAAACACTTGGATATCCGTTATCAAAATGTATGCCAAAGTGTAAAACAAGGTTTAATTGAACTAAAGTATTGTCCAAGCCAAGAAAATCTCGCAGACGGTTTTACAAAAGCTTTGAGTCCGCAATCTCATAAATATTTCTGTTCAGGTTTAAATTTGAATTAAGGTTGGTACAGCTCAGTGTTACGAGCGAGAGGGGGTGTTGGTATTAAAGGGTTAAGAAGCTCTAATCAAGACGCTCTAGTCACTGAGCAGCTGGAGGTCGTTAAGCTTCCTGGAATGTGAGTTTGTATAAATAGTCAGCTCACTCCTGTGTTTGCCCCTTTCCCTTTCTTATGGGGCGTGTTTGCTGACATATGTGATTCTTCACCAGGGTTTTTTGTTTTTGTGTAAATAAACCTTTTATTTGAGTTCCAAACCGCTTGCTCCAAGGTTCCTTTATTGAAAAGATGCTGACTCTCCAGCCCTTCTTGAGCCGCTGTGCGAAATGCTCTGCTGTAATGGGACATTGTGGCATCGGAAGCGCACTGGACATATGATTAGCATTAAACTAATTAAAGTTTAATGGGACAATATGTCAACACCCAGAATTTCAGGTCAGATCATGCATAAGTGCAAAGACCAGTGGAACCTGTATCAAAGTTGGGGCTGGAGAAAGCGACATCTACATGACAGCTTTATTGTTGGGTGCCAGGCAAAGTCTGTCCTGTTCACTCAGGCCACATGGGTGGGTAATTGAAAGTATTAGTTGTGGTGGGCAATTTTCCTTGGTGCCACATACTGAACCGTGGCTTCATATTATGAGCAGAACGGCAGCCTCTCCTCCAGGTTTGCACACCTCTCCCCCACCCCAAGCCTATTGGGAAGCTTCCACTTGGATTTTAAATTAACCACAGTTTGGTGTGTCCAGATCCTATGGTGGTTCATTTTACCAGCTTTGTAAACCCACGATTGGAAGTTGGCTTGTTTCAATGAGCCATGGTTCAAATGAAGCGGTTTGTGCAGCTTCAGACATTGTGACAAGATGCAGTTAATCCAAAACTGAAGCAAAACCTTTGGAACTCCTCCTAAAAGCTGTGCTGGAGGACAGGGAGGTGTGACCCCCCCCAACACTTGCTGTGGGTCATCCTTATAATGCTAAGCTTACTACTTCAAACAAAGTTTTTGCTTTGGTTATTTCCTCGTACTGTTAGTAGTAAGGTAAAGGTAAAGGGACCCCTGACCATTAGGTCCAGTCGTGGCCGACTATGGGATTGCGGCGCTCATCTCACATTATTGGCCGAGGGAGCCGGCGTGCAGCTTCTGGGTCATGTGGCCAGCAGGACTAAGCAGCTTCTGGCGAACCAGAGCTGCGCACGGAAACGCCGTTTACCTTCCCACCGGAGCGGCACCTATTTGTTGAATGGTTTCTTTAAATGTAAAGGTTCATCAGTGTTCCACTCCATGTGTATGTCTTTAAGGGGCCAGAGCAAGGGCCAGAGCAAGATAACGAGACCCAGCTTTACAGCTGTGAAGCATAGCAGGTGCTGCTGAGTTGTATTTGATTAAGGTGTGTCAGCATCTGGGTGTAGTATATAAGGAGCAGCACCTAGCTCTCCCATTACCCTGGGGGATGGGTTGGTGGTTGGGTCTGGTTTGTTGATGTATTTAGTGTAAATGGAGTTTTTGTTTTTCATATTAAAACCTTCTTTAAGTTATTTTTGAGTCCTTTCTTTTTAATGCATGGTCTCCCCAGCAAGCTCTCTGCAGCGTCACTATACTGCAAAAAGCCAACATCTTTGGTTATGGGCCCAGATGCTGAGTGGATGACTGCATATTTTTGGACTCTGAGAAAGGTTTAAAAACTCCTTCTCCTGTTAGCGTAGTTTTTGTGGGTCTGGAAGAGTTCCAGAATGGTTGACCGGGTTCCTGAAGCTGAGAAGGCTCTGGTGTTCCCACAGCTGACAGATGAGAACTATAGTTTATGGTCTTTTCGGGTGGAGGCGCTTTTGACCTCTAGAGAAGTATGAACCTATGTAACTGATGACCCTCCTAACCCTGTAACTAATGCTTGGTCGAAAGGAGATGCAAAAGCCAGGGCGATAATTAATTTGGTAGTCAGCGACCAGCAAGTAGTCTATATAAGAAATAAGAAAACTGCCAAAGAAATGTGGGACAGTCTTGCAGCAGTGCATGTTAGAAAAGAGTCAGCGTCTGCATTGACCTTTTTCAAGCAGTTGTACCAGACGAAGTTGCAGCCTGGTGGTGATTTGGCAGCACACTTGAGACATCTGGAGGCAATACGCGGCGAATTAATTCGAAGGGACATGGAGATACCTGATATTCAGTATGTTTTTATCATCCTTTGTTCCCTTAATGAGGACTTTGATGGTATAGCTAGCCAGATATCTGCTGTTCCACCAGCACAATTAACTGTGGAAGGGGTAACGGCAAGATTAATGGGTGAGTTGGATAGAAGGGAGGCTTGTGCCATAAGCACTCCTGTTTCCAGAAAGAATGAGGAACGCCATATGCAAACCTGTGGTGATACAACTGCATTTAAAGCTGCAAAGCGTTGTTGGTTCTGCAATAAGCAAGGACATTTTGCAAGGGACTGCAGATCCAAAAGAAAGCAAAGTACTCCCAAGCCTGTTTCTGTTAGTCAATCACGGTCGTCAGCCCAGCAGCCAGCATCGTATAGTAGACAGAAACGAGCCGCGAGCTTTTCACGCTCGGACTACAGATCGTAAAAGAATTAAAGGTGCCAAGTGGAATTCTTTTATTGTCGACTCAGGTGCATCCCAGCACGTCTGCAACAATCGAAGTTTGTTTCTTTCGAAGAGGAAATTGGTAATGTACATTTAGCCAATTCACAAGTCTTGCAGTCGCTTGGCAGGGGTACCGTTAAACTTGACTCTTTAAACATTACAATAGCGAACTGCATTTACTGCCCGTCAGTGGACAATTTATTATCAGTAAGGTGTTTTGCTCGTCAAGGCATAACTGTGCGTTTCTTAAAGTCAATGTGTGAGTTTTTCGAGGGGAACAAACGTCTATTGTATGCCCGGGAATCTGATGGTTTATATAGACTGTATTTTCACACCTACTCCCAATCGCCTATAAACTGCACAGTAGCACAGACAAGCCAGGGGTTGAGGAATGTAAGGCCACATTCTGGGTGTGTCCACGAGGTGCACAGAATTCTGGGACATCTGAATTTTGCTGATGTAATTAAGACAAAGAATATTGTCAATGGCCTCGACTTAAAACCATGCAAATTCTTTATGCAATGTCTATCCTGTTGCAAGAATAAGATTAAGGTTGCACGCAAGGGCAGGTGCTCAGATAGAAAAGTAACTGAGGCATTTGAGCGTGTACATTGTGATTTAGTTGGGCCACTCCCACCATCATTAGGAGGTTCTAAGTACTGGCTTACTCTCATAGACCAGTATAGTAGATATTGTTGGACTTATGCAATAGCTGAGAAGTCCCAAGCATTTGAGAAGTACAAGGTTTTTTGCAACTGGGTAAAAACGCATTTTAACAAACCTATTAAGAACCTGTTTTCTGACCGGGGTGGGGAATTTGTTTCTGAGGATTTTGAGAAATTCCTGGAAGCGCAGGGGACTACTCATGAGTTATCTTGCCCCCGAAGTCCCTGGCAAAATGGGCTTGTTGAAGTTGTGCAGCGTGACCTGCAGGCAGGGGTTAAAACTTATCTGCACGATGCTAATCTGCCCAAAGACTTTTGGGCTGAAGCGCTCCATGCCTTTTGTTATGTTAGAAATCGCAGTTATCATTCTGGTTTAGATGTCACCCCCTATGAGAAGCTGTTTAAAAAACGCCCTAATCTGAAATACCTACGCATTTGGGGTTCAGATGTAATTATGCATTACCCCGCTAAGCAGAAATTGGGTGAACGTAGTGTTCAGGGAAAATTAATGGGCTACCAGCAGGGGGCGTACAGAATTTACATACCAGCAACTGGCAAATTTCATATTACCAGAAGCATGATACAAACTGTAAATTGGAATGGGGTTGCTGTTTTCCAAGATACTGATGGTATAAATGATACTGAGGAAGAAGAGGAAGCAGCAGCAGGAGGAAATGGTGATTCTGAATTAATGGGAAAAGACAAAAAGCCTGTTGAATCTGATAATTTGTTTGAGGATTTAAAGTCACAGGCACCTGAGGGGAGGTTAGATTCTCTTGAGTTTTCTGACCGTGAGCTTAGCCTACAGGCACCTCTTCAGTCTGACAATGATAATTTACAACCTGAAACTAGTAGTTCACTCAGTTCCATTAAATCTGAGGAGTCTGACTCTCCTTCCGGACTGAGACGTTCAGATAGAAAGAGGCAGAAGCCACAACGTTTCGCAGATGAACATTTTAATACTATGTATGCCAATAAGGTGGTTTTTGAGCCAAAAAGCTACAATGATGTTCAGAATTTACCTAAGCACCAAGCTGTAAATTGGTATAAAGCTATGAACTCTGAGATAGCTTCTTTAAAAGAGCATAACACTTGGTCTCTTGTACCACAAACCCCAGATATGAGACTTATTGATTCAAAATGGGTTTATAGAGTTAAAATGAATGACAAAAATGAAGTTGTAAGGTACAAGGCAAGACTAGTTGCTAGAGGCTTTCAACAAATTCCAGGAGAAGATTATGATTTGTGCTATTCACCAAGTGTAAAATATGAAACAGTTAAGCTTTTGTTAAAAGATGCATCACAATGTGGAAAAGCCCACTACACAATGTTTCTCTGCTCTTAAGAGAGTGGTAATGTACCTTAAACATACCAAACATTATAGGTTGCAGTTTACACCCAGTATTGATAAAGGTTTTGAAATTTTCTGCGATGCATCTCATGCAGTAGAACAAAATAACTGCAGGGGTGTGTCTGGTATGGTGTTTTGTTACAACGGTTGTCCATTTGAATGGAAGTCCCAGACACAAACCATTATTTGTCTCTCCACAACAGAGAGTGAATTATGTGCATGCGTTCAGGCCACTCGTGATGTAGAATGGTATTTGCAAGTATTCGCAGACCTACAGATGCAAGTAACACTACCAGTAAAAGTTTACCTTGATTCCCTGAGTGGACTTGCTATCTTGTGTTCAGAGACCAATACGCAGCGCACTAGAGTCTTAAGATTACGTTTAGAATTTGTAAAGAAACTAATTGCTGATGAAATGGTTGTATTTAAATATGTTCCAGGTGACAATCAAATTGCGGACATTTTTACTAAAGCACTTCCAAAGGTTACACATGAAAAACATGTACAAAGTATGCTTTATGTTTTTGTTCCACAATGATGAACCGCAGGGGAAATGTTGAATGGTTTCTTTAAATGTAAAGGTTCATCATTGTTCCACTCCATGTGTATGTCTTTAAGGGGCCAGAGCAAGGGCCAGAGCAAGATAGCGAGACCCAGCTTTACAGCTGTGAAGCATAGCAGGTGCTGCTGAGTTGTATTTGATTAAGGTGTGTCAGCATCTGGGTGTAGTATATAAGGAGCAGCACCTAGCTCTCCCATTACCCTGGGGGATGGGTTGGTGGTTGGGTCTGGTTTGTTGATGTATTTAGTGTAAATGGAGTTTGTTTTTCTTATTAAAACCTTCTTTAAGTTATTTTTGAGTCCTTTCTTTTTAATGCATGGTCTCCCCAGCAAGCTCTCTGCAGCGTCACTATACTGCAAAAAGCCAACACTATTGATCTATCTGCACTTGGATGTGCTTTCAAACTGCTAGGTTGGCAGGAGCAGGGACCGAGCAACGGGAGCTCACCCCGTCGTGAGGATCTGATCTGCAAGTCCTAGGCTCTGTGGTTTAACCCACAGCGCCACCCGTGTCCCACTGTTAGTAGTACCCAGTGGCCATTTGTTTTTCATGTCTGCTTTTATGATATGTTTATCAGTATGTGGTTAGCAGCTTCAGATGCTACTGTTTTACAGAGGCTGTTTAGCTTGCTCTTTTTACCCCTTTACTAGACAGGCTGTATTTCTGTGCTGTTTTCAGAGTCGGGAATGCCCATTCCTTCATGGCCAGCATGGAAACACAGAAGGCTAGCCATTTAGGAGGTTTGCAAAGAGGACAAGGGTGTTACGGGGTAATCTTCTAGCAAACAAGCTTGGCACAGCAGATCTGAGAGGTGGTTTTCTGCTCCCGGAAAGCCAGCCTGGAAACCAGGTTGCCAGGTGAAGTCAGAATGGAGAGATCAACCAACTCACTTGCCTTCAAAGAATTTCTGGTTGCCTGTGGCTACTGGGATAGTGCTTAGATATCAGGCTGGCTGACACATCTTTAAAAATACAAGGGAAAAGCTTTTTTTCTTTCATTAGCAAAGCTCCTTTGGGGCCCCGAATAGCTAAGCTGAGGAAGAAGTGGCTGGTATTACTTGTTTGTTCTTGGTCCTGATCTTGCCTGCCCTTGCACACTCCTGTTGTCTTTGCATATTTAACCAGCACGTCTGTTCCGATTGGAGTCCTATTCCTGCAGTTCTACATCCTTCTCTTTGGCACTTGGGCATTCGGTTCCAGGAGCTGGACCTGAGCACAGAGGCTTTCTTCTACTTGGACTCGACAAAGGAGCAAGAGTGGCTGACAGCTGTGGAAAAGGCTTTGTGTTCCAAATCCAAGTACAAGAAAGTAAGTCCAACCCCACCCATTTCTTCAGCAGCCAGACAGCTGTCAGGAGCTGGAGTGAGGAGGAGGAGGAGGAGGTCAGCAAGAAAAAACACCTGGTGTCAGTGGTTTTTTATTCAAAAGAAGCCAACATTCTTTATTCAAAGAAACCCAAACCGTGCAGGCCTCATGATCACAGAAACCTTTCCCAACAGGTCTTGCCCCAGTGAGGTAGTTGTGAAGGCTGAAGGTTGCTACCCTCCCACCACTCTCTGAAGTCTCCTCCTCCCCCTGGTCCTTCCCAAGCAACCTGAGACTCTGACACCTTGCCTGTCTTTGCTCCCTCCTCTTAATTTCTCTGTGTTCTGGGAGACCAGCAGGGAGGGGAGCTGATCGCAGCAGGATGGGGAGACCCCCTGGCTTCTTCAGCAGCCTGCCTGATCTCTGCCTCTTGACCCCCGCCTCCAGCCTCCACTTCTGCCTCGGATTCTGGGCTGCTGTTTGCCACAGAATCTTCCTGCCCTCCTGCCTCTTCAGTTTCCAACACCTCCTCTTGCTCACAGTCTGCTCCCTCTTCTCCCTCTGACGACCCCCCACCAGTTCCCTGGCTCTGAGCCTTCTTCCCTTGGGGGATCCCCAGTTGGTGCCACCTGCCACTCCAATCTGCATCCAGCCGGCCCAGGACAGCAAGCAATGAACAGAGCTGGTAGACATCCCAGTACCTTGCATCTTCTAGGTGCAGCTGGTCCGTCTAGTCGGAATGATGTTGCTCATCTTTGTCCGGAAGGACCAGCTCAGCCGCATCAAGGAAGTGATGAGGGAGACAGTGGGCACAGGCATCATGGGGAAGATGGGGAGTAGACCCTGAGAGTGGAATTCCCTACGTCTATCTTTCTGTCTGTCTATCTGTTTTTCTAATCTCTGCCAACCAGTTTCCCCCTCTTTCCTGCTTGCTCACTAACAGGCATCTTTGCTCCGCCCCTGCAGGGTAACAAGGGGTGTGTGGCCGTGAGGCTTGTCTGCAACAATACCAGTTTCTGCATGGTCAATTCCCACCTTGCTGCCCAAGTGGAAGACTTTCAGCGCCGAAACCAGGATTACAAGGATGTAACTTGTTGGTCTCTGCTATCTGGAGAAGCAAATTGAGTCATGTTTCTGTAACTTTCCTGCCTGTGTGTAGCTCAGGGTAGGCAGCATTTGTTGTTGTTTAGTCGTTTAGTCGTGTCCGCCTCTGCGTGACCCCCTGGACCAGAGCACGCCAGGCCCTCCTGTCTTCCACTGCCTCCCACAGTTTGGTCAAACTCATGCTGGTAGCTTCGAGAACACTGCCCCACCATCTCGTCCTCTGTCGTCCCCTTCTCCTTGTGCCCTCCATCTTTCCCAACATCAGGGTCTTTTCCAGGGAGTCTTCTCTTCTCATGAGGTGGCCAAAGTATTGGAGCCTCAGCTTCAGGATCTGTCCTTCCAGTGAGCACTCAGGGCTGATTTCCTTCAGAATGGATAGGTTTGATCTTCGTGCAGTCGATGGGACTCTCAAGAGTCTCATCCGGCACCAGAATTCAAAAACATAAATTCTTCGGTGATCAGCCTTCTTTATGGCAGGCAGCATAGTGCTCTCCAAATGTTGATGGGCCAAAATTCCCATAATTGCTAAGAATTGGCCTTGCTGACTGGGGCTCATGAGAGTTCCACTTCAGCAACACCAGGAGGGTGCAGTGTCGGCGATCCCTGTTGCTGCAGCTGCACCACTAAGGTTTCTACTAGAGCAGCCAGTAGAGAGCAACATAAACCGAGTGGCAGAGATGTATTAGATTAGATTATAGCAAATGTAGGCAACTTCTCCAGTGATCGGGGTGGGAGTTGCAGTTTGTTAAGGGCAGTAACGCAAAAGCAGAGCGGCCATTTTGCATGGAGAAGGTTCCAGGCTCAGTCACCAGTGTGTGCAGCTAGGGCTGGGCATGATCTCTGCCTGAAAGCTGCTGCCAGTCCATGTAGTCAGTCCTGAGTTTGATGGGTCAATGGTCTGCCTCAATATAAGGTAGCTTCCTATGTTCCTGTGTACAACAGCAGGGTTTGGAGGGCCACAAGTGCCCTGCCCATGAATTAAAGAACCAGGGGAAATTCTAAAAGTCTTTGCTGAAAGGACATCAAAGCAGGGGCCAGGTGAACCTCTTTGGGAGATTATTCTGAAAGGTCGGGTGCCATGACTGAAAAGGCCCTGCCATGCTTGAAAGAGCAGGAGTTCCCTGGGAAAGGGATTCTAGTCAGTGGAGAGGCAGTGCAAACATAAGTGGGCCTTCTTCTGGTACCCTTTTCCCAAACCTTGAAACACTTGAAAGGCCAAATGGGATGCTTTGAATTGGGCCTGGAAGCAGTTCAAGAGCCAGTCTAGTTCACAGAGCACTAGCCTAATATGATCATACTGCCCAATCCTAGTTATCAGTCTTACTACATATTGCAGGAAGTGGCAGCAGGCTGCCCCCCAACCCCCGACTCCGTGAGCTAGCCTGTAGCTGTGGTTGCTTTGCTTTTTTCCAGCATTGTCATCTGATCACTAAAAATGAGCTTCAGAGACTTCTGACCTACGACCAGGTGAGAGACATCTTTGTGTTATATGTGGTGGTTTAGGATATTGCCCTGTTTATTTCCTTTGTCTGGGATACCCCAGCCTAGGCTAGAGAAACCACTTTCAGGCAGTTAGGAGCAAAGAACATAGGATGACTGCGACTTCTACAAATGCTTTTTAAGGTTGCAGGTTTGTGCAACCTGAATTAGAAGCAAGTCCCAGTTAAGTTGGAGGGTTGCCTTGGAATAAGTACGACTGCTCTGCAATTTCCCAGTTAGAGGGCTTTACTAGCTCAGCACACGCTCCAGATGTTGTTGGACTCCCATCAGCCCCAGCACAGCTGCTGTCCAGCAATATCTAAAGGTCTAAAGTTTCCTGCTCTAGGTTTTGCATCTGTCTGGAAAATCTGCGTTGCTCACATGTTCTTATCAGCAGATACTTCCATTAAGTCCAATTAAATTGCTGGTGCTTTTTGTTTTACATTTTTCTCTCCAAGGTTTGTGTGTTCATCATGTTGACGACCTTTCTCCCACTTGGCATAAGGATCATTGGTATTTTGTGTTGAAACAGAGGCCTGATTGCTGCACCTTATGGTGGATTTAAACTCTGTGAGCGTAGTCATGCCTTAGCCCTTTGAGAAGGATGCTGCAAGGAAGGCAAGGGTGGGCAGCCTCAGACTTCCAACATACGCAAAACCACCATAAAACATTAAAAACTTCCCTAAAGGCTGTATAGTTACTTATCTCCTTGACATCTGACGGGAGGATATCCCACAGGGCAGGTGCCACTACTCAGAAGGCCCTCTGCCTGGTTCCCTGTAACTTCGCTTCTCACAGTGAGGAAACCGCCAGAAGGCCCTCGGTGCTGGACCCTGATGCCTGGGCTGAACAATGAGGATGGAGACACTCTTTCAGGGCTGAGGCCATTTAGGGCTTTAAAGGTTGGCACCAACACTCAGAATTGTGCTCAGAAATGTCCCGGGAGCCAACGTAGGATGCAAGAGGATGGTTTTGCAGTTGCTCATAGTGTTGGGATGTATTCTGGTGGTTGTTAACAGTTTGTATGGATTATTGGTACATATAACATTGCATATTGTAGGTATGGCTAACCTGTGGTCTGCCAGATGTTACTGAGCTGCAGTTCCTGTTGGCTCCAGCCATCATGGCCAGTAATCAGGGATGGTGGGAATTGTAGTTCTGCAGCATTGTGAGGGCCACGTGTCTGCTGCTCCTCAGTTAGAGGATTTTCCTGTCGTGTGATGCAGCAAAATAATTTAAGATGACATGGGGCAAAAATGCACAAGCATCCTGTACCTTTAATAAGTGTGTATAAGATAGGATTTCAGCAGGTATACCCCTTTTTTTGCACTTGGCTAACCTACTAGTAGGGACGCGGGTGGCGCTGTGGGTTAAACCACAGAGCCTAGGGCTTGATGATCAGAAGGTCGGCGGTTCGAATCCCCGCGACGGGGTGAGCTTCCCTTGCTCGGTCCCTGCTCCTGCCAACCTAGCAGTTCAAAAGCACGTCTAAGTGCAAGTAGATAAATAGGTACCGCTCCGGCGGGAAGGTAAACACCGTTTCTGTGTGCTGCTCTGGTTCACCAGAAGCGGCTTAGTCATGCTGGCCACATGACCCGGAAGCTGTACGCCGGCTCCCTTGGCCAATAAAGTGAGATGAGCGCCGCAACCCCAGAGTCGGTCACAACTGGACCTAATGGTCAGGGGTCCCTTTTTTGTTGTTTAGTCGTTTAGTCATGTCCGCCTCTTCGTGACCCCATGGACCAGAGCATGCCAGGCACTCCTGTCTTCCACTGCCTCCCGCAGTTTGGTCAGACTCATGTTTGTAGCTTCGAGAACACTGTCCAACCAGGGGTCCCTTTACCTTTACCTTTAACCTACTAGTACTTCACCTTGGTCTTCCAGCACAACAGTGGCTGTTAATAGACTCCATTGTCAGGCAACAGGGGGTCTTTTGCTTCTCTGCTGATTAGCGATTTCTTTTTGGCTTTAGCTAAACATTCAGCGTACCCAAAAGACAGCTTTTGCTGATTTCACAGAGGGAGAGATCAAGTTCATCCCGACGTACAAATTCGACTCTAAAACAGATCCTGCTTGATAGTTGAGCCTTTGTAAGTAAGTCCTCTCAATCATTCTTCTGCACGGCTTGTTTGTTTTTCCTAGTCTGCCGAGATGCCAGTAGTGTCCTGCCTTTCCATCCTCCTGAGCAGGCTAGTAAAAAATATATTTTAAACATGGCTTTCTGCTAAGCAAGCTGTTGGAGGAGGGCTAGAGTTGAGGGCTGGACGGACTTCCTTTCCTCTGCAGCCAGAATGGACACCAAGCCACGGAGGAAGAGAGAGATCCAGCTCTCCTTCACCTGCTCACTTTGCTTGCATGGAATTCTGGGTTGCCAAAGGCTGCTAGGCGAGTTGTGAAATGCAAGGCTGTGATATGTTGTCTTCCTCAAGCCATCCCTGCTCAAAGTCTCTGGAAATGTTTTGGCTCCTTTTCCCCACATTTGTCCTGATAACCAGCATCCTCTGTTTCGTGGTGTGTATAAGCGGTGTTGCAGTTCCTTGAAAGGTGCAGCAGGCTGAATGAGAATCCTCTTTGTGTCAAGGAAGTCTGGGAATGAGACTTGGTGCTCTCTCGAGATGAGTCTGCCAGGGCATAAGAGCATGAGAGCAGCCCTGCTGGATCAGGCCATTGGTCCATCTGGCCCAGCATCCTGTTCTCACATTGGCCAATGAGATGCCTCTCGGGGAGCCGACAAACAGGACCTGAGTGCAACAGCACGCTCCCCTCCTCCAAGCCATACTGCTTCTCTTGGTGGAGTATGTTCTGTGGCCATTATGGCTAGTAGCCATTGAGCCTCACCATCCAGGATTTGGCATATTCTTGTGGTTCTTGACAACTGTCAGAAGCCACCTAGGCCTGCTAGTTTCATTGCTCTTGCTGTGGTAATGGGGAAATCAAAAGGACAGGCGGACCATGTAGTGACGAAGCCGGAAAACGGCAGGCTCCTTTGGGCAGCATTTCAGGTGCCAGAAAGGGAGAGCCAGTGTGGTGTAGTGGTTAAGAGCGGTAGTCTCGTAATCTGGGGAACCGGGTTCGCGTCTCCGCTCCTCCACATGCAGCTGCTGGGTGACCTTGGGCCAGTCACACTTCTTTGAAGTCTCTCAGCCCCACTCACCTCACAGAGTGTTTGTTGTGGGGGAGGAAGGGAAAGGAGAATGTTAGCCGCTTTGAGACTCCTTCGGGTAGTGATAAAGCGGGAGATCAAATCCAAACTCTTCTTCTTCTTCTTCTTTTGGATCACTGAAAAAATAGTGTCTGAACAAGAATAATGGGGCCCCTTGCTTTGGGGAAGGATCATCATTTGGTGGTGTGCCATATGCTTTGTATGCAGAGTCTCAAGTTGAAAGGCACCTCCACCTGAAAAAGGATTGGGCCACAGAGAGCTGCTGCCAGCCAGAGGAGACTTAATTAATGAATTGTGGGGTTGGAAGGGATAACGAGGGTCATCTAGTCCAACCCCTTGCAATGTAGGAATCCAAACTGGGGGAGGTCAGAAATTCATTCTGACCTGGTAGAAGGCAGCTTTTGATTTCCTAACAACACTCTCCATGAGGCAAAATGCCTGCACACCTGCAAGGTCCGCCCCTTCAGAAGTTGGACTCCCAAGCTCCATCATCTCCAGCTGTTGACCGTGGTCAAGATCACAGGCCGTGTGTGGAGCCAAAGTTTGACTGTGTGAGCCTTGTGTGTTGCCTCAGCCAGTCCAACAGTCCTGGTGTCTCTCCTGTCTCCTTGCAGTGGGAAGTGCCGTGTGCCAGCATGGTGTGAGCCAATCCTCTGGAGAGGAGGCAGCGTGAATCAGCTCAGCTACCGAAGCCACATGGAATGGAAAAGGAGCGACCACAAGCCCGTCAGCTCCCTCTTCCTCACAGGGGTAACACCTGCCCTGGCCAGGGCTATCGTCTATTCAGGGTTTTTAGTTGCCTGCTATGTGACACCTCCTTGAATCTGGGCAGGCCCTGACCAACAACCAGGCCCCTTTCCACAGAGCTCCTCCTTGGCCAATGACTTCCGGTGCAAGGAGTGGGCAGGTTTTGGCTCTGCTAAATCCCTAGGCTTCCAATTTCCACTGTTCTGAGTACACGCTGGTCCTGCAGGCATGGCAGACCACATGGGCTGAACTGTATACCTTAACCGTTGGCTCCATTCATGCAATGGAGCTTCTGTGGTACTTGGCTTGGAGCATTTGGCTTCAGCCCATTGGCTCTGGAAGTCACAGCCGCTGCCCATCCTGGGGAAGCTCTCAGAGTTACAGTACTTGCCTCTTTCAGGGCTGGGAACGGGGGGGGGGGTGCATCAGGCATTTCTGCTCTTAACTCATGCCCCCCCTATAGTCCATAGCCCCAACAATGTGCTCTGCCCCCCCATAGGTGAAGGTTGTGGCTGACCGACGGTACCGGAAAGTGTTTGAGGATATTGTTCAGTTGATGGACAGGATGGAGAACGAATTCCTTCCCTCCCTGGAGGGAGGTAAAGACGAATAGGATCCTCTCCAACCCCTTAAAGAGGGTTTGCTGCAAAAAGACCAGGGGGGAAAGAAGCCCTTGGCCCATCTAGCTCAGTCTTGATTTCCGGGGGATCTCTCCCAGCCCTACCTGGAGATGCTGGGGATAGAACCTGGGACCTTTGCAGGCAAGGCAGATGCCCTTCCACTGAGCGGCAGCCTCTTCCTCTTCCTCGCAGGCAAAGACTCCAGGGGTAGCCAGCGTGGTGCCCTCCAGATGCTGGACTACAACTCCCATCATCCCCAGCCAACATGGCCAGTGGCAAGTGCAGCAATATCTGGAGAGCCCCACGTGGACCTGTTGCATGTGCAGTCCCCTAAACGAGAGCCCGGGGCCAAGGACAAACTTCCCCCTGGAGCACGTTTCCTTGCCTCTGCTGAAGGCAAGCACTCTCTTTCCTCCCCTCCCCCCCTTTTGCTCTGCAGTTTCCGTTTGAGAATGTGAAGTTCCGGCAGCTGCAGAAGGAGAAGTTCCAGATCACAAACAACGGGCAGGTCACCCTCCACTTCTCCTTTATCCCCAAGCTCAGTGACAGCCAGGATTGGAAGCCATGGCTTCGCGCTGAGCACTGCGAGGGATAATTGGAGCCCAGCGCGTCTCTCTCTGGAATCAGAGAAGTGTAGAGTTGGAAAGGGACCGCAAGGCTCATCTAGGGAAGGCCTTCCTTTTCTCCTCCTCTTCCCAACCCTCCTCCCTCAAACCTTGGGAGTTTGGTAGAGCAGGGGAGGCTTAACATTTGTGGGCTGCATTGCCCCATGCTCAAGCCTCCAAGGGCCGCACGTCAAAGCAGCTGAGCCCAAAGTGTAAAAGTGTGTGTGACCAGCTTTAAACACACACACACAAATGAATTGAAGCCAAACAATGCTGGAGGGTCCCAAAACACCTTTTGGCATCGCAGGGAACCAGTGAGAGCATTCCGTCCAAAAATTACTTTTTTAAAACAATGCGTATTTTTATGTTGTGGAGGCACAAAAATATCTTGGGGATCATATAGAACTAGCCAAACTTTTAAAAACTCAATGAAATGTAAACTAACTAAAAAAGAAAGTAACATTGGGGGCGCAAAAATCCTTTCCCTTTTTATATTCTTTTGTTAGGATCACTTTCTCTCACCCCCCAGTATCCTGTCACCATCTTCTGTGCAGCTGCTGCTTTGGAGGACTAGAGAGGAAAGTGGGGTGGGGGTGGGAACTGAGTGTTGAATGGTTTCTTTAAATGTAAAGGTTCATCATTGTTCCACTCCATGTGTATGTCTTTAAGGGGCCGGAGCAAGGGCCAGAGCAAACTAACAAGACCCAGCTTTACAGCTGTGAAGCATAGCAGGTGCTGCTGAGTTGTATTTGATTAAGGTGTGTCAGCATCTGGGTGTAGTATATAAGGAGCAGCACCTAGCTCTCCCATTACCCTGGGGGATGGGTTGGTGGTTGGGTCTGGTTTGTTGATGTATTTAGTGTAAATGGAGTTTTTGTTTTTCTTATTAAAAGCTTCTTTAAGTACTTTTGAGTCCCCTTTTAATGCATGGTCTCCCCAGCAAGCTCTCTGCAGCGCTACCATACTGCAAAAAGCCAACATCTTTGGTTATGGGCCCAGCTGCTGAGTGGATGACTGCATATTTTTGGACTCTGAGAAAGGTTTGAAAACTCCTTCTCCTGTTAGCGTAGTTTTTGTGGGTCTGGAAGATATCCAGAATGGTTGACCGCGTTCCTGAAGCTGAGAAGGCTCTGGTCTTCCCACAGCTGACAGATGAGAACTATAGTTTATGGTCTTTTCGGGTGGAGGTGCTTTTGACCTCTAGAGAAGTATGAACCTATGTAACTGATGATCCTCCTGACCCTGTAACTAATGCTTGGTCGAAAGGAGATGCGAAAGCCAGGGCGATAATTAATTTGGTAGTCAGCGACCAGCAAGTAGTCTATATAAGAAATAAGAAAACTGCCAAAGAAATGTGGGACAGTCTTGCAGCAGTGCATGTTAGAAATGAGTCAGCGTCTGCATTGACGTTTTTCAAGCAGTTGTACCAGACGAAGTTGCAGCCTGGTGGTGATTTGGCAGCACACTTGAGATGTCTGGAGGCAATACGCGGCGAATTAATTCGAAGGGACATGGAGATACCTGATATTCAGTATATTTTTATCATTCTATGTTCCCTTAATGAGGACTTTGATGGTATAGCTAGCCAGATATCTGCCGTTCCACCAGCACAATTAACTGTGGAAGGGGTAACGGCAAGATTAATGGGTGAGTTGGATAGAAGGGAGGCTTGTGCCATAAGCACTCCTATTTCCAGAAAGAATGAGGAACACCATATGCAAACCTGTGGTGATACAACTGCATTTAAAGCTGCAAAGCGTTGTTGGTTCTGCAATAAGCAAGGACATTTTGCAAGGGACTGCAGATCCAAAAGAAAGCAAAGTACTCCCAAGTCTGTTTCTGTTCGTCAATCACGGTCGTCAGCCCAGCAGCCGACATCGTACTGTAAAGACAGAAACGAGCCGTGAGCTTTTCATGCTCGGACAACAGATCGTAAAAGAATTAAAGATGCCAAGTGGAAGTCTTTTGTCATCGACTCAGGAGCATCTCAGCACGTTTGCAATGATCGAAGCTTATTTCTTTCGAAGAGGAAATTGGTAATGTACATTTAGCCAATTCACAAGTCCTGCAGTCGCTTGGCAGGGGTACTGTTAAACTTGACTCTTTAAACATTACAATAGCAAACTGCATTTACTGCCCGTCAATGGACAATTTATTATCAGTAAGGTGCTTTGCTCGTCAAGGCATAACTGTGCGTTTCTTAGTCTATGTGTGTGTTTTTCGATGGGAACAAACGTCTATTGTATGCTCGGGAATCTGATGGTTTATATAGACTGTATTTTCGCACCTACTCCCAATCACCTATAAATTGCAGAGCAGCACAGTCAAGCCAGGGGTTGAGGAATGTAAGGCCACATTCTGGGTTTGTCCACGAGGCGCACAGAATTCTGGGACACCTGAATTTTGCTGATGTAATTAAGACAAAGAATATTGTCAATGGCCTCAACTTAAAACCATGTAAATGTCTATCCTGTTGCAAGAATAAGATTAAGGTTGCACGCAAGGGTAGGTGCTTAGATAGGAAAGTAACTGAGCCATTTGAGCGTGTACATTGTGATTTAGTTGGGCCACTCCCACCATCATTAGGAGGTTCAAAGTACTGGCTTACCCTGATAGACCAGTATAGTAGATATTGTTGGACTTATGCAATAGCTGAGAAGTCCCAAGCATTTGAGAAGTACAAGGTTTTTTGCAACTGGGTAAAAACGCACTTTAACAAACCTATTAAGAACCTGTTTTCTGACCGGGGCGGGGAATTTGTTTCTGAGGATTTTGAGAAATTCCTGGAAGCGCAGGGGACTACTTATGAGTTATCTTGCCCCTGAAGTCCCTGGCAAAATGGGCTTGTTGAAGTTGTGCAGCGTGACTTGCAGGCAGGGGTTAAAACTTATCTGCATGATGCTAATCTGCCCAAAGCGTTTTGGGCTGAAGCACTCAATGCCTTTTGTTATGTTAGAAATCGCAGTTATCATTCTGGTTTAGATGTCACCCCCTATGAGAAGCTGTTTAAAAAACGCCCTAATCTGAAATACCTACGTATTTGGGGTTCAGATGTAATTATGCATTATCCTGCTAAGCAGAAATTGGGTGAACGTAGTGTTCAGGGAAAATTAATGGGCTACCAGCAGGGGGCGTACAGAATTTACATACCAGCAACTGGCAAATTTCATATTACCAGAAGCATGATACAAACTGTAAATTGGAATGGAGTTGCTGTTTTCCAAGATACTAATGGTATAAATGATACTGAGGAAGAAGAGGAAGCAGCAGCAGGAGGAAATGGTGATTCTGAATTAATGGAAGAAGACAAAAAGCCTGCTGAATCTGATAATTTGTTTGAGGATTTAAAGTCACAGGCACCTGAGGGGAGGTTAGATTCGCTTGAGTTTTCTGACCGTGAGCTTAGCCTACAGGCACCTCTTCAGTCTGACAATGATAATTTACAACCTGAAACTAGTAGTTCACTCAGTCCCATTAAGTCTGAGGAGTCTGACTCTCCTTCAGGACTGAGACGTTCAGATAGAAAGAGGCAGAAGCCACAACGTTTTGCAGATGAACATTTTAATACTGTGTATGCCAATAAGGCGGTTTTTGAGCCAAAAAGCTACAATGGTGTTCAGAATTTACCTAAGCACCAAGCTGTAAATTGGTATAAAGCTATGAACTCTGAGATAGCTTCTTTAAAAGAGCATAACACTTGGTCTCTTGTACCACAAACCCCAGATATGAGACTTACTGATTCAAAATGGGTTTATAGAGTTAAAATGAATGACAAAAATGAAGTTGTAAGGTACAAGGCAAAAATAGTTGCTAGGGGTTTTCAACAAATTCCAGGCAAAGATTATGATTTGTGTTATTCACTAAGTGTAAAATATGAAACAGTTAAGCTTTTGTTAAAAGATGCATCACAATGTGGAAAAGCCCACTACACAATGTTTCTCTGCTCTTAAGAGCAGAGTGGTAATGTACCTTAAACCAGTGTTTCCCAACCTTTTTTGGGCAAAGGCACACTTGTTTCATGAAAAAAATCTCGAGGCACACCACCATTACAGCCCCGTGACGTCAGCGCGCAGCGTCATGCCGGGAGGGACATGAATTGCTAGCAAATTACATAATCACCTCCTTGAGGGCTGGCTCATCTTCTCCGAAGGCAGAACCCCATTAATTAACAGCACAGACTGACACCATAGCCAAGACGAGGGGGGAAAACCTCAGTCATGCACAGTCATGCACATGTGGGGGCTAAATGAGGATGAAGACCGGGCAGAGAGCAGGGTTCAAATCACCCCACCTGGCCAGGACAATCCCTGGGTGCTCCCTTGGGCCACTCGCCTGACCCACCTCGCAGGGCTGTTGTTGCAAGGATAACACGGGGAGAACCACACGCGCCCCCGGGAGCTCCTTGGAGGAGAAAGCGGGCGATGAATGCAATGCACGAAATATATGAGAGGCGACCAGGTTTTGCAGGTGAGGGGCCCCCGCCAGCCTCCGCTTCCAACACCCGGCGCAACGACGCCGAAGTTTCCCCCCGGGCTCGGCTCGGGGAGCAGCGCTGCTCCCCCCCGGCTCCCCTTCGCCCTCCCGGCTCTCTCTGCCGCCCACTGGGGACCCCCCTCACCTGCCAAGTCTGGAGCGCCGGTGGAAGTTGCATGCATGCATGCAGGGCGCCGCATTGCCATTGCATTGCACTGCACTCCATGCAACGCCTGCACGCATACATTGCCTTGCACGCCCGCCAAGGGGTCTCCCCGCGGTCCGATGCGTCCCCTCCGGCGCGGATGCAGCATTGCAAAAATAACCCCCCCCCCCCGACGCAGCCCTACCTGGGGGGCAGCCTCCGCCTCCGCCGCTCTGCCTCCGCGGGGATCCCCTGGGATCCTGCCGCCCGATCTCCGCGGGGGTGCAGGCAGGCTGCGCGGGGTCTGCGCGGAAGAGCCCCTGCCCGCCTGGCCGCCGCCGCTGCGCTCATTCCATGGCCGGGAGAAGAGCGCTTCAAACAAAACGCCCGGCCCGCCAGGCCACGCTGGGAAATGTATTTCGCGCACCCCGCGCGGGCGCGGAGCCCAAGGGCGAGGGGACTACGGATCCCGGCAGCTCCCGCGCCGGGGACGGAGGGGGAGAGGCCGGGTGCAGGGATGGAGGGACGGGTGGGCGAGCGAGTGAGTGAGTGGCAGCCGCCAAGCCTTGGCCGAGAGCCAGGAAGGGCCTCCCCGGAGGAGGAGGAGGGAGGCGCAGGGAGGGAGGGAGGGAACCCCTGGGGTCATCTAGTGACGGCACCCCAATCGAAAATTTGACTTTAAAAAAAAAAGAATCTTTCGAATTTTTTAATTTTTCCCGCGGCACACCAGGCAACATCTCGCGGCACACTAGTGTGCCACGGAACAGTGGTTGGGAAACACTGCCTTAAACATACCAAACATTATAGGTTGCAGTTTACAACAAGTATTGACAAAGGTTTTGAAATTTTCTGCGATGCATCTCATGCAGTAGAACAAAATAATTGCAGGGGTGTGTCTGGTATGGTGTTTTGTTACAACGGTTGTCCATTTGAATGGAAGTCCCAGACACAAAACATTATTTGTCTCTCCACAACTGAGAGTGAATTATGTGCATGCGTTCAGGCCACTCGTGATGTAGAATGGTATCTGCAAGTATTTGCAGACCTACAGATGCAAGTAACACTACCAGTAAAAGCTTACCTTGATTCCCAGAGCGGACTTGCTATCTTGTGTTCAGAGACCAATACGCAGCGCACTAGAGTCTTAAGGTTACGTTTACAGTTTGTAAAGAAACTAATTGCTGATGAAATGGTTGTATTTAAATATGTTCCAGGTGACAATCAAATTGCGGACATTTTTACTAAAGCACTTCCAAAGGTTACACATGAAAAACATGTACAAAGTATGCTTTATGTTTTTGTTCCACAATGATGAACCGCAGGGGAAATATTGAAGGGCTTCTTTAAATGTAAAGGTTCATCATTGTTCCACTCCATGTGTATGTCTTTAAGGGGCCGGAGCAAGGGCCAGAGCAAACTAACAAGACCCAGCTTTACAGCTGTGAAACATAGCAGGTGCTGCTGAGTTGTATTTGATTAAGGTGTGTCAGCATCTGGGTGTAGTATATAAGGAGCAGCACCTAGCTCTCCCATTACCCTGGGGGATGGGTTGGTGGTTGGGTCTGGTTTGTTGATGTATTTAGTGTAAATGGAGTTTTTGATTTTCTTATTAAAACCTTCTTTAAGTACTTTTGAGTCCCTTTTTAATGCATGGTCTCCCCAGCAAGCTCTCTGCAGCACTACCATACTGCAAAAAGCAAACACTGAGTCGCTTCTTCTCCTAATTCTTGAAGTTAAGGTTTCCCCCATACACCTGGGAGAACAGGATGCTGTACTAGATGGGCCATTGGCCTGATCCAGCAGTCTTGCATTGTGTCCTTCTGTTCAATTCTTCAATGTCTTCACTTTTAATTTACAGACAAGCCAACTTGGCTGTGCCAAAGAGTGTATCTACCTGACCTCCTCCCGTTTTAGGTGAGACGGGGGACATTTCCCTGGATGTGTACGTCCGCAAGGAAGAGAAGATTGAGGCTAGCTTTGTCCTTCACCTTGACCGTGGCAAGGACTATTTCCTCACCATCAGTGGGAGCTACCTACCAAGCTGCTTCGGGACCTCCTTGGAAGCCTTGTGCTGGATGAGGCAGCCGCTTGGCGAAGTTCCCGTCACCAGACTTATTGACCTGGTAGGGAAAGGGGTTGATTTACCTGGCAGGTTCATGTGCTGGATGTCTACCCTTCCCACTCTGCTTGCCTGCTTGAAAAACAGCTGCTCTTCCACTCAGAAATGTGGGGGCTGGGGGTCCTCCGCTGCATTCAGCTTCAGCTTCTGTAGCTGTGCATCCGCTTCCTGTGTGCTGTTCATGCCCTTTGTTTGCCTTGACTGAGTCATCCCAGGTTCTGGTCCTCCCACCTGCCCTTTCGCTGTGTGCATTTCCCTGCCATCTGCCCAGATACTGTTCAGCCAACGGGTTGTTTCTTTCTCTTCTCAGGGCCTGTGCCATTAACACCCTTGGTTGTCTTTTGCTCTTGCCTTCCTCCTCTGATCTCAGGGAGAAGACAGCTTCCTAGAAAAGGTAACAGGTGGTTTGCTATCCTCTAGATGTTCTTGTAGCGGGCTCAAATCAGGTACAGGCAACGCCCCGTTTACACGGGGGTTGCGTTCCGAGGTACCGTGCGTTTAAATGAAATTGCGTATATTGGGGACAGCATTGGAAAAGCCTGCAAACACCCTCTAAACTTCCGGAAGCCCTTTTGAAAGGCCTTTTGAAAACCAGCAGCCTCCCTGCAAAACTCCTTGCTCCAACTCTCCGCAGGCCTGACAGGTCTGTGCCAAAGCTCCTGGGAGGGAGTCGAGATGCTGTTTCCATGCCACTTTGCTGCTTTTGTGCTTTTTTTGGGGGGGGGACATTTTTTCCCCTCCAAGTGCCCCTTCCAGCTTTGCGGCAGTGTGCATGTGCCTCGAAGGCACGCAAATGGAGTTGCCCTTGTCAACGATCAGCAGCTGCTCCATGCAGTGGCAGCTGGTCCCTTAGGGCAAACCAGGCACTACCCCACCAACCTGACTTTCCTCTCAGGCAACCCGCACCTGCCTGCCTTCTGACTCAAATCCAGTCCAGGTGGTGGCTCTAGCTCTCTGCTTTGGTCTCTTCCCTAGTCTCAACGTGGCCCTTGTAGAACTCGACAGAGGAGAACGGAGATGAAACCAGAATTTGCCAGCACTGCTTGTCACTGATTTTGCACTGCTTGACTCTGGGTCCGCTTGCGATTGGCAGCACGGGAGGCAGAAAGCCCAGTCTCATGATGCAGGCGCCAGCCCCCTCTGGCCCCAAGAGCCAGTTTTCTCCTTGTCTCTGTGCTCAGCCACTGCTGCACAGGCTATGCCACTCTGGCTTACTCTTACCACCTGAGCACTGGCATTTGGGAAGCGGTAGTGGCTGCTTTGGGGTGGCTCAGGGAAATGTCACTCCTCTCGAAATCAGATCTACTTGGGTGTATTATCCTAGCTACAAGGAGACAGTGGTGCCTGTCAATTTGGACAGCTGTAGACATTTAGAATCATGGAGGATATGTTTATCAGTGGCTATTTCTTGCCACTATTATCACAAACCACATAGAATCATAGAATCATAGAGTTGGAAGAGACCACAAGGGCCATCGAGTCCAACCCCCTGCCAAGCAGGAAACACCATCAGAGCACTCCTGACATATGGTTGTCAAGCCTCTGCTTAAAGACCTCCAAAGTAGGAGACTCCACCACACTCCATGGCAGCAAATTCCACTGTCGAACAGCTCTTACTGTCAGGAAGTTCTTCCTAATGTTTAGGTGGAATCTTCTTTCTTGTAGTTTGGATCCATTGCTCCGTGTCCGCTTCTCTGGAGCAGCAGAAAACAACCTTTCTCCCTCTATGTGACATCCTTTTATATATTTGAACATGGCTATCATATCACCCCTTAACCTCCTCTTCTCCAGGCTAAACATGCCCAGCTCCCTTAGCCGTTCCTCGTTTCCAGGCCTTTGACCATTTTGGTTGCCCTCCTCTGGACATGTTCCAGTTTGTCAGTGTCCTTCTTGAATTGTGGTGCCCAGAACTGGACACAGTACACCAGGTGAGGTCTGACCAGAGCAGAATACAGTGGCACTATTACTTCCCTTGATCTAGATGCTATACTCCTATAGATGCAGCCCAGAATTGCATTGGCTTTTTTAGCTGCCGCGTCACACTGTTGGCTCATGTCAAGTTTGTGGTCAACGAAGACTCCTAGATCCTTTTCACATGTACTGCTCTCAAGCCAGGTGTCCCCCATCTTGTATTTGTGCCTCTCATTTTTTTTGCCCAAGTGCAATAAGACCGGGCCCAAGACAGAACCCTGTGGCACCCCACTAGTCACTCTTCTCCAGGATGAAGAGGAACCATTGATGAGAACCCTTTGGGTTCGGTCAGCCAGCCAGTTACAAATCCACTGAGTGGTAGCATAGTCAAGACCGCATTTTACCAGCTTCTTTACAAGAATATCATGGGGCACCTTGTCAAATGCCTTGCTGAAATCAAGGTAGGGTATATCCACTGCGTTCCCTTCATCTACCAGGCTTGTAATTCTGTCAAAAAATGAGATCAGGTTAGTCTGACATGACTTATTTTTCAGAAATCCATGCTGACTATTGGTGATCACAGCATTCCTTTCTAGGTGCTCACAGACTGTTTGCTTAATGATCTGCTCCAGAATCTTCCCTGGTATTGATGTCAGAATGACTGGGCGGTAATTATTTGGGTCCTCTCTTTTCCCCTTTTTGAAAATAGGGACAACATTTGCCCTCCTCCAGTCTGCCGGGACTTCGCCTGTTCTCCAGGAATTCTCAAAGATGACTGCCAGTGGTTCTGAGATCACATCTGCCAGTTCTTTTAATACTCTTGGATGCAGTTTATCTGGCCCTGGAGACTTGAATACATCTAAACTAGCCAAGTATTCTTGTACTATCTCCTTAGTTATTCTGGGCTGTGTTTCCTTTGCTGAATCATTTGCTCCAAATTCTACAGGTCGGGCATTGTTTTCTTTATCGGAGAAGACTGAGGCAAAGAAGGCATTGAGGAGTTCAGCCCTTTCTGTGTCCCCTGTTTGCATTTCACCACCTTCTCCTCTGAGTGACCCCACTGTTTCTTTGTTCTTCCTTTTGCTACGAACATACCCATAAAAGCCTTTTTTTTTTTTTTTTTGCTTTTAACCTCTCTAGCAAGCCTGAGTTCATTCTGTGCTTTAGCTTTTCTGACTTTGTGTCTACACGTGCTGGCTATTTGTTTGAATTCCTCTTTGGTGGTTTCCCCCCTTTTCCATTTTTTGTACACATCCTTTTTTAATATTAACTCAGTTAAAAGTTCTTTAGATAGCCACCCTAATGCTTTTGATTACCAGTTTCTGGGGAACATGATGGACAGAGTGCTCTTGTCCCCGTGTCCCCATGGACTCCCAAGGGCATGTGGTTGGCCACTGTGGGAACAAAATGCTGATCTAACCCAGCAAGGCTCCTGTGTTCTTTAGCAGGCACCAGCTACTCTTGCACTAAGACTCTGATACAGTATGTGTCATTCCCCACACCAATACTCTCTCTCTCTCTCTCCTCTCTCAAGACAGAGGCAGGGAGTATTGGCGGGGGGGGAGGGGGGATGAACTGGGTCCTAATCAACAGCTGCCCTGGGGATTAGGGGATCAAATTCTCCATCCTTGCCAACTCCTTTTAGTGATGGGCTGCTTGCCATTGCTGTGCTCTTAAAGCTCTCTTGCTCCCCCCTCCTCTCTTTCTCTTTCTCTTGAATGTGGTAGCTTGAGATAGAACTAACCACCCTGAACATTTCTGGAGAGGAAGATGGGAAGGAGACCGGAGGCATGGTTCACCAGCTGCTGTGTGCTGCATTGCCCAGACAAAGTCGTGGGCTGGGGCTCCAGCTGTTGCTCAGTTTCTACCACTGCCTCTGCAACGTGCTCTAGACAAGGGGTGGTGAACATGTGACCCCATCATCTCATCATGCTGGCTGGGGCTGCAGCCCATCAACCTATGAAGACCCATCCATGTTCTGTTGCTCTTTTTCTTACTTATTTCCTGCCCTTCACCCTAAGGTCCCAGGGCAGGTTCCAGCAATTTAAATAAAATGTTAGCCAAACCTCATGTCCACAGCTGCATATTTAGTAAGCTTTTGGGTGAACTGCACATCCGGAGTGGGAGGATTACTAGCTGCATATTAATAGGGGAGGGGGAGCTTGGATTTGGGGTGCGAGCAATTTGTTTTTTGTTTTCCCCCTTGAGATGCTTGCTGTGGCTAGGGCCAGGCGATACGTCAATATAGATATTTTTTCAAATCAGCTTGAAGTCTAGATAGTGAGACTGGTTTCATAATTTCTGACCTGGCAATATATTGTGAATCATGATGTGTGTGTGTACTATGCAAAAAACACCATGTGGGGGGAAACTGTGAAGCCAGACAATGCTTCTCGAGATTCCTGCAGCCCCTGTGGATTCTGCCGGTTCAGCTTTCCCCTGCCCTCCTGCAGGGGGCAGCAAAAATCACAATGCGGGGGAAACCGTGAAGCCAGCCAATGCCTCTACATAGCTCCATCTTATTTCAGACATCGTGCTATATTGGTGTATTGCAATGTTTAGCTAGTGATATATCACCGTGTTGAAAGCCAGCTATCGCCCAGCCCTAGTTGTGGCCTCAGAGGGCAAGACTTGTCCACCCAGCTGGAGCAAGGAAAGAATGCATACAGGCACACATTCTGTCAGGCTCTCATGCCAGTCCCGCTTGTCATTGGACCTCCAGGAGAAGCAGTTTCTGGATATCGTACCCCAGGATGGTGGTGACTCCACTGAGCGGCCAAGGAGATCTGGCTTTTGGTGGACCACCTCTTCCAGAATGCCTGCCACCAGGTGAGCTGAGGGGGACGGTACCATTGAAAGGATGGGTGTGGGCTGGAATCCAGTACCAGTTTTGGGGTGTGCAGGTTCCAAACGTCCCAATTGATTTATATCTTAGCTACCGACTCGCTCTTACAAACTCCTGCTGTGAGTATAGTGGCACCTTGGTGGAGCGGCAGCGGGTGGGACATCCAGCATACGGTCTTCCTTAGAGCGGCTCAGAAGAACCCAAGTGTTCCCAACCATTGTCTGTCTCTCCCTAGCAAAGCGGCTCTCTGAGACTCGCCACTAGAAGAAGCGGGGAATGAGTTCACTCTCCCATTGCCCCAAATCAGGAGAAGGGGAGTAGGAATGCTACTGTGGAAAGCAGGCGGGATACAATTCTCAGCCCTTGTGCCAGCTCTCTTGGTGATGGGCTTCTCTCCATTGTGGCATTCCTCAACCTCACATTATGCACCCCAGGGCTGGATTGTTCTTTGTGCTATCCAGGATGAAGTTGGCTGGAGTGGACCTCACTTTTATATACCTGGTGTCTTAGGTTCCTAGGCCACCCCATCCTTAAGGCTCTGGGACACAGCACAATGAAATGCCCACAGTCAAGTCCAGTCATGCATCCAAACAGCTTCACAGCTTTAACCCCCATTTGAAAACATCAGCCTGGCTAGATAGAGCAGAGGTGGGGAATCTTGACAGGCCCGCAGGCCCCACATCTAGCATCATACGTGGTGTCAAGGTAAAGACATGGCTGCAAAGGAGCTTCAAGGGTGCGTTCAATTGTTCTTTGGCAAGCAGGGTTTCTTGACCGCACTTTTGGAGTTGACCACTAGTATTTGCTGTTTGGATTGAAACCATGCCTGCAGAAGGACATTTCCTCGGCAGATCAGCTTTGCAGGCAGCTTCGTCAAGAGGGGAGGTGTGGGATTCTCCAGAATCCCGGGGCTAGCCCACCTGACGGGAAGAGTCCGCGACCAGAAGGAGGAGGAGTACCAGGAAGAATGGACAAAATTCTAAGATTATTTAGCTGAATATGTCAAGATAACCTAACTGGAAAAGCTTGCAAATATGAGATAGGCTTAGGATTTAAATATGTAAGGATAGGAATTAAGATGTTTCAAGCTAGATTAGAAAGAATGAAAGATGTGAAGTGATCAAGCTTTTTTTTTTGTTGTTTTTTTTGAGAAGATTGATTTTGGAAAACTGTTAAAATGAAATACAATGAAATTCAACCAGGGGGATTTGAGGAAGTCACTTAACAATGTTATCAAGATTGGTTTAATTACAATTAGGATGTATGTACGTTTGTTTGTTTGTTTGTTTGTTTGTCTTAATTTTTTGGGGGGAAATTAATTTAAAAAACTGAAAAGAAAAACACCATAGATTATCCAGAATACCAAGCAGCGACACTGTGAAACTTTCATAGGAATAAAAGGTAGGGGGGAAGGAGGCACAATGTCAAGCAGGCAACAGAATAAACCCAAGCACTGTGGGTCTAAAACCGGCCCCTGAATCTCTTGCTCCCCACTCTGCCCTTTTAACAAGAACATTTTTTTGCTTGCTGGGTGGCTGTGTGCAATGAGAGCTCAGTCACTGAGGAAGGGTGCTGGCCCAGTGGGAGAAGTATGTGCTTGGCATGCAGGCGATCCAAAAATCAATTCAAGAGCAAAATTCCAGTTCTCATGTTTTCTGTATACATGGCTAATTTAAAGGGGAATAGCATGGTGGCTTCCACAGAGTCAGACCATTGAGCCGCCTAACTCCTTAAGGGAGGACCAGAGCTCGCTGGTGATGCAGGTCCCAGAACAGTCTCCAGCATCTCCAGGTGAAACGGAAAACATCACCTGCCTGGAACCTTGTAGAGCCACTGCCAATCAGTACAGACAGTGCTGAGTTAGGTAGCTAGGATCCATCCACCATCACCCTTTGCCCGAAGCAAAGGCACATCGCTGGTCCAAATCTTTGAAAGACTTTCCCTGCTCACCAAGCCACCTGCCCTCCTTTATGCATTGCTGATGGCTTATCAAAGGGATCCTCACTGCAAGTCTCATCAAGGCAGACAGCTTGATGAAATCTTGGCGCCCTTGCTTTCAAAATGCTAACAGGGACAATGGCACCAGTGGACCTCTGGACTCACAGGGTGCAGCTTACTTGGGAGCCATCAATTGTACACATTTGGAATGGCCCTTGAGAAATGATGGTCTGCCTATATTCAGCAGCTTACCACCTTGTTGTTTGTTAAAAACTTGAATAAAAAGCATGCTTAAAATAAAAGAGGAAAAATGAAATTTTGCTGGCTTCTTGAGAAAAGAATAATGCCTCATTATTTGTATCTGCTTTTATTTATTTATTTTATAAAATATTTATTAAAGTTTCACAAATTATACAGACAAACACAACAATACAAACAAACACAAACAAAAAAAAGAACAAGTATAATTTCAAACCCTTATTTTCTTATAACTTACTTCTCCGACCTCATACGTCCCCTTTCTGCATTCCAATTTCAAATTTTAATTCAGCAAATCCTCACCCTTAAATTTATCTAATTTTTAACCTTTCTTTTCTTTTAACTTAATCATTACAACTGTAATCCACTTAATTTCTAAACCAGCATCATTCTAACATTCATTAATTTTACAATGTTTCTTAAGATAGTTCTTAAATTTCTTCCAATCTTCTTCTGCCGTCTCTTTTCCCTGGTCTCGGATTCTGCCGGTCATTTCTGCCAGTCCCATATAGTCTATCACCTTCATCTGCCATTCTTCCAAGGTGGGTAGATCTTGTGTCTTCCAATACTTTGCGATGAGTATTCTTGCTGCTGTTGTAGCATACATAAAAAATGTTCTGTCTTTCTTTGACACCAATTGGCCGGCCATGCCCAGGAGAAAGGCCTCTGGTTTCTTAAGAAAGGTATATTTAAATACCTTTTTCATTTCATTATATATCATTTCCCAGAAAGCCTTAATCTTTGGGCACGTCCACCAAAGGTGAAAGAAGGTACCTTCAATCTCTTTACATTTCCAACATTTGTTATCAGGCAAGTGGTAGATTTTTGCAAGCTTGACTGGGGTCATGTACCACCTATAAATCATTTTCATAATATTTTCTTTTAAGGCATTACATGCCGTAAATTTCATACCGGTGGTCCACAACTGTTCCCAGTCAGCAAACATAATGGTATGACCAATATCTTGTGCCCACTTAATCATAGCTGATTTGACTGTTTCATCCTGCGTATTCCATTTCAACATCAAGTTATACATCTTTGACAAATTCTTAGTTTTGGATTCCAACAACTCTGTTTCTAATTTTGACTTTTCCACCTGGAAGCCAATTTTCCTGTCCAATTTATAAACCTCCATTATCTGATAATAAGGAAGCCAATCTCTCACTTTGTCTTTCAATTTTTCAAAACTCTGCAATTTCAATTTGTCTCCTTCTTGTTCCAGAATTTCCCAATATTTCGGCCATTTGGCCTCCATATTAAGCTTTTTCAAAGCTTTCGCTTCCATCGGTGATAACCACCTTGGGGTTTTATTTTCCAATAAATCCTTATATCTTATCCAAACATTAAACAATGCTTTCCTTACAATATGAGTTTTAAATGCTTTATGTGCTTTGACCTTATCATACCATAAATATGCATGCCATCCAAATACATTGTTTAAACCTTCTAAATCCAAAATGTCTGTATTTTCAAGAAGTAGCCACTCTTTCAACCAGCAGAAAGCTGCTGATTCATAGTAAAGTTTTAAGTCTGGCAGGGCAAATCCACCTCTTTCCTTTGCATCCGTTAATATCTTAAATTTTATTCTAGGTTTCTTGCCCTGCCAGACAAATCTGGAAATGTCTCTCTGCCACTTCTTGAAACAATCCATCTTGTCCACAATTTACAATGTTTGAAATAGAAACAACATTCTAGGCAATACATTCATTTTAATCACAGCAATACGGCCTAACAATGAAAGTTTCAAGTTTGACCATATTTCTAAGTCTTTTTTTACTTCTGCCCAGCATTTCTCATAGTTATCTTTAAATAGATTCACATTTTTAGCTGTCATGTTAATCCCCAAGTATTTCACTTTCTTGACCACAGTTAAACCTGTTTCATTCTGGAACCTCTCCCTTTCAATAGCTGTTAAATTTTTCTCTAATACCTTAGTTTTTAGTTTGGTCAAGTCGCAGGATTTAAATTGAATAAACTCTTGAATTAATTCCAAAACTCTTTTAGTACTAGAGTCTGGCTCTTGTAATGTAAGTACCAAATCATCTGCAAATGCTCTCAATTTGTACTGTTTTACTCCGACCTGTACACCTTTAACCAGCTGGTCCTTTCTAATCATGTTCAGCAAAACCTCCAGGACCGATATAAAAAGCAATGGGGAGATTGGGCACCCCTGTCGTGTCCCTTTTTCTATTTTAAATTCTTCTTGAGAGCCAGTGTGGTGTAGTGGTTAAGTGCGGTAGTCACGTAATCTGGGAAACCGGGTTCGTGTCTCCGCTCCTCCACATTCAGCTGCTGGGTGACCTTGGGCCAGTCACACTTCTGTGAAGTCTCTCAGCCCCAGTCACCTCACAGAGTGTTTGTTGTGGGGGAGGAAGGGAAAGGAGAATGTTAGCCGCTTTGAGACTCCTGAAGGGGAGTGAAAGGCGGGATATCAAATCCAAACTCCTCCTCTTCTTCTTCTTCCGTAACCATATTATTTACAATTAGCTTAGCCTTTTGCTCAGAGTATATTGCACCTATACCATTCTGGAAGCCTTGGCCTACCCCCATCCCATGTAGATTCTTCTTCATAAAACTCCAAGAAATGTTGTCAAAAGCTTTCTCCGCATCCACAAATATCAATACTGCTTTAGTATTTATATTCACTTCTAGATTTTCCAAAATATCTATTATGTTCCTCACATTGTCTGACAAATGTCTTCCTGGGAGAAAGCCTGCTTGGTCCTTATGAATCTCTTCCATCAATACTTTTTTCAGTCTTTTAGCCAAAATGTCAGCAAAAATTTTGTAATCCACATTAAGTAACGATATAGGGCGGTAGTTCTTAAACTGAGTCTTTTCAGTCTCTGTTTTCGGTATAAGTGTGATATAAGCCTCTTTCCACGATTCTGGTGCCTTTTTCCCCTCTAAAATTTCGTTGCAGACTTCCTTCAAGGGTTGTAATAACCACTCCTTCAAAGCTTTGTAGTATCTGGAAGTCAGCCCATCCGGTCCCGGAGATTTGCCCAATTGAATGTTTTGAATGGCACCTTCTATCTCCTGTTCAGTTATTTTCTGATTCAAAGCTATTTCACTTTGATGAGAGATTTTTTGTAATCCATTTTTCTTGAGAAATTCGTCTATGTCCATTTCTTTCTGCGGCCCTTGTGAATATAGTTGTTTAAAATATCTCTGGAAGCAATTTCTAATCTCATTTGGATTATAAATGTTATTTCCTTCCACTTCTAAATTTGTAACCGTATTTAATTTTTGTCTTTTCTTCATTTGCCAAGCCAATAATTTACCACATTTATCTGCTGATTCAAATGTCTTTTGTCTCATTTGTTTAATTTTCCATTCTATTTCTTGATTCATTAATTCCATATATTGTGTCTGGTATAACTTAATTTCTCTCAGGATCTCTTGGGATTTTGGTTTAGATCTTAGTTTCCTTTCCCCTTCTTTTATCTTTTCCAAGATCTTATCCTTTTTCTCGTTTTGGCTTCTCTTCTTTATTGCATTTTGTTGTATCAAGAATCCTCGCATAACAGCTTTACTTGCATCCCAGATTACTCTTTTTTCAAGATTGGTCTTTATGTTTATTTCGAAATAGTCTCTCAAAGTTTTTTGGGCCTTTTTGTAGATCTCTTCATCTCTAAATAAGGTGTCATTCATCCTCCATCTGAAGGAACCAGCTGTTGTTAGCTTCATCTCCATCCTTACAGCATTATGGTCAGAGCACGTTTTTGGGCAGATTTCCACTTTCTTTATCTTTGGTGCCATCCCTCTAGTAACCCATATTTGGTCAATCCTAGTCCATGTCATTTTAGCTTCAGAGAAGAAGGTTCCCTCTCTCTTGAGAGGGTTCTTTGTTCTCCAAATGTCAATCAAGTCCATGTTATCAGTCATTTCAAAAAAAGTCTTTGGTAATCTTCCATCTTTAGTGACTACCTGTCTTTGTGCTTTATCCATATTTGTAGATACTACTCCATTCATATCTCCCACCAGAATCAAGTTGTAATCCAAATAATCCAATAGAATCTCATGCAACTTTTTAAAAAATTCAGACTTCCCCTCATTCGGTGCATAAATTCCTACAATCAAAAATTTTTCTCCTTGAACTTGAATTTCAATTGCCAAGAATCTTCCTTGTTCATCTTTAAAAATCAGTTTCGGTAGCAATTTTTCCTTTGCGTAAATCACCACTCCTCTTTTTTTAACTATCAGATGAGATGAATTCTTGTCCTAATCTTTTGTTAATAAGTATTTTTCTATGTAGCCTCATCACATGTGTTTCTTGTAAACAGATCAAGTCCATTTGTTCTTTTTTCAATATGTGAAAGACATTTTTTCTCTTTCGGGGAAGGTTCAAACCATTACAATTCCATCTTAGAAGTTGCAGAGCCATGATGGGATTATTTACTTCCACCCCTACTGCTCCAAGTAGTTGTTCTTCTTCTGTCGGTAGTTTCAGTCCAAATGATAAGTTCGCAATGTCTAGTATTCCTTTTCCTGGTGGAATTGGTTCCACTCCAGATTCCGCTTCTTTCTGAAGATCTTCTTCGTGGTCTCTCAAAAACTTGTCTTTGTCACTCACTGTCCTTATTCTTATTTTCCTTCCTTTATATTTGAAGGTATTTGTATCTGCTTTTAAATGTTGTTTCTCTTCTCTTTGTAATGAGTTTTACTGGGTCTGTGGTCATTTTAAGTTGCTTACCTTCACTAAAATATATACGGTAAATCTACTCGACTGGAAACTTTTATTATCCAAATTCAAACCCACTTTTCTTTCTTGGAATGTCCTCCATGGAAATGAGATGAGCAACTGGATAGCAAAATTCCTGGAGTGGGGAGGAGGGTTCAATGTTCTAATAGATTAGATATGGACAGTCCTTCAGTACAGCAAAACTTGACACTTTGAAACCTTTGAGTCCTTTCCAAAAGGACTTCACCCACTATTTAGGGGGGAAGTATGTCAGAACTGACCTTCTGCAGTACTGATTCCACATTCTTGGACTCCTAATCTTACACATAAGTTAGAGCTGGAACCATCTCAGGCCCTATGGCTCTTGAAATGACCATGACCTATTGAGCAAAACCACAGAATCCACCTCTCTGGTGACTAAACCCCGCTTGCTTTTACAAAATAAATTAACAACAGAGGGAAATCATGGAAGAAATAAAATGGCTTTTGAAATTAACAAAGGCAATTCCTTTTATCCACATGTATTACGGGACATGTTCAAAGCACCCCTCAGGAGAAATTCTGTAAGCAAAGGTAGCAGATACACAAGGACACAGTGCTAAAAGAAACAAAGGGATTTGGAGGGACCATGAGTGAACAGGTAGTACCAGAATGTACAGAATTGTACCTAGAAAAAGGTTACAACTGGATTGCCTTTTTGTAAACAAAAACAACAACAACCCCCAAAATAAAACTCGGAAGCAGCAGGACTCCTTAGGAACTCTTCAAAAAACAAAACACAAAACTGCATATCCCTACCTAGTCACCAAATGTGAGGGGAAATGTAAACCAGCATCTTACACTGCTTTAAATGATAGCCAGAGTCTGCAGTTTTTTACCACACCAGAAGTAAAAGCACGGGGCATTAATAAGTTTTTGAAAAATCATGCACTTCATTTGTAGGCAAGGGAAAGTTTTCTGAAATGTACAAAATCTTACTAAGACACACAATCTGTTGAAATGACGAGATTCGGGGACAGTGGTGTGCCGCCTGGGGAAATGTTCCTTTCCATTCACCTTAAGCAAAGATGTGGTGACCTTGTGCATCCATAAATAACTTTCAGAAATGTATTTCATTACTTCCCAAAGCTTCTCAATGGGCTACCAAATGGCATTTCTTTCTATTTGGGATGAAACTGGGGAAGCAGCTTTAGAAGAAGGGGTTGCTGACATTCACTGGCCTGGAAAACACCTGATGCCAATATGATGGCAAATTGTGGGTGGTGCATTGATGGAGAAACTAAGGCAACAAATGGGGACATGACGCCACCGGTGTTCTAAAGATACATTTCATGTAAAGATTATGATGGGCTTCTTCACATGCCCATAGCCTCTTACAAGCAGAGGTTTTAGATCAATTTTCTGTAAACCTCTGTCATAAATAGTTGTCACTGAAAATACGACCCAACAATGCAATGCTGGACTCATCCCTCCCGTCAGCGTGCCTGGAAAACACGGGTCCCAGTAGTTTCCGCCTTACTCTGCTCCTTTCTCCGTGAAAGGCTGCTCTTTAGCTTTCACATCGGAGCAAACCTCAACCCACCCCCTCCCAAAGAAACCTTTTTTATGAGCCCCCCTACTCTGCGTGTACTTTCTTTGGCTCCTGTCTCAATGTGCAGAAATTGAGCACATGATTTTTTCCAAGATCAAATGCATGGATCATGCAGCTGCAAAGAGGTCTACCCAGCCGCTCCCACAGGCAACATGGAATTCTTCTGTGCAATTTACTGTGTTGTTGCTGTTGTTGTTAAAGATGTAAGACAAGCCTATATTGCACTTCATTAAAAATGCCAGGTCACTTCACAACAATATACTGATGGACTCAGTAGAATCAGCAATCAGTACTGGGGCAGGGGCCTTGGCTGGCACCCTGCAATGCACGGCCCCTGCGCCAGTCCTGAGGAGGCTCAAGGCCAGGGGTCAGCAACCTTTTTCAGCCGTGGGCTGGTCCACCGTCCCTCACAGCATGTGGGGGGCCGGACTATATTTTGGAGAGAGAAAATGAACGAATTCCTATGCCCCACCAAGAACCCAGAGATGCATCTTAAATGAAAGGACACATTCTGCTCATGGAAAAACACATTGATTCCCGGACTCTCCGTGGGCCGGAATGATAAGACGATTGGGCCGCATCTGGACCCAGGGCCTTCGGTTGCCTACCCCTGCTCAAGGCAATCACTTCCTGCACTTCACGTTAACGCAGAAGACGGCCCAGTTGTGCTCAGATGCTCAAAATTCCCGGGACTTCCGGGTTAGCGCGATCAACCAATGGAAGGGAATCGGCTCTGTGGAAGAGGGGTCCTGCCGCGGCGGCGGCGCGGGGACCCTCAGAAACCACAGGCACTGAAGCCTGTGGACTTGGTGACTTGGCGGGCACCATTTGCGCCCCCTCCGACCCGTGAAGAAGCCTTTTTAAAGGCTTCGGAGCGGGGGACGGAGAGCGGCGTGGTGCTGTGAGTAGACCGCTTCTTCCACGGAGTGAAGCCGCAAGCCATGGCTGGAGAGCGCTGACTTCTTTCCTTGATCATTTGGACTACAAAAGTAACAACCCGTGAGTAATACGGAAATCGGAGTTAAAAATTTCTTTTAATTGAATTCGGTACGACTGGGGGAGGTGTCAAAAGGAAGTCCGCCTCCCCCCCCCCTTGCAGACAATTTAAAGCAAGAATTGGATAACTAAGGTCAAGAGACTGTCTTTCTCTCTTCGAGACAAAATTTTTTAATTTCACGACTTGGCTATATAAGTTTTTTGCTGGAGGATTAGAATCGATCGTTAGAGCCGAAGTGTAACCCCCCGGATCCGGGAGAGATCCGCGAGAGAGCCTGTGGAGGATATATACAGAGTTTGACAGCTGTCAAATGAGCTGTCAAAGTCAGGAAATTCTGTTTTTTGCTACTTTTGCCGGTTATTTTTGTTACATTGGACTTTAAGCTTTTGAAAACAAAGAAGAAATAAGAACAAAATAACCTGATTGTTGGAGAAAGAACACTAGTAACCAGAATCCCTCTAGAGGGGGTTCTGAGATATTACAATGGCTGCAGATGGAAAAATACAGGCAGAGTTGGATAGAATGTTTCATTTCCTGGGAAAGCTGCAAGAGCCGAGTCAAGTTATGGCTACAAATCTTACAACCTTGAACCTTAAAGTAAACAAATTTGCTGATGCTGTTAAGGACTTGACTCAAGAAAAGTCTGCAGCTGGAAAAGAAGAAACATGTGTTGTTTCAGAGGAGTGGGAAGGAGGAGCTGAAATGCTGCAGGTGAAAAAAGACAACCAGAGGCCTGTTAAGATGGAATATAAGGAAAGCAAAGTTTGGATGATGAAAATTTGGTTTGAAATGAAGAATGAAGATTGGGGACTTTTCCCTATGGGGAGTTCGGAAGACCTATGGATTACAAATTCGATAAAGGTGAAAACTGGAGTGTTTGGGACATTTGGGACATTTGTACTTAAAAAGAGGAAGAAGCAGGATCTGGACTCCTTCTTTGAATATGGAGGTCTGGTTGGAAAAAATATAGATCCTAGTGGGGCAAAGCTGCTCCGAGACTTGATGTTCAACATAAAGGACTGTCAACAAAACCGGCTGAGAGGGATTGAGAGAGACTTAAGGGCCTCGGACGTGAGAGATCCAGGCTGAGAACTGATAGACTGAAGGATAATTTCTGGGAATCGAAACCGGGGAAGGGGGGGAATTTTTGGAATCCAAAGGGGTATAATTATATGCTTTTATTTGTTAGGTGGTTTTGTAATTATTATAAAAATTGGGAAACTCGTGAAAGGGAACTTGGGTCGACCTTAGAAAAAGGGGTAAATGTTAAGTATTAAATTGAGGTTTAGAAGTTTAAAATTGGTTAATTAAGACGAATTAAGTAAAATGTTAATAAGGGATAATTTGGGGATAAGAACTTGCTGAGTTAATTATTGGAATTGGGATGCAAGAAGGGGAGGTGGGGGAAGTCTGGGAAAGTGGTTAAGAAATTAAGGATTTAAAATTATACTTGTTATTTGTGTGTAGTGTCGGTTTGTAGTTGTTTATGTTTTTGTGTTTGTCTAAAAAAAAATGTGAAAACCCTAATAAAAATTTTATTAAAAAAAATAGATGCTCAAAATTCCCTTTTCACCTTTGAATCTTTGGAGGGTCTGTTTCAGTTGACATTGGGACAGCTCACCTAGCAGTGCAGCTGCCTTTATTGCAGAGGCAGGAAGTTTCCTTCCTTTCATATTCAGGATTTCTGTACTCACATAGAAATAATAAAATGGTTTCTGCTGTTTGTTAAAAGTCATGAATGAACTCTCACAACTCGTTGATAAGGTAGCTTGCTTGTGTTTCGAGAAATCGTATAAGAGGAGCATTATAGGAAGTTGCACTTGACAGAGTCAATCTAGCCTAGCACTGCCTACACTGACTGGCAGCAGCGCTGCAGGGTTTTCAAACAGGGGACAGTCCCAACCCTGTCTGGTGGAGATCCTGGACTGAACCTGGGATCTCCTGCATGCAAAGCAAGGCCTCCCTCAACTCGGGAGGTGTGAGTTCTCTACTGTATTTCAACAAATGCTTTCACTTTATCATTTCATTTTCATCTGTATATTTTGTGCACATATTTTCCTGTATATTTTAGACAGAGAGGAGTAGCAATAGGGTTAGAGGCAAGGTTCAGAGTTAGTGTTGTGTGACCATTTTAAAGCAGTTGAGTTTAAACAGGAGGGGATTTCACCTGAAGAGAAGGCCAGCATCGTGAATCTGTAAGTAGGATTTCATCTGCTTCTTTTTTGTAATCTTCTGGGGCGAGGGCTTGGGGTCCCCCACACGGCCAGCATCCCCATGGAATTCAACCCCTTCCTGAACAGCTTAACTTCTCTTCCCACCCGCCTTCCCATTCTCCCTCAAATCTCATTGCAGCTCAGCTGGTTAGAGGGAGCTGCAGATAGCACCAAGGTTGCAGGCCCGATTCCCATAAGGTACAGCTGCATATTCCTGCATTGCAGGGGGTTGGACTAGATGACCCCCGGGGTACCTTCCATGATCATTATTTTGGGATGCTTTTTATTACATTCATAGCCCACTTTTCATCCAAGCAGTTCAAGGTGGCATTTACGGCTTGCCTTTCCCCCTGTTTTTCCCCTCACAACAAACCTGTTAGGCAGGCTAGGATGAGAGTGACTGGACCCAACATCAAACAGTGCACTTCATGACTGAGTGGGTCACTCTGGCTCTAAGAGAGTTTTCATTGCATTCTTTGGCTCATCTATGCCTTGATGCTTTGACGACCTTCCTAGCAGCCCCCTTCGCTCTCCAGACAGGGCTGCTGTCCTAACAGCATTATGCTGAGGGCTCTTTTAAATGCTGGAAATGCTTCCCTTATCTTTGCTTAGCTGGGGTTGGGGGTAGTGTTGGAATCCCCCCCCCATACATGAGATGCACCACTGTGTTCCTGTGGAGAGCCGTTTGGGGTCTGTGGGTGCATAAAAAAACAAAAAGAGCCCTATTGCGTGGCGAGTTCCCGCCCCCCCAAAGTGGAAATAAAGAGAGGACTTCCGGAGGCGGCGCGAAATGGCAATGGCGGTCCTCTTCGTGCTGTGAAGAGGGGCTCCGCAGAAAAGGGTCGTCCGCTACGGCAAAGCGGCGACCCATCAAGAAAAACCACAGGCAGAGTGAGCCTGTGGGACTCGGCGGGCACCAGAAGCCCCCCCAGAAATGAGGAAGGAGCCCCGTAAGGGGCTCCGGAACGTGGAAGGGGGAGCGGTGCTGTGAGTTCATCGCTCTTTCTGCGGAAGTGAAGCTGCGCAGCTGCTGCCGATGAGCGCTGATCTTTTTTCCTGGAACATCAGACTCTAAACTACAAACCCGTGAGTAGGGGAATTTAAAAATTTCGGGACTAAAGCGATTGAATTTGGCTGAAAACGGGAGACGCAACCAGGAAGTCCGTCTCCCGATTGTGCTTAAAAGATCAAAGTAAAGATTCTGACAAGCTGGAAGCACTTTAAAAAAGGGTTGTAAAAAGTGTGGATTTTCGTGCAACAATTGAACTTGCTTTTAAGAATTTAAAAGAGACAATTTTGCTTTATTTTTGCTGGCTTTTAATTGGACTTTTCCTCCCCTTTGTGGATTTACAAATGATTGCTGAAACTGTTTTCAATTTCTGAAAGTGCTACATGCGAGCGTCACAGTTTGGATACAAATAGGGAAACTGTTTCTTGCACCTTTCGTGAGACTTTGTTTTAACTTGGGGAAAGCTCTACATGCCAAAAGGAATTTGAAGGTTCCCTTTAAATCTGTTTTTAACTGCTGGGACTTTAATGGCGGAATAACTCTTTCTTTCTTCTGAAGTACAGTTGCACTCCCCCTAGAGGACTTTGGACTTACAATTGTCTGGGAACTGCATTTTGTTTTGATTCTTTACTGCCTTGTTGTTTATTCTCTATAATTGTCTTTCCCATGGGACTGTACATAGCCTGACCTTGGCACGTAGACAGGATTGGAATGAGTGGCACAGGGAAAGCAAGATTGGCTAAAACGAAGGCTAAACAACTTGTACAAACAACTTTGACTTCTCAGCCACGCAGATCATCTGTCCCAGCTGTTTTAGGGACGCAAGAAGGGGAAGTTGAGCAGACATTATCAGAGGATATGGCTTCAGGAGGATCTGAAACAGTCCTAAATCAAATTTTGGAACAACTGGCAATTTTAAACAAAAAGGCGGATGAGCATTCGACCAAAAGTGACCAAGCCACAGCCACTATTAGCAAACTGACTGATCAAGTCGCTCAACATACACAAGCAATTGGGAATCTCCAGGAAGCAACTGCAGAAAATCGCAAATTGGCTGAGGAAGCCAATCAAAAAGCAGAGGAAGCCAATAAGAAGGCTGAGGCAATCAAATTGGAGGTGAAGCCGTTGCACAAACAGATTGGTGAACAACAGGCCTACCTGTCTATGGTTGAATTGAGAAACCGGGAAAACAATCTCAGATTGAGAGCTATTCCGGAACTTGAACAGGAAGATTTGATTGGTTATTTGACATCAGAATTTTCAAAGTTCTGGGGTATAGAAGAAGACAAAGATTTTAAAATTGTAGCTGCGTTTAGACTGGGAAGAGTGGTGAGGAAGGACAGATCCAGAGACTGTTTGATCATTTTGAGATCCAAGCAAGAGAGAGATAAAATACTAGGCCTTCATTTTGGAAAGTCACTTGTTATTCAAGGCATCAGAGCAGAAATCTACAAAGACATCCCGAAACAACTCTTGGACCTTAGAGCTACTTATACAAAATTAACAAGACTACTGAAAGGTAACTCAATTCCTTTTAGGTGGGAGTTTCCTCAAGGACTATCCTTCAACTTCAAAGGAAAGAAAGTTAAAATCAAAACAGCAGAAGATCAACAAAAGTTTTTGAACGACCACGAAGAGGACCTTCAGAAAGGAACAATAGGATCTTGGCCACCACCTCCGCCTGAATCTGCACCCATACCTGTACCCTCGGGACCAGAGGATTCAAAGGAAGAGACACCATCATCAAAGGAATAACAGATTGATCCAGGATGACTCTGCAGCTTCTCAGTTGGAACATTAATGGCGGAAATTCCCCGGAAAAAAGAAGAAGAATTTTTCATATATTGAAAAAAGAACAATTGGACATTATTTGCTTGCAGGAAACGCATGTGACTAGGCTCCATAGGAAAGTGTTAATTAATAAAAGATTAGGCCAAGAATTTATCTCATCGGACAGAGTCAAGAAAAGAGGAGTGGTGATTTATGCAAAGGAGAGCCTGTCACCAAAATTCTTATTTAAAGATGAGCAAGGAAGAATTCTGGCAATCGAGATACAGACTCAAGGAGAAAAGTTTTTAATATTAGGAATTTATGCACCAAATGAGGGGAAATCAGAATTTTATAAGAAGCTGCATGAGACAATGCTGGACTATTTGGACTATACCAACATCATTATGATGGGAGATATGAATGGGGTGGTCTCTACAAATATGGACAAGTCACAAAATCAAAATTTAACAAAAGACGGCAGACTACCTAAAACTTTTTTTGAACTAACTGACAATATGGACTTGATTGATATCTGGAGGACAAAGAACCCCCTAGGCAAAGAAGGAACATTCTTTTCTGAAGCCCATCTGTCATGGACAAGAATCGACCAAATATGGATAACTAGAGGGCTGGCACCTAAGACTAGAAAAGTGGAAATCTGCCCAAAAACCTGCTCCGACCATAACGCTATGAAAGTGGAAATGAGACTTACTCCAATCGGTTCCTTCAGATGGAAAATGAATGACACCCTATTAAGAGATCAGGAGATTGTGAAGAAGGCCCAAAAAACCCTAAAAGATTATTTTGAAATAAATTTGAATACTACGGTGGAAAAAAGAATAATCTGGGACGCAAGTAAAGCCGTTATGAGAGGGTTTTTGATACAACAGAACACGATAAAGAAAAGACTTTGGAATGAAAAAAAGGATAAGATCTTAGAGAAGATAAGAGATGGTGAGAAAAAATTGAGATCAAAACCAAAATCACAGGAGATTCTGAGAGAAATCAAATTCCATCAAGCAGAATATGCTAGATTGATAAACCAAGAAGTTGAATGGAAAATTAAATTAATGAAACAAAGATCATTTGAATCAGCAAACAAGTGTGGGAAACTGCTTGCATGGCAGTTGAAAAAGAGACAAAAATTGAATACGGTTACAAACCTAGAGATTGAAGGGAGAAATATCCAGAAACCTGAGGAAATTAGAAAGTGCTTCCAGAGATACTTCAAACAACTTTATATGCAAGGGCCGCAAGAAGAGATGGAGATAGATCAATTTTTAAAAACTAATGGACTACCGAAATTATCTCAGGAAAAAAGAACAATCCTGAATTATAAGATAACCCAACAAGAAATTGAGGGTGCCATTCAGAATATGAAACTAGGTAAATCTCCAGGACCAGATGGACTTACCTCCAAGTATTATAAGACATTGAAAGATTTTTTGATACAACCACTATTGGAGGTTTGTAATCAGATTATGGAGGGGAAGAAGGCGCCGGAATCGTGGAAAGAAGCTTTCATCACACTGATACCTAAGCTGGAATCTGAAAAGACTCAACTTAAGAACTGCCGTCCCATCTCTCTCCTAAATGTGGATTACAAAATTTTTGCAGATATCTTGGCAAGTAGACTTAAATGAAGTAATTCATAAAGATCAGGCTGGCTTTCTCCCAGGTAGACATTTGTTTGATAACACTAGGAACATTATTGACATTCTGGAACTTTTGCAAACTAATATCAATACAAAAGCAGTGTTAATTTTTATTGATGCGGAGAAGGCCTTTGACAACATCTCTTGGGTTTATGAAGAAAAACTTGGAAGGGATGGGAGTGGGACGGGGGTTTGAAAATGGATTAGAGGCAATCTATTCAGAGCAAAAAGCTAAATTGATAGTTAACAATGTGGTGACAGAAGAGTTCAAAATTGAAAAAGGAACACGACAAGGTTGCCCCTTATCCCCTCTGTTATTTATTTCAGTCCTGGAGGTGCTTTTGAATATGATTAGGGAGGACCGGTTGGTGCAAGGAATACAGGTCGGAGAGAAACAATATAAATTGAAAGCGTTCGCAGATGATTTGGTATTAACATTACAGGAGCCAGAATCTAGTACGAAGAGAGTTTTAGAATTAATTCATGAGTTTGGTCGGGTGGCGGGGTTCAAACTGAACAAGCAAAAAACTAAGGTTTTGGGAAAAAATTTCACAACTGAGGAATCAGAAAGGTTTCAGAAAGAGACAGAGTTAAATGTGGTTTAAAAAGTGAAATACCTAGGGGTTAATTTGACTGCTAAAAAGCTGAACTTTTTTAAAGACAATTATGAAAAATGTTGGTTAGAAATTAAAAAGGATCTAGAAACTTGGTCAAGATTGAAACTTTCCTTGTTGGGTCGAATTGCAGCTATAAAGATGAATGTATTGCCAAAGATGTTGTTTTTGTTTCAAACCCTACAGATTGTGGACAGAGTGGAATGTTTCGGAAAATGGCAGAAAGATATTTCTAAGTTTGTCTGGCAGGGCAAAAAGCCCAGAATAAAATTTAAAATTCTAACTGATGCAAAGGAAAGAGGGGGATTTGCCCTGCCGGACGTAAGGTTGTATTATGAAGCTGCAGCTTTCTGCTGGATGAAGCATTGGTTACTTTTAGAGAACACTGATGTCCTAGATCTGGAAGGGTTTAATAATGCTTTTGGATGGCATGCATATTTGTGGTACGGCAAGGTTAAGGTTCATAAAGGGTTCAAAAACCATATTGTCAGAAAAGCAATATTTACTGTCTGGACAAAATACAAAGACTTACTAGAAAACAAGACCCCGAGATGGTTACCACCAATGGAGGCTAAGGCCCGAAAAAGACTGAATATGGAGGCCGGCTGGCCGAAATATTGGGAAATAATAGAAAAAATTGGAGACAATTGGAGGTTGCAGAGCTTGGAGAAATTAAAGAATAAGGTGCGAGATTGGTTACATTACGCTCAAATTCAAGAGGTTTTTAAATTGGACAAAAAGATAGGATTCCAGGTGGAAAAATTGAAGTTAGAGACAGAATTGTTAGAACCAAAGACTAAGGTACTTTCAAGAATGTATAACTTGCTGCTTAAATGGAACACTCAGGATGAGACAGTTAAATCAGCCATGATAAAATGGGCCCAGGATATTGGGTATAACATTATGTTTGAAGACTGGGAAAGGTTATGGACCACCGGAATGAAATTCACAGCATGTAATGCCTTGAAGGAAAATATTATGAAAATGATATATAGGTGGTACATGACCCCAGTCAAGCTTGCAAAAATATATCACCTGTCTGATAATAAATGTTGGAAATGTAAGGAGGCTGAAGGGACATTTTTTCACCTTTGGTGGACCTGTCCAAAAGTGAAGGCCTTCTGGGAAATGATTTACAATGAGTTAAAAAAGGTATTTAAATATACCTTCGTTAAGAAACCAGAAGCCTTCCTCTTTGGCATTGTCGGCCAGAAAGTGTTAAAAAAGGACAGAACCTTTTTTATGTACGTGACTACAGCAGCAAGAATACTTATTGCAAAACGTTGGAAGACACAAGATTTGCCCACACTGGAAGAGTGGCAGACGCAATTGATGGACTATATGGAATTGGCTGAAATGACTGGCAGAATCCGAGATTTGGGAGAAGAAACAATGGAAGAGGACTGGAAAAAATTCAAAGATTACCTACAAAAACAATATAAGCTGTATGAATGTTAAGAAATTGCACGATTTAGAAAAATATGGCTCCAGTAATTTGATTTTGAGATACAGAAAATTAAGTTATAAGTAAGAAAAGGTTGAAATTTAAAGTAATATTATGGTTAATTCAAGGTACAAATGAGTTGACAAAAACTACTTTAAATTTAGAAATATAATATTTGAAAAGTACAAAATAAGGTATGAAACAAGGTAATAATTTGCTGGTATTTTTTATTATAAAGAACGCAGGGTTAGGGAGATGTGAGGAAGTCCAGTTAGTTATATAAAAAATGTTTTGAACAGTGGGGTTTTTCTTACTTTTCCTTTTCTATATTGTTTGTTGGTGTATTTGTATTTGCTTTTTATGTCTGTTATTTTCTTGGTGAAGGGCTTTTGTATGTTTTACTTTATATTTTGTGTTTGAAAACTTAATAAAATATTTATATATAAAAAAGTGGAAATAAAGACACATGACACAATTATTTCAGGTTAACGGGCTAAATATGGCCACAACTTTATTGGTTACAGGTGATGAGTGGTATTGGCATCGGCATTGGTCCTAACTGACTATCCGGCCTCAGCCCGTCTGCTTGAAGTCCGGGAAGGGTTAACCACCAGTAGGGGGAGTCCTGCTGATGCACATCAACTTGGAACCCGCCCCCCCCCCGGGGGTCACTGCTATGGGGCGTGCCTTAGGCCCTCACCTCCATAGGCTTCGGACAGGGCCACGCCCCCGGAACCCTTTATCGGACTACCTTTCAATATGCGGGGCAGCTGATGGCGCTTCCTCCCCTCTTCCATCTACAGAACAATTCCAATACCAATGCCTAACCGCCAATACCCAGAAAGTTGTGACGATTTGCTACGAGGTAGGCGAAAAACCAGCCGCGCCAGCGATAAATAGGGCTGGTCACGCCCCCTGAGCCAGCCGATTGGCTGTTAAAGGTTTCAGAACTCACAGGGTTAAGGAGTTCTGAGTGACGTCTCTTTCCTGAGGCGTGGTCACAAACACTTACGGGAGTGGTTTGACTCTGAGTGTTTCAGTCTGTCGCTATGCGAGAGGGAGAATGGGCGAGGTTTCGCCAGGTCTGATTTATGCTGTTATTCTACATGATTAAAGGCTAAGAAGATAAGGAAAGCCTTGTGTCTGTTCTGAATTATTACCCACACGCTGCAATTGCTTTCTAACCGCTGTGATCGCTCTGCTACCGGCCAAGGAGAGGCAGAAGGGCTTTTGGATCGGCACGGACAGTTTGCAAGCTGCGCAATGGAAGAGTGCTGGACTCCATGTTCGGCCCCTCTTGGTGCTCTTGGCCGCATAGTCCAGGGGCTGACGCGGCCGGGGATTCCCTCAGTCGCCCGCAACTCCACCTCCTTTGTAGGTGGAAGTGGCTTTGCTGGATCAGAGGAAAAGCCCATCTAGTCCAAACTCACAAGCAGTAGCCCACTCCTGCTGCTTCTCCTCTAGCTGTGGGCTTCAGAGGTAGAGTGCCTCTGTTCCTGGAAGCTCTATATTGCTATGTTGAGTGATAGTAAGAGATGCTGTTGTTCTCCTCCAACGGAATCGTGGGTGACCCCAAGGCTCCACAGGCAGCAGAACCGCCTCAGGCAGAGTCCTTGGAGTTGAGGCTTTCGGGGTTCCGGGGTCATGAGGAGGCACTGGAATCCAAAGAACAAGTTCTCGGAGGGGTGGTTTTAGTACGTGTACACATTCGTGTCCCCTCCTACCTCGATCTCGGTCCAATTCGGGCTCCTTGAGACTTTCCCGTTGCCGTAAAGGAGGTAGGTCCCATTATAGCACTTCAGCCGGTAGTAGGGGTGATCAAGGGTGAGGGCAGCTGACCCAATGCGTTGCAGGTTCTTGTCTCAAATCTCGTTCCCAGTATTCGTTATCGGTGAGTCGGGGTACTAGCGAGTGGCGCAGCAGGGTTCGGGACTCTGGAAGGCAGAAGTCAAAGTCCCCCATTTGGTCGGGGTTGGACTTTCCGCCGGTCTCGACCCTGTGGTAATCCAAGAAGTGGTAGTCTGTTTGTAGTCCTGTACAATGGTCCGGCGGAAAAGTGGAGATCTCAGTCAGGGTGGTGAGGATAAGAAAGGTGGGGATCAGGTTCATGGTCGGCGGTCGTGAGAGGCTGAAGGAAGGGAAGAAGAGGCGAGTTGTCAAATGTGGAAACGGAGTGGTGAGCATAGAAGTCAATGGAGCTGTCAAACGAACTGTCAAACTAGCTGTCAAACACGCTGTCAGGGAAGCGGGGAGGAAGGCAGTCTATGGAGCTGTCAAACGAGCTGTCAAACGAACTGTCAAACGAGCTGTTAGGAAGCGAGGATTAGAGCGGTCTACGGAGCTGTCAAACGAGCTGTCAAACGAGCTGTCAGGAAGCGAGGATTAGAGCGGTCTACGGAGCTGTCAAAGCGAGCTGTCAAACGAGCTGTCAAACGAACTGTCAAACGAGCTGTCAAACCCGTTTACAGCGTAATTTGATGACGTCGGTGTCTGTTGGGCCCGATTCTGACTCCGATCTGGTCCGGTCTGTTGAGCCCGATTCTGGCCCCGATCTGGTCCAGTCTGTTGAGCCCGATTCTGGCTCCGATCTGGTCCGGTCTGTTCCTCGTCGTCATCGATGTAGGAGGTCGCCAAAAGAGGTGGGGTTTCGAAGGTGTAATCCTCTCCGAGGCTCTCCTGCGTCTCCTGGGGTGGCGGTGCCGCCTTGCACCTCGTGTGACGTAGCCACGCGGTTTTCTCCCCCACTTTCACAGCAGTTGGTGAGGTCAGAAGTACTTGGTAGGGACCTTCCCAGGCAGGCTGGAGGGGTAGCTTCTGATAGACCTTGACCAGGACCCAGTTACCTGGATGGAAGGAGTGGGCTTGGACGTCAATGGGCAGGTTCTGTCCCTCGATAGCCGCGTACTGGTGGAGACGCTGCAGCTGTTTCTGAAGCTGAATAATATAGTTAGTAAGTTCTGCTTCCCCCACCTCGAGTTCTGAGAGGGGGAATAAGGTGTTATAAACGGGAGGGGGTCTCCTGAATAGGAGTTCAAACGGGGACAGTTTCAAAGGTCCAGTTGGGGCACTCCGTATGTTATGGAGGACCAGTGGGAGTGCATTTACCCATTTCAGTCCAGTGAGCCTGCAAAGTTTTCCCAGTTGTATTTTTATCTCTTGGTTCATACGTTCTACTTGGCCAGAGGATTGTGGATGGTATGGCGTATGGAGATCCCACTTTATTTGGAGGGCCCTGGTCACCTGTTGTACTACATCGGCAGCGAAATGGGTTCCCCTGTCGCTGTCCAACCGGTGGGGCACTCCATATCGGGGAATAATGTCCTGTAGGAGGGCCCTAGCAACTACTGACGCGGTGGCTTTTCGGCAGGGAAATCCCTCCACCCAGGAGGAGAATTGGTCTAGTATGATTAGGGCATGTTTGAAGCCTTGACATTGAGGCAAATCAATAAAGTCCAGTTGTAAACTTTCAAAGGGGACAAAGGCCCATGGTCTAGCCCCTGGCGGTTCTCTGGGCTCACGCTTGGGGTTGAGGTTGTGACAGCTGATGCAGTTCTTTGAGGCTGCTGTAGCTGCGGCTGCTATCCCTGGAGCGTACCAAGACCTCTTAACATGCTCCATTAACCTCTCTTTTCCCCAATGTGTTTGTTGGTGAAGGATCCTCACCAATTTTGGAATCCAGGCTTTTGGCAGGACGGTTCTGCCATCGGGGAGAATCCAGATGCCATTTTGTTCAGTAGCGCCCATAGATTCCCACATGGTTTTTTCCTCCTCTAGGGCCGATTTGTATATTTGTGTAGGGTCAATGTCGACAGGAAACTGTAAGGCTTGGAATTCGGGCTCATTGTTTGGGGGGCGAAGCGCGGCCATCTGGGCTGCTTTATCAGCCCGTCTGTTACCCCTTGAGACTGAATCCCTTCCTACTTCCGGGGAGGTGCCTCCGGTAATGGCAGAATTCCTCTGATCGGGAGGAATTTGCTCCGTGGGAATCTGGGTCTGGCCGCCACGGCGAAGGCGGAGACCCGCAAAAAATCACAGGCGGGAGAAATCTGTGGACATGGGATTCGGTGGGCACCTTTTGCACCTCCCCTACTCGCGGGGACACCCGGTTTCGGTGGTCTGGAGCGATGTGGGGTGAGCGGCGCGGTGCTTCGAATCGCCTGCTTCTTTCACGGAGCGAAACCGCATAGCTGTTGCCAGAGAGCGCTGACCTTTTCCTGTGGACAATTTGACTTTAAAGTAATTACCCGTGAGTAGAGCTGAAGCGGAAGAATTGGATTTTTAAACGTTTAATTTGGCATCGTAACGGGGAGGTTCAAATACAGGAAGTCCGCCTTCCCCTTTTGTAAATAGACTGAGGCAATCAGGCTGCAAGCTGGAGTCTTGGAAAGCCTTTTGTAAAAAACTAAATTTCCATCGGCAAAGAACATTAAACCCCCCCTTGGAGGCAGGAGAAGAGGGGGGGAAGTTGTGGACTGAGTATGCCGGTGGCAGAGAGCCAAGAGAGCTAAAATACCGCTGCTCTGACCCTGGAAACAGGCTGCTAGCAGGACTGACGTCTTTTGGACTGTTCATTGACAGCATTTAGAACGTCCATTGGCAGCTAGCTAAATAAGAGAAATACATTGTTTCTACTGTCTCCGGCTGCTTTTAAAAAGGAGTAAAAGTAACTGAAAATTGAAACTAACTTTGGAGTGTTTGAATTGTGTTTAAAAGAGGATATTATTGACGATTATAAATAGAAACTGTTTCCCCCTAGTGGAAGTCTTTGAAACTGGTTGCTTTACAAGAGCTGGGCTAGGGGAATTTCCAGCTGCAAAATAAAAAACTGTGAGACTCTGGGACAGACCCTGAATCTTTTAAGTGCTATGGCAAATGGAAAGGGAAAAACAGACCAGTCAACTGCTGACAAAACATTAAGGTCTGGGAGGACTTGGCAACAACCCAGGGGAGATTCAACATCAGGCCCCCCTGCTTCTTCTGCTGCTGCCTTTGCACCAGTACACTCAAAACCAAGAGGAATGTCGACAGAAGAGGCCTTAGTGACTGCATTATATAAGATAAATGATTCACTGGAACAGCTTAACAAGAAAATAGATGCGATAAATCCAAAAGTGGATGTTCCAACTACTAAAATCGACTTAAATACAGAAAGTATAAATAATACCAATACAGACACCACCCAGAAATTGATACAGGAATCTACTTTGATACGGCAAACTGCGGATGAAGCCAGGGAGAAAGCCGTTGCTGCTGAATGTAAAGTAACACAACTGGAGAGAGGGAGAGTCCCAGCCCTACAGAGGCAACTTGATGAACATAAGTTGACGCTTGCTATGATTGAACTTAAAGAAAAACAGACAAATCTGAGGATTAGAGTTCACCTTTGGTGGACATGCCCAAGGATTAAGACACTCTGAGAGATGATTTATAACGAAATGAAAAAGGTATTTAAATATACCCTTTTGAAGAAACCAGAGGCCTTTCTCCTGGGCATGGTCGGCCAATTGGTGTTAAAGAAGGATAGAACTTTTTTTATGCATGCAACAACAGCAGCAAGAATGCTCATCGCGAAGAATTGGAAGACACAAGATTTACCCACTCGGGAAGAATGGCAGATGACGTTGATGGACTATATGGAACTGGCGGAAATGACTGGCAAAAATCCGAGACCAGGGAGAAGAGTCGGTGGAAGAAGACTGGAAAAAGTTTAAAGACTATTTATAGAAATACTGTAAAATTAATGAATGTTAGAAGAATGTTGGAATGAAGTTATATGGCTTTAGTAGAAATGTTATAAGGAATTAAGTATAAATAGATTAATAGAATATTAAAGGAAAAATAAGGATAGAATGTGTTAAGATAATTATAGGATAGAAAACAGGAAGATGGAAAGGAATTGCTGAAATAATTAACAGAAGTGGAATACAAAAAGGGAGGTGTGAGGAGGTCGTTGAAATAAGTGAATGAAAGATAAGATATTGAAATTGTTGGATGTGTTTTAAATTGTTTTTGTTTTGTTTTGTCAGTTTAATGTGTTAGTGTTATGTAGTGTTTGTGTATTGTATTGTATTGTTCTTTTTTCCCTTTTCTCTTTATTGTTCTTTTTTGTGTGTAGTGTTTAAATTGTTGAAAAAGTAATAAATATTATTTTTTTTTTAAAAAAAAAGAGAGAGACTGAATCCCTTCCTTTGGTGTGCGCCTTGCAATGGACGACAGCTATTGCGCTGGGCAAGTGGATAGCTGTTAGCAGTCTCTCCACTAGGGCGGCATGTGAAATTTGAGAGCCGGCTGCAGTTAAGAAGCCTCTTTGGAGCCAAATCTGGCCGGTCATGTGTACCAGCCCAAAGCAGTATTTGCTGTCTGTGTAAATGGTGGTCCTTTTGCCTTTGCTAATTTCACAAGCGTGTATGAGTGCAATTAATTCCGCGGCTTGGGCACTATACTGTGGGTTAATTGGGTTTGATTCTAAAACTTCAAAGTCAGAGATAATGGCATATCCGGTCTTTCTTTCCCCATTAGAGCTGCCATCAGTGTAAAGTATTAGGTCCGGATTTTCTAGGAGAAGGTGAGCTAGATCCTCTCGGGGCTTCTCGGCTTGGCGGACTATTGTGGTGCAGTCATGGTGTGGGGTGCCATCATCAGGGAGGGGTAACAAGGTAGCCGGGTTGAGGGAGTTGACTCGTTTAATGGTGACGTTAGATGGAGTTAGCAGGATGGCTTCGTATCGGTTTAGGCGGGAGTTTGAGAAGTGGTGACAGCCTCTCAGGGTTAGAAGGGTGGAGACGGAATGGGGAACATGGATGGTGATTTCATGTCCCAACACTGTTTCCTGAGCCTTTTCGAGGAGGATCACGGCGGCAGCAATAGCTCTCAGGCAACTCACTGCTCCCTTTGCGGTGTTGTCTAGCTGTAAGCTGTAACAGGCTACTGGCCTTTCTTGATCTCGGAAGGGTTGAGTTAGGACCCCTGAGGCTACCCCCACTTGTTCATGAATGAACAGATTGAAGGGAATCTGGTAGTCTGGCAGGCCCAAGGCGGGGGCAGATCTTAATTCTCGTTTTAAGCGATCAAAAGATTTATAGGCTTCCTCCTCCCAAACCAGTGTATCTGGGTGGTCTTGGCGGGTCATAGCAGATAAAGGTTTCGTTATTTCACTATAACCAGCAATCCAAGCCCGGCAGAAGCCGGCCATTCCGAGGAAGCCGCGCAATTGCCACTTTGTCTTGGGGAGGGGAATTTTGGTGACATCTTCGATTCTATCGGTTGCTAGGCGTCGGGTACCCACTCCTAGGATGTGCCCGAGGTACTTTACTTCCTGTTTACAGTATTACAACTTTTTTGGGGACACCTTGTGTCCCTTGTGTGCTAGTTCTGAAAGGAGGTGTTTGGTGTCTAATTTGCATGCCTCCTCACTGGTAGAACATAAAGCAAATCATCTACGTAGAGCAAGAGGGCGGAGCCAGCAGGTAGGTGTATATCCTGTAAATATTGATGTAATATCGCAGAAAAGATTGCGGGTGATTCCACGTAACCCTGGGGCAGCCTGGTCCAAGTTAATTGGCTGGGTCCCCAGGTGAAAGCAAAAAGGAACTGGCTGGCGGGGTCTAAAGGTATACTGAAAAAGGTGGAGCATAAGTCCGCAGCGGTGTACCACATTGTCCCCTCCGGGATGGCGTTTAGAAGACAGTTTGGGTTGCCCACCACTGGGTGGCGGGGTATTACGAATTGGTTTACCAGTCTCAGATCTTGGACGAAACGATACCGGACTGGTGCTCCCTCTGCTGAAGGTTTCTTTACGGGGAGCACTGGGGTGTTTGACAGGATTAGGGTCTTGACACCTTGCTTGAGGGATTATGGAGGACAGGGGAGGTGTCCTGGAGTCCTAGAGAAATTGAGCAAATCGGCACGTTGATTTTCTATGAATTTTATAGATTTTAGTCCCTTTTGACATTGACAATTGGAAATAAATGGATATATTGTAGGGAAGAAGGAGGTGAAGACGACATGCCCCCCCTTCCGTATCAGTCCCCCATTCGGAGATAGATTTGCATTAAAGTTCTGTAAGAACTTGCAAATCTTTTCTCTGCACCCTAAATCTCGGTGAAGGTAGGGGTGCCTTGTGGCCCAGAAAAGACTCAATATGGAGGCCAATTGGCCAGAATATTGGGAAATACTAGAAAAAGAAGGAGATACCTGGAGATTGCAGAGTTTTGAGAAACTAAAGGACAAAGTGCGAGATTGGTTACATTATGCTCAGATTAGGGAGGTCTTTAAGGCAGATAAAAAAAAAGGTTTCCAGGTGGAAAAATCGAAACTAGAAACAGAACTGTTAGAATCTAAGACTAAGGTACTTTCAAAAATGTATAACTTGCTGTTGAAATGGAATACGCAGGATGAAACTGTCAAATCAGCTATGATTAAATGGGCACAGGACATTGGGCACAATATTATGTTTGCTGACTGGGAAAAGTTATGGACCACCGGAGTGAGGTTCACGGCATGTAATGCCTTGAAAGAAAACATTATGAAAATGATATACTGGTGGTACATGACCCCAGCCAAGCTGGCAAAAATATACCATCTGCCCGATAATAAATGTTGGAAATGTAAAGGAACTGAAGGAACATTCTTTCACCTCTGGTGGACGTGCCCAAGGGTTAAGGTTTTCTGGGAAATGATCTATAATGAGTTAAAAAAGGTATTTAAGTATACCTTCTTTAAGAAACCAGAGGCCTTCCTTTTGGGCATTGTCGGCCAAGGGGTGTTAAAGAAAGATAGAACCTTTTTTATGTATGCAACAACAGCAGCAAGAATACTCATCGCAAAGCACTGGAAGACCCAAGATTTACCCACACTGGAAGAATGGCAGACTCAACTGATAGAGTACATGGAACTGGCTGAAATGACTGGCAGAATTCGGGACCTGGGAGAAGAGACCGTGGAAGAGGACTGGAAAAAAATTAAAGACTATTTACAAAAACACTATAAACTGTATGAATGTTAGGAGAATGCACGATTGAAAGTAACACGGCAGCAGTAATTTTGTTGTAAGACATATGAGAACAAGTGAGGTCTAAGAAACGATGAAATTTGAAGTAACATTATGTTCAAACCAAGCAGCTTAATTTACGATAAAGTTATTTAAAATTTGGGACATAATATTGGAAATTTACAAAATAAGAACTGAAATAAGGTAATAAATTGCTGTCTATAACTATGTGACTGAGAACGCAGGCAAGGGTGATGTGAGGAAGTCCAAAGATTATGAAAATACGACTCATGAACAATTGTATTTTGTATGTACCTTTCTTTTATTCTTTGTTTATTTTTTAACTTTCCTTTGACTTTTTCTTTCTGTATGGTGAGGGTATCTTGTATGTGTGGTGGTTTGTTTGTTGTTTTTAAAAAAATTGCAATAAATATTGTCAGGGCCTCAGGAACAGAGGCACAGGGGAGACAGGAAATGGAGAGCGAAGGGGAAGAATCGGAGGGCAGCGTAGGGGGGTATAGCAGTGACCCGAGAGATTCCATGAGGTTCTCCAGCGAATCAGAAGATTCCCAGAAGGAGGCGCCGATGGTCAGGGCAAGGGGGGCCAGCGGGGACTCCCAAAGCAGCAGCTGGAGATCAGGGCCAGCTTCCCCACCACCAGAGCGTAGTGGGGGGGAAGAGTCCCAGGTGTCAGGGCCAGCGTCTCCTCCAGCAGGGAGAGAAGATGAGTCGAGACTGACCACGCCTCTATCGGAGAGTGGGGGAACGGAGGGGAGGTCAAGTCCAGCTAGCCTCCCCGAAGGGGGAAGCAGTGACAGGAGCAGTGTAACAGTCAGGAGGAAGGTTGCCGGCTGGGCGCGCGCGCCAAGTTCAAATGTACAGGCGCACGGGACAGCAGAAAGCCCGGATTGGGAACCAGGTCCTAAAGCCCGCTGGAGGCAGGGGGAAGACTCAGGGGACTCAGCGTCAGAAGAGTCTAGGAAGGGCGAGACCCCAGCTGACAGGCGGACCCAGAGGAGGAAAGAGCAGAGGAAGAGGTGGAGCAAGGCTAGAGTCTTAAACTGGTGTCTGGGGGGAGGAGATTCAGACGGAGCTTCAGCAGTCTAGAGTTTCAGACGTAGAGCTGCACGCTGCGGCTGTGTAAACGAAAATGAACTTCAATAAAGACCTTTGTATATAACAACGAACTGGCGTTGGTCCTTTGTGAGCTGGGACCTAGGGCAGCTCTGACAAATATCTTTAAAAAAAAAAAAAAAAAGAAGGTAGGGGTGCCTTGTGAGTGGGAATAGGCTCTAATGGAAAAGGAGGTGGGTTGAGCAGGGCAGCAAAGGAGGGAGCAACATGGACTAATACAATGTACGCGCGTGTTATATAGATATGCGCTAAATAATAACTTGGTATCTACCGTACCAGATGTGTGGGTTTATGCAAACCTGTAAGGGACTTGCAAGCCATGCCTCTTACAGTCATTTGCAAGTATAGCAGTGCAGATAGCCAGATATAGGATATTACATAAAAAGAACACCTGTTGTATTTTGTTACTAAATTACTTGTGGCATTCTAGCTCTTGGGAGAAACATTTTCAATAGTGGTGTATGCTTTACATTTAGCAGGAAGGTCCACTACTGACTGAAAAAATGCAGTTTGCTTTTTAGCCCCACCGTTTTTGTGTTTTCAGGTGCCAAGCTAGCTCTTCTGTGGTCTCACACCGGCATAGTGGTACAGTAACACATCCTGTTGAATCCCCTAAGGGCTTTCATTTAACCATGTCGCCTGGCACTCACCATAGCTGGCACAGGTTTGGACATATCATGAGAGAGATGTCTTTGCCTTGGCTTTTCTATGGGGTTTTATTATTGCATGCTCTGGTCTTGCACTCATGGAAAGTTGTTCACTTGCTCTTAAAGGACCAAAAGCTAGTTGCAGCCTGGATACACGTGCCCAATTCCAACAGAGACCAATTTGAATTTATCTTGCCCCATGGTTCTCAACTTTTCAAAACCAATATGTTAAAACAAAACCATTCTTAAAAAGGGCACTTGTCCAAATGAGTCAATTTAACTCTATAAGGGACCATTCCTGCTACATCAAGGCATATACACGTTTCTTGTTATCAATAATAATAATAATAATAATAATAATAATAATAATATGTTAGAGATGTAAGGAAAGTGAAGGAACCTTATTCCACATATGGTAGTCGTGTCCTCAAATAGATAAATAAAATTTGGGACATGATCTACACCCATTTTCATTTGGCATTCTAATCAAAACATCTCAAATAATAATAAAGAGTGTTGCTTCAAAGCTACCTGATAAAATATGGTTCCAAGAATAATACTTGGTTGTGGTTAGATTAATTTCACAGCTATACGGGAAGACCAAGATTAATAAATAAATACAGAACAATTGCTACTTAAAGACAGTACTGAATCTGCAAGAGATACAGAGAAGTCATAGAAGAGATTTGAAATAGTTTTCTGGAACAGAAAGAAAGAAATAGTAAAAGGTAATTTCTTTCTGGGAACTTCGTGTATAGAAAAACATTAAATACATAAATAAATGGGTAGGTATTTTCAAGAAGCAGCCATTCCTTCAGCCAGCAAAAAGCTGCTGATTCATAATAAAGTTTAAGGTCTGGCAGGGCAAACCCCCCTCTGTCTTTGGTATCAGTAAGTATCTTAAATTTTATTCTGGGCTTTTTGCCCTGCCAGACAAATCTAGATATATCTCTTTGCCACTTCTTGAAACAATCCATCTTATCAATGATTTGCAATGATTGAAATAAAAATAACATTCTCGGCAATACATTCATCTTGATAACAGCAATTGGGCCCAGCAAGGAAAGCTTCAAATTCGACCAAATTTATAAATCTTTTTTCACTTCTGACCAACATTTCTCATAGTTATCTTTAAATAAATCCACATTCTTAGAGGTCATATTCACCCCCAGGTATTTTACCTTCTTAACCAATGTTAAGTCTGTCTCTTTCTGAAACCCCTCTCTCTCTATCGGTGTCAAATTTTTCTCCAAAACCTTGGTTTTTGATTTATTCAGTTTAAAACCTGCCACCTGCCCAAAATCCTGGATTATTTCCAAAGCCCTCTTGGTACTAAATGTTGGCTCCTGTAATGTCAAAACCAAGTCACCTGCAAAAGCTTTAAGTTTGTATTGTTTAACTCCGACCTGGATACCTTGGATCAAATGGTCCCTTCTAATCATATTTAGCAAAACCTCTAGAACCGAAATGAAAAGTAATGGGGAAATTGGGCAGCCTTGTCGTGTCCCTTTCTCTATTTTAAACTCTTCTGTCACCACACTATTAATTATCAATTTTGCCTTTTGTTCAGAGTAAATCGCACCTATACCATTTTCAAAGTTTTGTCCAACCCCCATCCCCTGAAGGTTTTTCTTCATAAAACTCCAGGAAATATTGTCAAAGGCTTTCTCCGCATCTACAAATATCAAAACTGCTTTTGTGTTGATGTTCACCTGCAGCTTTTCTAAAATGTTAATTATATTAATTATGTTCCTCATATTGTCCGATAGATGCCTTCCAGGGAGAAAGCCGGCCTGGTCTTTATGTATCACCTCTGCCAATACTTTTTTCAGTCTTCTAGCCAAAATGTCTGCAAAGATTTTGTAATCCACATTAAGTAGGGATATGGGGCGATAGTTCTTAAGTTGTGTCTTTTCAGACTCAGTTTTCGGTATAAGTGTGATATAAGCTTCTTTCCACGTCTCAGGCGCTTTTCCCCCCTCCATAATTTCATTACAAACCTCCTTTAATGGTTGAATTAGATAGTCTTTCAAAGTTCTGTAGTACTTGGAGGTTAATCCATCAGGCCCTGGAGATTTGCCCAATTGCATACTCTGAATTGCACCTTCCACCTCTTGTTCAGTTATTTTGTAGTTCAATAATAATTTATTTTCTTGAGAGATTTTTTGTAATCCATTACTTTTCAAGAATTGGTCAATTTTTGTTTCAATCTGCGGCCCTTGTGTATAAAGTTGTTTAAAATATCTCTGGAAGCAATTTCTAATCTCCTGTGGGTTCTGTATGTTTTTCCCATCCACTTCAAGGTTGGTAACCGTATTTAACTTTTGTCTCTTCTTCAATTGCCACGCTAACAGCTTCCCACATTTGTTAGCTGATTCGAAGGTCTTTTGTCTCATCTGTTTAATTTTCCATTCAATATCCTGATTTATCATTTTCATGTATTGTACTTGGTATAACTTGATTTCTCTCAAGATCTCTTGTGACTTTGGTTTAGCTCTAAGATTCTTCTCTCCTTCTCTTATTTTCTCCAAAATCTTTTCCTTTTTCTCATTTTGAGTTCTCCTTTTTATTGCATTCTGCTGTATCAAGAACCCTCTCATTACAGCTTTACTTGCATCCCAGATTATTCTTTTTTCCACAGTGGTCTTCAAATTTATCTCAGAATAGTCTTTCATAATTTTTTGGGCCTTCTTGGTAATTTCTGGATCTCTAAACAAAGCGTCATTCATCCTCCATCTGAAGGAACCAGTCAATGTTGGTTTCATTTCCATTTTCACAGGGTTATGGTCGGAGCAAGTTTTTGGGCAAATTTCCACTTTTCGAATCTTGGGAGCCATTCCTCTGGTTATCCAGATTTGGTCAATCCTTGTCCAAGTCTTTTGGGCTTCAGAAAAGAATGTCCCCTCTCTACCTAGGGGGTTCTTAGTTCTCCAGATATCGATTAAGTCCATATTGTCTGTCATTTCAAAAAACGTTTTCGGTAGTCTTCCATCTTTTGTCACCACTTGTCTTTCTGACTTGTCCATATTTGTTGATACCACTCCATTCATATCTCCAAGCATAATAATGTTATAATCCATAAAGTCCAACAACGTCTCATGCAGTTTCTTTAAAAATTCTGATTTCCCCTCATTTGGTGCATATATCCCTACTATCAACAGTCTCTCTCCTTGAAATTGTATTTCAATTGCCACAAATCTTCCTTGGTCATCTTTAAAAATGAGTTTTGGTAATAAACTTTCTTTTGCGTAAATCACCACTCCTCTCTTTTTAACTTTATCTGATGAAATAAATTCTTGACCTAATCTTTTATTAATTAATACTTTCCTATGTATTCTAGTCACATGGGTTTCTTGCAGACATATCAAGTCCAATTTTTCCTTTTTCAATAAGTGAAAGATTCTTTTCCTCTTGTCAGGGGATTTTCTTCTTGGGAGGCTGTAAAGACAAACTCATAGTTAAGCATTTTATCCATTTAAATATTATAATCATTTACATTTAATTTCCTTCACTTAGTTTGGCTGTGGAAGAAACGAAGGGACAAAACCTTTGTTAATTTGAACATAATTGGCAAGTTATTAAACATTTTGCTTATGTGAGTCCAAATTCTCTTAGGGTTCTCGTATCCTGTTTGAAAGGGAATTTTTATTTCCTGTGAAGATCTCTGTCAGGAATGTTGTTCTTATAATGCCTAGGTATATACTACTCAGAAAACAAAACCAGATAAGAGACAAACTCAGTGAGAAAACTGTGAAAAGAATTTTTGAATGTTAGATTGGAACTTGGTAGCCTCTTGACTTTTGATGGTCCAGTGCTTAACCCTTTTGTCTTACGTAGCCCCTGGAGCAAAGGACACATTAAGGGTGGTTTCCCTCAATAGTTCCAAGTTTTACATAAGGAAATTTGGATAAATTTCTCCCTGCAGCCCACGCTCTCCAAACCTCCTCTCCCCCCCTTTGCCTCTCTCTCTTTTTTTTAGCCGATCTAGCATCTGTGCATGTGCAGAGTTCATGTCTCAGCAAAACCTTTTATACCATTGAAATGTTGCATTAAAACAAAGAGCAAAGCTGGGCTGAATTTCAACTCATCACATGCTTGCAGACACATGGCCCTCCAAACAGCCACAAATTGGGAGAGTTGAAAGGGACCTTGCGGTCATCTAGTCCAACCCTAAAATACAGGGTACATAGCAAGATTTGTCCTACAGAGAGACACACACATACTTATGTACACAGGCACAACTGGGGAAGAGACCACAATCAATGCTCCTATCATGTACTAAGGAAGAGGAAAATAAAAGTACCCAACTTTATACAGAACCCTTTTAGCAGATCTTGAAGCTAGTTTGAGTGAGAGTTTACTTCCTTAGACTAAAGAGTGCAAGTTCCTAGAGAAATGATCTTAAAGGTAGAACAGTTTTCCTAAGATAAGATAGGAAGAGAATCTGGGAGAGAATATTTTATAAGCGCAGGGTTATTTCAGTTGATATAACCACTCACAAATAAGAAAACAGCCCTGGATTTGATTTCAAAGGGATACAAAAGTTAATAATGTTTCTGAACTTGCATCGGAATAGTACGCCTAATTAAGATATTTTAAAAAAAAAAAAAAAACCAACAACACGGTACATAGGAAAGTGAGATGTCGGGTACTTTTAGCAAAGAATGTGCCCCCCCTCCCTTATTGAAGGAAGCTTACTCAGGAGTAAATTCACTCGGCACGGAAGTAAGAAGGGGGGAGGGGACCTGAAAGAGACTGAAACAAGTGGGGAAGGCATTTTCCAATAAGAAGCCAGGAAACCCTGGCTGATCTTAGAGACTGATATAAGGACTGGACTCTATAGATAGACAATTGTTGTCTATCGAAGCTTCTACCTCTTATTAACAATTTTCTTAGAAGGAACACCTATTTTCATAGGCATGTGCTTAATGAAATACAGACACTGCATTTTAGCTTGAGAGAGCAGTTGTGCTCAACTACGCTTTTGCAGCAGAAACATTAGGTTATCAGCACATTCCAAAATAAGACTGTAGACTCACAAACTCAAAAGTTGCGGCAAAGCAAGTGGTGGGGTAAACATTTGCACACTTCATTCTCATTTTTGTCTTATTTAGGATTGATAAGGTCCAGCATGGCTTCCTTAGATTTAAAATTTTGAAGCAAGCTTGTAGTTTAAACTATGCACACTTAAGAAAGGCAGTCTGTCAGAGACAGAAGGAACAGACAACACACATAACAGACAACATGTAAACATACATATTCTCAGATATGTATTAACAGACAACACACATAACAGACAACATGTAAACATATATATTCTCATCCTTTAGTTGGTTATTGCAAGGAGTTGGGCCGCTTCCTTTTGCTTCATTAAGTGAAATTAGTAGGACGGTCCCACATGGTTTTATGTGCCTCCTTGCCTCTTCAAACACACCACCAGTTAATCAAACTGGCAGGGCTCACAACGCTTGGTTGACTGGGTACCCCTTTATATATGCATGCATTGCTGTTGTTGCTTTTTTGTTGTTTTTTCTTTTTTGGGGGGTGTCTGGGATAGAGAAGGGAGAAAGAGAGGGGTTGATTAGGATTTGGGTAACTCGTACAGGGGTTTATTTAGGGTTTTTCTATCTCTTGTTGCTTGGCAACTTCCTAGTGGTTTTAGTGAGCTCTAACTATCCGGTTTCCCTTTATTCCTTTCCTTACTTCCTATTCCAAAACTTGGGGGTTCCTTTCCACTCTGCCAGATCCCGCCCAATTCCTCCTGGGTTATCCCTCCTGGCAACCTCCTACCTATCGTCACAATCTCAGGAAAAGGGGCCCTACTGGACGCCCGCGCCGTGCGGTGCCAGATCGGGTGATCCCTGGATAGAGTTTTGAACCGAAAATCCCCCTTGCTTTTGGAAGCGGGCTCACGCACGATACACGTGTTATGTGGCACCGACCAGTGTGGCTGGGATTGAGACAGAAAGCAAGACCCCTTCCTGCCCCCTTGCAAAGGGTGCTAGGGAAGTTCGGAAAGAGAGCTCCAACCCCTTGCTTTCAACTGAGATGCCCGTTGCGGAGAGTCGGCTGTCTTTCAAGTCTGTTCTCTCCGTCTTACTTTCAGGCTCCCAATTGGTGCGGCTGGCTGGAGATTTTAAGGAAAAGAGTTAGAGCTCAGAACCCCCCTTTCGGGTTGAGCAGCAGTCCACGGTCTCTCTCACTAACCGGACCAAGAGAAAGGTAAGAAGGAGCGATAGAGAGGAGGGCAGAGAATTCAGTTGCCAGGAGATTGCCACCCCCTTCCCACCAGCGCACTGGATTTTTCCTTATACTCACGCGTTTTCAATTATGATCCCGGGATTGATGAATAAGCCGGCTGGATCCCACTTTGCTCCCCGGCTGAACTCCTGGGGCTTTCGATTACCACCCGGAAGATGGCCGGGGGTCCAAAGGATCTTCCCAGGCAAAATGGCCCGGTGCCGGCTGAAGATTTCAGGGCCCCCGGTCAGCAACACGGGAGAACCGCAAAAAAGTCCCTGTTCGGGTGCCATCTGTTACAGTAAAATCTGGGTGCGAGGCTGCTCTGCCACCCAGCTCGTCGGACTAAGTCCGCGGGTCCCTGCGGATGAAAATGAGCTCAGCCGGAGACAGGAGCAAACTGCAGAAGATCCAAGTTTATTGCGCAACAGGTTCAAGGCGAGATTGAACAGCGAGAAAGGGGTGACATGAACTTTTGAAACTTCCCTCCATGTCCCAGAATACAGTGCAAAATACATCCCAGTTACGGGAAATGATATATAATGAATTGAAAAAGGTATTTAAGTATACCTTCCTGAAGAAACCAGAGGCCTTTCTCCTGGGCATTGTCGGCCAACTGGTGCCAAAGAAGGACAGAACTTTTTTTTATGTATGCAACAACAGCAGCAAGAATACTTATTGCAAAGTATTGGAAGACACAAGATCTACCCACCCTGGAAGAATGGCAGATGAAGGTGATTGACTACATGGAATTGGCAGAAATGACTGGCAGAATCCGAGACCAGGGAGAAGAGTCGGTGAAAGAAGACTGGAAGAAATTCAAAGACTACTTACAGAAACATTGTAAAATTAATGAATGTTAGAAGGATGTTGGATAGAAACTAAGCGGTTTCCAGCTGTAATGCTTTAAGAGATATGAAAAAAAAGAGGTTTCACAAATGGGTTAAAGTTTAATGGTAAGGATTTGCTGAACTAACAAATCGAACTGGAATACAAAGAAGGGAGGTATGAGGAGGTCCGAGGAAATAAGTGTATGGAAGTTATGTTATTGAAAATTAATGTGTGTTTTTAACTGTTTTTTATTTTGTATGTTTTTTTTTCTTGTTATATCTTAAAAACTTTTAATAAATATCTTTTAAAAAAATACATCCCAGTTACATCATGAATACATTAAGAAGAGGTTGGGTTACACAGGATTAACATATGGAGGAGGGAGGGGGGAATATGCAGAGCTGGAGATATGCGCAGATAAGCACTTCTTGAGTACCGGTGATGAGAAGACAATGGTCCATGTATGCATGGTATGCCACCTGGCATTGCCCAGAGGAAAGGCTTGGCAGAGTGATTTGACAGGATTAGGTCTTGACACCTTGCTTGAGGGATTATGGAGGACAGGGGAGGTGTCCTGGAGTCCTAGAGAAATTGAGCAAATTGGCACATTGATTTTCTATGAATTTTATAGATTTTAGTCCCTTTTGACATTGACAATTGGAAATAAATGGATATATTGTAGGGAAGAAGGAAGTGAAGAAGACATGCCCCCCCTTCCGTATCAATAGCTATGCAGAACAGGATCCCCCCCCTCCATCAGATAGCCGCCTGCGTTGCTGTCTTTGAGGGGGGTGGAGGGAGGAACGGGCGGGATCGACATCGGATAGCTGCCTGCCTGCCTGCCTGAACATGCCGTGCACCCGGGGGGCGCTGCGACCGGCGCCCATTGGGCAGGAACAAGACAGGAAAAGGAAGGAAATGGGAGAGGTATTTTTAAGGCCCCACTTTTCACATGGTGTCCTGTTGTGTGGTCGGAAAGTACTCTTTATTGTTTGATTTGGGTTAATGTCAGAATAAAAGCGAGTTCCTTCGAAATAACACATTCCTTTTTATCTTACCAATTTCTCATATTGTAAGAAGAGGAAGAAGAAACCATAGAGAGCATTCATATTTTCCTTCTGATCAGTGAAGTCAAACGTTACAATTATCCATTTTAGAATGAGCACCTATAGGGAGAAGACAGATCTCAGTAAGCCAAAGCAAGGCCAAGACAACAAACCCCTTCTGGAATATGGTCAGCGTGTACAACATCTAGCTGAATCATCACCAGGATAACAAAGTCAGACTGGGGGAAATATCATTCTTCAGAACCAAGACATCATTACCATGCTTTCCACGTTACCTGAAAGTCACTAGAACACTTGCGAGCACAGAGCCAAGACACAGCGGAAAGAAGAGAATCCTCTGTTATTACGGAAATGGGAATCAGAGTCTTCAGTAGCCTAGTGCTTATCACTGTGCCTGCAAGACCTTGAAAGACACTGCTTAACATGCTGAACATCTTCACGCTTGATAATTTCTCACAAGCTCAAAGCAGCCCCGGTTCTTGTTAAGGGAGAAGGCAGGGCAATGCAGCTCCGTTGACATACTTTGCTGCCAAGGGGAAAGAGAAGAAGCCAAAACATGTTTTATTTCCCAAGCTTGGCACTGAGTGCGATGTTCAGCAAGTTCTGAATTTCTTCTGGTGCCAAGCCTCTCTCTTGCGCAATCTTTTCCACAGTCTCCAAAGGACTCTGCAAAGCTCCCTGCTTCCGTGAGGCACTATCTTGAATTCGGAAAAAGTCCAAGTGTGATTCAAATCCATTCGAAAAACCGTCCTCATGCATGATGGCCTGTCCAATGGCTTGCTTTACCATCAATTGGCAAGGGAGCCCCATTGAGATGCCATGGCATTTGGAAAACTCTGAAATGCTGAACTTGCCTTTTGCTTTCTTGCTCCTTCCTTCAGTGGGTAGGTAGGGGCAAGTCAAAAGCTTCCTTGGAATTCCTCAGCCCCAGCCAGCATTGCCAAAGGGCAGGATGATGAGACTTGTAGTTCAGCAACGTCTGGAGGGCCAGAGGTTACCCTCGCCTGTTTCATCGGTTAGTGTGCTAAGATCTGGGCACAAGCCCAATTCAGCTTACGTACTTAACAAGGGCTTGCTTTACACAAAACATGAGAGCTAATACACTATTCTGCTCCAATATACAAAACAGCCCCTTCTCTAGAGAAAGCTCAAGAAAATACAAACTTCGGGGTTTGTAGAGGGTTGTAAAGGTTGCTGAAAGGTTTCCATTTCACTAGTTGGAAACAGCTTCCAGGCTAGGCAGGACCAAGGTTGATTTGTAACTGTTCCTGTCTGCCTGCTTGCCCTCATGCATATTTGCAAACCATTTCTGCCAAAATATATACCGGTACATCTGCAATAGTAGTTTCTGGAAGCAGACCCTGCAAGAGTGCACACTCCATGAAGTCCATATGAAGAGTGTTACGGAATGGAGGGGGGCATATGAACGAAGTCTTACTCCCGAGTAAGAGACGTAGAGCCCGAGGCGATGACCTCAAGGGAACCCTGCCACACTAGGACTCCCCTCGCCCCGTCACAACGTTGCACCAAGCACCGCACAAAAGTCCAAAACCCCGAGAAGAAAGCGCCATTTCTGACCCCGTATCCCGATGCTATACACGATCGATGTATTTGATGAATGAACAATGTATTTGCATGAGGATGCGCTCTAGCCAATCAGATGGCATTGAATGTAGCCCTTCAGCCAATCACAGCAATGCCATGGCTCTGCAGAGGCAGCTCAGCTCCAGCTGTTTTGCACGCTCCACTAAGCGCTGACAAGGTGATGACAGCTCCCGCTGCGAGAACAACGGACTGAGTCAATCGAAACCTCGTTACCCTGTTAATCCAATCAAAACTAGATGTTGTTTAGTCGTTTAGTCGTGTCCGACTCTGCGTGACCCCCTGGACCAGAGCACGCCAGGCCCTCCTGTCTTCCACTGCCTCCCGCACTTTGCTCAAACTCATGCTGGTAGCTTCGAGAACACTGTCCCACCATCTCGTCCTCTGCCGTCCCCTTCTCCTAGTGCCCCCCATCTTTCCCAACATCAGGGTCTTTTCCAGGGAGTCTTCTCTTCTCCTGAGGTGGCCAAAGTCTTGGAGCCTCAGCTTCAGGATCTGTCCTTCCAGTGAGCACTCAGGGCTGATTTCCTTCAGAATGGATAGGTTTGATCTTCTTGCAGTCCATGGGACTCTCAAGAGTCTCCTCCAGCAGCAGAATTCAAAAGCATCAATTCTTCGGCGAATGTGAGCGGTACTGGCTTAGGCTTTGATTGGACCTGACTATATCTGACTCCTGCCCATTGTGCAGGAAGTCCCAGTAAGGGTAAGCCACCGGTAGGGGGAGCCCTGTCGATGCAAACCAACTCAAGCTCCCCCTGGTGCTCCCGTCGGGGTCGTGTCAAGGCCTTAGCCCCCCAGCCGGGCTTCAGACTAGATCAACACCCCCGGATTCCTTTAACGGAATACCCTTAAGCATGGAGGGCCAGGTGTTGGCCACACCTCCCCTCCCCCACACAAGGTCAAACAATGCCTAACCGCAACCCTAACAAAGTTGTGATGATTGCTACGAGGTAGGTGAAAACCAAGTGTCCAGTGCCAATTTGCCAAGTGGTAAAATTACTACCAGGCCCCTCGGACAACCAAGGCGACCAACCAAAGTCCATAGCAAGGCCATTGCCTAATCTGCAAAATAGGGAGGGAGGGCGGGTGATTGAGGAAGCGAGCCAAAGAGGAAGTTCTCTGGGGGGTTGGCTGGCCGGGCTCTGACGTGGCCGGGATCCCATAGGCAACGGGGGACAGAGTCCCCCACCCCTGGTGGGGAGTGGGTGACCATGTGGTCCACCGCAATTCCTTCCCACTGGGAAGTGGAGCGGATTTCCCAAGACATATCCTGTATTTGCATGTTACCCCAACACATTCCTCCTATGTTAATCATGTATAACCCTCCCCTTTTCTGATGGAGTGGTGATGTTTAGCGAACTGTCTGCTGGGATAAGATAGAAACTTTTAAAAGTCCTTTTCAGACCGTTCTCGGGGTTCAATTCCTCTCTGAATTTGTTGCGCGATAAACTTTAGTCTCCGCTATTTGCTCCGGTTGGTGGCTGGACTCCTTCTTTGTTCCGCAGGGACCCACGGGCTCTGAGCAGCCTCCCACCTGATTTTCCCATAACAACAGAAACTCGACTAACCCTCTTGAGAGAAGAAAGGTGGCTTTTGCTCCCACTGCAATGTTGTAATCTAAATAAGCACATCTTCCTACAAGTGAATAGTAGCCACCTATCTGGGGGGAAATAAAGTGGTATGCTGAGAGACATGGTTACGGTGGAGAGCAAATCTGTGTTCCACGATCCGAACATCCCGAGAGAAACCCGATGGCAGCTTTTTTTTTACTGTGTCCACAGAACTCAGTTAAAGCCTGTTGGGATGTAAACACAGGAGCAGTCAATGACAACATTACTAGAGTGTACATGTTAGAACATGGGGAGGGATGACTGTCCAGCAAGCAGGTAAACTTCCTGGGGACGGACTTCCTCCGCATGTGACCAGAGGTGTGTGTGGCCTCACCTGTGCAGGTAAATGATAAAAGCACAGGGCAGGCAGCCATCTCTCTCTCTTGCCTCTTGCCTCTCTCATCTTCATCTTTCAAAGAAGCAGGATGCCCTCTTGGCTCTCAGCCAAGAGAGGAGGATAGGACTATCTTCCTATAAGATAGATTCTAAATGTATTTACCTTTTTAAGCCTGTCTGCCTTCTGGGATCATATTGTGAACAGAACGTGAGTAAACTCTTTTATACTTTTATAAAGACTTTTATAAAGTTGCTAAGTTGCTCAGTATATAAAGAGTGTTTGTTTTCTCTGTTTGGGGTGTGAAGCAAAAATGTCCGAAAGCTCCGGAGGTGTTTCTGTTATCTTTCTGCAATAAACCTGTCTTTGGAAAGACAGGCTTCCCTGTGTCGTTATTTCTTTGCTGCTGAGACTCTGAAGCTTGTACTGCAACAAGAATCTCTGCACTGGACTTAATTAATGCTCTGCAAAGAGAGCTGTTGCTGGTGGCGCAGCGGAAGCGTTTACTTGACCAGTACACAAACTCTCTTAGAGTGTACATGTTAGAACATGGGGAGGGATGTCAGTCCAGCAAGCAGGTAAACTTCCTGGGGACGGACTTCCTCCGCATTTGACCAGAGGTGGGTGTGGCCTCACCTGTGCAGGTAATGACAAAAGCACAGGGCAGCCAGCCACTCTCTCTCTCTGCCATCTTCATTCGATGAGGAAACATCTAAGGATGCTCTCTTGGCTCCCAGCCAAGAGAAGAGATGAGGACTATCTTGCTACAAGATAGATTCTGAATGTATGTAACCTTTTTAATCTGTCTGCCTTCTGGGATCATATTGTGAACAGAACGTGAGTAAACTCTTTTATACTTTTATAAAGACTGTGTCGTGTCTTGTATTTTAAGAGGGATCAAAAGGGGGAAATTACCAGAGTAATTATTATAGAGGTTCTAGCGAACCTGTGCAGACGTTACCGTTCTGAACTTAAAAGGGGGAATGTTATAAACTCTGCTGATATTTTCGGAACTTGTTAGCACAAGTTGGACTAGGATATAATCTCACAATATATCCTCTCCTGCATCCCTAAACATTCCCACAAAGCCAACCAATGGTTTTGCAGTTGCTTTCCATGGACATTTTGCAACCAAGCACAGAATTCCTTGAACCTCGGAAATGCTTCTGATTTCTGCTTGAGCATGAACACATGAATGTACCTGGAAAAAACATCAATCAATACCATGAAGTACTTTGCTCCACCTAGAGAGGTTGCAAGTGGACCAACAAGGTCTGCGTGGACAGTCTGGTAGGCTTTAGATGCCCACCTGCCAGAAACCTTGCCCTATTGAACTGTGTGTCATTGTGATGGCCTTGGCCGGTTGTGAGTTGTGAAGGCCGCTTCCTGCAAGGCCCTTTCCACCTGGCCTGGGGGGCAGGGCTCAGACACCAGCTCTACTAAAGAGGCTCCTGGTGAGACCAGAGGGACATCGCTCGGCCTGACAAGAAACCCAAACTATTGGATTCTTTTTTAAAAAAATAATATTTTATTAGGTTTTATCCATAAAAAAGTTTAGAAAAATACAAAAAACGAAAAAAATACAAAATTACAAAATACAGAAAAACAGACATTAAACACAAAAAGAAAAGAAAAAAGCACATATAAAAAGACAAAAATTCCTTCTTTCTTAATTTCTCCTCTTTGATTAACTTATTTTCCTGACTCCCTCACGTCTCCCATTTTTGTATCCCTTTTAAAAGTTAGTTCAGCAAATTCATGTCCTGTTAGTCTATCTATTTATTAATCCAATCTTACAATTTACCTTGTTGCTAAAACCCCTGCAATTCATTTCAATGTCCTCAACATTCAAAATTTTTACAATATTTCTGCAAATACATTTTAAATTTCCTCCAATCTTCTTCCACCAACTCTTCTCCCTGATCTCGGATTCTGCCAGTCATTTCCACCATCTCCATATAGCAAACTATTGGATTCTTTTGCCCCATCTTTTTGTGCCTGCTAAACAGCCGTGTCATGCTTATGATCATATTTTATTCTCTTGGGAATTCTGCTGTTTTAAATGTGCATTTTATATTTGACTTTACTTAGCAATGTTGGTTTTGGGTGGGGGGGATGCTTAAGTTTTTTGTTTTGTTTTTGTTAACTTTGTGTTAAATATGTATTCTGTAGTTGACTTCCTTTGTAATGTTTTATTTTGAAATATTTAATATTTCAGTTTTTGGTTAACTATGTTGCTTTAACTGTATACTCTATAATTGACATTCTTCAGATTGTTTTATTTATGTTTTAATATGCTGTAAACTGCTTTGAATTTTGACTTCCGGGTTGGTGCCTCCGGTAATGGCGGAATTCCTCTGATCAGGAGGAATTCGCCCCGTGGGAATTTGGGTCTGTACCGCCTTCGCCGTGGCGGAGACCCGTAAAAATCACAGGCAGGAGAAACCTGTGAGTGTGGGATTTGGCGGGCACCTTTTGCGCCTCCCTTACTCATGGGGAAACCCGGTTTCGGGGATCCGAAGCGACGTGGGCTGAGCGGCGCGGTGCTTCAAATCGTCTGCTTCTTCCACGGAGCGAAGCCGCATAGCTGTTGCCAGAGAGCACTGACTTTTTCCTGTGGACAATTACCCGTGAGTAGAGCTGAAGTGGGAGAATTGGATTTTTAAACGTTTAATTTGGTATCAAAACGGGGAGGTTCAATACAGAAAGTCCGCCTCCCCCTTTTGTAAATAAACTGAAAGCAATGAGGCTGCAAGCTGAAGTCTTGGAAAGCCTTTTGTAAAAGACTAAATTTTCATCGGCAAAGAACATAAAACCCCCCCTTGGAGACAGGAGAAGAGGGGGGGAAGTGGTGGACTGAATATGCCTGTAGGAGAGAGTGAAGAGAATTAAAATACCGCCGCTCTGACCCTGGAAACGGGCTGCTAGCAGGATTGATGTCTTTTGGAATGTTCATTGACAGCGATTAGAACGTTCATTGACAGGTAGCTAAACAAGAGAATACATTGTTTCTACTGTCTCCGGCTGTTGTTGTTTTTTTTTAAAAAAATGAGTAAAAGTAACTGAAAACTGAAACTAACTTTGGATTATTGGAACATTGTTTAAAAGAGGACAGTACTGACTAATACAAATAGAAACTGTTTTCCCCTAGTGGAAGCTTTTGAAATTGGTTGCTCTACAGGAACTGGGCTAGGGGAATTTCCAGCTGCAAGATAAAAAATTGTGAGACTCTGGGACTGACCTTGAATCTCTTAAGTGTTATGGCAAATGGAAAGGAAAAAACAGACGGAATGCCGACAGAAGAGGCCTTAGTGGTCGCATTAGTGAAAATAAACGATTCGCTGGAACAGCTTCACAAGAAAACAGACGTGATAAATGCGAAAGTGGATGCTGCAAATATTAAAATCGACTCAATTGCAGAAAGTAGAAATAATCTGGGACAAAAGGTGAATACCAATACAGAAACCATCGATAAATTGATACAGAAATCTACTTTGATACGGCAAACTGCGGATGAAGCCAGGGAGAAAGCCCTTGCTGCTGAATGTAAAGCAATACAACTGGAGAGAGAGAGAGAGTCCCATCCATACAAAGGCAACTTGATGAACATAAGCTGACATTTGTTATGATTGAACTTAAAGAAAAACAGACAAATTTGAGGACCAGAGCCCTACCTGAATTGGAAAAGGAAAGCTTGACAGAGTTTCAGGAGGAGACAGGACTAACATCGGTTGAGAAAGAGAGGTATTTGGGGGTTAGTATGGCCACCAAAAATGTGAATTTATTTAAGGATAACTGTGAAGGACGTTGGATTGAAGAGAAGGGGGATTTGGAAATATGGACAAATCTGAAATTGTTATTGTTGGGCCGAGTTGTTGTGGTGGGAATGAGGATTGCTGTGTTGCTTTTTTTTCAAACATTGCAAGTTTTGGATGGGATGGATTGTTTCAGGAGGTGGCAGAGGGATGTTTCCAGATTTGTTTGGCAGGGCAGGAAGCCTCGAGTAAAATTTAAGATATTGACGGATGCCAAAGAAGGAGGCGGACTTGCCCTGCCAGACCCCTAAACTTTGTTGTGAACCATCTGCTTTTTGCTGGCTGAGAGAATGGCTGCTTCTTGAAAACACTGAAGTGTTGGATAATGGCAGATGAAGTTGATGGAATGGAATTGGCGGAAATGACCGGCAAGATCCGAGACCAGGGAGAAGAGTCGGGGGAAGAAGACTGGAAAAAGTTTAAAGACTATTTATAGAAATATTGTAAATTAATGAATGTTAGAAGAATGTTGGAATGAAGTTATATGGCTTTAGTAGAAAGGTTAAAGGAAAATTTTTAGTAGAAAATTAAAGGAAAAAATAAGGTTAGAATGTGCTAAGATAATTATAGGATAGAAAACAGAGGAAGATGGAAAGGAATTGCTGAAACAATTAATAGAAGTGGAATACAAAAAGGGAGGTGTGAGGAGGTCGTTGGAAATAAGCGAATGAAAGATAAGATATTGAAAATGTTTTTAAACTGTTTTTGTTTGTTTTTGCTTTGTTTGTATTTGTATTGTTCTTTTTCTTCTCTTTTTTGTTTGTAGTGTTGTGTTGAAATTGTTGGAAAAGTAATAAATATCATTTTTTTAAAAAATAAACTGCTTTGAATTTTTTCTTGAAAATATAAAGCGCTATAGAAATGAAATTAATAATAATAATAACAACAACAACAACAACAATAATAATAACAACAATAATGTTCATTGAAATGTTGTGTCCAAAGACTGCAGCTGATGGAGAGATCACCCCTCCCTCAATCTTCTATCATATTATTTAGATTTGGTAAATAATTCTTATTGCTATTATTATTGTATTGATTATTATAATTGATTTCTGCAGTTCTGACGGTTTAGCTGCCTTGAGCATGAAAATAGAAAGGCAGGATACAAACCTAATCTAATAAAGAGCCCTCCTCCTCCTGAACCTGGGGCAGGACCGTAGCCTGAGAGAGAGAGGGTTGCACAGTTCCCCGATTATTTTGGAGGAATTCCACACCACACATTTAAAGCTCTTACACCACTTGAAAGAGTCCAGGCTTTCCCTCAAGAATCCTGGGAACTGTAGTTTGCCAAGGGTGCTGAGAGATGTTAGATCTGTAGCAAACAGAGGTTCCCAGGATGTGTTGGGTGAATCTGTGACTCTTAGTGCAATGCTTCTTGAAATGTGTGGTTGTGACCATTGTCCTCATAACAGCACTGGGGTTCGGATTGCAGTGTGTGTGTGTGTGTGTGTGTGTGTGTGTGTGTGTTGCAGAATGGTTTAATTAGCTCATTCTCCTCCTAGCACATTGTCTTCATTCAACTCTGGCTGTTGAATGAATGCTTTCTTATAATCATTCTTATGTTTAAGTGGGCTTTGGCCTCCTTCCAGACAGAGGAAGCAGAGGAAAGCTCAAATGATGACAGAAGGCAGGGGCATCCAACAACCCAGAGTTTTGGTTTGGATGTGACACTTTTAGACTTCCCCAAGCCATCCCGAAGCCCCAATTTCACTCGGCTCCATTTCACTCTGGTCCATCTGAGTATCTCCTTTCCACCTATGCCTCCCCTCCCCCCCAAATATTCACAATTAAGAAATCAGAAAACAACCCCCACCTCTCTTTCGACAGAACTAGATGGAATGATCAGGCATAGCAACTCCTGCAGAGTGGATAAAACCAAAATGTTTCCAAGGGACACATTTCTCAAACAAGATATCTGCCCATAGCTCAGTCAGTAGAGCGTGAGACTCTTCATCTCAGGGTCGTGGGTCCGAGCCCCACGTTGGGCAAAATATTCCTGCATTGCAGGGGTGGACTAGATGACTCTTGTGGTCCCTTCCAACTCTACAATTCCAGGATATCCTGTGAGGAGTAGTCTGAAGTGAAGACACAAGACAGGAGTTGATCATCATGTGAGCTGCGCACAGGTGGGCTGAAGCGAGCTGCTGACCAGTCCTGTGGAGCCTCCTTTTATTGAGACAAATATGCAAGCTAGGCAGATACATTTTGGGCTGTGACCTTTACACACCTTCGGTTCTGAGATCGTGGGGTGGTACAAAGTTATTTTGGCACCTGTTTCCACCGCGTCATTTCCCCCTTGCACAGTGTATGACAAAGGAGACAAAAGGTCTCAGGGACATAGCTTCCGGGGAGGCACCTCCGGCAATGGCTGAATTCCTCCGATCGGGAGGAATTTGCTCCATGAAAAGCAGGGTCTGAAGGCGGAGACCCATAGAAATCACAGGCGGGAGAAGCCTGTGAACCTGGGATTCGGCTGGCACCATTTGCGCCCCCCCCTACTCGCGGGGAAACCCTGTTTTGGGGATCCAGAGCGACGTGGGGTGAGTGGCGCGGTGCTTTGAATCAACCACTTCTTTCATGGAGTGAAGCCGCATTGCTGTTGCCAGAGAGCGCTGACTTTTTCCTGTGGACAATTGGATTTTAAACGACTACCCGTGAGTAGAACGGAAAATTGGACTTTGAACCACTTTAATTTGGCGCTGAAGCGGGAAGGCTCTAAACAGGAAGTCCGCCTCCCGTTTTGTAAATAGATTGAAGCAAATACGTTATAAGCTAAAGTCTTTGAAAGCTTTTGCTAAAGGATTAAATTCCCACCGGACAAGAATATATAACCCCTCTTGGAAGCAGGAGAAGAAAGGGGAAGTTTTGGATTTAGTGTGCCTGCAGAAGAGAGTCAAAATTAAATTGCCACTGCTCTGAACCTGGAAAAGGGCTGCCAGATGACATTCAGGGAATGTTTATTGACAGAACGGATTTGACAGCTAGCTAAAATAAGAAAGGCACTGTCTCCATTGTCCTCTTCTGCATTTAAAAATGGAGGAAAAAGTAACTGAAAATTGAAACTATTGCTACTTGCTTGAGTTGTGTTTGAAAGAATTGATACAAACGGAGACTGTTTCCCTCTAGAGGGAGCATGTGAAACTGTTACAGGAGTGCAACAGGGAGATCTCCAGCTGCAAGATAAGATTCTGAAAACTAGAGTCTGACCTTGGATCACTCAAAATGTTGATAGGAGAAGCTATTGTGACTGTATTATACAAGATAAACTACTCGCTGGAACAGCTCCATAAAAAGACAGATGACACGATCTCTAAAATTGACAACTTGGAACAGAACGTGATTAATTTGAGTCAAAAAGTGAGTGTCAATACAGAAACAACTCAGGATTTGGTACAGGAACATATCTTGGTTGGACAAATGGTGGAGGAAAAGGAGAAAGCTGATGATGTGAAAATGGTGGCGAAAAAGGAGAAAGTTGATGATGTGAAACCAAAAGTAGTACAAGCGGGATCCTTAATTTCTCAGAAGCAAATTGAGGATTATAAACTGAGGTCTTTCATGCCTGAATTTAGCAAAAGTCAAATTTTGAGGCTAGGATCCTGGCTTGGCTTGAAGAAGGAAAGTTGGAAGGAACCCTCTATCCAGGGATCGACTGACTTTTGGGACATGGACCTGGGCTTGGAGGAGTTTGAAGTTTTGGGGGTCGCTAAAATTGGAGGAATCCTGAAATACGTTCTGAAACACTCTATGGACTTTACTTTTAACTTTGGAAATTTGGCTGAACAGTCCAGAAGGAACAAAAGAATTGCTAGGCTGGAGTTTTCCCGAGATTTGCTCCTGAGCATCAAAGAATATGAAGAAGACCTGCAGAAGGGACTTGGAAGAGATTTAAGAGCCTCGGATATAAGATTACCAGGTTGATGGACTATATGGAACTGACGGAAAGGACTGGCAGAATCCGAAGCCAGGGAGAGGAGATAGTGGAAGATTAATGGAAAATTTAAAGTGTTTATTTAGAAATTTTGTTAAAGTAATGACTGTCAGAAAAATGGTGGAAGGATATTTTATGGATTTAGCAGAAATGCTATAAGAAGTTGGGTGTATATAAGTAATCAACCGTTAATGGGAAATAAGGTTAAAGAATATGTTATTCACAATATGACAGAAAATAGAGAAAGATGGAAAGGATTTGCTGAAACAAGTACTAGAAGCGGGATACAAGAAGAGAGGTGTGAGGAAGTCGAGGAAACAAGGGAATGAAGGACAGAGTACGGAAAAGGAGGGATGTTTTTAAATTGTTTTTGCCTTGCTTTGTTTATGTGTTTAGTTCAATGGGTTTAGGGTGGGCTTATATTGTTTATATATTGTATTGTTTTTCTCTTTCTTTATTCTTTTTTGTTTTTTTCTCTCTTTTTTCTACTTTTTTGTAACTTTTAAAAGCAATAAATATTATTATTATTATTATTTTAAAAAAGGTCTCAGGGACAAAGGTTACAGACAGGACACCGCAGACTGCTGAGACCGCAAAAGGTCAGACGGAGGGAACGATGTTCCAGAAAGCCATGACTTTGTCTGTGAGGGGGAGTATGCTACGCACCCCAGGGTCACGCGTGCAGGCAGACTGTGGCTGCCTGCTGGTGGGGAGTGTGCTCCCTCCCGACCCCACTGCCCACTCCGCGATTATCCCTACAGTAGTCAACAGAGTTTTACTCAGAAGAGATGCGTCAAAATCAACACAGCCATGTAATTTGTGCCCATCAATTTAAATAGGTCTGCTGTGGAAAGGACTAATGTTGACTACAACCCTGATGTTTTCTGATTATTTTATAGAGCGTTTCCCTCAATAGCAAAAAATGGAGGCAGATACAATTTATTGAATTTCAAAACCACCGAAGCTTTATTGAATGAACGAATCAATTTATTACATTTTTTATAAGATTTTTTTATTAGTTTTTCAAAATTTTTATACACACAAACAGACAAACAAACACACAAACATGTATAATTTCATATCCCTTTTTCTTAAACCTTACTTCGCCGACTTCCCCATACCTCCCCTTTCTACATCCCAATTTCCAAAATTATTTCGGCAAATCCTAACACTTGATTTAGTCAGATTTTCCCATTATTCTTTTCTTTTACTTAATCTTTAACAGCTGTAGTCACCTTTTTTCCCCCTTAAAACCTCGACATTTTAGCATTCATTAATTTTACAATGTTTCTTAAGATAAACTTTAAATTTCTTCCAATCTTCTTCCGCCGTCTCTTTCCCCTGATCACGGATTCTGCCAGTCATTTCAGCCAGTCCCATATAGTCTATCACCTTCATCTGCCATTCTTCCAAAGTGGGTAGATCTTGGGTCTTCCAATGCTTTGTGATGAGTACTCTTGCTGCTGTGGTGGCGTACATAAAAAAAGTTCTGTCTTTCTTTGACACCAATTGGCTGACAATGCCCAAGAGACATTTAAGTACCTTTTTCATTTCATTATATATCATTTCCCAGAAAGCCTTAATCTTCGGGCACGTCCACCAAAGGTGATAAAAAGTACCTTCAGTTTCCTTACATTTCCAACACTTATTGTCAGGCAAATGGTAAATCTTTGCTAGCTTGACTGGGGTCATGTACCACCTATAAATCATTTTCATAATATTTTCCTTTAAGGCATTACATGCCGTGAATTTCAAACCGGTGGTCCACAACTGTTCCCAGTCAGCAAACATGATGTTATGACCAATGTCCTGTGCCCACTTAATCATAGCTGATTTAACCGTTTCATCTTGTGTATTCCATTTCAGCAACAAGTTATACATTCTAGACAAATTCTTTGCATTGGGTTCTAACAATTCTGTTTCTAATTTTGATTTCTCCACCTGGAAGCCAATTTTCCTGTCTTGTTTGTAAACCTCCATTATTTGGTAATAATGGAGCCAATCTCGTACTTTGGTCTTCAATTTCTCATAACTCTGTAGTTTCAATTTATCACCCTCTTGTTCCAAAATCTCCCAATATTTTGGCCATTTAGCCTCCATATTGAGTTTTCTCCCAGCTTTAGCCTCCATTGGCGACAGCCATCTTGGAGTTTTATTTTCCAACAAATCTTTATATCTGGTCCAGACATTGTACAATGCTTTTCTAACAATATGATTTTTAAAAGCCTTGTGCGCTTTAACCTTATCATACCATAAATATGCATGCCATCCAAATACATTATTAAAACCTTCCAAGTCCAAGATATCTGTATTCTCGAGGAGCATCCACTCTTTCAACCAGCAAAAAGCTGCTGATTCATAGTAAAGTTTTAAATCCGGCACGGCAAATCCCCCTCTTTCTTTTACATCCGTTAAAATCTTAAATTTTATTCTGGGTTTTTTGCCCTGCCAGATAAATTTCGAAATGTCTTTCTGCCACCTCTTGAAACAGTCCATCTTGTCCAGAATTTGCAATGCGTGAAACAAAAATAACATTCTAGGCAACACATTCATCTTAATAACTGCAATTCGGCCTAATAAGGAAAGCTTCAAATTTGACCATATTTCTCAATCTTTTTTAACTTCTGACCAGCATTTCTCATAGTTATCTTTAAACAAATTCACATTTTTGGCTGTCATATTGACCCCTAGATATTTCACCTTCTTAACCACTGTCAGACCTGTTTCATTCTGGAACCTCTCCCTTTCCATGGTTGTTAAGTTTTTTTCCAATACTTTGGTTTTTTGTTTATTCAACTTGAATCCTGCAACTTGACCAAATTCTTGAATTAGCTCTAAAACTCTTTTCTTACTAGTGTCTGGCTCTTGTAAAGTAATCACTAAGTCATCTGCAAAGGCCCTTAGCTTATGCTGTTTAGCTCCGACCTGAACCCCTTTAACCAGCTGGTCACTTCTAATCATGTTTAACAAAACCTCCAGGACTGATATAAAAAGTAGTGGGGAAATTGGGCACCCCTGTCGTGTCCCTTTTTCTATTTTAAATTCTTCCGTTATCACATTATTTACAATTAATTTAGCCTTTTGTTCTGAATATATTGCACCCATACCATTCTCAAATCTTTGCCCTACCCCCATCCCATGAAGATTCTTCTTCATAAAACTCCAAGAAATATTGTCAAAGGCTTTCTCCGCGTCCACAAATATCAGAACTGCTTTAGTATTTATGTTCACCTCTAATAATTCCAAAATGTCTATTATGTTCCTCACATTGTCTGATAGATGCCTTCTTGGGAGAAAGCCTGCTTGGTCCTTATGAATCTCTTCCACCAATACTCTTTTCAACCTTCTTGCCAAAATGTCTGCAAAAATTTTGTAATCCACATTAAGTAAAGATATAGGGCGGTAGTTCTTAAGCTGAGTCTTTTCAGTCTCTGTTTTCGGTATGAGTGTAATATATGCTTCTTTCCACGATTCTGGAGCCCTTTCCCCCTCCAAAATCTCATTGCAGACTTCCTTCAAAGGTTGTACCAACCACTCCTTCAAAGCTTTGTAGTATCTGGAAGTCAACCCATCTGGTCCTGGAGATTTGCCCAATTGCATATTTTGAATGGCACCTTCTATCTCTTGTTCAGTTATTTTCTGATTTAGGTCTATTTTACTTTGATGAGAGATTTTTTGCAAACCAAATTTCTTGAGAAACTCATCTATATCCCTTTCATTCTGCGGCCCTTGTGAATATAATTTTTAAAAATAACTCTGGAAACAATTTCTAATCTCATTTGGCTTATAAATGTTCTTTCCTTCTACCTCTAGGCTTGTAACTGTATTTAGTTTTTGCCTTTTCTTCAATTGCCAAGCCAGAAGTTTACCACATTTATCCACAGATTCAAATGTCTTTTGTCTCATTTGCTTAATCTTCCATTCTATTTCTTGGCTCATCAGCTCCATGTATTGTGTCTGATGTAACTTAATCTCTCTCAAGATCTCCTGGGACTTTGGCTTGGATCTCAATTTCTTTTCTCCTTCTTTTATCTTTTCCATGATCTTATCCTTTTTCTCATTTTGATTTCTCTACTTTATTGAATTTTGTTGTATTAAAAATCCTTGCATAACAGCTTTACTTGCGTCCCAGATTACTCTTTTTTCCACATCTGTTTTTAAGTTTATTTCAAAATAGTCTCTCAAAGACTTTTGGGCCTTCTTATAGACCTCCTCATCTCTGAATAAGGTGTCATTCATCCTCCATCTAAAAGAGCCAGCTGTTGTTAGCTTCATCTCCATCTTTATGGCATTATGGTCGGAGCAGGTTTTTGGGCAGATTTCCACTTTATCTTTGGAGCCATCCCACTAGTGATCCATATTTGGTCAATTCTGGTCCATGTCATCATGGCTTCTGAAAAGAAGGTTCCCTCTCTCTCGAGAGGGTTCTTTGTTCTCCAAATATCAATCAAATCCATGTTTTCAGTCATTTCAAAAAAGGTCTTTGGTAGTCTCCCATCTTTGGAGACCACCAATCTTTGTGATTTGTCCATATTTGTAGATACTACTCCATTCATGTCTCCCAGCATAATTAAATTATAGTCCATATAGTCCAGTAATATATCGTGCAACTTCTTGAAAAATTCCGACTTCCCTTCATTTGGTGCATAGATCCCTAATATCAAAAATTTTTCACCTTGGGCTTGAATTTCAATTGCCAAAAATCTTCCTTGTTCATCTTTAAACATAAATTTCGGAAAAAGTTTTTCCTTTACATAGATAACCACTCCTCTTTTCTTAACTTTATCAGATGAAATAAATTCTTGCCCTAATCTCTTATTGATGAGTAGTTTTCTATGCAATCTTGTCACATGGGTTTCTTGAAGACAAATCAGGTCCAAATGTTCTTTTTTCAATAAATGAAACACACTTCTCCTCTTGCGAGGAAGGTTCAAGCCATTACAATTCCAGCTTAGAAGTTGCAGAGCCATCTTATTGCTGTTAACTTTTACCTCCTGTCGCTCCGAGTAGTTGTTCGTCTTCTGTCGGTGATTTGAGTCCAAATGTTAGATTCAAAATGTCTGTAGTTTCTTTCGTCACTTGTGTTGGATCCACTCCCACCACTTCTTTCAGGAGGTCTTCCCCGTTGTCTCGTAAAAATTGATCTTTGTCTTGCACAGATCTTATTCTGATTTTCCTACCTTTGTATTTAAAAGATAGGCCTTGGGGGAATTCCCACCTGAATGGTATTTCGTTCTTTCTCAGTAGGTCAACCAACTCTTTGTATTGGGCTCTTGCATCCAAAATATGTTTTGGTATATCTTTAAAAATCTCCACAAAAGAATCTTCAATCTCCAGAGTTCTTTGAAAATGCAGATTCAGTATTTTATCTCTTTCTTCTTTTGATCTTAAAGTTATCAGACAGTCCCTTGGTTTCTTTCTACCTTGTCTTTTGCCCAATCTAAACGCAGACACTATCTTGAATTCTTCCTTCTCCAAGTCTTGTTGCCAAAAATCCAAAAATTCCTTAGAAAGGAAGTCCACTAGGTTGTCGTTCTCACTTTCAGGCACTGCTCTCAGTCTTAGGTTCCTCTCCTTCCTTTGCATTTCGAGCATGGACAAAGCCAGCTCATGTTCTTCTAACTTTTTGTAGACTGGTATTATCTTTTCCTGAGTGGCACCAGCAGAAACTTTAGCTTCATCTGCAATTTTACATGTAGTAACAGAGTCCTCTAGCAATTTGTTAATAGATTCTGTATTAGAGGTCACCCTCTTCCCTAAATCATTGACACTTTGCGTATTCTGATCAAGCTTTGTAGAGAGCTCTGTCAATTTTTTGCTGTTTTCCGCACCTTGCTTTGTCAGAGATTCCAAGGACTCATTTATTTTAACTAGAGCTTGTGTCACAGGGTCTATTGACATTGTGGTTTTTGTCTGCCCAGTTGCAGCTGGTGTCACTGAGATGCCTGAGACCGAAACTCTTCGCTGTTGTAAAGTTTTTGCCTTGTATACTTTGCCAGATCTAGTTGTTGTCTCTTCTTGTGCACCACTCATGTCCCAGTCAAGGTCGTTCCCTCGCCTGTAGATTGTTTTTGAGAGGAAAATTCCACTGACTTAGAAATTATAATCCACTTTGCAGCAATTTCAACAAGGTCCTCTAGGGGGAAAAAGTTTCCAGTACCTTTGCAACAAAATGTCTTTTTATCCAATCCCCCCAGATCTTCCCAAAAGTCAATTGCAACAGTTCCCAATGTATTTTCAGAATTTTAGAGTCCAGTAATTTAGTATCTTTCCAGAGCCCAATAACTCAGAACAAAGTAACTTCCCAAGTAACAGTTTGACAGTTCTCTTACCGACGTCCTTGTTTCAGGCAGTCCGTTTCAGAGGGGTTTGACACAGCGAGAAGAACTTTTACAAACCCCTTTTTCCTGCAGGTTCAAAGTCCACTCTCCACCCCCTTTTGCTCCTGCCAGCAAGAGGGGGATTTTTGAAACAAATGTCCAGTTCTCTTAAATCCAGAAGATCTTTCTATGATTGCAGCTTTGTGCTTTCTTTGCAGTATAATTTTGCAGTCCGGGAAGGCAGACTTCCTTGCTTTAAACCATTCCCGTTTCCGGCCAAATTTCCTTAAAATATTTGTAAATTCCAAATTGATTTTAAAGTCCTACTCACGGGTTTTAATTTGTAATCCAAATTTTCAGGAAGGAATCGGCGCTCTCCGACTATGGCGATGCGGCTTCGCTTCACGGGCTGGGTGACGACTCTCAGCACCGCGCTTCACCCTCGCTGCCGTTCCGGAGCCTTTAAAAAGGCTCCCTTGCGATTTCGGGGGGGGCGCAATGGTGCCCGCCGATTCTCCTTGTTTACAGGCTTCCGCGCCTGTAATTTTTGAGGGTCCCCGCTTCGCCGTAGCGACAGGACCCGAACTTGTAAAGCAGACCCCCTCCGGAGCTCAGAGGGAAATCCGCCATTAGCCGATGGCGCCGACCGGAAGTCTCGAATCAATTTATTACAGCCACAAACCAGAATATGGACTTCTACAGAGATAGAGAACATGTAGAAGAAGAAGAGTTTGGATTTGATATCCCGCTTTATCACTACCCTAAGGAGTCTCAAAGCGGCTAACAATCTCCTTTCCCTTCCTCCCCCACAACAAACACTCTGTGAGGTGAGTGGGGCTGAGAGACTTCAAAGAAGTGTGACTGGCCCAAGGTCACCCAGCAGCTGCATGTGGAGGAGCGGAGCGCGAACCCGGTTCCCCAGATTACGAGACTACCGCTCTTAACCACTACTCCACACTGGCTCTCATATATATGTAGGTTAAAATCAAAATCTATAAGCTAGAACACAGTAAAGAATACAGATGTGAAACTACTAAAATGTGTAGTTTAAGACCTTAACCGCTAATTTAAAATATGCATGTCAATGCTTTATTATAATTAAGGCAGGTAAAATAATTATTACTCTTAACAGTATTCATTGCTATGAGACTTCTTGAAGCAATTCAGAATACAATCAACATTAGCAGAACACTTTCCTTTACAAGGAAAATTTAAAAAGCAACAATTTAAAAGCAATAAAAAAGTAATATTGCATAGGAAAGAATTCTATTTTTTTAAAATAATCTTTATTAAAGTTTCAAAAGGTTACTGTCAGGGGTTCAGGAGCAGAGGCAAGGGCAAGGGAGGAAACAGAGAGCGAGGGGGAGGAGGCAGAAGAAAAGATGAGTGATGACGACGACCCGAGATCTCCGAGTCTTTCCAGTGAATCAGAAGATTCACAGAAAGGAGCACCAGTGGCCAGGGCAAGGGGGGAGCCTAGGGGGACACCCCAGGAAGATAGAGCCAGAGGGGACTCAGAGGGGAGCAGTTGGAAATCGGGACCAGCGTCACCGCCAGAAAGCAGGGAAGAGGAAGGGCGCCAGGGATCAAGCGCTGGCAGCTCACAACAGGGGGGAGGGCATGAGTCAGGAGTGGCCACACCTCCATCGGGGAGCGAAGAAACGGTCAGACGGAAAGTGGAAGGTTGGGCGCGCGCGCCAAGTTCAAATGCACAGGAAAGTGGCGCAGTAGGCAGCCTGGAAAGGGAGCCAGGTCCTAAAGCCCGGCGCAAGGAGACAGGAGGGTCCGGGGGGTCGGCGTCAGAAGAATCCCGGAAGGAAGAGACCCCGGGGGGCAGAGGGACCCAGAGAAGAACAGTCAGGCGGAAAAGGTGGAGCAGGGCTAGGATATTAAGTTGGTGTACAAGGGGCGGAGACTCAGACGGAGCTTCGCCGATCTAACGCATAAGACGTAGAGTTGCACGCAGCAGCTTGAGAATGGAAACTGTAACTCAATAAAGACTTTTACTTAATGATCGCTGGCTAGCGTGATCCTCTGTGAGCTAGGATCTGGGAGCAGCTCTGACAGTAAGCTCCGTCTCTAAATTGTGGGCATCTACGGCCTCACGGAGAGGAGAGAAAGCGGGTGCCTACTAGCGAGCTCACGAACGGCAGACAACATGACGGCCGAACAGCAGATAGCGGAACTCAGAGAAGCAGTGACACGACTGAATACCGAGGCTCTTGCATCCAGGAAGAGAGAGGAGGACGCAGCTGCCGCCTACAGGCATCTCCAAGTCAGGTTAGAAGTGCTTACGAAGCAAGGGCAACTTACACCCAAACCGGAGGGGATTGGGTTGGGGAGACGAACAGGCGGTCTGGTCTCTCACTTCGATGGGAATTTGCAACAGTACCCCAACTTTAGAGCAGATGTAATGTGTGCACTGCAACTGCTGAACAAAGACTTTAGAGATGAGCAAGAGAAGGTGGGATTCATCATGTCCCATTTGCATGGAGATGCTAAAGCATGGCTGCGCAATTTGTGGAGAGATAAGGATCCGGCGCTCCAAAATGCGGATGCCTTTATTAAAGCGATGGATGGGTGCTTTTTATCAAGCATAGACGTGGATCTTGCTCGGAAGCAGATACATGGACTGAAGCAAGGGAGGGCCAGCGTAAGGCAGTACCATGCCCGCTTTTTCGCTTTGGTCAGTGCCCTGGAATGGGACAGAGATTCGGCTCCAGTAAGAGACCTGTTTTGGGAGGGATTGCACGGCGCGGTTAAAGATGAAATTGCGAGGGGGGAGAGACCCCGGACCACGCAGGAGATCGTTCAGAGGGCGCTGGCGGTGGGGGTGCGGCTGGAAGAACGTCCGTGGAGCAGGGACGAAGGGCGTGGAGGGGGCGAACCAGCCAGGGGCTCCTCCTTCCTTCCCAGAGAAGCAGCGCGTGCGCAATCCACGCCTCCGCCAGGAGGAGGAGCAGAACCTATGGAGGTTGGAGGTGCAAGGGCTCAGTCAGCAGCCAGAGCCCTAGCACCGGCAGCAGTGAAAGCGAAGCCTCCTAGAGGGAACAGGAAGTGTTACATCTGCGATGATCCACAGCATATGGCGAAAAAGTGTCCCCAGAGGCTCCACAAGCACACTGCAGCCTCAGCAATGGTAACTGCAGCAACGCAGCAAGGAGAACCACAGCAGGGAAACGACGGAGTCTGGCTGGAGAAAGAGGCACTGGGGCCCAGCCAGACGTGTCAGTGAAGCAGTCCCCAGAGATTTTACAGCCCATGGACCCCCTCCCGCCCAAACCAGTAGTGAGACTCACCGCATCGCTCCAGCTGCCCAATGGAATCACCATGGACGTGCCAATCACCATTGACTCAGGAAGCAATGCGGACTTTATAGGGCAGGACTTTGTTGACCGGCACGCTATACAGTTGCTGCCTGCCACGCTGCCCCTGCAGGTTGACACGGTGGATGGCAGGGAGCTGCTAGGGGGGCAAGTGGTGAAGCAGACACCACCAATGGTGATGCGACTTGGGAATCACAGGGAAGTCATCAGCTTCAACGTCACTCAACTATCGGACACGCCCATTGTATTGGGTATGAGTTGGCTGGACAAGCACAGCCCAACGCTGGCTTGGTACCAGAGGCAGCTGACCTTCGGCTCTTCCTTTTGTGCTGAACACTGCATCGTGCCCCGGCAGGAAGGAGAGGAAGAGGAGTCACAGCTGCTGCTAGGCACGCTGCAAGCGGTTCCCCACAAGTACGCAGAATTTTTGGAGGTTTTCTGCGAGAAGGAGGCAGACAGGCTACCCCCCCACAGACCATATGACTGCAAAATTGACCTGCTGCCGGGGGCGGCGCTGCCCAAAGGGAAGCTGTATTCCATGTCTGAGGACGAACTGCAGGAACTCAAAGAGTTCATAGATCATAATTTGGAGCGCGGTTTCATCCGAGAGTCCAAGGCAGCGGGGGGCAGTCCTGTATTCTTTGTTAAGAAGCGGGACACGCCCCAAAAAAGACTTGTAGTGGACTATCGCACCTTGAACAGTGTGACCAAGCCATCGGACTTCCCCATGCCCCGAATCGACGACCTCCTCGCAAAGGTACGGAAGGGCAGCGTGTTCACCAAGTTGGACCTGCGAGGGGCGTACAACCTCATTCGCATGCGGGAAGGAGATGAGTGGAAGACAGCCATGTTCACGCCCCTGGGCACCTACGAATATAGAGTTATGCCTTTTGGATTGCAAAATGGCTCCCACGTTTTTCAAGCTTTCATGCATCACGTGTTGGCGGGGCTCCTCTACAAGACGTGCGTCTGCTTCTTGGATGACATCCTGATATTCTCTGAATCGCAGCAGGATCACGACAGACACGTCAAGGAAGTGCTGAGCAGGCTACAGCAGCATAGGCTTTACGCCAAGCTGGAGAAGTGCCAATTCGACGTGACGGAGGTGGATTTCCTGGGCTACAAGTTGTCTGACAAGGGGCTCGCCATGGACAGCGCCAAGGTTCGAGCAGTGTTGGATTGGAAAAGCCCACGCAACCGGAAGGAGGTCCAACGGTTTGTCGGCTTCGCGAACTTCTATCGCAAGTTTATCAAAGGCTTTGCTATGCAGACAGCGGCCATCACGGACACGCTCAGCTCCAAGAAAAAGAAGTTCATCTGGACAGAACAGGCAGAGCAGTCCTTTCAGGCACTCAAGCGTCTCTTCGCGTCGGAAGAGCAGCTGCTTCATGTCAACCCCAGCAGGCCGATGAGGGTGGAGACAGACGCTTCGGACAGAGCCGTGGGAGCAGTCCTGCTGCAGAAAGACCCGCAGGGGGTTTGGAGGCCGGGAGCGTTTTACTCCAGGAAGCTCAGCAAGTCCGAACAGAACTACACCATCTGGGACAGGGAGTTGCTGGCCATTCATGCAGCATTCAAAGCGTGGAGGCACTTCCTGATCGGCGCCAAGCACACGGTGCAGGTCTGCACGGACCACAAGAATCTGGAGCACTGGCGCACGGCACAGTTCCTGAACCAGAGGCAGATACGTTGGGCTGAGTTCTTTGCGAACTTCGACTTCCGAATAGAGTATGTCCCGGGGGACACCAACATCATGGCGGATGCTCTCTCCCGTAAGCCACAGTATCTGGAGGAGGCAACGCCAGCGGCCGCCATGCACATCTTCGCACCGACAGTGTGGGCGTGCGCTGCGGCAACAGTTGACCTGGAGGCGGTGCGACGAGCGTTGCAGGATGACTCCTTCGCGCAAGCAAAGATGGCAGAGGTGCACAGGGGCACGGCAGCGACCGACGAGTTCCAGCTGCGAGATGGATTGCTCATCCGTAAAGGGGCCATCTACGTGCCGGGAGACGAACTTCGCGCCAAGGTACTGCAGCAGCTGCACGACGCGCCCACTGCCGGGCACTTTGGCAAGGAGAAGACGGTGGAATTAGTAGCCAGGGATTTCTGGTGGCCCGGAATGAGAGGGGAGGTCGCGGACTACGTGGCGAGGTGTGACACCTGCCAGAGGGCCAAACCAGTGCACAGACCGCCGGCCGGACTGTTGGAACCGCTGTAAACTCCGTTCAAACCATGGGAGAGAGTGGCCCTGGACTTTGTCACGGATCTGCCCAGCTCGAGGGGCAAGACGGCTGTGCTGGTGGTGGTGGACTTGTTCTCCAAGATGGCACATTTCATTCCGTGTGCGAAGGTGGCCACGGCGGAACAAACCGCCAAACTGTTCATAGACCACGTGTTCAAGGTTCACGGTCTGCCGCGGTCTATTCTGTCCGACCGAGGGCGACAGTTCATCTCGAACTTCTGGCAGAAGCTGATGGGCTTCCTGAACGTCAAGATCAACCTGGCGTCGGCTAGACACCCGCAGACCAACGGGCAAGCGGAGCGGGTCAATGCCATCATGCAGCAGTACCTGAGGTGTTATGCGAATCAACACCCTGCGACGTGGGTGGATTACCTGCCTCTCGCCGAGTTCGCCTACAACAACACGAAGCACGTGTCCACGGGGGTCACGCCGTTCTTCGCCAACAACGGGAGGCACCCCAGAACCTTCCCGGGACTGGAAAGAATGGGGGAGGGGGAGCCGCAGATGCGTTCGCGTCGGAGTTGCAGGAGGTCCACGATCAGCTGCGGCGGCACCTGGAGCTGGCTAAACACGCATACAAGGTACAAGCGGACAAACACAGAAGGGTTGGCGAAGAGATCCATGTGGGAGACTGGGTCTGGTTAGCAGCCCACGCAGTGCCGGCCAGGTCGTTGGCGAAGAAGAAACTAGGGCATAAACAACTGGGGCCCTACCAGGTCGAAGAGCAGGTCAACCCGGTGGCTTTCAGGCTGGCGCTTCCGGAGGGTTCCAGGATGCATCCGGTGTTCCACAGATCGGTGCTCACTCCCTACAAGGCACCTCACAGGTTTCAGGAACCAGGAACGGCACCGAGTCTGCTCCGAGAGAGAACCGGGCAAGCGGGAGTGGCACAGGAGGAGCGCATCAACGAAGTCACGGAGATTTTGGACTCCAGATGGGGGGAAGAGGGGGTAGAATACCTTCTCGCCAAGGAGGGCACCCCGGCCAGTGCCAACAGCTGGGTGCCGGGCTACGCTTTAGACGAACCTCTGCTCAAAGAAGAGTTTCATGCCCTCTTCCCACATAGGCCAATGCCAGCAGACTTTTTCGACGACTGGCTTTTCACGCCCACGCTTTCAGCCAGCACGTTCCGGGGGTTCGACTCGGACGAGGAACCGACACGAGACGCCCATTCCCCGGAGGGGTCACCCTCGGGATCTGCTTCAGAACCCTCGTATTGGTGGGATGATCGACCAGAGGAGCAGTTCCGCAGACAGTGGCTGGAGGGTCCAGGACGAGCAAAGTCTCCAGAAGGAAGCGAGGGAGAGACGGACATGGACGTTTTCGGGGACGACCCGGGTTTCGAGCACGGCGGCACAGAGATGGAAGCGGAGGTGACCGTCGTCGACGAGAGCAGGGAGGAAGAACAGGAAGACTTCAGATGGAGGCCCGCCACGGGAAGCGAACTGTATCCGACATTCGTCCCCCTGACACGGCAGCACCCAGCTCCCGCACCGGAAGGAGGGGAGGGGGGAAGAGGGGGCTTCGAGGGGGGGATGGATGTCAGGGGTTCAGGAGCAGAGGCAAGGGGCGGGTTCAGGAGCAGAGTACAAGGGGCGGAGACTCAGACGGAGCTTCGCCGATCTAACGCATAAGACGTAGAGTTGCACGCAGCAGCTTGAGAATGGAAACTGTAACTCAATAAAGACTTTTATTTAATGATCGCTGGCTAGCGTGATCCTCTGTGAGCTAGGATCTGGGAGCAGCTCTGACAGTTACAAAAAACAGAACAGAAAAACAAAAGAAAACACAAAAAACAACAAAAAAGATTCCACCTTTTATTTTTTATTTTTTATTTTCTTAATGCGTTTCTTTCCATAGGTTCACAGATTCAGATGCAAAGCAAGTAACAAGAAACAGGTTTTTAAAAATAAACAAAAATAAAAAAGAATAAAATATGTTTCAAATCATCTTTCCATAAGTCACTATCAGTTAGACCTCCTCACGTCCTCCCAACATTGCGTTTTGCAATAACAATATCAGCAATTTGTTACCTTATTTCGCAGTTTACTGTAACTTTCAATTATTATGTTACCAAGTTCAAAATGTTGTATTTCAATTTTAGTACCTTTAAAATAAACATAATATATTTGTTTCAGATTGTCTCCTTTTTTTTTGTTATAACTTACTTTATCATTTACCTAATCAAATTGCAGAAGCATAACGTTTCCTAATCGTGCACAATCTTAACATTCAGACAACTTATGGTATTTTTGCAAATAGTCCTTAATTTTTTTCCAGTCCTCCTCTATTGTTTCCTCGCTCAGATCTCGAATTCTGCCAGTCATTTCTGCTAGTTCCATATAGTCCATCAACTGCGTCTGCCAGTCCTCCAGTGTGGGTAGATCTTGTGTCTTCCAGTGCTTTGCAATAAGAATTCTTGCTGCTGTGGTTGCATACATAAACAAAGTTCTATCCTTTTTTAACACCTTCCGGTCCACCATGCCCAGAAGAAAGGCCTCCGGTTTTTTGGGAAAGGTATATTTAAATACCTTTTTCAATTCATTATATATCATTTCCCAGAAGGCCTTCACTTTCGGGCAGGTCCACCAGAGGTGAAAGAATGTCCCTTCCGCCTCTTTGCATTTCCAACATTTATTATCAGACAGGTGGTATATCTTAGCTAGCTTGACTGGGGTCATGTACCACCGGTATACCATTTTCATAATGTTCTCTTTCAAGGCACTACATGCCGTAAACTTCATACCGGTGTTCCACAACCTTTCCCAGTCCTCAGACATAATGTTATGCCCAACATCCTGTGCCCATTTTATCATAGCAGATTTAACTGTCTCGTCCTGTGTATTCCATTTAAGCAGCAAGTTATACATTCTCGAAAGTACCTTAGTCTTTGGTTCTAACAATTCCGTCTCCAATTTCGATTTTTCCACCTGGAAACCAACTTTTTTATCCATTTTAAAGACCTCTTGAATTTGAGCATAATGTAGCCAGTCTCGCACCTTACTTTTTAGTTTATCCTGGCTCTGCAGCTTCCAATTATCTCCGGTTCTTTCAATTATTTCCCAATATTTTGGCCAGTAGGCCTCCATATTGGGTCTTTTTAAAGCCTTGGCCTCCATCGGTGATAGCCACCTAGGGGTCTTACCTTCTAGTAAGTCCTTATATTTCCTTCAGACGGCAAAAATTGTTTTCCTGACAATATAGTTTTTAAACAATTTATGAACTTTCGCCTTGTCGTACCACAAATATGCGTGCCAACCAAAAGCATTGTCAAACCCTTCCAGATCTAGAACATCAGTGTTCTCCAACAGGAACCAATCCTTCAACCAACAGAAGGCTGCAGCTTCATAATACAACCTCAAGTCCGGCAGGGCAAACCCCCCTCTTTCTTTCGAGTCAGTTAGTATTTTAAATTTTATTCGGGGCTTTTTGCCCTGCCAGACAAACCTAGATATATCCTTCTGCCATTTTCCAAAACATTCCACTCTGTCCACGATCTGCAGGGTTTGAAACAAGAATAACATTTTCGGCAATACACTCATCTTTATAGCTGCAATTCGACCCGACAAGGTAAGTTTCAATCTTGACCAAATTTCCAAGTCCTTTTTAATTTCCGACCAACATTTTTCATAATTATCTTTAAATAAGTTCAAGTTTTTGGTGGACAAAAATACCCCCAGGTATTTCACTTTTTTAACCACACTTAATTCTGTTTCTTTCTGGTACCCCTCTGTTTCTGTAGATGTCAAATTTTTAGCCAAAACCTTAGTTTTTTGCTTGTTCAACTTAAATCCCGCCACCCGACCAAACTCTGAGATAAGTTCAAGAACTCTTTTTGTACTAGATTCTGGCTCCTGTAATGTTAAAACTAGGTCATCTGCAAAAGCTTTCAATTTGTATTGTTTCACTCCGACCTCTATACCTTGCACCAACCGGTCCTCCCTAATCATGTTCAGCAACACCTCCAGGACAGAAATAAATAAAAGAGGAGATAGAGGGCACCCCTGTCGTGTCCCTTTTTCAATTTTAAGTTCCTCCGACACCACATTGTTCACTATCAGTTTAGCTTTTTGCTCTGAATAGATTGCTTCTATTCCATTTTCAAACCCCCGCCCCACTCCCATCCCTTCCAAGTTTTTCTTCATAAACATCCAGGAGATGTTGTCAAATGCTTTCTCCGCATCAATAAAAATTAACACCGCCCTTGTATTCCTCTTAGTCTGCAAGAGCTCCAAAATGTCAATAATATTCCTGGTGTTATCAAACATATGTCTACCAGGGAGAAAGCCTGCTTGGTCTTTATGAATTACTTCATTTAGTACCTTTTTAAATCTACTTGCTAAAATGTCTGCAAATATTTTGTAATCCACATTCAGGAGTGAGATGGGACGGTAGTTCTTAAGCTGGGTCTTTTCCAGTTCTGACTTGGGTATCAATGTGATGAATGCTTCTTTCCACGTTTCCGGTGCCCTCTTCCCCTCCATAATCTGATTGCATACCTCCATCAAAGGTTGTATCAAATAGTCCTTCAAAGTTTTGTAATATTTGGAGGTAAGCCCATCTGGGCCTGGAGATTTGCCAAGTTGCATATTCTGGATGGCACCTTCAATATCCTGTTGAGTTATTTTACAGTTCAAGACTGATCTTTTATCTTGACTTATTTTAGATAGTCCATTTATCTTTAAAAATTGGTCTATCTCAAATTCTTTCTGAGGCCCCTGTGCATAAAGTTCTTTAAAGTATCTGTGGAAGCACTTCCTGATTTCTTCTGGTTTCTGTACCATTCTTCCTTCAATCTCTAGATTTATAACCGTGTTTAGCTTTTGTCTTTTTTTCAGCTGCCATGCTAGCAGCTTTCCACATTTATTTGCTGATTCAAACGATCTCTGTTTCATTTGTTTGATTTTCCATTCTATCTCTTGGTTAATCAATTTCGAATATTGTGCTTGATGGAATTTAATTTCTCTCAGCACCTCCTTTGACTTTGGTTTAGTTCTCAACTTTTTCTCTCCTTCACTTATTTTCTCTAAGATTTTCTCCTTTTTTCCATTCCAGAATTTTTTCTTAATTGTGTTCTGTTGTATCAGAAACCCTCTCATAACTGCTTTACTGGCGTCCCAGATCGTTCTTTTTTCCACCGTGGTGTTCAAATTTATTTCAAAGTAGTCCTTTAGCGTTTTTTGGGCCTTCTTCACAATCTCTTGATCTCTTAACAAGGTGTCATTCATTCTCCATCTAAAGGATCCGGTTGGAATAAGTCTCAATTCCATTTTCAGAGCATTATGGTCGGAGCAGGTTTTTGGGCAGATTTCCACCTTTCTTGTTTTAGGTGCCAGCCCTCTAGATGTCCAAATTTGGTCGATTCGTGTCCATGACAGGTGGGCCTCAGAAAAGAAAGTTCCTTCTTTACCTAAGGGGTTCTTTGTCCTCCATATGTCAATCAAATCCATATTGTCTGTCATTTCAAAAAAAGTTTTGGGGAGTCTGCCGTCTGTTGTTAAGTTTTGGTTTTGAGATTTATCCATATTTGTTGACACCACCCCATTCATGTCTCCCATCGTAATGATGTTAGAATAGTCCATATAGTCCAGCATAGTCTCATGCAGCTTCTTGTAAAATTCTGATTTCCCGTCATTTGGTGCATAAATTCCTAATAACAAAATTTTCTCTCCTTGTGTTTGAATTTCAATTGCCAAAATTCTTCCTTGGTCATCCTTAAATAAAAATTTTGGTGACAGGTTCTCCTTTGCATATATCACCACTCCTCTTTTCTTGACTTTATCCGATGAAATAAATTCTTGACCTAGTCTTTTGTTGATTAACACTTTCCTGTGGAGCCTAGTCACATGTGTTTCTTGTAAACATATTATATCCAATTGTTCTTTCTTCAAAATATGAAATATCCTCCTTCTTTTTTCTGGGGAATTTCCGCCATTTATATTCCAACTAAGTAGCTGCAGAGACATCCTGTTCTATTATGTTGTTCCTAAAGTGGAGTGTCTTCCTTTTCCTCAGATCCCGAGGGTGTAGGCGTTGGCCCGCCTCCAGGCGGTGCTGGTGTAGATGAGGGTAGTGGCCAAGATGCTCCTTTTTGAAGATCTTCCCCGTGGTCGTGCAGAAACTTTTGGTTGTCTTCAGTTGTTCTAATTTTAACCTTCTTTTCTTTGTAGGTAAAGGATAGTCCTTGTGGGAACTCCCACCTATAGGGTATTGCGTTGTGTCTCAGCAATTTTGCTAACTCTGTGTAGGTAGCTCTAAGGTCCAGTAACTGTTTCGGAATATCTCTGTAAATTTCCACCCTTTTATCTTGTATTTCAATTGCTTTTTTAAAGTGAAGGCCTAAAATCTTGTCTCTCTCTTCCTTTGATCTTAAAATTATCAAACAGTCTCTGGATCTGTCTTTCCTTACCAATCTTCCCAGTCTGAATGCCGAAACAATTTTAAAGTCTATATCTTCCTTTATACCCCAGAACTTGGAAAATTCTTGTGTCAAATATCCAATCAGGTCTCCTTGCTCAAGTTCTGGGATACCTCTCAATTTAAGGTTGTTCTCGCGATTTTTCAATTCCACCATCGACAGATAAGCTTGTTGTTCGCCTACCTGCTTGTGCAGAGGCTTAACTTCTCCCTTTATCTCCTCGACTGCCTTCTGAAGAATTCCCACTTTCTGAATAGCTTCCCCAGCTAATTCACGATTTTCAGCTGTTGCTCCTTGCAGATTCTCTATTGCTTATGTATGCTGGGAAACCTGTTCAGTCAATTTTTGAATCGAGGATGTCGCTTGATCTATTTTCAAAGACTGGTTGTCCACCTTTTGATTTAACTTTGACAATTGCTCCAATATTTGTTTCAAAACTGCGTCTGATCCACCTGCTGCCATATCTTCCTCAGTGGGCTTCTCAGTCTTTTCAACTTCCACCTTTTGTGCCACCAGCACAGTTGGAACCGATGATCGGCGTCCTTGGGTCAAAGTTGTTTGTAGGAGTTGTGCTGGTTTTTTTTCCTTTTCTTTTTCCTTGGCCTCTTTAGCTTCCTTAGCTTTAGATGCTCTTGTTTTCCCTGCACCACTCATTACACATCTGTCAATGTTCAAGGTCAAATTGTCTATTGTTCCGTGGGAAAGACAGATCCAATTATAAACAATCAGTAGAGAGAAAGTCAAAACAAAAATCAGTTCCCAGGCTTTTGTAATCCCAAAGCCCTCTAGGGGGAGTGCCACCAAACTTCAGGAACAGAGAAGGAAGTTTTCCGCCATTAAAATTCCAGTTTGACTCAGTTCAGAAAATACAATAATCCCTGCACAGACCAAAAGTTCTCCAGAGCACTTTTTAAAGTTAAACAAAGTTTCATGGAAGGTGTCTGTAACAATGTCACATTCAGTCTATTTCTGCTCAATAGTATCAGTTAAGTTCCAGTAAGTTTCAGTAACTGTATCCGCAGTTTAGCAGATCTCTCCTACCTGGCAGCCCGACAATCTGGCTCTTTAAAGTTGCAGCCCAAAGAGTAGGAGGAGAGTCCCAACTTAATGCTTAAAGTCCCTTTAATTCAGTAGCAATTCCTTTCTTTCACTTTGAAGAAAACAACTCCATAAGCGCACGAAAGTTTTAACTTCCCACAGTCCCTTTTAATGTGCTTCCCGCTTCTCAAATCTTTGCTTTGATCTTGCCAGCAATGTCGGGAGACGGACTTCCCTTTTCACGTCTCCCGGTTTCAGCCGAATTTAACAAGTTTCAGCCGAATTTAACAAATTGTTTGTCAATTTTAATGTCCCTTACTCACGGGTATGTTGCTTGCAGCTTTGATGTTTTTAGGAAGAAAGGTCAGCGCTCATCTGTAACAGCCGCGCGGCTTCGCTTCCGCGGAAAGAGCGATGAACTCACAGCACCGCTCCCCCTCCTTCACTCCGGAGCTCCTTACGGGGTCCCTTCTGTGATTTCAGGGTAGCTTCTGGTGCCCGCCGAGTCCCACGGCCACGGGCTCACTCTACCCGTGGTTTTTCTTAATGGGTCGCCGCTATGCCGCAGCGTGCGACCCTTTTCCGCGGAGCCCCTCTTCAAAGAACGAAGAGGACCGCCATTACAGTTTCGCGCCGCCTCCGGAAGTCCTCAAAAAAAGATTCCACCTTTTAGATCTCATTTTCAATAACTTCTTTTCATGACTTCCCCACGCCTCCCCTTATTGTATTCCAACTCCAGTTGTTTGTTCAAACAAGTTTTTGTCCTTAATGTCCTAATCATAAATTGTTAATTTGCTTAACCATAATTTGTTAATATGATTCTGTAGTAAATTTATGCCTTATCAATATTATCCTTATCCTTAGTTTAGTTTATTCAACAATTTTTTTAAAAAAATATATACCTTAATCATATATGAAAGAAAAAACAAGAAATATAAAAACAAGAAAAAAGATACCTTTCCTAAGATTGACCTTAATTCCCATCCACGGATTCCCCATTCTTATAATAATAAAAAACATATAATTTTTACACTGCAAAATGAGAATCAGGCCGCCTTTGGACTTCTAAACCCCCACCCTTCTCTCCCCGGTTTCAGTCCCAAACCAAAGTCCAGTTAGTCCATCTTTTTAGCCTGGTGACCTTATGTCCGAGGCTCTCAAATCTCTCTCAGTCCCTTTCAGCCGGCTTCTTCGAAAGTCTCTCATGCTAAACATCCAGGGTCGAAAAGGTACCTTCTCATAGTTGACCATACTTCTTTCAGCCATGCCTACTTGTTTAAAGATGGAGCTCCAACTCTGCTTCTTGAATTTGTAAATCCCAAATAGTCCAACTTTCACCTTGGTCGAATTAGAGTTCATCTTAGCAGGTCTCCGGCTCTCTTTTATCTTTTGTGGCGTTTCAGCCACCCCTTCTTTCTGCTCCTCCTGTTCAGCAGGTGTCTTTTCCTCCTCTTCAATTTTTGGTTTCTTTTCTTGTCCAGCTGCCTGTGTTTTGAGCATCAAGTCCCTTTTCAACTCAATAGGTGTATTTTCTGTTAACTTCGGTTTTGTGGGGCTTGTAGACAAAACATGGCCTCGCTCGCTCGTCTCTCGCAGCTTTCCCACGAGAAAGATAAGATCTTGCAAGTCAGCTCGTATTTCCTGACCTAGTTCCATTCTTGTAATGTCCAAGAATCCCCTCTAGAGGGATTCTGGTTACTTTGTGTTCTTTTCCCTTCCGATCCAAAAGTCAGATTTATTTGTATCAATCTTTCTTTACTTTCAATATTTTGTAACAATATAACCGGTTAAACTTTAAGCTTTCAGTTTTTCCCAACTTTGACAGCTAGTTTGACAGCTGTCAAAAGTTTTCTGTAAATCCTCAGCAGGCTCTTTTCACGGGTTACTCCCGGGCTTGAGAAAGGTGGTACTTGATCCAAAAAATAAACTCTGGTCCTCCAGCACACTAGCTTAGTCCTTTAAATCCGTGGAATTTATATTTTTTATCCAATCACAACAATTCTTCTCGCAACCTTAGATGACAGATCCTCGCTTTAAGCTGTTTACAATAGGGGGGAGACGGACTTCCTTTTTTTTTTTCACCTCCCCCGCTCGTACCAAATCCAAAACCGAATTATTTATAGTCCAATTTCCAAGTTACTCACGGGTTGTTGCTCTTGATTTTAAGTCCAAATTTTAGCAGGAAGAAGTCAGCGCTCTCCGACAAACGGCATGTGGCTACGCTCGGCAGGGGAAGCAGAAGACTCACAGCACCACGCCTCTCCCCGGCACCCGTTCCGTAGCCTTTAAAAAGGCTCCTTCACGAGTCGGGAGGGCGCTAACGGTGCCAGCCGAGTCACCATGTCCACGGGCTCCGTGCCCGTGGTTTTTTAGGGTCCCCGTGTCGCCGGCACGGCAAGACCCAGCCCCCTGTCAAGCCGATTCCCTCCGGAGCTCGGAGGGAATCCGCCATTAGTCGATCGCAATAACCCGGAAGTCCTTGCATAGGAAAGAATTCTAAAACAACAGCAGTGATCACAATTAGCAACAACACACAATGAAACAGCAAGCAAAACTTGCCACTACATCATCACTGAGCCTTGAAACTTGTGTCTTATCCCCATAATCGAAACTGACATCAAGTCTTATGCCATCTGGAAGAGAATGAAGGAGATGAGAGATGAATTTCTGCCACATTTACTGATTCACCAAATTGACCTGGCCCCCATTCCACCCTATTTACAAGGAGGCTTTATGGATCCTGTCTTTGGTGGCAACGACTCCTTCCAAGCCTGCAGTTTGGCCATGTTGGTGCTGTGGCAGGATTTCACAGCCACATGAACCAGGAGGTCTGCATCAAGCAAGGATGCTGCAGCTACTGAGTGGGCTCTCCTTAGTCTGGAAAGTGCGACTGAGGGAATCGGATGGCTCAGGGGGCGTGACCAGCCCTATTTATCGCTGGCGCGGCCGGGGATCTCCCTCTTTTTTCCGGACTTGGCTTTTCGCCTACCTGGGGGGGGGGATTGCGAGTTGATGTGCATCAGCAGGACAACCCCTACTGGTGGTTAACCCTTCCCGGACTTCAAGCGGACGGGCTGAAGCCAGATAGTCAGTTAGGACCAATGCCTAAGCGAATACCACTCATCACCTGTAACCAATAAAGTTGTGGCCATATTTAGCCCATTAACCTGAAATAATTGTGTCATGTGTCTTTATTTCCACTTGGGGGGGGGGGGCGGGAACTCGCCACGCAATAGGGCTCTTTTTGTTTTTTTATGCACCCACAGACCCCAAACGGCTCTCCACAGGAACACAGTGGTGCATCTCATGTATGTGTGTGGGGGATTCCAATACTACCGCTAAGACCAGACCATGTCATTACAGAGGAGGCAGGTTTAGTCGTTGTCTGAGGACTATCCCTACCTCCGGGTCTGGTCCTGACCGGATGGATGCTAGAATCAGCAAGGGATACCAACATGACCAGAAGGTGTTGCTGTGCAATGCCAGGTCAATGATTCATAAGACCACTGCCATCCATGACTTGATCATGGATGGAGGACTTGACCTGGCATGTGTGACAGAGACTTGGTTGGATGAAGCAGATGGGCCTGTCCTTGCCGCTGCTTGTCCACCAGGTTTCTCTTACGTACAGCAACCCAGGTCATGTGGGCGGGGAGGGGGGTTGCAGTGATTTTTAGGAAGTCATTAGTTTGCACCAGGCGTCCTATTGGGAAGACCCAGTTCTCTGAGTGCATGTTCTGGAAGTTGGGCAATAGGGGCAGTACAGGATTCCTTTTGGTGTACCGACCTCCCCGCTGCACCAAGGATTCCCTGCCCGAGCTGCTTCAGGTCGTGGCGGATGTTCTCCTAGAGACACCTAGTTTGGTTGTCCTAGGGGATTTTAACATCCATGCCGACACGGCCTTACAAGGGGCTGCTCGGGACTTCATGGAAAGCATGGCCTCCATGGGGCTGTCCCTGAATAAGTCTGGCCCAACTCATAGCCACGGGCATGCCTTAGACCTGGTGTTCACCTCTATGGATGTTGGTGATCTGACACTAAGTAAAAGCGAAACGAAAGAAGTGCCATGGTCAGATCACTTCCTGGTGCAACAGGACTTCTCTGCGACCCATCCCCTCTGCAGGGAGGTGGGACCAATTCGGATGGTCCACCCCCGCCACTTAATGGATCCAAATGGTTTCCAGAGAGTGGTAGGGGATGCTTTATCCCATGTTGATGGCCTTTCAGCCGATTCCCTGGTGGCCCGCTGGAATGTGGAGTTAACCAGGGCTATTGACTGTTTAGCTCCGAAGCGCCCTCTCCGATTGCATGGAGCCCGGACAGCCCCGTGGTTTTCCACGGATCTGAGGGCAATGAAACAATCGTTGAGACGGCTAGAGCGCCGGTGGCGGATAACTCATTCCGAATCTGACCGGACACAGGTTAGAGCTCAACGTCGAGCCTACCAAGTGGCGATAGCGACGGCGAAGAAGACTTTCTTCGCCGCCTCTATTGCATCTGCAGAAAACAGCAGCAGGAGACTTTTTCAGGTGGTTCACAATTTAGCGGAACCACCTGCGACATCTGGGCCCAGTACGGGCCACATGATCTCCTGCAATGATTTTGCAAAGTTTTTTGCAGATAAAATCACTCAGATTCGACTTCCGGTCGGTGCCACCGGTTAATGGCGGATTTCCCTCCGAGCTCCGGAGGGGGTCTGCTTTACGAGTTCGGGTCCTGCCGCTACGGCGAAGCGGGGACCCTCAAAAATTACAGGCGCGGAAGCCTGTAAACAAGGAGAATCGGCGGGCACCATTGCGCCCCCCCCGAAATCGCAAGGGAGCCTTTTTAAAGGCTCCGGAACGGCAGCGGGGGTGAAGCGCGGTGCTGAGAGTCGTCACCCAGCCCGTGAAGCGAAGCCGCATCGCCATAGTCGGAGAGCGCCAATTCCTTCCTGAAAATTTGGATTACAAATTAAAACCTGTGAGTAGGACTTTAAAATCAATTTGGAATTTACAAATATTTTAAGGAAATTTGGCCGGAAACGGGAATGGTTTAAAGCAAGGAAGTCTGCCTTCCCGGACTGCAAAATTATACAGCAAAGAAGGCTAAAAGCTGCAACCATTGAAAGATCTTTAAGAACTAAGTGAACTAGACATTGGCCTTAAAAATCCCCATTTTGGCTGGCAGGAGCAAAAGGGGGTTGAAATTGAACTTTAAACCTGCGGGAAAAGGGGTTTTAAAAACTTTTACCGCTGTGTCAAACACCCCTGAAACGGACCGCCTAAGTAAGGACACCGGAAAGAGAACTGTCAGTGAGTTAAACGGCTACTTGGAAAGTTACTTTGTTTTAACCTATTGGGCTCTTGAAAGTTACTAAATTACTGGTCTGCTAAATTCTGAAACTACACCAGGAAATTGTTGCAATTGACTCCGCGTCTACGAAGATTAGGCTGGCTGGTTTATCACATCTATCAGATAGATATTCAATTAGATTAACTATACTTCTTGTGTTATTTCTTATTTGCCTGCCCGGTAAAAAACCCGCTTGGTCTTCGTGTATAATTTTTGTTAGTATCTGTCAGGGCTGCCACCCAGTCCCAGCTCACATAGGACCAAGTCAGCCAGCGTTCAGTTTCAAAGAGTCTTTATTGGATTACAGGTTCCATTTCCAAACTGCAATGTGCAGCCCTACTTCTTCTAGGTCAGAACGACGAAGACCCGTCTGAGTCTCCGCCTCTAGCGCACCAGCTTAATACCCTAGCCTTGCTCCACCTCCTGCGCCTTTCCTTCCGTCTCTGGGTCCTTCTGCCCCCCTGGGTCTCTCCCTTCCTACTCTCTTCTGACGCGGACCCCCCTGACCCTTCCGCCTCCTTGCGGCGGGCTTTGGGACCCGGCTCACTCTCTGGGCTGCTGACTGCGCCAGCTTCCGCTACATTTGAACTTGGCGCGCGCGCCCAACTCTCCACTTTCCTCTTGATAGTTTCATCGCTCCCCGAGGTGGGCGTGACTACTCCTGACTCATGCCCTCCCTCCTTCTGAAAGTCTCCGGAACCCGATATCTGGTCCCCTTTCTCCCCGCTGCTCCCGGCTGGGCACGTGGGTCCCGATCTCCAACTGCTGCTCTCTGATCCCTCTCTGGACCCTTCTTCCTGGGGTGTCCCCCTGCTCTCCCCCCTTGCCCTGGCTGCTGGCGCTCCCTTCTGGGAATCCTCGGACTCGCTAGACAGGCTCGGTGATCTCGGGTCGTCATCCCCACTCATCCTTCCTTCGTATTCCTCCCCCTCGCTCTCTGTCTCCTCCCTTCTCTGCGTCTCTGCTCCTGAACCCCTGACATCCATCCCCCCCTCGAAGCCCCCCCTTCCCCCCTCCCCGCTTTCAAGGGTGGTTGGTGGGTGCTCCGTCATCACGGGAGTGAATGTCGGATACAGTTCGCTCCCCGTTGCTGGCCGCCAACTGAAGACCTCCGAGTCTTCCTCCCCGCTTTCGGCAACTGTGATCTCCTCCGCCTCCATTTCGGTGCCGCCGTGCTCGAAACCAAGATCCTCCCCGCAAATGTCCATGTCAGTCTCTGCGTCTGTCGCCGGACCTGGTATCTCCTGCCACTTCCGGCGCCACTGCTCCTCTGGCCGATCATCCCACCAATACGAGTTCTCGGACGCCGAACCCTCCGGTGACCCCTCTGGGGAACGTGTGCGCGGTGCTGGTTCCCCGTCCGAGTCGAAACCATGGAAAGTGCTGGAGGAAAGCGTGGGCGTGAACAACCAGTCGTCGAAGAAGCCCGCTGGCATAGGTCTGTGTGGGAAAAGGGCATGAAACTCATCCTTTAGCAGGGGTTCCTCCAAGGCGTAGTCCGGCACCCAGCTATTAGCACTGGCCCGGGTGCCTTCCCTTGCTAGTAGATATTCTACTCCGTCTTCCCCCCATCTGGAGTCCAGAATCTCCGTGACTTCGTTGATGGGGTCCTGCTGTGGCAATCTTCCCGCCTCCGTCCGTTCCGGAGACTGACTCGGTGCCGTTCCTGGTTCCTGGAACCTGTGCGGTGCCCTGTAGGGAGTGAGCAACGACCTGTGGAACACCGGATGCATCCTGGAACCCTCCGGTAGCACCAGCCGGAAAGCCACCGGGTTGATCTGCGCTTCGACTCGGTATGGACCGAGTTGCTTGTGCCCCAGCTTTCTCTTGGCTAACGATCGGGTCGGCACCGCGTGGGCTGCCAACCAGACCCAGTCTCCCACTCGGATCTCTTCGCCCACTCGCCTGTGCTTGTCAGCTTGTACTTTGTATGCGTGCTTCGCTAGCTCCAGCTGCCGTCTGAGTTGATCGTGGACCTCTTGCAACTCAGATGCGAAAGCGTCCGCCGTCTGCGGTTCCCCTTCCCCCATCCTGTCCAGTCCCGGGAAGGTTCTGGGATTCCTCCCATTGTTGGCGAAGAACGGCGTCACCCCTGTGGACACGTGCTTCGTGTTGTTGTAGGCGAATTCGGCGAGCGGCAGGTAATCCACCCACGTCGCAGGCTGTTGATTGGCATAGCATCTCAGGTACTGCTGCATGATGGCATTGACCCTCTCCGCTTGCCCGTTGGTCTGCGGGTGTCTTGCTGATGTCAGATTGATCTTGACGTTCAGGAAGCCCATCAGCTTTTGCCAGAAATTCGAGATGAACTGGCGTCCGCGGTCGGACAGTATAGACCGCGGCAGCCCGTGCACTTTGAACACGTGATCTATGAACAGTTTGGCCGTTTGTTCCGCCGTGGCCACCTTCGCACACGGTATGAAGTGTGCCATCTTGGTGAACAAGTCCACCACCACTAGTACAGCTGTCTTGCCTCTCGAGCTGGGTAGATCCGTGACAAAGTCCAGGGCCACTCTCTCCCATGGTTCAAACGGCGTTTGCAGCGGTTCCAGCAGTCCCGCCGGTGGTTTGTGCACCGGCTTGGCCCTCTGGCAGGTGTCGCACCTCGCGACGTAGTCCGCGACTTCCCCCCTCAGTTTGGGCCACCAAAAGTCCCTTGCGACCAATTCCACCGTTTTTTCTGTGCCAAAGTGCCCGGCCGTGGGTGCGTCGTGCAGCTGCTGCAGTACCCTGGCGCGAAGTTCGTCTCCCGGCACGTAGATGGCCCCTTTACGTAAGAGCAAGCCGTCTCGTATCTGGAACTCGTCGCCCTTCGCCGTGCCCTTGTGCACCTCTGCCATCTTCGCCTGCGCGAAGGAGTCGTCCTGCAACGCCCGTCGCACCGCATCCAGGTCTACTGTGGCTGAAGCGCACGCCCACGCTGTTGGCGCGAAGATGTGCATGGCTGCCGCTGGCGTCGCCTCTTCGAGGTATTGCGGTTTTCGGGACAGTGCATCCGCCATGATGTTGGTGTCGCCCGGGACGTACTCAATTCGGAAATCGAAATCAGCAAAGAACTCCGCCCAACGTATCTGCCTCTGGTTCAGGAACCGAGCCGTGCGCCAGTGCTCCAGATTCTTGTGGTCCGTGCAGACCTGCACCGTGTGCTTGGCGCCGACCAGGAAGTGCCTCCACGCCTTGAAAGCTGCATGAATGGCAAGCAACTCCCTATCCCAGATGGTGTAGTTCTGCTCCGACTTGCTGAGCTTTCTGGAGTAGAACGCCCCCGGCCGCCAGACCCCCTGTGGGTCCCTCTGCAGCAGGACCGCTCCCACTGCTCTATCGGACGCGTCTGTCTCTACCCGCAGCGGTCTGCTGGGGTCGATATGCAGCAGTTGCTCTTCCGACGCGAAGAGACGCTTGAGTGTCTGAAAGGACCGCTCCGCCTGCTCCGTCCAGACGAATTTCTTTTTCTTGGAGCTTAGCGTGTCCGTAATAGCCGCCGTCTGCATCGCGAACCCCTTGATAAACTTGCGATAGAAGTTGGCGAATCCGACAAACCTCTGGACCTCCTTCCGGTTGCGCGGGCTCTTCCAATCCAACACCGCACGAACCTTGGCGCTGTCCATGGCTAGCCCCTTGTCCGACAGCTTGTAACCCAAGAAATCCACCTCCGTTGTGTCGAACTGGCACTTCTCCAGTTTGGCGTACAGTCTATGCTGCTGCAGCCTCTTCAGCACCTCCCGAACGTCCTGGTCGTGTGCCTGCTGTGAGTCAGAGAATATCAGGATGTCATCCAGAAAACAGACGCACTTCTTGTAGAGGAGTCCTGCCAACACGTGATGCATGAAAGCTTGAAAACAGTGAGAACCGTTTTGCAAACCAAACGGCATCACTCTGTATTCGTAGGTGCCTAGAGGCGTGAACATGGCTGTCTTCCACTCATCGCCCTCCCTCATGCGAATGAGATTGTACGCTCCTCGCAGATCCAACTTGGTGAACACGCGTCCCTTGCGCACCGTCGCTAGCAGGTCGTCAATCCTGGGCATGGGGAAATCGGAGGGCTTGGTCATCCTGTTTAAGAGGCGGTAATCCACCACCAATCTCTTTTGGGGCGTGTCCTTCTTCTTCACGAAGAAAACAGGACTGCCCCCTACTGCTCTGGACTCCCGGATGAAACCGCGCTGCAAATTGTGATCTATGAACTGTTTCAGTTCCTGTAGTTCGTCCTCAGACATGGAATATAGCTTCCCCTTCGGCAGCGTCGCCCCTGGCAGGAGGTCAATCTTGCAGTCATATTGCCTGTGCGGTGGTAGCTTGTCTGCCTCTTTCTCGCAGAAGACCTCCAGAAAGTCCGCGTATTTGTGGGGAACTGCTTGCAACGTTCCCAACTGCAGTTGTGAGTCCTCCTCCTCCCCCTCCTGCCTGGGCAGGATGCAGTGTTCTGCGCAGTAAGAGGAGCCGAAGATCAGCTGTCTCTGGTACCAAGCCAGCGTTGGACTGTGCCTGTCCAGCCAACTCATGCCCAACACAATGGGCGTGTCCGACAGTCGGGTGACATTAAAACTGATGACTTCCCTGTGGTTACCAAGTTGCATCACCATTGGTGGCGTCTGCTTCATCACCTGCCCCCCTAGCAACTCTCTGCCATCCACTGTGACGACTTGCAGGGGCAGAGTGGCAGGCAGTAGCGGTATAGCGTGCTGCTCCACAAAATCCTGTGCTATAAAGTCTGCGTTGCTTCCAGAATCCACAGAAAGCGGCACTTCGATAGTGACGCCATTTGGTAGCTGGAGAGACGCTGTGAGCTGCACCACTGGTTTGGGTGGGAGGGGGTCCGTGGGTTGCAATATCGCTGGGGACTGCTTCACTGATGCGTCTGGCTGGGCCCCAGTGCCTCTGTCTCCAGCCAGACATCGTCGTTTCCCTGCTGAGTTTCGCTGTATTGCGTGGCCGCTTTCACCGTTGCGGAGGCTGCAGTGTGCTTGGAGCTCCTCTGGGGACACTCTTTCGCCAAGTGTTGAGAGCTGTCGCATATGTAACACTTCCGGGTCCCTCTAGGAGGTTTAGTCTTGACTGCCGTCGGTGCAGAGGCTCTGGTAGCTGACTGAGCCCTGGCGCCTCCCACCTCCATAGGTTCCACCCCCCCTCCTGGCGGAGGTGTGGATTGCGCACGCGCTGCTTCCCTTGGAACGAAAGAGAAACTTCTCGCTGCTTCGCGCCCTCCACGTCCTTCATCTCTGCACCATGGACGTTCTTCCAGCCTCACCCCCACAGTCAGCGCCCTTTGGACCACTTCTTGCGTGCTTCGGGGCCTCTCCCCCCTCGCAATTTCATCCTTCACAGCAGGGCTTAGACCCTCCCAGAACAGGTCCCTGACTGGGGGCGAATCCCGGTCCCATTCCAAGGCACTGACAAGCGCAAAAAAGCGGGCGTGGTACTGCCGTACGCTCGCCCTCCCTTGTTTCAGTCCATGAATCTCCCGTCGGGCAAGATCCACATCAATGGTAGACAAAAAACACGCATCCATCGCTTTGATAAAGGCATCTGCACTCTGAAGCGCCGGATCTTTATCCCTCCACAAATTGCGTAGCCACGCTTTAGCATCCCCATGCAAATGGGACAGTATAAACCCCACTTTCTCTTCCTCATCTCTAAAGTCTTTTGCCAGCAGTTGCAGTGCGCACATTACATCTGCTCGAAAATTGGGGTACTGTTGTAAATTCCCATCGAAGTGAGCCACCAGCCCTCCTGCTCTCCGTGCCAACCCGACCCCCTCCGGTCTGGGTCCTGGCTGCCCGTGCTTAACCCATGCTTCAAACCTGGCGTGGAGATCCCGGTAGGCGGCTGCCGCATCCTCCTCCCTTTTCTTGGATGCCAGTACCTCCGCATTCAATTGGGTAACTGCCTGTTGCAGCGCTGAAACTTTCTCTGCTTCCGTCATCTTTGCCAACTGTCGTGAGCTTGCTCCCAAACACCGATCCCCTCCTCCAGCTGCTGCTGTCTCCGCTGCGAGGTATCAGGTGTCAGAAGCTTAAGAGACGGGTCTTACTGTCAGGGCTGCCACCCAGTCCCAGCTCACATAGGACCAAGTCAGCCAGCGTTCAGTTTCAAAGAGTCTTTATTGGATTACAGGTTCCATTTCCAAACTGCAATGTGCAGCCCTACTTCTTCTAGGTCAGAACGACGAAGACCCGTCTGAGTCTCCGCCTCTAGCGCACCAGCTTAATACCCTAGCCTTGCTCCACCTCCTGCGCCTTTCCTTCCGTCTCTGGGTCCTTCTGCCCCCCTGGGTCTCTCCCTTCCTACTCTCTTCTGACGCGGACCCCCCTGACCCTTCCGCCTCCTTGCGGCGGGCTTTGGGACCCGGCTCACTCTCTGGGCTGCTGACTGCGCCAGCTTCCGCTACATTTGAACTTGGCGCGCGCGCCCAACTCTCCACTTTCCTCTTGATAGTTTCATCGCTCCCCGAGGTGGGCGTGACTACTCCTGACTCATGCCCTCCCTCCTTCTGAAAGTCTCCGGAACCCGATATCTGGTCCCCTTTCTCCCCGCTGCTCCCGGCTGGGCACGTGGGTCCCGATCTCCAACTGCTGCTCTCTGATCCCTCTCTGGACCCTTCTTCCTGGGGTGTCCCCCTGCTCTCCCCCCTTGCCCTGGCTGCTGGCACTCCCTTCTGGGAATCCTCGGACTCGCTAGACAGGCTCGGTGATCTCGGGTCGTCATCCCCACTCATCCTTCCTTCGTATTCCTCCCCCTCGCTCTCTGTCTCCTCCCTTCTCTGCGTCTCTGCTCCTGAACCCCTGACAGTATCTTTTTTAGTCTTTTGGCTAGGATTCCGGCAAAGATCTTATAGTCCGTATTTAATAAAGAGATGGGTCTGTAATTCTTAACTTGGGTTAGATCCGAATCTTGCTTTGGAATTATTGTGATAAATGCCTCCTTCCATGTGCCTGGGATATCTCTTTCCTTTAGGATGTTATTCATTACGTCAATTAACGGAGTCATCAATGTGTCTTTCATTTCTTTATAGTAACTCGATGTAAACCCATCTGGGCCCGGTGCTTTCCCTCTTTTCAATTCTTTTATCACTTCTTCTACCTCTTCTCTATATATTGGGGCATTTAGCTGTTCTTTTTGATCTATCGAAATCTTCCTCACCATCTTTTCTTTTAAATATCTTTCTATTTTTTTGTTGTTGTTCTTTTCTTTATTCCTATATAGTTGCTCATAAAAATCCACGAATCCTTTTCTAATTCCTTTCGGGTCAGTTGTTTCTTCTCCGTTTATTTGTATTTTGCTGATTGTATTTTGTTCTTTCCTCCTTTTGACTTGCCAAGCAAGCCATTTTCCTGACTTATTGGCGAATTCAAAGTTTTTCTGTCTTAGCCTTTTGATGTTCCATTCAACCTCTTTATTTATTAACATTGCAAATTGAGTTTGGAGGGACTTTATTTCCTGCATTATCCTTTCATTGTTCGGTTTTTTAATCAATTTTTGTTCATTGTCCATGATCTGTCTCAAAATCTCTTTTATCCTTTTTTCTTTGTTATTTCTTTTCCACACATTTTGTTGAATAAAAAGGCCCCTCATTACTGCCTTACTTGCGTCCCATACCACACTTGTTTTCACCCCTTTATCTAAATTATCCAAAAAATATTCAAATAGTTTCTTCCGTATTTTTTCAACGAACTTTTGATCATCCCATAAGTTATCATTCAGCCTCCATCTAAAGGTTCGTTCTTCAGCTCCCTTCATCTCCATTTCTATTGGGTTATGGTCAGAAATGACTTTGGCCTGGATTTCAATTTTTTGAATTCTTGGTGTCAATTCATTCGATATCCATATTTGATCTATTCTTGACATTGATTGGTTCGGTTCTGAGTGATATGTGAATTGTTTCTCCAGAGGGTGTCTAAGTCTCCAAATGTCTATTAAATTACAATTCTTAGTCATCATAAAAAATGTCTTAGGTAACTTTCCTTCTTTGTTCTTTGTTTTTCTTAATCTGTCCATTTCAGTTGAAACCACCCCGTTCATATCTCCCATTATTATGATTTTTTGATCCATGTGTTCAAATAGCTTCTCTTCCAATAATCTAAAAAATTCTGTTTTGTTCCCATTTGGTGCGTAAATCCCGACTATTATCAATATTTCGCCTTGCCATTTAATACGAACCGCTATTATTCTTCCTTCCTCATCCTTAAATAATTGGTGAGATTCAATTTTATTTTTAATATAAAGTACTACACCTCTTTTTTTCTCTTTATCCGAAGATATGAATTCATTCCCTAACCTCTTGTTAATGAGAATTTTCCTATGTTTCTTGACCACATGTGTTTCTTGAAGGCATATGATGTCCAAATTCTTCTTTTTTAGAATACGTTCAATTCTGTTCCGTTTTTTCTTATCGTTCATTCCATTAATGTTCCAATTCCATAATTTTAGCATCATTTTTCTTACCACTGATCAAATTTGAATTTTAACCTATATCCTTTCTGTCTCTTCTCCTTCTTCCTCTTCTTCGTCTTCCTCAGATTCTCCTCCGTTCTGTTCTTCTTCTTCTCCCAATTCTGGTTCCTCCCTCAGTCTTAGTCCGCCTTCTGCTCCTTTAGGCTCCTCCTCTCCCTGTTGAAGCTCTTTATATCTTCTTGTGAACTTTCCTATTTCCTCGGGGCTTGTCAATCTACTTTTGACTCCTTTATAAAAGAATGAGACACCTTCCGGAAATTCCCATCGAAAATCAATCCTATTTTTCTTAAGCAGTTGCACCAGTGGTTTGTAAGGTTCTCTTCGTTTCAGCAGCCTTATTGGAATATCTTTAAATATAATTATGTAGTTTCCATCGATGTATAATCTCTTCTCTCTATTCCTTTGCAAAATCAGGTTCCTCATCTCTCTATCTTTAAATGTAACTAAACAATCCCCTGGGAATTTCTTTACCTTGCTTGATTTAATTTTCATTCTGTATGCATTTTGTATTGTCTTCGCCACATCTTCTTCCGCCAACTCCATCCACTGCGCTATTTCCTTTGTTAGTCTTTCTTTTATATTTTCATTTTGTACTTCCGGAATTTGCCTCAATCTTAAATTAACTTCTCTCTGTTTTAGTTCATTCATTGCAATAGAATCTTTTATTTCTTCCTGCATTTTATTTAAATCTGCTATCTCATTTCTCATTTTTTCTTCTTCCCGCTTCATTTCTTTCATTTCCTGTTTAGTCTTTTTTAATCCTTCATCCACTCTTTTTGAGACCTCCTTGATCTGTCCTTTCAGTTCACTTACTGTCTCCTCAATCTTTTTGTCCATTTTCCCAATTTTATTATCCACCTGTTCTAATTTTGTCTCTAAATTTTTCTCGCTTTGTTTTATTTCTGCAAACATCCTCAATATTTCTGTTCTAAATTCTGTTTCTTGTTTTGAGGCTCTCCTGTCTGTTGGGGTTCCCCCCTCTACCCCTTTTTTTTGCGTGTGCGACATTATCTTAAATCTCAAAATATCGTATATTTCCACTGAGTATTTCTTGTCTTTCCTGTCTTTCCTATACAAATATTCTTATACTTGCTATTAGATAATATTGAGTTAACCACCAAAAGTAGTATGTACAACCTTATATAGAATGACAACAAATGACAACAAATAACCAAAAACCAAAAATACTACAAATCGCGACTTCTTTAGCCGTTCGCCTCCACTTAATATGCTTAAATGTTATCCCTTCCCCCTGAAATTCGAGGGAAATTAGTTGTCTATTGATTCTGATAGTATTCTGTTTATGGTCTTCTTGCCCCTATTCGGGCTAATCCAACCAACGCTTTGATAAACACAGTCCTGATTTGTAGATTTGTAAATCCAAATATAGTCCAGGTGGAGATGACAGAAATTTTGGGAGAACTCCACTTATAACTTCAGAGGTACTCCAAATTTAAATGTTAATTTGAGTATAATTGTCAATATTCATGTTAGTTGTTCCTTAACCAAATATGTTCGTACTGAGCAGATCAAAGAGTTTAGTCCAGCAGGGGTGAGGCCTCTCCGGAACAGTTATCTTCTTTACTTCATTAAGCCTAAAAAGCCTCAACTGAGGTTTTCCAGCATTAGGATGTAATATTTGGCTTACGCCACAGGAGGGAGTCAGCCCCTTTCAAACTTAGGAGGAAGTTTCTTAGTTAGGTTTTTTTTTCAACTACCCTCCTTATATTCTTCACTCTTTCAATGTCTTATAAACAGAGGTAAAGAAGAAAGATGGTAAACAAAGGGAAAACCCCAAAACGTCGACCCAAAGTACTTCAAAGTGTTTTGTCTTCCCTTTCTATACGTCTTTTAGAACCACTTAATATGGCGTCTGAAGCTCCACTCCACCCCCGCTTGATATGGCGTTGGAAAATCTTCTCAATGCCTTAACTTCTTCACATAAATCTTAACAATAGTCCTCTTTGTATTTCAGTTGCCTCAATTACTGTATCGACTGGGTTTTCTCTTCTATCACGACACTTCTCTGCTCCCCCTTAGCTTTCTCCCTTTCTCCTTTATCTTTTGGAGAAAGTTTCTTTTTAACTTGAGTAGACGGGAGAGACGGAAACAGTAGCCGCTAGCGGTAACTTACTTTCTCTTTCGGCTCTGCATGCAGCGCTGCATCTTTTTCAGTGAAGTCAAACCGGCGCTGAACTCGGACTCTTCTCTTTTTACTCGGAGACTTCCTTATCTTTTCCCCTCTCACGTTGTTATAAAAACTAAGTTCTGAATCCGAGTTTCTTTATATCGAGAGCGGGGCGCTAATCCTTGCAGGCCCGGGGCTTCGCTGGTTCGCCGCTGTAATGGCTGCCCAATTGCCCGCTGCTCGTTCCGTCGCTCTCTTCACCTTTATTCAAAGGCTACCTGGCGACCGGACGAACAGCTTCCAGGCACTGCCGGGCACCTAGACCTCTAGACACCCTCCAGAGGCTTGACAGGAGGTTTTTTTCGCCCTAAAAACCTCCAAATTCGGCCGAAAAAGCTAGGGCTCTCTCCGCAGAAAAAACCCTCGCCTGCAGCAGGTTCCGCGCTCCACCGGAAGTCAAGTCTGCTCCTGGCAATATATCATTCAGAATGTTCAAGGAGCTCATTCTACGATCTTTCCCTGTAAGGAAGCCCTTTGATTTTGGGAAGTTTGTAAATACCAATTTTTGGGGATTTAAAATCAGGTTCCAACATCTTGCCTGAGTAAAGGTGTGCCCATCTTGTATAGTGCTGTCATCGCGATTGGGCATTGCATCGTCCCCTTTTCCCGATTTGCCAAGCGGTTTGCTGCCATCATTGTTAGGGACCACTTCTCCCCCAGAATCTGGCTCACTGAGTGAACTGGTACCAGAGCTCTGGGACGTTGCTTCCGTCCTCCCATTTAGTTCTAAACTCTGGTTCAGAGATGCCACCTTAGCCATTAGCTTTGGTGATGGCTTCTTTTTCCCCTTCCTGCCTTTCTCTTTTTTATCTCGTGCAGCAGATTTATTTGAGTCCAATGGGAGTAGATTAAATAGTTTCTGCCATTGTTTATGTCGGCTTATCTTTATTTTCCTTGTTGTTTTAATGTTCTTAGTTTTCTTTCCCCGGGCTTTTGATCTATTTTTTTGCAATTTTTTTGTTGTTACTGCTTGTCTCATCTTCACTAGTTCATCAGGGTTATGCACAAGTTCATCTGGTTTACGCACTTGGGGTGCATCAGTTGCTGTTGTCTCTTTTGGTTGGGGAGTAAAATTTTCCACAAGGGTCAGCAATAACCCATTTGTTATTGTCAAGTAATTTTTTATATTGGAAAGGTCTGTATTTATATCTTGGAAATGGGCCTGAAAATGGCCATCACTCAGTTCAGTTTGAGTATGTTTGGAAATGGGCGCCTGGTCTTGGTGGCATGTTGTTAATTCTGCCAGGGGCCGCTGATTATAGGCGACAGAGATATTTTCCTCAAGTTTCTCAGCTAGAACTAGCTCTTGTGCCAGGCTTCTTGGAGAATTTGTGTTTCCAGAGTTTTGTTGAAGCTCTTTGAAGTAATGTGACCGGTCAAGATAAGTAAGGGGGGGAGGAGTGACTTCATCAACAATTGGTTCAATTTGTTCACTCATGCATTCCTCCCTCTTGGGGAAGTAATTTATAATTTTACTTTGTCTCTTTCCAGGTCCCGGGGGGCTAAGTGGCGTATCTGGCATAATACCCAACTCCTTGCATATCTTTCTAGTAAGGACCATGTTGGGTAGTTGTCTTCCAATTAGAAAGCCAATTGTCCTCCAGTGCTTCTGCCTAATTAGCAGGGCCAATGGATGAATAGGGGTGTATCTGCCGTTTTCTCCTGCTTAGCTCATCAGCGAGCACTGATTCTCAATATGTTTCTTTGGTGGAGCTGGGAGAGGGGGGAAGGGAGGAAGGCTAGAAAGCTCTTCCGTCAGCTCCCAGTGTCCTTTTTGCTGATGAAAGCTGATAGAAGCTGGGGGTTAATTGCTATAAGGTGAAGGATGGTAATTATTTTCCAAGCTGAGCCTCTTTATCAGCCTGATTTGCTGGAGACGGTCTTACTCACACAGACGGGACTTCAGACGGGACTCGAAAAGGACTTGCTTCAACCCCTTTTTCGGTGTTTCCGATCACCCACCTTGAGTTTTTTCCTTTCCAGTGACGGGAGGTCCCTTCACAGCAGGGGAGTCAGGCCAGACCTCTTCCCTTCCCCACTCACTCGTTTCAGAAGATTACTCAACTCCACAGCACTAAATGCACAGCGAGGGGTGCGGCAAGGCAAGGCAGCAAGGCTGAAGCACGAAGCAGGTGATAAAACAATAAGGCAATAAAAGCCCAGAGGAGTTAAAAGAAAACTACTTAGAACTACTTGAAACTTAGTCTAGAGCAATAAAACAATAAAAGCCCAGAGGGGGTTAAAATGACTACTTAAAACTGCTTAAAACTTAATCTAAGGGCAGACGAAGTTAACTAGGCTGCCACCTTTCGCCGCCATCTTGGACAAGGACAAACACTTGGTGCAGTTGGAGGTAAAGCAAAGTAATTACATCATGGCTCTGCAACTATTAAGTTGGAATTGTAATGGCCTCAACTCCCCTCGGAAAAGGAAAAGTGTTTTTCATTTATTAAAAAAGGAACAATTGGACTTGATTTGTCTACAGGAAACACACGTGATAAGGCTACATAGAAAAGTATTGAATAATAAGAGATTGGGACAGGAGTTTATTTCATCTGACAAAGTTAAAAAAGGAGTAGTGATTTATGCAAAGGAAAGATTATCACCAAAATTTATCTTTATTTTTTTAAAAAAAATATTTATTGCATTTTTTAAACATAAAACAAACCAACAAACATATACAATACCATCACCATCCAACAGAACATAAGGAAACAGAAGAAATTTAGAAAGTAAAGAAAGAATGAATAGAACAAAAGTACATCAAAAATACATCAAACTCAATTTATCCATAAAACATATTCTCATGACCTTTGGACTTCCTCGCATCACCCTTTCCTGCGTTCTCAGTTGTATAGTTACAAACAGCAAATTATTACCTTGTTTCAAATCTTATTTTGTAGTTCTTGAATATTATAACCCCAATTTTCAGTAATTTTATCATATGCTAAACTGGTTGACTTAAGCATGATATTACCTCAAATTCCATCATTTTCTTAAACATCACTTGATCATACATCTTACAACTAAGTCACTGATGCCGTGTTGTTTTCTATCATGCATTCTCTTAACATTCATGCAGCTTGTAATGTTTTTGTAAATAGTCTTTAAATTTCTTCCAATCCTCTTCCACCGTCTCTTCTCCCAGGTCTCGAATTCTGCCAGTCATTTCGGCCAGTTCCATATAGTCTATCAGTTGCGTCTGCCATTCTTCCAGAGTGGGCAAATCCTGTGTCTTCCAATGCTTTGCGATGAGTATTCTTGCTGCTGTTGTTGCATACATAAAAAAAGTTCTGTCCTTCTTTAACACCTTCTGGTCAACGATGCCTAAAAGGAGGGCCTCTGGTTTCTTAGGGAAGGTATACTTAAATACCTTTTTTAACTCATTATAGATCATTTCCCAGAAGGCCTTCACTTTCGGACAGGTCCACCAGAGGTGAAAGAATGTTCCTTCAGTCTCCTTAGATTTCCAACATTTGTTATCATGCATATGATATATTTTTGCAAGCTTGACTGGGGTCATGTACCACCTATATATCATTTTCATAATATTTTCTTTCAAGGCATTACAAGCCGTGAACTTCACACCGGTGGTCCATAACCTTTCCCAATCTGCAAACATAATATTGTACCCAATGTCCTGTGCCCACTTTATCATAGCTGATTTAACCGTTTCATCTTGAGTATTCCATTTCAACAGCAAGTTATACATTTTTGAAAGTACCCTGGTTTTAGGTTCTAACAGCTCTGTTTCTAGTTTTGATTTTTCCACCTGGAAACCTGTTTTTTTATCTAAATTAAAAACCTCCCTGATCTGAGCATAATGTAGCCAATCTCGCACCTTATCCTTCAATTTCTCAAAACTCTGCAATCTCCAAGTTTCTCCTTCTTTTTCTAGTATTTCCCAATATTTCGGCCATGTGGCCTCCATATTGAGTCTTTTCTGAGCTTCCATTGGTGACAACCACCTTGGGGTCTTGTTCTCTAATAAGTCTTTATATTTTATCCAGACATTAAACACTGCTTTTCTGACAATATGGTTCTTGAAAGGCTTATGAATTTTTATCTTGTCGTACCACAGATATGCATTCCATCCAAAAGCCTTATTAAACCCCTCCAGATCCAGGACATCAGTGTTCTCAAGAGGAAACCAATCTTTCAGCCAGCAGAAAGCTGCAGATTCATAATATAACCTCAAATCTGGCAGGGCAAACCCCCCTCTCTCCTTAGCATCAGTTAGTATTTTAAATTTTATTCGGGGCTTTTTGCCCTGCCAGACAAATTTAGAGATAGCTCTCTGCCACTTTCTAAAACATTCCACCCTGTCCACAATCTGTAGGGTCTGAAACAAAAACAACATTTTTGGCAATACATTCATTTTTATCGCAGCAATTCTACCCAACAAGGAAAGTTTCAATCTTGACCAGCTTTCTAGATCCTTTTTAATCTCTGACCAGCACTTTTCATAATTATCTTTAAATAAAGTCAAATTTTTAGCAGTCATATTGACCCCTAGGTATTTCACCTTCTTCACCACATTTAAGTCTGTCTCTTTCTGAAACCTTTCTGATTCCACTGTTGTCAAGTTTTTTTCCAAAACCTTAGTCTTTTGCTTGTTTAGTTTAAATCCCGCCACCCGACCAAACTCATGAATTAGTTCTAGAACCCTTTTCGTACTAGATTCTGGCTCCTGTAACATCAGGACCAAGTCATCTGCAAAAGCTTTAAGTTTGTACTGTTTGGCTCCGACCTGAATCCCTTCAACCAACCGGTCCGCTCTAATCATGTTCAAGAGCACCTCCAGGACTGAAATAAATAACAAAGGGGAAATAGGGCAACCTTGTCGTGTTCCTTTCTCAATCTTAAACTCTTCTGTCACCACATTGTTAACTATCAGTTTAGCTTTTTGTTCTGAATAGATTGCCCCTATACCATTTTCAAACCCCCGTCCCACTCCCATCCCTTCCAAATTTTTCCTCATGAACTTCCATGAGATATTGTCAAAGGCCTTCTCCGCATCTATAAATATCAACACTGCGGAGACTTCCGGTCGGCGCCATCGGCTAATGGCGGATTTCCCTCCGAGCTCCAGAGGGGGTCTGCTTTACAAGTTCGGGTCCTGTCGCTACGGTGAAGTGGGGACCCTCAAAAATTACAGGCGCGGAAGCCTGTGAACAAGGAGACTCGGTGGGCACCATTGCGCCCCCCCGAAATCGCAAGGGAGCCTTTTTAAAGGCTCCAGAACGGCAGTGGGGGGAGAAGCGGGGCTGAGAGTCGCTACCCAGCTTGTGAAGCGAAGCCGCATCGCCATAGCTGGAGAGCGCCGATTCCTTCCTGAAAATTGGATTACAAATTAAAACCTGTGAGTAAGACTGAGACCTAATTTGGATTTACAACTATCTTTTGGAAATTTGGCTGAAAACGGGATTGGCTTAAAGTAAGGAAGTCAGCCTTTCCCGGACTGCATAAGGATAAAGCAAAGAAGGATAAAAGCTGCAACCATTGAGAGACTTTAAAGAATTAAGGGAACTAGACATAATCCGTGAACTTTTCCCCCTTTTGGTAGGCAGGAGCAAAAGGGGGAGGAATTTGTGATTTGAACCTGCCAGAAAAGGAATTTAAAAACTTTTTACCGCCGTGTCAAACACCCCTGAAACGGACTGCCGGGGTAAAGGAAGCCGGAGAGAGAGAACTGTCAGTGAGTTAAATGATTACTTGGAATGCTACATTGTTTTAAACTACTCAGCTCAGGAGAGATACTAAATTACAGGTTTGTTACACTCTGAAAATACAGGAACTGTTACATTTGACTTTTGGGAAACTTTAGGGGAATTTATGACTGTAAGACATCTTGTTTAGCTTTGGAAACTTTCTTCCCCTAGAGGACACTTTGATAACTGTTGCAATTTGGACTGTAACTACCAAGGCAGTGGAAATTTCCCTTGAAAAACAACTAACAGCTGCGAGAGTGACCTTGGCTAGGCATGAGTGGTGCACCAGAAGAGACAACAACTAGGTCTGGGAGACAATACAAAGCAAAATCTTCACAGCATAGAGTTTCAGCTGCAGGCATCCCAGTGGCACCAGCTGCAACTGGCCAGACAAGAACAACAATGTCATCAGACCCCGTAACACAAGCTTTGGTTAAGATAAATGAGTCTTTGGAATCTCTGACAAAGCAGGGGGCGGAAAATAGTAAAAAAATTGACAGAACTCTCAATTAAACTGGACCAGAATACACAAAGTGTGAATGAATTAGGGAAAAGGGTGACATCTAATACAGAATCCATTAATAAAATATTAGAGGATTCTGCCAATATATGTAAAATTGCAGAAGAAGCCAAAGTCTCTGCTGATGAGGCCAAAGTCTCGGCAGATGCTACACAGGAAAAAATTGCACCAGTTTGCAAAAAGTTGGAAGATCATACATTGGCTCTGTCTATGCTTGAACTGCAGATGAGAGATAGAAATTTGAGGCTCCGAGCAGTGCCCGAAAGTGAGGGAGATAACTTGGCGGACTTCCTTACTAAAGAATTTTCGGATTTTTGGCAGCAGGAGTTGGAGAAGGAAGAAATCAAGATACTGGCTGCTTTCAGATTGGGAAGAGCACAAGGCAGGAAGAAGCCAAGGGATTGCCTAATAACATTAGGATCAAGAGAGGAGAGAGACAAAATACTGAGCTTGCATTTTCAAAGAACACTTGAGATTGGAAATTCTTTTGTGGAGATCTTTAAAGACATCCCTAAGGAAATCCTGGACGCAAGAACATATTATAGAGAACTGGTCGGATTGCTGAAGAAGAACGACGTACTTTTCAGGTGGGAATTCCCGCAAGGCCTATCTTTCAAATTCAAAGGTAGGAAAATAAGGATAAGATCAGTAGAGGATCGAGACCAATTTCTGAATCACTACAGGGAAGACCTTCTGAAAGGAACAGTCGGAGAGGAATTAACATCAGAAACGAAAGAAGTAACAGACATTTTAAATTTGACGTTTGGATTGAAATCACCGACAGAAGAAGAACAACTACTAGGTGCGACAGGAGGTAAATAGTTTCAAGATGGCCCTGCAACTTCTAAGCTGGAATTGTAATGGACTTAACCTTCCGCGGAAGAGAAAAAATGTATTTCACCTTTTGAAAAAAGAACAGCTGGACTTAATTTGTCTACAGGAAACTCATATAACAAGATTGCATAGGAAACTACTCGTCAACAAGAGATTAGGCCAAGAATTTATTTCATCTGACAAAGTTAAGAAAAGAGGAGTGGTGATCTATGCAAAGGAAAAACTTTCTCCGAAGTTTATTTTTAAAGACGAACAAGGAAGGTATTTGGCAATTGAAGTTCAAGTTCAAGGTGAACAATTTTTGATACTAGGGATCTACGCACCTAATGAAGGGAAGTCAGAATTTTTTAAGAAGTTGCATGAGACATTATTGGACTGTATGGATTATAATCTAATCATGATGGGAGACATGAATGGAGTGGTAGGATCTTGAAATATGGTCAAATTTGAAACTGTCAATGTTAGGCCGAATAGCAGTTATTAAGATGAATGTATTGCCTAGAATGTTATTTTTGTTTCAAACATTGCAAATTCTTGACAAGATGGACTGTTTCAAGAGGTGGCAGAAGGACATTTCGAAATTTGTCTGGCAGGGCAAAAAGCCCAGAATAAAATTTAAAATATTAACGGATGCAAAGGAAAGAGGGGGATTTGCCCTGCCGGATTTAAAACTGTACTATGAATCAGCAGCGTTTTGCTGGTTGAAAGAGTGGATGCTCCTCGAGAATACAGATATCTTGGATCTAGAAGGTTTTAACAATACATTTGGTTGGCATGCATATCTATGGTATGATAAAGTTAAGGTGCATAGGGCCTTCAAAAACCATATTGTTAGAAAAGCACTATATAATGTTTGGATAAGATACAAAGATCTGTTGGAAAACAAAACCCCTAGATGGTTGTCACCTATGGAGGCTAAAGCGTTGAAAAAACTCAATATGGAAGCCGAATGGCCGAAGTATTGGGAAATTTTGGAACAAGAGGGAGATAAGTTGAAGCTACAGAGTTACGAGAAATTGAAAGCCAAAGTACGAGATTGGCTCCATTATTATCAAATAATGGAGGTTTACAAACAGGACAGGAAAATTGGCTTCCAGGTGGAGAAATCAAAATTAGAAATTGAACTGTTAGAACCCAATACTAAGAACTTGTCAAGAATGTATAATTTACTGCTGAAATGGAATACACAAGACGAAACAGTTAAATCAGCTATGATTAAGTGGGCACAGGACATTGGTCATAACATTATGTTTGCTGACTGGGAATGGTTGTGGAACACCGGGATAAAATTTACGGCATGTAATGCCTTAAAGGAAAATATTATGAAAATGATTTATAGGTGGTACATGACCCCAGTCAAGCTAGCAAAAATCTATCATTTGCCTGATAATAAGTGTTGGAAATGTAAAGAAACTGAAGGTACTTTCTATCACCTTTGGTGGACGTGCCCAAAGATTAAGGCTTTTTGGGAGATGATATATAATGAAATGAAAAAGGTACTTAAATGTACCTTCCCTAAGAAACCAGAGGCCTTTCTCTTGGGCATTGTTGGCCAATTGGTGTTAAAGAAAGATAGAACTTTTTTTATGTATGCTACGACAGCAGCAAGAATACTCATCGCAAAGTATTGGAAGACACAAGATCTACCCACCCTGGAAGAGTGGCAGATGAAGGTGATGGACTATATGATACTGGCCGAGATGACTGGCAGAATCCGTGATCAGGGGAAAGAGACGGTGGAAGAAGATTGGAAGAAATTTAAAATTTATTTTAAGAACCATTATAAAATTGATGAATGCTAAAATGTCGAAGTTTTGAGAAAGAAAAGGAGATTACAGCGACATAAGATTAAGCTAAAGAAAAGAATAAGAAGAAATATATTTGATAAAATTATTTAGAATTTGCTGAAATAATTTTGGAAATTGGGATGTAGGAAGGGGAGGTTTGGGGGAGTCCGAGAAGTGAGGGATATGAAAAAAAAGGTTATGAAATTATACATGTTTGTATGTCTTTTTATTTGTTTGTATTGTTTAAAAAATGTTGTAAAACCAATAAAAAATTTATAATAATAATAAAAAAATATCAACACTGCTTTTGTATTAATATTTGTTTGCAATAATTCCAAAATGTCAATAATGTTCCTAGTGTTGTCAAACAAATGTCTACCAGGGAGAAAACCTGCCTGATCTTTATGAATTACTTCATTTAACACTTTTTTGAGTCTACTTGCCAAAATATCTGCAAAAATTTTGTAATCCACATTTAGGAGGGATATGGGGCGGTAGTTCTTCAGTTGTGTCTTTTCAGTTTCCAATTTAGGTATCAATGTGATGAAAGTTTCTTTCCACGATTCCGGTGCCTTCTTCCCCTCCATTATCTCATTGCAAACCTCCATTAATGGTTGTATCAAGTAATCTTTCAATATCTTATAGTACTTGGAGGTAAGCCCGTCTGGTCCTGGAGATTTGCCCAGTTGCATATTCTGAATGGCACCTTCAACTTCTTGTTGTGTTATTTTGTAGTTCAAGATTGTTCTATTTTCTTGAGACAACTTTGGTAGTCCATTTCTTCTTAAAAATTGATCTATCTCAGTCTCTTTTTGCGGCCCTTGCGTATATAGTTGTTTAAAGTATCTCTGGAAGCACTTTCTAATTTCCTCGGGGTTCTGAATGTTTCTCCCATCAATCTCTAAATTTGTGACCGTGTTCAATTTTTGTCTCTTTTTCAACTGCCAAGCTAGCAGTTTCCCACATTTATTTGCTGATTCAAATGTCCTTTGTTTCATCAATTTAATTTTCCATTCAACTTCCTGATTTATCAACTTAGAGTATTGTGATTGATAAAGTTTAATTTCTCTTAGAATCTCCTGTGATTTTGGTTTCAATCTTAACTTTTTCTCACCTTCTTTTATTTTCTCCAAAATCTTGTCCTTTTTCTCATTCTGTGCTCTTTTCTTAATCGTATTCTGTTGTATCAGAAACCCCCTCATGACGACTTTACTTGCATCCCAGATTACTCTTTTTTCCACTGTGGTGTTCAAATTTATTTCAAAATAATCCTTCAAAGTCTTTTGGGCCTTCTGAATAATCTCTTTGTCTCTTAACAGGGTGTCATTCATCCTCCATCTGTAGGAGCTGGTTGGAGTTAGTCTCATGTCAATCTTTAATGCGTTATGGTCGGAGCAAGTTTTTGGGCAGATTTCCACCTTTCTAGTCTTTGGAGCCAGGCCTCTAGTTATCCATATTTGGTCGATTCTTGTCCATGTCAGTTAGGCTTCAGAAAAGAATGTTCCTTCTCTTCCTAGGGGGTTCTTTGTCCTCCAAATGTCAATCAAGTCCATATTGTCAGTTAGTTCAAAAAAGGTTTTAGGTAGTCTGCCATCTTTTGTCAAGCTTTGGCTTTGTGACTTGTCCATGTTTGTAGACACCACCCCATTCATATCTCCCATCATAATGATGTTACTATAGTCCAGATAGTCCAGCATTGTCTCATGCAGCTTCTTGTAAAATTCCAATTTCCCCTCGTTTGGTGCATAAATTCCCAGTATCAGGAACTTTTCCCCTTGTGTTTGTATTTTGATTGCCAAAATTCTTCCTTGCTCATCTTTGAAAAGAAATTTTGGTGACAGGCTCTCCTTAGCATAAATCACCACTCCTCTCTTCTTCACACGATGAAATAAATTCTTGGCCTAATCTCTTGTTGATTAATACTTTTCTATGGAGCCTTGTCACATGTGTTTCCTGCAAGCAGATAATGTCCAATTGTTCTTTCTTTAATAAATGGAATATCCTTCTCCTTTTTTCCGGGGAGTTACCGCCATTAATGTTCCAGCTAAAAAGCTGCAGAGACATCCTGGACAAATCTGTTATTCCTTAGGTGGTGGCTTTTCTTTCTTCTGGTCTTCAGATCCCAAGGGTGTGGGTATAGGCGGTGGCCAGGACTCAGGAGTTCCTTTGATCCCTTTCTGAAGGTCTTCTCCGTGGTCGTTCAAGAACTTTTCTTTATCCTCAGGTGTTTTAATTTTTACTTTCTTCCCTCTGAATGTAAAAGATAATCCTTGGGGAAATTCCCACCTAAAGGGAATTGCGTTGCTCTTCAGCAGTTTTGCTAGCTCTGTATAAGTAGCTCTAAGATCCAAAAGTTGTTTTGGAATATCTTTGTAGATTTCCGCTCTCTTACCTTGGATTACAATTGACTTTTCGTAATGTGAGCTTAATATTTTATCTCTTTCTTCCTTGGATCTCAAAGTAATCAGACAATCTCTGGGTCTGTCTTTCCTTGCTATTCTTCCAAGTCTGAAGGCACTCACGATTTTAAAGTCCTTTTCTTCCTCTAAGGGCCAAAACTTGGAAAATTCTTTTGTCAAGTAATCAATTAAGTCCCCTTGTTCAAGTTCTGGAATTGCCCTCAGTCTCAGGTTCTTTTCCCTATTTCGTAATTCAATCATAGACAGGTAGGCCTGCTGTTCACCAATCTGCTTATGCAATGGTTTTAATGCTTCAGCTTTTTGGTTAGCTTCCACAGCTAATTTACGATTTTCTGTGGTGGCTTCAAAGAGTTTCCCAATTGATTGTGCATGCTGAGCAACTTGTTCAGTCAATTTATTAACACTGGCTGTGGTTTGATCAATCTTAGCCGAATGCTCATCTGCCTTTTTGTCCAAACTTTCCAATTTTTCCAAAATTTTATCTAATACTGAGGCAGTTTCTCCTGCAGCCATACCTTCTAACAAGGTCTGCTCAGTTCCTTCCTCTTGTGCCACCAAAACAGCAGGGACAGATGATCTGCGCGTCTGTGGAATCAAAGTTGTTTGCGTTAATTGTTTGGCTTTAGCTTTGGCCGATCTTGTTTTCCCAAAGCCGCTCATTCCACTCCTGTCTACGTGCCAAGGTCAAGCTGTGTATAATCCCATGGGAATCCACAAGCCCAGAGAGTAAACAACAGATGGAAGAAAAAGAGAGAAAAGAAGTCCGAGACAGTTATAAATCCAAAGTCCTCTAGGGGGAGTACAGATATAACTTGAGGGAAACAAACAAACAAAAAAATTCCAACTTGTTCCAAAAACTTCAAAATTTTTATATTTGTCCAATCAGTCATAAATTTCAAAAAGACCTTCAGATCTCTTATTATCAGCAGAGTTGATCCTTGTTATAAGAACAATGTTTCAAAAAAAGTGCCAGAAAACGATGCTTCAATGTGTCTAGTCCAGTAACACTCAGATGTAACAATTCAAAGTAGCAAAAGCAAAGTCCGCAGTCTGACAGCTCTAATAAATTGGCAGTCCAAGTACCTGGGTTTCTTTGCAAATTATTATAAATCCACAGGAAGAGGTAGAACCAAGTCCAAAACCAAATTAGTTAAGTCACTTTAATCCCTTAGTCTCTGGGAAAAACAGTTCCAGTAATGCACGAACTGGAAGCTTTCAACTCCACTTCAAAGGCTTCAGATCAAAGACTTTGCTTTAAAAGTTAAGCAGAACCGGGAGACGGACTTCCTGGTTGCATCTCCCACTTTAGCCGAATTTTGACTAGTTTAATTTCCAATTCCTTTAGCCCCTCTTACTCACGGGTTGATGTTTTCCGAATCTAATGTTGCAGGAAAAAAGGTCAGCGCTCACAGACAGCAGCTATGCGGCTTCACTCACGCAGAAAGAGCGATCGACTCACAGCACCGCGCCAGCCCTTCCACGTTCCGGGACCCCTTACGGGGTTCCTTCTTTGTTTCGGGGGGCGCTTCTGATGCCCGCCGAGTCCCACGGCCACAGGCTCACTCTGCCTGTGGTTTTCCGACGTGGGTCCCCGCTTCGCCGTAGCGGGCGACCCGTTTCCGCGGAGCTTCCCCTTCACGAAGTGAAGGAGACCGCCATTGCCATTCGCGCTGCCTCCGGAAGTCTCCAAAATTTATCTTTAAAGACGATCAAGGAAGATTTGTGGCAATTGAAATTCAAATACAAGGAGAGAAATTTTTGATAGTAGGAGTTTATGCACCAAATGAGGGGAAATCTGAATTCTTTAAAAAGTTGCATGAGACCTTAATGGACTATTTGGATTACAATCTGATCTTGATGGGGGATATGAACGGAGTGGTATCTACAAACATGGATAAGGCACAAAGACAGGTAGTCACCAAGGATGGTAGACTACCAAAAACATTTTTTGAGATGACAGACAACTTGGACTTAGTCAACATTTGGAGAACAAAGAATCCCTTGGGAAGAGAGGGAAATCTGTCCAAAAACCTGCTCTGACCATAATGCTGTAAGGATGGAGATGAAACTAATATCAACTGGCTCCTTCAGATGGAGGATGAATGACACCTTATTTAGAGATGAAGACGTGATTAAGAAGGCCCAAAAAACTCTGAGAGACTATTTTGAGATAAATATGAACACTAATGTTGAAAGAAGAGTAATCTGGGACGCAAGCAAAGCGGTCATGAGAGGGTTTCTGATACAACAGAATGCAATAAAGAAGAGAAGTCAAAATGAGAAGAAAGACAAAATTTTGGAGAAAATAAAAGAAAGTGAGAAGAAATTGAGAGCAAAACCAAGAAAATAAAAGAAACTGAGAAGAAATTGAGAGCAAAACCAAAGTCGCAGGAGATTTTGAGAGAAATAAAGTTATACCAAGTACAATATATGAAAATGATGAATCAGGAAATAGAATGGAAAATTAAACAAATGAGACAAAAAACATTTGAATCAGCTAATAAATGTGGGAAATTGTTGGCTTGGCAAATGAAAAAAAGACAAAAACTAAATACTATTATAAATTTAGAAGTGGAAGGAAAGAACATACAGAACCCAGCCGAGACCAGAAACTGTTTCCAGAGGTACTTTAAACAATTATATACACAAGGGCCACAGAAAGAAATTGATATAGATCGATTTTTGAAGATAAATGGATTACAAAAAATCTCTCAAGAAAGTAAACTAATGTTGAACTATTAAATATTTGAACAGGAAGTAGAAGGTGCCATTCAAAACATGCAATTAGGCAAATCTCCAGGACCAGATGGGCTGACTTCTAGATACTATATATCTTTAAAAGAGTGGTTAGTACAACCTTTAAAGGGAGTCTGTAATGAAATATTGGAAGGGAAAAGGGCACCAGAGTCGTGGAAAGAAGTGTATATTATACTTATACCGAAAACAGAGACTGAAAAGACTCAGCTGAAGAACTACCGCCCCATATCATTACTTTATGTGGATTACAAAATTTTTGCAGATATTTTAGCCAAGAGATTGAAAAAAGTGTTGATGGAAGACATTCATAAACAGCAAGCAGGTTTTCTCCCGGGTAGACAATTGTCTGACAATTTGAGGAATATAATTAATATTTTGGAAAAACTAGAAGTGAATATAAACACTAAAGCAGTTTTGATATTTGTGGATGCGGAGAAAGCTTTTGATAACATTTCTTGGAGTTTCATGAAGAAGAACTTACAGGGGATGGGGGTGGGTGAAGGATTTGAAAATGGTATAGGTGCAATTTATTCTGAACAAAAGGCTAAGTTAATTGTTAATAATGAGGTGACGGAGGAATTTAAGATAGAAAAAGGGACACGACAAGGCTGCCCAATTTCCCCATTGCTTTTTATATCAGTCCTGGAGGTTTTGTTGAATATGATTAGAAGGGACCAGTTGATTAAAGGTATACAAGTTGGAGTTAGACAGTATAAATTGAGAGCTTTTGCAGACGATTTAGTATTGACATTACAGGAGCCAGAATCTAGTACTAAAAGAGTTTTGGAACTGATTCAAGAATTTGGTCAAGTTGCAGGATTTAAACTGAATAAGTTAAAAACAAAGGTTTTAGAGACAAATTTAACAGCGATTGAAAGAGAAAGGTTTCAGAATGAGACAGGTTTAACAGTGGTTAAGAAAGTGAAATACCTTGGGATTAATATGACAGCTAAAAATGGGAACATATTTCAAGACAACTATGAAAAATGTTGGACTGAAGTGAAAAAAGACTTAGAAATTTGGTCAAATTTGAAGCTTTCACTGCTAGGCCGTGTTGCTGCGATAAAAATGAATGTATTGCCTAGAATGTTATTTTTGTTTCAAACATTGCAAATTTTGGACAAAATGGACTGTTTCAAGAAGTGGCAGAGAGATATTTCTAGATTTGTCTGGCAGGGCAAGAAGCCCAGAATAAAATTTAAAATACTAACAGATGCAAAGGAAAGAGGTGGATTTGCCCTGCCAGGCTTGAAACTTTATTATGAATCAGCAGCCTTTTGCTGGTTGAAAGAATGGCTGCTTCTTGAAAAAACAGACATTTTGGACTTAGAAGGTTTTAACAATGTATTTGGATGGCATGCATATTTATGGTATGACAAGGTCAAAGCACATAAAGCATTTAAAAACCACATTGTCAGGAAAGCATTGTTTAATGTCTGGATAAGATATAAGGACCTACTTGAAAATAAAACCCCAAGGTGGTTGTCACCGATGGAAGCGAAGGCTCAGAAAAAGCTCAATATCGAGGCCAAATGGCCGAAATATTGGGAAATTTTGGAACAAGAGGGAGACAAATTGAAATTGCAGAGTTTTGAAAAATTAAAAAATAAAGTGTGAGACTGGCTTCATTATTATCAAATAATGGAGGCATACAATTTGGACAAAAAAAATGGATTCCAGGTGGAAAAATCAAAATTGGAAACAGAACTGTTGGATCCCAAAATTAAGATTTTGTCAAAGATGTATAACTTGCTGTTGAAATGGAATACTCAGGATGAAACGGTGAAATCTGCTATGATTAAATGGGCACAAGATGTTGGACATAACATTATGATGGCTGACTGGGAACAGTTATGGACCACAGGTATGAAGTTTACGGCATGTAATGCTTTAAGAGAGAATATTATGAAAATGATATACAGGTGGTACACATGACACCAGTCAAGCTTGCAAAAATCTATCACTTGCCCGATAATAAATGTTGGAAATGTAAAGAAACTGAAGGTACATTCTTTCATCTTTGGTGGACATGCCCAAGGTTTAAGGCTTTCTGGGAGATGATATATAATGAAATGAAAAAGGTATTTAAATATACCTTCCTGAAGAAACCTGAGGCCTTTCTCCTGGGCATAGTTGGCCAATTGGTGTCAAAGAAGGATAGAACTTTTTTTATGTACGCCACAACAGCAGCAAGAATACTTATTGCAAAGTACTGGAAGACACAAGATTTACCCACCCTGGGAGAATGGCAGATGAAGGTGATGGACTATATGGAATTGGCGGAAATGACTGGCAGAATCCGAGACCAGGGAGAAGAGTCGGTGGAAGAAGATTGGAAAAAGTTTAAAGACTATTTACAGAAATATTGTAAAATTAATGAGTGTTAGAATGATGTTGGATAGAAATTAAGTGGTTTTTAGCTGTAATACTATAAGGGAATATGAAAAATGGATTACTAATAGGTAAAAATTTAATGTCACAATATTTTAAGATTAAAGACTAGGATAAACAAAGAGGGGAAGGATTTGCTGAACTAACAAACTGAACTGGAATACAAAAAAGGGAGGCGTGAGGAGGTCCGGGAAACAAGCTAATGAAAAATAAGTAATGGAAAGATTGAGTTGTTTTTAACTATTTTTATTTTGTATTTTTCTTTTTTCTTTTTTCATTTTGTAATATTTTGAAAATATTAATAAATATCTTTTTTAAAAAAGAAGAACACTACGTATCGATGCATCCAAGCTGTGAAGCACAACCATTCCGTAGCCTTGACTGGAGATTGTGTGGTCATACGCTTTGTGAATCGCACCTTCCTGCGGAGTAAAGGACCCAAACAGGTGTTTATCCTTGCAGATGTGCCGGGTCGCTCCCGAGTCGACAATGAAAAAAGATCTAGATGTCTTCTGGACCTTTGGAGTGTAGCGTAAGACCATAGCCTTGTGTTGCGTTGTCCTGGACTTCTGACCTTTGCCTTTTCCACGCGTTGAGCTTTCGCTGCACTGCTCTGATGCTTTGGGATGTTTACAATCCCTTTTCATGTGGCCTCGACGTCCACACGAGTAGCATTTCACTGCCTTCAAAGCTTTGGCGCCATCTAGTGGTTGCACTGCATTCTGGGATGACGTTTGTGAGGACTCCCCCTTGGTGATACAGCTAGCACTACGCTGATCCGCTTCATTTAACACCACAGCAGTAACATGCGCTACCATCAGCTGAGCAGTAGGCAAAACAGCAAGCTGGCTGGCAATCGCTTCTCAACTCAAACCCAAAGAATCATGAAGGAATACACAGCCTATGGAAAGTTGATTCCACGCTGTTGCAACTCATGCCTGAGATTCTGCATTTCCATGAGGTGAGCACCTACATCTGCTCCTTCAGCAAGTGCCATATCATGCAACTTGGCATAAAAGAACAAAGAAGCTCCAACCTCCGTTCTTAAATGTGAATCCTTAAGACTGTTCCACATCAATTTGGCTGAGGCCTTATGGCGCAAAAGACATAGCTCTTCAGGGAACACAATAAGCGTCAGAGTTCCCCTTGTTTTGGAATCCTTAGCCTCCCACTCTGGGGTCACTGGAGCTGGGGGGGGCATCTGTTATCACATTAAACAGACCCTCTTTTCGTAGCAGGGTTTGCACATACTGCACCCACTCCTGGTCGTTCCCCTTTGAGAGCTTTGGTACCCCATTGCAATTTGAAGAGCTTCCGTCACTTTTGGATTGGCCGTTGTGTATTTAAAGCAGGCTGCAACTGTTTACCAGCATCTGCATTTCAAAAGGCACACTACATGAGGCTTTTGCATTCTCCTGCCGCAGCCGATCAGTGCTTTGGCCAGAAGTTCAAAGTCCACCCTCATTGCCAATTAATTAGGGACTGGCAGGCTTCCCAGGGCAAGAGCACATACCTCTCATCAATCCTGACATGCAGAAAAGATAAGCTGCTCTTAGCCCTATAACCTGTTATTGGCCCTATAACCAAAAATGTCGGAGCCTCTGCTACGACCGAGCTGAAAAGCTCATTCTCCGGTCGAGTCCTCCAGAATTTCCTCCGACAGTGATTAACGACTTGAGCCTTTGATGAGGCTCCAGGCATGTTCACTCATTACGCAGAGTATCCAAAGCAGCAGAAGGACGAGAAAGTATGAGCTACATTGCTAGGTTTTATTTCTAACTACGCAGACAGAAAAGAAATATACATCCTCTCTCTGTGAAAGCAGGAACAGGAAACCAGTAACATCACATCCGTCTCCTGTCTTCCATGAGACTTCCAACAGTCTGGAATGTCTGAAATGCAAAACAGAGTCTTGTGACTCCAAGCACTGCACAGTAGCAGAAAACAGAAACCTAACATATGCAGAGGAGGACAGGCGTGCAGAGTGAAAGACGACTTCAGCCCAGCTGTCAGAGCATCCCAGAGGGAACAACAGCAGGGAAGAGCAGAGGTGTCGGGAGCTGGAGAAACAGCCAGGAGGAGCTGCTGCAGACCAGCCAGTGGTCAACAAAGTCAAAAGGTGTTTTTGCTGCAAGTCCAGTGGACATCTGCTTCGGGACTGCCCGAGGAAACAACAAAAACAGCAGAAGCACAGGAGGCAGCAGGGACAGTCTACTGCTTGGGTGTCCGCAGATGGCCAATAAAATGAAGAGCTGTGGGTTCTGGACAGCGGAGCTTCTCAAACTTTTTGTAAAAGAAAAGCATTGCTGACTGATGCTAGGGCTTCGAACAAAAAACATGTAAGTCTTGCTACAGGCCAGAAAGCTAATGTAATCTTTTGGGGGGGGATTGTGTTCCCACAGCTGGGACACACATTCAGGAATGTGTTGTGTGTGCCTAGTTTGCAAAACAATCTCCTGAGTATTTCTGACTTCGCAAAAGCAGGCTTTAAAGTAAACTTCGTGGGAGATCAGTGCCAGATAAAGCAAAATGGGGCAGTACTGGCAAATGCTAACCTTAGAACTAATATTTATGTACTATGATGTGAGTCTAAGGTTGTGAATGCGCAAAATGTCCCAACTCACGATATGTGTATTCATCTCCTGCACAGGCATCTGGCTCATGCTAGCTTTAAGGTGCTGAACAAAACTTTGGAGTTGTGTGGGGGATCAAAAACATTAAAAATTGTGATAATTACTTAGACTGCAATATTTTCAAGGAGGTTAAAAGTCGGGCTTGCCCAGTAGCAAGAGCAAGCCAGAGAGAAACCAAAAAACCACTGGAGTTGATTCATGCTGATGTAACTGGTCCTTTTCCACCAAGTGTCTCCCGTAACAAGTATTGTGTAATCCTAGTGGATGACTATTTTAGGTTCGACTGGGTCTATCCACTGAAGCAAAAGTCTGAAGTTGCCCAAACTTTGAAGTTCTGGGTAAGAAGGGTAGAGAGGCAGCTTGGCCAAAAGGTGTGCTCTTTTCAGACAGACAGGGGAGGAGAATTTATGGCAAGCTCCCTAAGAAACTGGTTGTGATCCCAAGGGATTAAACATAGGCTTACCAACGTGGCAATTCCTCAGGAGAACTGAGTAGCAGAGCGTAGGGGAGGTGTCTTGCAGACACAAATGAACGCATTGTTAGCAGAAGACATGCAAGAGTTACCTACTGTGGAGAGATAGGTGTGGTTAAAGGCAATGCAGGCAGAGTATAACTCTCTGCTAAACAACAAAGTGTTTGTACCTACAGAATTGCCTCAAGGTAAAAGCCCATAAGCTGTAAGTGGGTTTTTAAAGTGAAAAAGCTGGCTGATGGTAGTTGTCAAAGGAAAGCCAGGTTGGTCGCAAGGGGCTTTACACAAAGGATGCATTATGCATAATGATGCATTATGATGAAGTGTTTGCCCCAACAGCAAAGGCTGAAACAGTAAAATCAGTTTTAGCAATGGCAAGTCTGAGGGGATTGAAAGTTAATCATTTTGATGTTGCCTCAGCATATTTAAATGCTCCTATTGACGCTGAGGTGTATTTACAGCAAATACCAGGTTATGAGCTGGAAAAAGACAGCATGGTGTTAAAGCTGCAAAGGGCTTTACACGTCTATGGCATGAATGCATAGACACAACTCTGAAAAAGATGGGATTAAAACAAAGCCTGGCTGATTCCTGTTTATATTCAGCAATGGTGCAAGGAAGCGTTTGTTATTTACTTTTGTATGTTGACGATATCTGTCTAATAACAACTGCACAAAAGCAAGTGTCTTGGTGTATAAACAGCCTAGGTAACAAATACAAACTGAAGTATTTGGGTGAGATTCAGAATTACTTAGGATTAGAGATTCAGAGAAATGAAGAGGGTGTCTACTATCTAAGTCAGAAGGAAAATATTGAAAAGTTACTGAAGACATATGGGATGGAGAGGGCAAATGAGGTTGACACTCCCATAACTAAACAGTACAAAAATGAACCAGAAGGACAAAAATGTGAGAATGCAACAGCGTTTCATTCTTTGTTAGGTTCTCTGTTATATTTAAGTTACTGGACGAGACCAGACATAACATTGGCAGTGCTCAGAGAGATTGGGTAGCACTTAAAAGAATCCTAAGGTATCTGAAAGGCACAAAGGATTACAAACTGGTGCTGAATACAGGATATGATCAGCAAGAGTATGCATACGCTGATGCCAGCTGGGGAGACAGAGAAAATGGAAAGTCTACCACTGGCTATGCTATATATATTGGAAATGCCCTGGTTCAGTGGAAATCCCAGAAACAAACATTTGTTGCCACTGTGTTATTCTGCCTCTTAATGCTAATCAGGGAATGGGCTGATACCTACCTCCCTGAAGCTATTCTATGATCAGGAGGAAGCTGGCATCACAGGTCAAAATTATTTACTTCTGGGTGAACACAGAATCCTGGCACCAAAAGTTTCAAGAGATATCTATACAGGAATTGTAGTGGCATGCCTGCAGGCCAGGCCCGAGCTCAAGAGTCTCCTGCTGGTATGTGTTTGACAAACTTGAGCAATGGCTTTTCAAAACTTTCAACTTTTAGGGAACTATTTTCCACATCTGTTGAAGAACTTCTCCATATGTGGCATTCTAGGATGTCACATAGGATGCTGGACAGGTCCTATTAGGCCCCTCAATTTCATTCCATGTGAACCAGGTTCCTTAGCATGTGTATAACACTGTCAGCCATATATTGCAGGGAGAGATCAGTAATCTTCCTGATCTTCCTGTTGGGATATTCTGTTCCACCTTAAGAACAGACGTGTGGATTGTTGCGTGTCACATGTCTGTTTACAGTCCAGCACAGCTTGCTGGGAACTTCCGTTTGTGTATTGCTTTTGTTTTAGCTGTCTTGCTTTGGACACAAAGGAGAGCAGATATATTTCCTTTTGTCCTGATGTATGCTGAATAAACTGCTTGTAAATATGCTCACACAACCTCTACTGCCACTTCTGTTTGCGCGTTTACACTGCTGAGTAGTGTGCCCCAGCTTCTGAAGCTTGGGTCGCAGATTCATGCTGATCCAAGGACTGGAGATCGCCCGGCACACCAGCCGGTGAGCTGGAGCCAGCTGGGGGCCTGCCAATTGCCCCCGTTTCCTTGGCTTGGGTGCATGCCAACAATAGGGTTATGGGCCCAGATCCACTGCACTTACATGAGAGTAAGGATGCTGCTGGCTGCTGTGTCGATCTGGCAACGAAAGAGGTATGTGGAGCGAAGCGTTCCCCGGCCGCTGCTAGAGGGCCTTTGATGTCCATGCCAAGCAATTAAGGCCGGAGAGAAGCAGGCTACGTTGATTTACGACCTGCTAAGATAAGCGGCCGTGAAGAGAGCTCAGTTCCTGGCTGAAGTAAAAAGCAGGAATGGATCTATTACAGATGGGGCTCCCTGTCCACGTTTAAATGGACACAATTATCAGACCTGGGCAAAGTACTGCGAATGTCAATTGAGAAGGCTCGGAGTGTGGCACACTGTTTCTGAGGATCCTCCAGCTCCTCTAACAGATGCATAGTCTGCAGCCGACTCCAAAGCAATGGGGGCGATTCTCCTGTCTGTTGCTCCGGAAGAGTTAATTACCATGGCTGGCAAGGCATCTTCGCACCAAATGTGGGATGGGTTGCGTGAATCGCATCTGAGACAAGAAGCTGGGTCTGTATTGCTTTACTTCAGAAAGCTGTACAGAAAGAAGCTTGAGCCAGGGGGAGACCTGAGAGCCCACATATTGGACTTGCAGAAGTTAAGACAGGAATTAGTGCATAGAGGTTTCACTATGCCTGAGTCTTTATTTGTGGTCCTGATCTTGGACTCCCTGGATGAGAGTTACCACGCTGTGGAAAGCCAGCTGGCTACTCTACCTGCCCTGACCTGACTGCAGCAAAGGTTTTGGCTGTCCTCCAAAATGAGTATGATCAGAGGAATGCAGTAGAATCCAATTGCGTGCTTCAGGGGGAGCAGACTGTGATGTCACAGCATTGCAGCCACCGGGAGAGCTAAGGTGTTGGCAGCTGTGAAGTGCCGGTCCTGTGGAAATCAAGGTCATGTTCAACGGAATTGTCCAAAGGTGAAGGGTAAACAGAGGAAAAAGTCTGCAGATGGCCGGAAGAAGGGGGGCCAAAAGCCCCAAACAGTGCAGAACAGGGCTTTGATTGCTAGCACTGCTTCTCCGAAGGCCAAAGGCAGATTTATTGTCGATTTGGGAGCGAGCAGACACATATGCAGGGACAGACACTTGTTCATCGCCTTTATGCCACAGGATGGAGCAATTCAACAGGCTGATGGTAAGACTTTGCGGGTTGCTGAAATTGGGACAGTGAAACTGGGAAGCTTGCATACTACTATCAGCAAGGTACTGTATGTTCCTGATTCAGCAGACAATTTGCTCAGTATCCCACAGCTGACTGAGCAAGTCTTTGAAATTTCCTTCAGGAAGGGGACTTGCATCATCAGGAAGAACAATGAAGACATTTTGCATGCTAGTTTTGTAGATGGATTGTTCTTGATAACGTATGAGGACACTGATGTCAATGTGCTTAATGTTGAATCTTGTTGTGTTGCACAAACTAAGTTCTTCATTCAGATTGTATTCACACCCACCACCGAAGATTTGGTCATATGGCATGGCAGGCACTCGCCAAGATGCCAGAGATGGTTCAAGGTATGACCATCAAACCCTGCAGGTATTACATGAAATGTGTCTTGTGTGCAGAACACAAAGTTAAGGTTGCACCCAAAGGCAAAGTGTCTAGCAGGCAGGCAGGCTTCTAAACCCTTTCAGCTAGTCCATGCAGACCTGGTTGGTCCACTCACACCCTCTTTGGGTGGCACAAGGTACTTCATGGTTTTGATTGATTCTTTTTCCAGGCGCATTCATGCTGAAGCTGAAATCAGAAGCGTTTCCTAGGTTCAAGGCATTCTGTGCTTGGTTGGAAAATGCCCACGGTAAACATATTGGTTGATTGTTTACTGACCGAGGCGGGGATTTCACTTCTCAGCAGTTTAAAGCTTTTCTGAGCAATACTGGGTGGAGTCGCTTTCTAATTTTGTTTACATGTATAACAGGAGATTGTCTTCACCTATTGGCTGTACTCCCTATGAGAAGATATTTGGTAAGAAACCTTATGTCAAGCACCTGAGAATCTTTGGTTCTGACATGTGGGTCCACACCCCACAGAGCAGCAAGCTTGGAAAGCGTGGGGTGCATGGTTTGTTCATGGAGTATGAAAAAGGTGCATACAGGGTACTCACGACTGACACTAAGACCATATGGTTTACAAAGAGTGTTGAGTACAATCCCAAGTGGGGGGGGGGGAATGTGGGAATTTTCCAGAGTCACTCAGAAGATGAGGATAATGAGGTAGCAGAGGAAGCGGAGGATGATGTTCAGAGTTTGTATTCCAGCTCAGTGGGTGGCGCTGCTGCTGATGTCAGCTACAGCAGACTACAAGAGTGCAAAGGCCTCACTCAGACCATCTGGTGCATCTGACACTGAACTGGAAGAACCACTGTTCACCACTGGCCATCATTCTCTTAAGAAAGAGGAGATGAGTTCTGAAGACTTGCGTCTAGTACGCAGATCTGAAAAAGCCACAAAGGTTAAACCTCCAAAGAGGTATGCTGATTAGTTTGCTAAAACAGCTGTTGTTAGCAACCCAGAGAAGGTTTGGGAACCTTCAAGCTTCCAAGAGGTCCAGGAGTTAACCTCAAAGGATGCAGAGCCATGGCTGAAAGCCATGAAGGCTGAACTTGATTCCTTAGAAAGGAACAAGACCTGGGAGCTGGTTCCAATAGTACCAGGGATGGACTTCCGGGGTGGCGCCATCGGTAATGGCGGATTCCCTCTGACTCGGAGGGAACCGGCTCTGCGGAAATCGGGTCTGCACCGCTACGGCGAAGCGGGGACCCTTTAAAAATCACAGGCGGGTGAAGCCTGTGACCGTGGGACTCGGCGGGCACCTTCTGCGCCCCCCAACTTGCAAAGGAGCCCGATTACGGGTTCCGAAGCGGAGCGGGGAAGTGGCGTGGTGCTGTGAGTCAACTGCTTCTTCCGTGGACAATTTGGCTGTAAAACAACGATCCGTGAGTAGGCTAATTTTGGAAACAAAGCAACTAAGAAATAATTTGGTACCGAAGCGGAGAGGCATAAACATGAAGTCTGCCTTCCGTTTTTTGTAAATGGAGTAAAGCAATGAACTTGTAAGCGGAAACCTTGAAAGACGTTGGAAAAGGATTATAATTCTAGCATCAAATAAGTGACTTTCCCCCCGTGATTGCAGGGGAGGAGGGGGGGAAAGGTTTGAAACTGTATTTCCCTGCAAAAAGAGAGAAAAAGAAGCTAAAATTCACCGCTCAAAAACCTGGGAACAGGTGGCCAGTGAACAGTAAGAATGCCGTATTGTGAAATGCGCTGTTGCTGAAAGTACTTTTTGACAGTTACCTCTGCATCTGAGATACAAATAAGGTACAATATTTCTGACTGGCTTCTCCTGGTTTTAAAGTAACAGAAAACAATTGGGATTGAAACTGTCACCCTTTCTGTGAATTGGGGGGCTAAAGGAAAAAAGTTAGTTACTTTAAGACATTTTTGATTGCTACTGTATCCCCCTAGAGGAAGTTTGAAACTGTTACAATAGCAGCTGGGCCAGGGGAATTTTCCACTACAAAACAAATTCTGATCGTGAGATTGACCTTGGATCTTATCTAGAGTGTTATGGCAGATGGAAAGGAGAAAATAGATTCGCTACAGGAAAAAGCAACGAGGTCTGGCAGATTATTTCGTACAGACGGTGGGCTGCAGCGAAGAGCATCGACATCTGGTCCTTCTGGATTACCAACAGGAGCCTCATCGACGCAACCTAAACCCAAAGGAATGGCAGCTGAAGATGCTTTGGCTCAGACACTTAGTAAAATTAACGAATCTTTGGAAAAAATAAACAAATAAAAGTAAACAAGTAGCCAAAGCATCGGGCAAAATTGATCAAAATACCACAAGTATTAATAATTTGAGGCAGAAGGTAAATACCAATACAGAAACTATTCAGAAATTACTACAGGAATCTACCTCGACACGAAAGACAGCTGAAGAGGCAAAGGATATAGCAATTGCTCTAGAAGAGAAGATACCACCGATACACAAACAACTGGAAGACCACAGGTCAATATTGTCTATGATTGAGTTGAAGGAGAAGCAAACCAATTTAAGAATCAGGGCTGTACCTGAACTTGAGAAAGACAACTTGATTGATTTTCTTACGCAGGAATTTGCAGACTTTTGGAATCTAGATTTGGATAAGGACAACTTCAAGATAGTGAGTGCTTTTAGGCTTGGAAGAGGAGGGAAGACGAACAGAGAGAGAGACTGTTTGATCACCCTTCAAACAAAAGATGAGAGAGACAAAATCTTGAATCTGCATTACCAGAAGACTTTGGAAATTCATCAGTCAAAAGTAGAGATATTTAAGGACATTCCGAAATATCTTTTGGACCTTAGGTCTAACTATAGAGATTTGGTCGCCCTGTTGAGAAGCAACGGAATTATTTTTAGGTGGGAATTCCCCCAAGGCCTATCTTTCAGTTACAAAGGGAAGAAGATAAAAATAAGATCAGAGGACGACAAAGATAGATTTTGGCGAGACCACGGAGAAGACTTGCAGAAGGAAGCTGCAGAAGAGTTAAGAGCACTAGTAAGTGAAACTTTAGACATACCAAGATTACCTCCTGAACTAAAAGACTGCCTGGAGAAGGTGATACCAGCGACAGATCAGGAACAGGCACTGGATGCAGTTGGAGGAAAAGCAAAGTAACTACACCATGGCTCTGCAACTATTTAGCTGGAATTGTAATGGTTTGAACTCCCCTCAGAAAAGGAAATCTGTGTTTCATTTATTTAAAAAGGAACAATTGGACTTGATTTGTTTACAGGAAACACATGTAACAAGACTACACAGGAAAGTACTGATTAATAAAAGACTGGGTCAGGAGTTTATTTCTTCGGACAAGGTCAAAAAAAGAGGGGTAGTGATTTATGCAAAGGAGAGACTATTATCGAAATTTATCTTTAAAGATGACCAAGGAAGATTCGTGGCAATTGAAATTCAAACACAAGGAGAGAAATTTTTGATAGTAGGAGTTTATGCACCAAATGAGGGGAAATCTGAATTTTTAAAAAAGTTGCATGAGACCTTGATGGACTATTTGGACTATAATGTGATTTTGATGGGAGACATGAATGGAGTGGTATCTACACATATGGATAAGGCACAAAGACAGGTAGTCACTAAGGATTTATTGGAAAATAAAACCCCAAGGTGGCTGTCACCAATGGAAGCGAAAGCTCAGAAAAAGCTCAATATGGAGGTCAAATGGCCGAAATATTGGGAAATTTTGGAAAAAGATGAAGATAGACTGAAACTGCAGAGTTTTGAGAAATTAAAAAACAAAGTGCGAGACTGGCTTCACTATTATCAGATAATGGAGGCATATAATTTGGACAAGAAAATTGGTTTCCAGGTGGAAAAATCAAAATTAGAAACAGAACTGTTAGAACCCAAAATTAAGATTTTGTCAAAGATGTATAACTTGCTGTTGAAATGGAATACTCAGGATGAAACGGTGAAATCTGCTATGATTAAATGGGCACAAGATGTTGGACATAACATAATGATGGCTGACTGGGAACAGTTATGGACCACAGGTATGAGGTTTACGGCATGTAATGCCTTAAGAGAGAATATTATGAAAATGATATACAGGTGGTACATGACCCCACTCAAGCTTGCAAAAATCTACCATTTGCCCGATAATAAATGTTGGAAATGTAAGGAAACTGAAGGTACATTCTTTCACCTTTGGTGGACGTGCCCAAGGATTAAGGCTTTCTGGGAGATGATCTATAATGAATTGAAAAAGGTATTTAAATATACCTTCCTGAAGAAACCAGAGGCCTTTCTCCTGGGCATAGTCGGCCAATTGGTGCTAAAGAAGGATAGAACTTTCTTTATGTATGCCACAACAGCAGCAAGAATACTTATTGCAAAGTATTGGAAGACACAAGACCTACCCACTCTGGAAGATTGGCAGATGAAGGTGATGGGCTACATGGAATTGGCGGAAATGACTGGCAGAATCCGAGACCAGGGAGAAGAGTTGGTGAAAGAAGATTGGAAGAAATTTAAAGATTATCTACAGAAATATTGTAAAATTAACGAATGTTAGAATGATGTTAGAATGAAGTTAAGTGGTTTAAGCAGTAATGCTATAAAGGTGTATGTAAAAATGGATTGATAACAGGTGAAAATTTAAAGTTATACTATATTAAGTTAAAGGATTAGGAGAAAATAAAGAGGGAAATAAATTGCTGAAATTAACTAATTGAATTGGAATACAAAAAAGGGAGGTATGAGGAGGTCAGGGAAACAAGGATATGAATGTAAGGCATGGAAAGATTGATTCATTTTTTTCTTTTTTCTTTTCCTTTGTAAGTGTTTTTATTTTTCTATTCTGTATTTTGTATTTTATATTTTTCTTGTATTTTTATTTTTGTTTTTTATTATTGTATTTCTTGTTTTTATGTAATTCTTTTCTCTGAAATTTTAATAAATATCATTTTTTTTAAAAAAAAAAAACAATAGTACCAGGGATGAAGCTGGTTGACAGCAAATGGGTCTTTAAGGCCAAGACAGACCAGAATGGCAAGGCCAAGGTCGCAAGAGGTTTTTCACAGCTACCAGGACAAGACTACCACGAGACCTACTCACCCACCATCAAGTATGATAGCATTAGGCTTATGCTCAAGATTGCTGCAAAGGAGAAGCTTCACGTTTCGCATCACGATGTGAACACAGCTTTTTTGTACGGGCAGCTTGAAGAGACTATTTACATGCTTCCATCTGATGGTGTGCAGGTACAGAAGGGAATGGTCTGTAAGCTACAGAAATCCCTATATGGTCTCAAACAGAGTGCCAGGTATTGGAATACAAAACTAACAGGGACATTGTTTTCTCTAGGTTTTCACCAAGGCAAAGCTGATCCATGTGTGTTTGTCAAAGAGGAGGGGCAAAACAAACTGTATTGTTTATGCTTTGTTGATGATCTTCTTTTCATTTGGAAGCATCAGACTTTGTACCAAAGCACCCTAGTTCAGTTGAAGGAGCACTTTGACATGAAGGATCTTGGTGAGGTATCCAACTATATTTCTCTGGAAGTAGAGAGAAACCAGGCAGGTGATTTTTTGGTACACCAATCTTTAAAAATTGCTGATGTATTAACCGGCGAGGTTCTTGGCTGAAGGACAGTATTTCAGCGCAACTAATCCCTCACGAACACTCTGACACACATTCTGGAAACAGATGTCTAGATGTTTGGTCCTAGCCTTAAATTGCCCTGATTCTGCCAACTTGAGACACGGTTGGTTGTCTTCGTAAACAACAACAGGCAAACAGTTCTGCCCACAGATTTCTTGAACCAAACACACATAGAACTCCAACTCTCTGCAAACCTCAGATAACGCACTGAACTCAGCTTCAGTAGAAGAAAGCGCTATGAGACTTTGCTTTCAGGACCTCCACCCAACTACTGAGTTCCCGAACTTCACCACTAGACCTGACACTGACTTGCAATCTTTCAGATTAGGCCAATACGAGTCCACCCACGACGTCAGCTTGACATCACCCTTAGCTGACAGCCTAAGGCAAAAGTCTTTGGTATCCTGAAGGTAACATAGCACCCGTTTGATACTATTCCAGGTCTGCACACTTGGATTTGAAGCTTCCGTGCTGAGCAGATTGATAGCAAACGCTATGTCTGGTCTGCTCCACCACAGACTACCCAGAGCTGACTGAAAGAGCTCAGCGTTATCGAACACAGCACATTCTACTTGCTGACTGTCTTTCACGTAGCCAGTCTCCATGGGTGTTCTGACACCTGCACACTCAGACATCCTGAACTTCTGAATCAGTTGCTCAATCTTACCTTTCTGGCTGAGCAAAAAACTTCCATCCTCTGTTTGAGACACCTCTACGCCTAGGTACGACCGAACAGCTCCAAGCTGCTTGAGCTTGAACCGTTTAGCAAGCTCCTTAGCAAACTTCTCCACGTGTTTACCTGTCTGTGCCATGTACAAGATATCGTCAACAAAGACTTGCACAGCTTCTTGTGTCTCACCTGACCACTTAAAGGTACAGACAGCTATCAGCAACACTTCTCCTGAAACCTAGCTTCTCTAAGGCTTCATTCAAGCACATGTTCCAGTTTCTGGCAGATTGATGTAAACCATAAATAGATTTATGCAACCTCCACACAATGCCTTGCCCCTTGACCTCAAACCCTGGAGGAGGCGGCATGTACATCAATCCACATCAAAGTGGTTCACCTTCCAACCTCTTTGTGCTGCAACAGCTAAAAGCATGCGCAGAGTTCCACTTCTGGAAGTCGGAGAATACACTTCCGTGAAATGGACTCCCTTCCTCTGCGTGAAACCTCTAGCAACTAACCTAGCTTTGTACTGTGGTTCTGCAGCTTCTGTGGGTTTAAGGCGATAAACCCATCTGCAATTCATAGCCTGTTTGCCAGCCGGCAAATGTGTGAGAGAGAACACACCTAGAGACTCCATTGAGTTCATCTCCTTCTGCATCGCCTCATGCCATTTGCTAGCTTCTTCCTGAGGCAACTTCTGAACATCCTCAAAGGATTCAGGTTCACACCTAGCCACACCAACCCACACACTAGTGGCTTCATACCTGTCAGGTGGATTTCCTTCGGTTGACCTCGCTGTTCTCCTCAGCGTAAACTCTGGCACCCCCTCTGACTCACTAGTACCAGACAAACCATCCCTTGTGTCAGAGACCTCCCCCTCTGACCTGCTGCGCCTTTTGTGCCTTACAACTGGACCTGTAGGCGAGAATGGCTCACTCTTTGGCTCAGACTTGACAGAGACTTGTGGAGGGGTCTTTGGACTTCCCTTCGGAGGGGTTCTGAGCCTCTCCCTTGGAGACTCCTGTTCTGGACTCTGTGGCTGCGGACTCTGTCCCTCAGCAGCAGGTTCAGTTTCCTCCTCCTCTTCTTCCTCATCTGAGTCAAACTGTTCTGAAAGAACATCTGGGTTCCCATGCACGCGTTTCCACCCATTTTGCTCACAGAACTCAGCACTTCCGCTAATGAGCAGCTGAGACTGATTTCCATTGGGATATGCGAAACGCCACGCCTTGGAACCCGGCTCATAGCCCACAAAGATCATCTTCTTGGACCTTGGTTCACCCTTTCTGCGATTGGCCTTTGGAACGAGGACCCAAGCCTCACAGCCGAAAACACGCAAGAAATCCACCTTGGGCTTCTTACTGTGCAGCAGAAAATAGGGCGTGTCCCCTACACTTGAATTGAACATTCTATTCTGTATGAAGCACACTGTTCTCTAACTCTCCACCCAAAAGCGCTGTGGAAGACCTGCGTCAAATAGCATGGCATTAGCAGCTTCCTGCAGCGTTCTTTTTCCCCCTCTGCAACACCATTCTGTTGAAATAAAAAAATTCCTTCCAATAGCACCTTAAAGACCAACTAAGTTAGTTCTTGGTATGAGCTTTCGTGTGCATGCACACTTCTTCAGATACATCTGAAGAAGTGTATCTGAAGAAGTGTGCATGCACACGAAAGCTCATACCAAGAACTAACTTAGTTGGTCTTTAAGGTGCTATTGGAAGGAATTTTTTTATTTTGACTATGGCAGACCAACACGGCTACCTATCTACTACTGGAACCATTCTGTTGGGGACTGTGTGGTGCTGTTAGCCTGTGACTGATTCCCTTCTGTCGGAAGAAATTCTGCAGCGCAGAACCAGTGAATTCTGCTCCGCGATCACTCTGAAAAGACACAACCCTAGTGGAAAAACGCAGCTCTACTGCTGTGTTCCAAACCCTAATCAGTGCAGCTGCCTCACTCTTGTGTTTAATTGTAAACAGCCACGAGTTCCGTGAAAAATCATCAATAATCAAAAGAATATGCTTCGATCCACTTAAAGAAGCTACCTGCATGGGACCATACAAATCTGCATGAACCAGCTCAAAGGGTTTGCTGGTCTTCCTGTCTGACCTAGGATATGTGCATGTGGTAACCCTTGATTGCTTGCATGCTCTGCAATCTAGAAACTTGTCACACCCCTCAAACTTGCACCCCACTGTATTCTCAGGGGCCTTCTTAATGTACGACCACGACACATGGGAAAATCTCTGATGCCAAAGATGAACACAATCATGGTGTGGTGGTACGTTTGCACATTGCACTTGTGTCTCTTCAGGGGGTTCAGCAACAGCAACATTAGCAATAGGCATCTCCACCACGAACAGCCTAGCTTTGCACTCAGCACTGTATAGCTTCTTCCCATCCCTAAAAAATAACACATGTTATTAGCAAACATTACATTGAAACCGTCATCAACAAGAGCGGACACACTTAAAAGACAGTTGGCAATCTCAGGAACCACAAAAGCTTGCACTTCATGATCTAAAAAGCAACAGTACAGCATTCCAGTCTCAGTTAATTGTCTTTTGGAGCCATCAGCCAGTGACACGTAGCGTCTATTTTTCACAGACTTGCAGTTTCGAAGAAGCCCACTAGATGGCACTAGACAGTGGGTCGCTCCAGTATCAACGACAAGAGACAAAGTAGCTGTTTGGCTGTCTTCCAACGTTGCCATAGACACGCTGTTACCCCCACTGGGGCCTTTGCTGTTTCCCAGAGACACCATCGAAGCTGTGAGGTGATAAAAATACTTCTCCTTGTTTTTCTCACTCTGGCTTCCTCCTTTCTCACGTCTCTGCTGGGAACCAGCTCGCGAACTGCTGCTTATCTGCTTTCCTGGCATTCCTTTCCGGCCGCCGTGACCGCTGTCCTTGCATTCCTGAGCCTCTAGCGGACAATTTCTCACCAGATGTCCACTGCTGCCACATCGAAAACATCTTTTGGAAGTGAAGGCTTTTACAGAGTCTTCACTGCTCCTGGCTCCCCCCCACTCCTTCTTGGGTTACAGCCTGTGCCCTCTTTCCCAGCCCTCTGCCGCTTCGATTCCTCATCAATCAATCTCCCACTTATATATTCAATTGTGAGATCTTGTGGCGGCATCATTTCCATCGTTAGAACTAAGTTCTCGTAACTTCTGTCCAAAGAGCTTAACAACGTATAAGCCTTAAGTTCATCTAGGAAGGGCACATTGAGCTGACGCAGCTTGCTGAAGATAGTCAGCATCTGAGTAATGTGTTCACGTATTGATTCCCCTGGGGACAGCCTCTTCTCAAACAGAGAACGTATCACGTGGATTTTTGCCCCAGCTGTGGTTCTCTGGTGTATTCTAGTCAAAGCAGACCAAATCTGATGACAAGTTCGCAAACCGTCTATATGAGGAAGCTGTGAAGCTTCCATAGCCATCACAATATGGGACATCGCTTTCTGGTCTTTCTTCACAGCGCCAGCAGCCCTCTCAACCTCAGCTGTGGCAGCGCCAACAGGAGCAAGCACTGGGTCAGCCTGCGTACATTCCCAAAGCTGTTTTCCTCCCAGCCAGTAATACATGCACTTTGACCAGTCTTCCCAATTAGAGCCGTTTAGCCTTTCAAAAGGCACATTAAAAGTCTCATGAGCTTGTTGATTAGCAGCCATCTTCCCCCTGGGGCTATAGCTTACTCACGCTCATTCAGCCGCCGGTCCTTTGAAGATGCAGCCTCCTGCAGGCTCCTTTCTTCACCAGCGAACTCAGAACTGCCTCCCTCTTCTCCGGCAGGAGTTCAAAGCTGGCAGCCTTCCTTGTACTCCCTTTTCACACCTGGCAAAAAACACGTTGGCTCCATAACCTATGCAAATAAATCTGCCGTCCAGCCACTTCCCTGGGCCAAAACTCTGTGGAAAAACGACCTAGGCAGAAATGCAGAGTCGCAGCGGTTGCCTTCCATGTGAGAAGAAGGAGTAAAAAGTCCAGAGACAGTTTCTTCTATCTCTAAAAGTGTTTATTTACAAGCAGTAAATTCACCATTGAAACTTGGAGACATCCTCTCTGTGCCGAAGCATGCTCAGACTCAAACTGAAAGTAACTCACAGACAAAGACTGTGACGACAGCTTCACGTAGAAGCTCCTCCCCCCAGATACAGAACATCACAGGAGGTTAACCCTATAACCAGCATACTCCACATTCAGGTGTCCTACATGCCAGGAAACGAAATTCCTGCAGATCTGTTGTCTAAGGTTGTTAACAGGGAACAACTTCAGGTTTATGTACAGCGGTTGCAGTTAGGCTGAAATACTGCACCACAGGTTACATGGAAAGGGGGAGGGTGTTGGGAGATTCCATTCCACCTTTTGTTGCAGACATGGGATTGTAGTGTGTCACATGTCTGTTTACATTCCAGCACAGACTGCTGAGTCTCATGAGCAGAACTTCCACTCTGCGTATTGCTTTTGTTTTGTCTCTCTCCGAGAAGATGGCAAGGAGAGATGACATGTTTCTTTGTTCTGATTTTTGTAAAATAAATCTGTAGTTTTAGTATGTATCCACACAGCCTCAGCCTCTTCTGTTGTGCAGTTTACACTGCTATGTATAGTGTGCTCAAGGCAGCAAGCTTGAGTCGCTGATTTACGACAGAGCCAGAGGTCGATGAAGCTCCACAGAGTGACAGCTGAGAGGGGAGACAATCCAGCTGGGGGGTAGCCAGCTGGCCTTTCTACCCCCGGATGCCGACACCAAGAGCAGCAGGAGATCAGCCTGGCCTGTTCGATGGAATCGCCTCTCCAGTGCTTGCTGAACCTTCTGCGGCCCCGTGCAGCCCCAACTGAGCTGTGGGCCTTAATGGTGGAGGAGCCCAAGGACTTAGAAACAGATGACGAGGGCCTGATCAGCTTTGAAGAGGAGCAGGTTCAAGGATAATATAATAATAATGATTTATTATTTATACCCCGCCCATCTGGCTGGGTTTCCCCAGCCACTCTGGACGGCTTCCAACAAAACACTAAAATACAATAACCTATTAAACATTGAAAGCAAGTCTTCTAAAAGTTTGGTAGTTATTTTTCTCTTTGACATCTGGTGGGAGGGCGTTCCTGTTCAGTTTCTGTTAATTGGTTCTCGTGGGAAACTTGCAGATTCTAGCTTAGCACAATTAACTCAAGCTGGTGTCAATTTACTCTTGGCAGAAAGCCCAGGTCTGCTTGACCTAGAAACTACTTACTCTGATTGGTTAACGACCAGCACTCAACTCTGTTATCTAGGATTGCTAGCACAGTGTGATGTGAGGTGTGTTAGGAGAAGTGCTGTGTATGGTTATGAGAGAGAGAGAGAGAGAGAAAGAAAGGGTTTATTTTGCTTTGTTTTATATGCAGAAACTCTGCTGGTTTTATTTTTCCCTTTTTTAATAAATCCTGTAAATAGTTATTCTGAGTCTAGCTGACTAGTCATTTCCACCTCGACTAGCTTCTTCGCTGTGCAGGAAAACTCTGCTACGTTTGGGCTAAAGCCAGTAGGGCTATGCCTGACACTTCAAAGTTCCATGAGGTTATGGGCATTGTGCTGCCAGCCTGAGTTGTGGTGGTGTCAGCATCAACGGCGTTGGTTCCAGTAGTTCCAGAAGTTGTTGTTCCTGTTGGTGCAGCAGTTGGACTCTGGCTGGTTCCTGACCGTGGTGAGCTGGTGACGCAGCGGATACAAGGACAACAGCTGCAGCGTGTGAGTGCTGGGTGCTGTGGTTCCTGTTTTCTCTCTCGGTGGTCGTGAGTAGCTGGTTCCGGGTTCCAGGGACATCGCTCTCAAGATGGCCTCACAACCAGGTCAGATGGCTTTTGAGCGTCTGAATGACTCCAATTACTTGCTGTGGTCGGAACGCATGCAGGCAGTGCTGCAGAGGGATCGTCTCTGGCAAGTGGTGAGTAAGTTTCCTACGAAGCCTGATGATGAAGACCTCGATAAAGACCAAAGAGCAAGGGCCACAATTGTCTTGGGGCTGGAAGATTCCCAGTTGCCGTATGTGAGGGGAATCAAGACAGCTAGAGGTGTGTGGCAAGCACTTAAAGAACTCCATGTGCGTGATACAGCGGTTTCCAAGCTGTTCATTCGCAAGGCATTGTACAAGGCAATGTTACAGCCTGGGGTTACAATGCAGGAACACCTACACAGTTTACAGTTAAAGTTTGCTGCGCTACAGGAAAGAGACTGTGCATTAGACCAGCAGGAGAAGGTGGCTATTATTTTGAGTTCTCTCCCGGAAAGCTGGGATAATTTAGTTTTGTCTCTAGAAGGCATACAGGAGCGTGATTTATCAGTCAGTTACGTTACTGGGCGTTTGATTGAAGAATGGCAGAAGAGGCAAGAAAGGGCGTTGGCTGCAGAGACTTCTACTGGCGGGCGGTTTGGAAGGAGTTCTCATGCCGTGCCAGAGGTGAAGCAAAAGCAGCGTACTGGTGAGGAGTCAGCGTTTGCTGTTAGGCGTTGTTTCCGATGTGGGTCTTCAGCGCATCTAAAACGACAATGTCCAGAGTTGGTCAAGTCTCAGTTGCCGGTGCAGGAGCAGAGACGAGATCAGCAGCAGCAGCAGCAGCAGCAGCAGCAGCAGCAGCGTAAAAAGAAATTCTTCAAACAAAAACAGTCGGCTCAGCTGGTGACCGCCAAGGTCAAGATTGCTGATGAGAAACAAGCGGTCTGGGTGGTCGATTCGGGAGCGTCTCGCCATATCGTGAATTCAGATGAATTGTTTGTTTCCAAGAACTCAGCACAGTGCAGCCAGGTGGCTCTAGCAGACGGAAGTACTTCCGAAGTGATTTCGGGGGGTGCAGTTTATGTTCCTTGTCTGCGTGAATGCCTGCAAAATGTACTTTGTGTGCCATCATTAAGGAGCAATCTGATGTCTGTAGATTGTTTGCTAAAAGCTGGGTTTAAAGTGTATTTTGAAGGAGACAGTTGCATTATTAAGAAGGCTGGTGAGATTTTAGGCACTGCTAAGTCAGAGGGAGGCTTGTTTTGGCTTAAAGCAGGATCCCAAGTTGCAGCAGTAGTCAGTAAATCTCAGCCTGCAGTGAATAACAAAGCTATACATGACAACTGTGTGCACTTATTGCATAGGAAAATGGGGCATGCTTGCTGGAAAAGTGTACTAAAAATGTCTGAATTGGCTGATGGGGGTAATTTAAAGAGTTGTAACAAGTACCTTGATTGTAATGTGTGTAAAAAGGTTAAAACCCACAGAGTCTCTTACCCCAGAAGTGACAGAGTTAGTGAGTCACCGCTACAGCTGGTTCACATGGATGTAATTGGTCCATTTGCTGTAAGCAGGGGTGGATCGCGCTTTTCACTAACAATTGTGGATGACGCCACGCGTTATTCTTGGGTTTTTCCCATGAAGAATAAGGGTGACGTGTTCACTAAGTTCAAAGGCTGGGTGGCATCTGTGGAAAGATTTCTGTCCATTAAACTTAAAAGGATTCAGACGGACAGAGGTGGCGAATTTATGTCAAATGCTTTTAGAGATTGGTTACAAAAGCGTGGCATTGGGCACAGG